>NC_081407.1:668898135-669523135 GCF_030272615.1 Cryptomeria japonica | reverse complement strand
CTATTATGCCTTTAGAATTAGAGATTCCATCCCTTAGAGTTTCTCTCAAAGGTATAGTAGATGATGACGCTTATAGAGAACAAAGACTTCAATAGCTTGAGATGCTTGATGAACAGTGTATAAATTCTCTTGAGCATATTCAAGCGTATCACAAAACTCTACAACGAAGCTATAATGATAAGGTTATTCAATGTTCCTTCTCAGTGGGTGACTTAGTTCTCTATGAGAATCAGCGCAATGTGAATGCCTTACCTGAAGAAAAGGGAAAATTTAGTCCTAATTGGCTTGGACCGTATATCATTATTGAAGATTATGGATCAGGTGCTTATAAAATAGTGGGTGTAGACGGTACATCTCTTAAAGACCCTATAAACGCTATGCACTTGCGTAGATACTATTCTTAATTCCTCATTCCTTATCATTCATCTATTTCCTTTCTCACTTCTTCAAAATTGGATAATATGTTAGCATATCTTTGTTGGAGAAAATAGAATTAAATGATGTTTTGTTTAATCTATATTGCTTCATTCCTGACAAGCATGTTTCTTTACTTTATGGTTTGTCTTGAATTCATTTATGTAAATTGCAAAAGATTTACATTTTTCATTATGTTGGCATATTATACAATGTCTTTATGTGTTAAGTTGAATCGTGTCATGTTGTGTTTAAATTCAAATTAAATCACATTAGTTATATGATTCTTAGGCTTAACACATATTTTCTTCCCTATCATCAATGTATTACTTGATCAAATATTTTAATTAAGTCACACATGTATCAATTTAATCATGGATCATTGAGAAATCAATCACATGGAAATTAAATTCAGAACATACATATAAATCTACCAAATGTGTTAGCTTTAATCAAAGCAAAATATATACATTGTTTTAGGCATTAAAGATAACACGTTTGAGACAAAGAAGCATGTATATATATATATATATATGTGGATCAATATACAAAGGTAGGTCACTATACATCCAAAATGTGACCTACCCTACATCATAAGATCATCTCCTATCCCTAGGGCTGGTGGCTGGAGAGTGACGACTAGATGCTCCCTCCTGATCCGGCCATGCAGGTGGACCCATAGGGGTATACCGTGATATAGATCATGAGTAACTCCAAGAGGAACTCCTACGATCCCTATCCATAAGGATCACGCGATACGAGGTAGCCTCGGCCTGAGCTGCTGATAGATCACGCTGTGCCCACTGAAGGTCCTCTGATAGAGCTCGCTCTCTCTCCCTCCATATCTCTACCTGTACTCGAAATGGGGAAAACAAATCATCATGCCGACCCGCATTCCCTTGAGGTCTATAAGCAACCTATGAGGAACTAGGGATCTGCGTCGTCGTGGAGATATCTGTCACTGCTTCCTGGATTAGAGAACACCACTCCTGCACATTAGCTATAGCAGTAGAACAAATTGTGTATTAGTACCATTTTATATCATCAAAAAATCAATCAATCAATATAAATCTACTATACCTGGATCTCCCTCACGCTAGTAGGGATTGTGATATCATAGCATCTGTGACTGGGAACTACTAGTGCGCGATGGGTACAAGTCTCTGTATCGCCTCGTGTTCCCCCTTTTGGGGAATAACAAGAGGGTCTAAGGCTATGGTATCATCTCCTGAATGATGGGGAGCTGCATCTGACTCCTCCTCATCATCTCTATCCTCCTCCTCCTCGTCATCCTCATCCTCATCCGCATCCTCATTCTCCTCATCATCATCTCTATCTATGTCATCTTCCTCTCTTTCCTCCTCCTCAGCACTAGGCTGATCTCCTATGGGTGGATCAGGCCCTCCTGCCTCCTCATGACCCTCTCCCTCCTCTGGCTCCTCTGATCTGGATCCCTGATCCTCATCTCGGTCTCCATGTCTCCATGGACCTAGATGGCCTGTCGGGTGATCTGGTGGAAAGATAGGCCCCTAGTATGTCCTCACAAACCATGAGAGATACCTACGCTATGCCCCAGGATCTGTAGCGTAATCAGTGACCACATCCTAATCGGACCCCTCTATATTTGTGATCTCGATATCATCTATCCTAGGTCTCGCTATTGCTCTAGGTCTGGGAAGGACTCGTGAGTGTCGAGTGTAGATGGGTACATCGGCTGGAACACACTGCTCTAGCCCAAACTACCTCCGTACTCGGTCAAAGTAGAATGGGACTATGATATGTGGATATCACCCTCTCAGTAGGCGGTTCCTCTGTAAGCATGCTAACTGTCTCTCCATCCCATCCCATCTGTGCATCTGCAGATATGGTCTCCATACAGTCACCTCAGCTATCAATCTGTCAAATGTCACTCTCCAATGCAATAAATCTCCAAATCTCCAGTCGCTGGTAAGTGGATAAGCAAATACCCTAGGTCACTTGCTAGCCACACTCATCAGATAGCCGACAGGCCTGGTACATGTAAAGTGCTCAAATATCCACACCTGCAAAAGTGTGCATGTCATCAAGCTGCAACCCTATCCAAAAACATTCTCCTGGAGGTCGTGATAGAGATGTGCAAGCATACTCTGACCCCAGGCATATACTCTCCTATGTCTCTCCATAGCCCTGATGCACCATGTGAGACCCCCATGCATGTGTGTACCTCACCCATTAGGGCAGACAGCTAGTGCGATGATGGCTATCATAAGACATCTCACGAGGGGCACCTCTCCTGTAGGATGTAAGAGCCAGCTGACCATGATGCGACCTCTCATCTCACTTGGCATGACTCTCCCTATGTAGTATACCTGCTCCCTCTGATGATCCTTTGCTGACTGATCAGTCACATATGTCACGGTAGCTCCTTTGATCGGTAGGCGAAGAATGTGGTACACATCCTCAAGTGTCACCATCATCTCCCCTACAGGAAGCTAGAATGTGCATGTGTCAGGATCCCATCGCTCCATGAGTGCCATCAGCATCGCAGGATGAAATCGAATGGCCGGCATAAGAATCATAGACCACAAACCTACTATAGATAATGTATCTCTCTCTGCCTGAGTCAGCCAGGGAATCTGATCTCGCAAACTACACAGAATCTGCCCCGCCATGTGCTCTCTCATGTATGGGAGACCCTGCAATACAAAAACATCAGTGTAATCAGAAATCAATCATCAAAATCATCTATGCCAAATACGCAAACTGACGAACATCGAAAGTTGACCCCTACCAAGTCCTGATTGGGACCATGGCACCCTGAGGGGACCATGGCGCCCCACAGGGACCATGGCGCCCTGAAAGGACCATGGCGCCCTGAAGGGACCATGGTGCCCCATAGGCACCATGGGGCCCTGAAAGGACCATGGTGCCCTGGTGGGACCATGGCGCCCTGGGTGGGACCTAGAGTAAGATTCTGGGGCCCGCATTCGATCACAAAAAATCAGAGTCAACAGAAATGCAGAAAGTCAAAGTTTAGTCAACTCACCTCGTCCAGTGGCTCATCGTCGATCACGGCCTGTCACATGATCTCAATCCTTGCGGGACGCTCTGGTCATCATGAAGGCATGATGATGGCTATGTGGGCTCCGCTGCAATGAACAATACTCAGAATCAACAAAGTGACAAATGCAATAGTCACTTTCAAGGTATATACTTTCACTCCTTTACCTTTACTTTCAAAACCCTAATTTTCCCTAAATCACTCATTTCATCATAACTTGAGTTTGGGAGATGTGATTTTCAAACCGTTTGTTGCGTAGGAATTGTATTTTCATTCCCTTACTCCCTTGATGTTCCAAAATGTGCTCTGATGAAGCCTTTGTAGTGAACATCTCTCATCAATAATCGTTCACACAATTTGTTGTAAGTAAACATGCTACCCTATTTCACCTCCCTAATAAGCAAGCCGAAATAGGGGGGGGCATATAGCTACTCACAAATTTCATCACTTTCCTTAGTAAGCATTAGGTGATTTTGTGATCTAACGTGTGTTTTGTAGGGTGTGGTTCCTAACTATGTACTGCAGATACCGTTGGGGGCTTCGTTCGACGAACTTATGGATATATCCTTTTTCAAATAATGTTTACTTTCCTGTACTTTAGCTTGCATATGCACGTAGTACTCATATGACCGCTAAAGTGGGGGCTAAATGTAGCATCGTAAATTGTATGCACTTCCTAAAGCAGTACAATTTCACACCTAGTTTAGCACCCACCTTGGCGCAGTTTGCATTTTGCATTGCATTTCCCCTTTAGCACTTAATTAATCAAATTAATTAGGTCTAAGGTCCTATTTCATCATCCTCCACATCATAAAGGTGGGCCCTTTCATTAAAGTGTGCCCCCTTTCATTTTATTCCTCCAATACATCATCTAATCAAAAACCCTAATTAGGCCTTCTTTTGAACTTGGGGGCTTGATTTCGGGGGTCAAAACATCTCGAAATCACCTGTAACTTTGGGATTCTCTCTAAAATCATCATATCCGACGGCCCTGAAAATTTGGTGAAAAGTTGCTGGGACCATGGCACCCGGAGTGCACACGTTCCCGGACATTTTTCCCAAAATTTTAGGAGCACGATCCAATCATAAAATAAAGCTTAACCCCAAGAAATTGGCAGGATATTCAATCTATAGGTCAGCCAAAAGTTGGAATTAAGACCTAGGGTTTCATACATAAGAGCTCTCTTTCTTCATTAGAAAGGGGGGAAATTTTGTTTTCAAGACTTTCTATGCAATGAAAGAGAAGATCTTTGAAGACTTCAGCAACACTCAACATCCGTCCATCAAGCATCCATCAATTTCATTCATTTAGGGCTTTGACGGCACTGAAGAGCAATAAGGGATCACCGACTAAAGATTGGCTTGTATCCCCCCCCCTTGGGGTTGGGTATGATTTCATGTTGTTTTCATGTCTTTGCATAAGCTTTCTTACATCATTTGTATTCATGCTTTAGATCACTCTACATCTTGATTTGGAGCATTTACATTGTCATTTACAAGCAATTAGGGTTTACTTTCTAGGTTGCTCTAGTTTGCTTAATTGCATTTTAGATCTTGCACACACATAAGGTGTGCACACACACTACTTTTACAATACAACTTGGCTATTCGTGGAGGTGGAAATCACCAAAGTGGGGGTTTGACTAAGGCAAAACCCTATATATCCGCCCAAACACCTTTTCCGATATAAGTGCAGATTTCGGGATTCAGACGACGCCGCAAGTTGCAGATCCGAAAGAAGTAGACGGAGACTGAACCATACACCAAGTTTCAGAGCAGAAGACCAGGACAGGGGCGTGGGGCGCCCTGGTCCTGCCAGGATAGGGGTGCTAGGCACCCTGGTCCCTAGGACAAGGGCGCTGGGCACCCTGGTCCTCCTGACAGACAGCAAGTTTTGGCAGTTCTGACAGTTTCCCAGGTTGTAAAGTGGCAGTTTTAGGTGCAGTTTCAGGAACAGAATCAGGACAGTGGCACCCGCGCCCCCATCCTGAACATTTTCACTCAGATTTTGACTTCGGGTACGCATCTGCATTCTTGTCTTGTCCTTATGTTTGCAGCTTTCCATTGTTTAAGTTCAATTCTACAATCTTGTTATTAGTTCATACTTGCATTTTGGGGTTAGGAATTGAACTTGCATAATCTTACCTTTCAATTACAACAAAGGAATAGAAACCATAATAGGTAGCCCGTGGCTCTCTTTTTCACCAAAAAGAAGTAGCCAATTGTGCGATACCTCTAGGCTCTTTCGTATTCCGTAATGTGTGTCAAAAGGTAGAATTAGGACATGTTAGCCTAGTCTCGCTTTTTCCCCCACACAGGAAGTCCACAAGTGAACCTTTTAATTTAAGAGTCAATTGAGTTGATGTTCTTGACGTTCAATGTATTGATGATGAAGATTCCAGTAAGTGGTGATGTTGTAGTTATTCTTGTTGTGATGATTCACATTGCTTGTGGATGTTTCTAGATTACGTTATGTTTGTATTATTGTTCTGCATTGATTGTTGTACATGTTATTGATCATTTTTTGATTTCTTTGTGTTCTTTGTGTTATGTGACATTTATGGTGATTGTAGTATCTTGCAGATGTTCAAGGTCTAATTATTGTTGGTGTTGCATGTTCCAAGAGTTGATTTGGGTCGACAATATGTTTTAGTTGACATTTTTTTAGTCCACATGTGTTCTAGTGTGTGAGGTTATTATTTTGTAATTTGTGTTCAAGGTTTAGCTAACCTTAAAATATAGGCTAATGAATTGTATGAATACATGTAATATTCATTTGAGAGATATATCTGTGTGTGAAAATATTTTTTTGATCACTCAGTAGTAGAGGAGAAAAGTGAAGAACTACAAAAGTCTACAAAAGTCTGAAAGAGATGAGTTTGAGTATATTTACTTAATAGAAACTTGTAACCTAGCATGAGTAGATGTTATTTCATCAGTTCATGATTCTCTAGATTGTTGTCCAAATATTTTTGTAAGACAATGAGTCTTCCCAAGGGTAGTATCCCTTCTTGTTCTATTATTTAACTAGTGTTATCTAGGATTGTATGCCTGAATGCATGCACATTCCCCATTATAATATTTTACTTACTCCAAAAAGGGTATTATCTCATTATCAATAGGTTCCCACCAGGGTTTTTCCCTTAATTGGGTTTTCCACATCAAAAATCTTGGTGTTATGTGTGTTATTGATGTGGTGTTAATTTATGCTTTAACTATTAATTATTAGATTTGTATTCAAGTTTAACTTGTGTACATTTTTGGTGCAAACGTATTTTACCCCTCCCTCCCTCAGCTTGCTGCATTGTTGCCAATAATTCCTAGGATATTCTACAAGTAGGAAGGTATATTGGTGTTACAACAAAATTTTGAACAAGATTATTGAAATTGAAAATGTGAAGGTTGATGAAAATACTTCTAAAGAGTTTGATAAATTTGTAGGATATGAGTCTGATGAACCCAATGAGAGAAAAAGAGAAGAGAATATTAGAGAAGGAGAAAAATAAAAGTAAGATTAGAAAGCCCTAGCAACAACATATAAGACCCCAAGGTCTATTCAAAAGAATCACTTAGTGGATTAGATTATTGGAGACAAGAATAAAGGAATCATTGCAAGAAACAAAGTAACTCAAGAACAAGTTTTGTTATGTTTAGTTTTAGACACCAAACCAAAAATACTATAAGAAGATTGCAATGATCAAAATTGGATGAAGGAAATAAAAGAAGAAATATATCAGATTAAGAAGAATCAAACATGAGAATTAGTTAATAAGTCGAAAGACATCAGTATGATTGCAAATAAGTGGGTATTTCGTAACAAGCTAGATGAAGATGGAAAGGTTGTGAGAATTAAAGAAAGGTTGGTTTGTAAAGTTTATACTCAGATTGAAGGAATTGATTTTGATGAGACATATACCCCAATTGCTGAGATGAAAAATATCTAGATGTTTTTGGCTTTTGCAACTTTCAAGGATTTCAAGGTTGGTCAGATGGATGTGAAATCAACATTCTTGAATGGGGAGCTAAAAGAAGAAGTGTATAATGAATAGTCGAAAGGATTCAAGGTAAAATATTATCTGAACATTATTTGTAGATTGAAGAAGGCCATGTATAAACTGAAAATTAAAGCTTGGTATGGAAGGCTAGATAAGTAATTGACTAACCAAGGTTTTAAGAAGGGTTTGACTAATAGCAATTTATATTTCAAAACTGATTTAGGTAAAATCCTAATTGTTATAATATATGTTGATGATATAATCTTTCAAGGAAATGAAGGAATGTGTAGAAAATTTTCTAATGAGATGGAGAAGGAGTTTGAGATGTCCATGATTGTTGAGTTAAATTTCTTCCTTGGTTTACAAGTAAATCATAATAAAAATGAATTTTATTTCTCAATCTAGATAAATCAAGGAATTATTGAAGAATTTTGGGTTAGAGAACTCCAAATCAGTGTGTACATCTATAACCACCAGATGCAAGTTGATAAAGGATGATAAATCTCCTAAAGAAGATGCAAGTCAATACAATCAATGATTGGAAGACTATTGTATTTGACTACTACTAGATTGGATATCATGTATGTAGTTTGTTTGGTATCTAGATATCATCAAGAACCAAAAGAGCCTCATGTTATTGCTATGAAAAGCATATTTAGATATCTAAAGGGAATGGATGAATTTGGTTTATGGTACCCTAGAAGTTCATATTTTACTCTGAAAAATTATACTAATGCAAATTTCACTACAAGTGTTGATGACAAGAAAATTAAGAGTGGTGGAGCATTCATTCTAGGCTTCTGGTTAGTGGCTTGGTCAAGTAAGAAGCATGATTCTATCTTTTTATCTATAGCTGAAGCAAAATACATTATAGAATCTTCATGTTGTACATAAATTTTATGGATGAAGTAGATTTTGAAGGATATTTGTGTAATATTCAATGAACCTATCTCTATCATGTATGATAACACTAATGCAATAAGCATTACCAAAAATTCAGTACAACATTCCAGAACAAAGCATATATCCATTTGGTATCACTTATTGAGGGAAAAGGTTTTGTAAAATAAGGTAAAGCTTGAGTACAAAAGAGAAAATTATAAATATCTTGATGAGGACATTATTCAAGGATACTTTTGAGTATCTTCAGTAGAGGTTAGGGGTATTATGCCTTTCCAATATGAACTAATATTCATTTGGATGTGAATTAGTCTAGTGAGTAGATTGCATTATTTTATCTAGAATGATGCTTGGGTGCTTACTCTTAGGGGAAGAAAGTGAGTTTCATTGGGGGAGTTATGCCTTCCTTTGCCCTTATTTTCAAAGGGGAGAGATCTTGAGAGTATTGTATGTTTTTTTTTTGGTGAAAAGATTGTTTTGTTATTGTTGTTGATGGATGTTACCATCAAAGAAAAAGGGGGAGATTATTACAGATGTGATTATTGTGGATGAGATGGTGTTGTTAAGTGGTTGTCATTGATGTAAATATATTGGTTGGAATTGATGTCCCTGTTGTTCCTGATAATTGTGTTCCAAAAATCTTTGGTACTCTATAAGATGTGTTGGTGATCCGAAGATTTTAGGATGATGAATATGTTGGAATCCAATAACATTGAGAGGGGAGTGAATCAATGTTATACCAGAATGTTCAATTTTAACCTTATTAAAACATGCATGCACCAACCAGTATACCGGTACATACAGAATTGAAAGAAGTAAAGAAACCAATAAGCCAATCATGTAAATGAGAACCATAACACACAAAATTATACATGGAAAACCTCAAAGCGGAAAAACCATAGTACGATTTGTGACCCACAATATCAATCCACTAACCATTTGAAGAGATATTACAAAATATGAGGGTCATGCACTTTTAGGAAGGCTTACAGCCTAGAGCACACTACTCAATGACAAAATAAGCCTCACTGGCTACATATAAATCTAGACTAAAATCTGGATAAGTGTTGAACTACTAAGATAGCATCTTCTATGTTTCAATACAGTTATGATTTAAGCCTTGTTTGTTCCGGTCTGAAACCTTAAACCCTTTACCAAAATAACCCTTACATAAATTTCCTCACATACATAGTCTCTCTAAAATATTTCGCATCATATTACATTCACATATCCATAATCTCTTATTTCACGTCTCTATCAAAATGATCTATCAAACTGACCTATATACCCTATACAAATTATCATGCCTTATGTCGGCTTACAAAGATATATACAATATCAAATTACATGTCGACCAGATAACATAAATGCATAAATATTAAAACCAATTGCCAATGCTGGATCTAAGAGATTTCAGCCTCCAATATTGATAGCCTTTTACTAAACCATGTTATCCTGCATTGTCGATAACCAAAGAAATCCTATTCTCTTGTCAGTGTCAATGCCGGTGTAGAATCTATGAAGTGCCTATTCGTACACAACTAAACCAAAACATGAAGCTAGAAAACAATACTATCTTGCCATTAATGATAATATAGTGAAACCGACCAATTAAGTGTCAATTGGAAAAAATCTCCCCCTTTGGCATTGATAGTAACACTCATGTGAAAAATGGTCAAGGTTTCATCTGCCAGTTTCATCCTGCCCTGCTCCCCCTAAGCTAAATATCTATTAATGCAAAGTAATCCACATTTCCATATCTCCACAACAACATGACTCCCCCTAATGTATACAACTCCTTTTATTATTTTTCACATCTATATCAATCCCCCTTTGACATCAATGCCATAAAAAATTATAAAAAGAATGTCAAAGAAAAAGAATTGTATAATGAATATCCCAAAAATGTCTTACAGGAGCTTGAAAATTTTCAAAATTTATAGATAAGCCTTCTCCAATAGCTCAAGATAGGTATCCCAACCTATTTTTTTTGTGCCAAAAATAGATACAAATCCACTTAATATACGTGCAAATGACTCTTTCTCATTTACCTCTTTTGATATGGACTTCCCACAATATCCATACATTCTTTCTTATGTACATTGAGTGAATCCAACTAGGGACTCACCAAGACTCTCAGACTTCTAGCTCTTTTGATAATTTTGTCTCTTTCCTTCTCAAGAACAAAAATTTGGTTCTCCAAAATCAAAATTTGACCATAAATTGATGTAGTCAATGAAATCAATCTGTCAAAAGAATTAGCTATACTTGCAATTTTCTCCTCAAGTTCTTTTATCTTCTTATCCACATTAGTTATAAGTATATCAATGTTACAACATATTTTTGGCATTGTGTTATTATTGATGTCAACTAGTATGGGATAACTACCGGTATGAGAGATATATGTGCAACACTATCATGAAGGTGTAAAAAATGAGATATATTTGTGTTGCAGAACACCGGTAAGATAAGGAAGAGAATGCCATTTAGATGGATGACCATTGGAGTCACTAGTACACAAGTTAGTGCGTGACTTGTATGCATGAAATGGATAGGTTACTAGTACAATGTATCACCGGTAAGGAAAGGATGTCAACTGGTAAGTGATGTGTTGACATAGAGAAGACAAATCAACCATGTGAGTGGTTGTCAATTGGTAATATAATGACCAGCGAACAAACAAGATAGACAAGGTGTTTGAGTTGTTGTGAGGTTGCAAAATAGAAGGACTCCCACCAGATGAAGATGGAGTCACCATGTGAAGAGATGACTAATAGTGAATGTGCTACACTAGATCACATGTGCATGTTTCAATATGTGTTGCACAAACAAGGACATCACATGAGTGCATTACATGATGGAGATGAAAAGGTGTCACAACACCGATAAGTGGATCTTATCTCTTATCATGCACAATGTGCATCATAGTTATGTGAGATAAGGAAGAAGAGGTAAAGGCAAGTGTTTGAAGGCTCACATTGGATCTACGGGTAAAAGAAAGGAATGCCTTGAGTGCATGAAATCAAGGATATGCACTAAATTGATAGAGAAGACATGTTTGGAATGCCAAAACAAAAAAAGAAAAGTAAATAATTAATAGGATTGTTAACTTGAGAAATTGGATAATATGATATTCAGTCTGATGATGAAGAAGGCAAGTGGAGCAGCTAAAAATAGAAATGAAACTGGCAAGAAGATGCTTTAGACCAAAATAGTTGAATATTGATGACATGGTGTCATCAAGAGTGATTACTTGTATGTAAGTCAACTGGTAATAGGGACAAGGTGCAGATGTAGAGGACTTCCCACTTGATGAGAATGATAATTCTATGGATAGACATGTGTGGAAATCGGTTAAGGTGTTCCACTAACAGTTCAACAAAGGGAAGACATGAAGGTTAACTGGTAATGTATGAGATACTGGTAGGGTTAGTAAACCGGTAGAAAAGAAAAGGTTGAGTGTTTAGTTTGTAATCATATCTGAACTGACACACCAATCAAAGCTAACAATTGGTCAACATGGATGCTATGTAGTGTCAAGGTGACATACTTGCATGAAGCAATATATGGTGTGTGCATCAATGAGGTAGTTGCAGAGTTGGTCGATATTAATGGTAGATCCTGTAAATCATGGGATGTGTTGCAGGCTATTGCAAAGGTTTATGGCTCGAGGTCTGGAGGAAAACTGAGAGTTGACTCAGAATGATTAAGGAGATTGAGGCAAATGAAGGAAACCGAAAGACCGATCTTGGTGATTGACCACGAAATCAGCTAACAAGGTAAAAAGTAAATTGCCAAAGATAGAAGGTGTGATCAAGAAGGCATGACAATGGCAGTGCTGAGGAAAAAGTTGTCTAGGTGATCCAATCAGTCAAGATCTGATTGGTTTTGGTTTTCCTTGAGGTTGATGAGGAAACCCTAACCACCCATGTTTTTGAATTCCTTTTTTGTTGGAAAACTAGGTTATAAATACAGAAGCCAAAATCATTAAAGAATTTTATTGGAAAGAAGAAGATGGACTTGCTATAAAGTGAGTGTTGCATAGGAGAGATAGATCAATCAAAGAGAAAATAGTTAAGGATAGTAGTGACTAAGTGAGTGAAGGTTAAACCTATGATAGTGTTTAACATAGGTTTAACCGATATGGCTTGAGAAACCAATATAATAGCTAGAGTGCATCTGTAGAGATAACTGGTAGGAGATTGTACCGGTAGGCATACAAATGAGAAGACTAAAGAGTAGAGCTTAAAGGAGGAGATATGGTAGAGCAGAAGAAGAGTAGAGATGAATTGGTAGATTTTATGGGCAATATTGTAGCAGATAAGAGCAGTAGAAGAGTGAGTCAGTGCAATAGAGAAGGTGTCTCACCCTCAAAGTGAGGTATGTGAGATGGATACAAGATTCACTTCTAACAATATGATTAATTCCATATGTGATTTTATCTTTGAGATCACTAAATTGTAGCTTGGTGCAGGGGTTGTAGCTCCTTTGGGTTGTAGCCCATGAACAAGTTAGGGGTTGGTGCTCCTTGGGATGGTTCCCTAAGTCAGGGGTTGGTGCTCCTTGGGTTGGTGCCCTAAATCAGGGGTTGGAGCTCCTTGGGTTGTAGCTCTAAACATTATAATAGAGATTGATTATCAGGATGGATTGGAGTAGTAGACTCCAACAGTATTGCTCACTGAGTTTTTTCCCATCTTTGGTTTTCCTCGTATATACTAGTGTTATGTGATATCCCTTTGTGTGAATGCATTTGTGTTTAGTCTTCTCACTAATCGGTAAGTCTATATTCAGCTAGAATTGCTAATTGATATAATTTCATAGGGATAATCAAAGGGAAAATTTTTAAGAACCACTTATTCACCCCCATCATAGTGGTGCATTGTGTCTCACAATTGATATCGAAGCCTAGGTACCTTTCTTATCAAGATTTCTCTCGCTTGGGTAGATTTTGTCTATTTAGTGTCAATCCCTGCTCCATTTTATGATGGTTCAAACTATTTTATTTGGAGTTGTAGGATGGAAGTCTACTTGTCCTCTCTAGGTTTGATATATAGATGATGGTTATTAATGGTCTCCCTAGGAATGTCAGTCCTCCCACTGGATCTTATGAAGAAGGATGCATGTGTAATGAAGAATCCATGAAGGCTATATTCAATGGGCTCATTGGTGATGTCTCCTCACAAGTGGATAAGTGCAGATCAACAAAGAGTCTATGGGATAGACTAAAGAAGGTTTATAGAAATAAACCATGCACCACGAGATTAGATTGTGAGAATGAGAAGAACAATTCTATAGACACATGCATGGATAACATAGGTAGATCAGATTGTTGCAGTATCAATGATGAAGAAGGAACTCATCTCTTCATGGCACAAGAATCTGAAGGTGAGGTGCAAACTCTTGAAAGTAATAAGGAAAATGGATCCCACCAATATGATGTGTTTGGAAGTGATGATGATGCAGGAGCATCCTCAATTCACAACAATCTTGCATCAACCAAAAAAATTTCTTCTTTGTTTTTGTTTTATGTTTTTGTTTTAGTTTTCCAATCCATGTGTCTTGGTTTTGGCTCACCAGTTCTTGAGGAGTTAGATTATATTTGAACACCTGATCTTCCTTCTTTCTTTCTCAATGCATCTCATTTGGATAACTTTCTAGTGAGATATCACTACCAGTTCCCTTGATAGTTTCTTGCTATCGGTTGTTCCTTTGTTACCAGTTGTCTGAGACCTACTCTTGTGATACGACCAGAATCCATTCTGAAGCTTGCAGAGCCTTGGGAATTCATCTTGATATTGCTTGGCATGTGGTTGACCTTCTATGATTCATCCTTCGGATTTTCTAGAGGAATCTCTTGACGAAGGATGACCTTATTCATTTTGCACGTTAGGTCTTTCCCTTTGGGTTTTGATACTTTTGGGCCAATCGGATCCTTTCGATCGATATATACTTTTAATAATGCCTTAAAATATGATCAATCAAAAGATCAAGAAGTATCAGATAGATACACTATGCCTAGAAGATAGAACTTTTGATTCAAGGTCCCAGTGTGACCTATCCTACCAGGCATGTGTGCCAGTATGTTGTAGCCCAGTTGTTACCGGTTGGATGTGATTAAATTTCATTTAATAAAAGTATCTGTTATGCATTACCTCCATCATATATGTGTGCTTATGTTTTATTAACTCTTGCTGACCGGTTTAGATTGATCTCCTCGAGGTCCCTCTTCACTGGTGACTACTTCAAGTGGTATCAGAGTGAAGTTCATTCCAGAGGTTGCATGTCCTAAATCTTGTTGTAGGGTGGTAGATTGCAGATTCAACCTACAATTATAGAGGACTATTGTGGATTAGTAGCATGAAGAGGTACTAGGAATGGTGGAGCACATGGGAATCCAGACCCTGTTGTAATGGAGATGTTGTGAGGAATAGCAACCCGGTTAGAAGCCGTGGAGACAACCTAGAGGAGAGGCTGACATGTTGTGGATGTGAGCGAAGATGAAGGAGAATAATCCATGGAAGAACAAGTGAACCTACTGACAGTTGATCTGGAGGAAGAAAGTTTTTTAAGGGTTTTGAGTAGGGCGAACAATAAACCTCATTTTACCCCATCGAAATATGATGGGAAGTTAGATTAAAATGAATTGATGGATTGGATCTTAGAGATGGACAAGTATTTTAATTTTGAAAACACTTCAAAAGAAAGAAATGTGAAGTATGCATGTACTTTGTTGAAGGGTCATGCATCTCTTTGGCAGGAGCACTTGCAAGTTGATAGGGAAAGAAGAGGTAAAGAAAATATTAAGAGGTGGGATAGGATGATTTCTAAGTTAAAATCAAAGATTGTCCCAGCAAATTATCAAGTAGATTTGTTCAAAAAGTTGTAAAATCTGAGACAGAAGGAATCTAGTGTGAAGGAGTACACCAAAGCATTTTACAAGTTGAACATTAGATCCAGACATGTTGATGATGAAATTGACCAAATTGTGAGATATTTGAAGGGATTTTGGATGTCTATGCAAGATGAACTCAATATGATCAAATTGGAGAGTGTTGAAGAGGATTACCAATATGCAATAAAGCGTGAAGAGAAATTGAATAAAAGGCATGAGTAGGGATAAAGAGGTAGACGTGGAAGATTTCAAGGAGAAAGAAGATACACCAGAGGAAGAGGAATTAGTATAGATCAAAATAAGGACAAGGAAGTGATAAAGGAAGGTAATTCATACCAAAAGGATGATAGAAATTTTTACCAGAGGAGAGAATGGGATCATTACTAGAGTGAGAACTTTGGAAGACAAGACAAAAGGATGTTTAGAGGAACCTATTTTAAATGTGGAGGAGAAGGACATCATGCTTTTGAATGTAAGAAGTAAGAGGCTTCTGAAAGAGTGGCAATGGTGGAAGAGAACCCCACCTGATCATATAATAAATAGGAAGATGGGGAATTATTGATGATGAGGAGAGCTTTGTGTCATATCGGAAAAGATAAAGAACCCTTGCAGAGGAAGAACCTGTTCAGGACTAGATGTAAGGTATTCGGTAAGTGTTGTAAAGTTGTCATTGATAGTGGTATTTTGGATAATATTTTTTTAGATGAGATGGTGAATAAGTTGAAACTGGAGAGATTGAAACACCCTAAGCATTACTAGATATCGTGGATTAAGGATGAGCATAAGTTGTTAGTAAGTGAACAGTTTCTAGTAAGATTGAAAATTGGGAATTATCATGATGTACTTTTGTGTGATATTATGCCTATGGACATTTCTCATATTTTGTTAGGAAGACCTTGGCAGTTTGATAGATAGGCAATACATGATGGGAGGAAGAATACATACACTATTTTGGCCAATGGAATGAAGCAAACCTTATTGGCTTTGGAGGAACCTTTGAAGAATGAAGTCTGTACAAATACCAGAATTTATTTAGTAGATGGAAGAAAGTTCATAGATGGACTGAGACCTGAGAATATGTGTTTTTCCTTAATTCCTAACAAGACTGAGAGACCAGAACTAGAAGGAGAACACTCAAAAAAAATAAGAGGTTTGCTAGTAGAATATGAGGACATCATTTTAGATAATGTACCTAATGGATTACCACCTGTTAGAAGTATTATTCATTGCATGGACTTAGTTCTCAGAGCTAGTTTGCCTAACAAAGATGCACACTAGTTAACACCAACAGAGAATGAATAATTGAATAGACAAGTGCAGGAGCTATTGAAGAAATATTCGATTAGAGAAAGTATGAGCCCTTGTGCAGTACTAGTAGTATCAGTACCTAAAAAGAATGGAGAATGGAGGATGTGTACCGATTCAATAACAATAAATAAGATCACAATAAAATATTGGTTTCCCTTTCCTAGGATGGATGACATAATGGACTATTTGAGTGGAGCAAAGTATTTTACAAAGATAGATTTGAAGAGTGGATATCATTAGATCGGGATCAGAGAAGGTGATGAATGGAAGATGACATTTAAGACAAATGAAGGATTATATGAATGGTTGGTGATGCCTTTTTGACTAACTAATGCACTAAGTACTTTCATGAGGCTGATGAGTGAGGTCTTGAATAAATTATTGGGTAAGTTTTTTATTATGTACTTGGATGACATTCTGATTTTTAGTAAAACAAAAGAGGAGCATTTGCTGCAATTAAGATAGGTTTTGCAGAGGTTGAGAGAAGAAAAGTTACTGATCAATATCAAGAAGTGCATTTTCATGAAGGATAAGTTAGTCTATTTAGGATTTGTGATATCTAAGGATGGTTTTAAGATGGACCCAGGGAAAGTAAAAGTCATTATTGAGTTGCCTACACCAGATTGGTTGGGGAGGTAAGATCATTTCATGAATTGGCTAGTTTTTACTAGAAGTTTATCAGAAATTTTAGTTCAATGTGTAATCCTATGACTGAGACTATGAGGGGAGATAGGAAGGAATTCAAGTGGATCACCAAAGAAAACAAAAGTTTTGAGTTGTTAAAATAGAAAGTAACTAAGTAGCCTATGTTGGGTTTATTGAATTTCAATAAGGTATTTCAAGTGGATTGTGATGCAAATGAAACAACAATAGGAGCAGTTCTGAGTCAAAAAGGGAGAGGAATAACATATTTGGTGAGAAATTCAATGATTCCCAGAAGAGATATTCAAATATATGATTAGGAATTTTATGCCATAATTCAAGCCTTGAAGAAATAGAGACATTACTTGTTGCTTAAGGAGTTTGTGTTGAATACAGATCATCAAGATTTGCAATATTTTAATAGATAGAGTAAATTGAATCAAAAACATATGAGATGGGTAGAGTTCTTGCAGAGTTACATATTTGTGTTGAAACATAGAAGTAGGAAATCTAACAAAGTTGTTGAGGCATTGAGTAGGAGAAGGAATTTTCTGACAAAGATGAGAGTGACAGTATTAGGTTTTGAAGATTCGAAGACCTTGTATGATGAAGACCTAGATTTTGTAGAACTCTAGAAATCATGTAGAAAACTGGTTATGGTTGATAGAATAAAATGGTTGGATTACTTCATTCAAGTGGGGATGCTATTTAAGGAAGTTCAATTGTGCATACCTAAAAGTTCCATGAGAGAGAACCTGATAAAACAAAAGCATAGTGGAGGTTTAGCTGGACACTTTGCTATTGATAAAATAGTTACATTGGTGAGTGAGCAATACTTTTGGCCCCAGATTCATAGAGATGTTAAGAGATATGTGTAGAGTTGTAGAGTTTGTCAAGTTGCAAAAGGTAGTAGCTAGAATGCAGGATTGTACAAACCTTTGATAGTACCAGTAAGACCTTGGGAGGATACAAGTATGCATTTTTTACTTGGCTTACCTAAGACACTGAGAGGGAATGATTTTATATTTGTGGTAGTGGATATATTTTCAAAGATGGCTCATTTAATACCTTGTAAGAAGACATCATATGCATTGCATGTAGCAAACCTATTTTTCAAGGAAGTGGTAAGATTGCATGAATTACCTAAGAGCTTAGTTTCAGGCACAGATACTAAGTTTGTTGGCTATTTTTGGCAAACAATTTGGAAGAGGATGAAGATAGATTTGAAGTTAAGTTCTACTTTTCATCCACAGACTGATGGACAGACATAAGTAGTTAATCGAAGTTTGGGAAACTTGTTGAGATGTTTAGTCACAAATAAAACTAGAAGTTGGGATTTGATCCTTGCACAAGAAGAGTTTGCCTATAATAATTCAATGAATAGATGTACTAGCAAAACACCTTTTGAGATTGTTACCAGAATGCATCCTAAAGGAATAGCAGAATTAAGATACATTTACAGTAAAGACTGGAAGAGTTTAGAAGCAGAAGAATTCATAGATCACATGGCAGCATTGCATATTCAGGATAAACAACACTTGGAGGAAATGAACAACAAATACAAGGAGAAGGAAGATAAGAAGAGGAGACATAAGGAATTTGAAGTTGGTGATGAAGTGATGGTCTATTTGAGAAAAGAGAGATTCTCAGTTGGAACTTATAATAAGTTCCAGATGAAGAAGTTTGGACCCTGTAAGATCTTGGGAAAGTTCAGTTTTTGAAATGCATATGAGGTGGACCTACCGAATAGTCTAAAAATTTCACCTATATTCAACATTGTTGATCTTCATGAGTACCATGAACTAGAATTCAGTGAGGATAATATTGCAGACTTGGAGAAACAATTGCCCTAGAAGGAACTAGATCATATTGAAGAGATTTTGGATAGTAGGATTGGGAATAGTACCCAAATAAATCAATAAACAAAATATCTTGTGAAGTGGAAGAACAAAGCAATGGAAGATTCATCTTGGATTTCTCAGGAAGAAGTAGACCACCTTGGTTTCCCTATGACCCTAGTAAAGTGAGTGGCTCACTTTTTCATTAACCCCGGATGTCTGATGTAGGAGCATCCTCGGTTCACAACAATCTTACATCAACCAAAAATATTTGATTCTCTATTTTTATTTTCTATTTGCAGTTTCTATTTTTCCTTTCCGTCTATGCCAGTTTTGGCTCATCGGTTCCTAAGGAGTTTGATTCTATTTGAAGACCTAATCTTCTTACTTTATTTCTAAAGGCGTCTCATTTAGGTCACTTTCAGATGAGATATTGCTACTAGTTGTTCCTTTGTTACTGGTTTTATGAGACCAATTCTTTGTTAGATTCAATGACAGTCACAAAGACACTGAGAGGGGGGTGAATCAGTGTCTAATCGGTTAGCAAAATAATTAAAATTATTAATAACTTTGCATCCCAAAATAGTGTACCGGTAAATAAGAATTAATGCAGCAAATAATAATAATAGAGACAACATAGAGAACACACCATAACATAAGATATTTCACAAGGAAACCTGGTGTGGGAAAAACCTCGATGGGATTTGTGACCCACAATATTCACTCACTGGCCAATGAATAAATATTACATACAATGAGGGGCCTCCACATGCAGGGAAGCCAACTGCCTAAATCTCACTGCTTAATCACAAAATGGAAGTCTCACTAACTTTCAAAATTGGATGATTAAATTCAATATAATGTATTGCTCAAATCAGCATCAACTATGCTAGGTTCAGTACCGATTTAAGCTCAACCTATAACCAAAACCTTCACTTTCCTTTTCCTTCACACATACATATCCATCTATATACATATATACCATACACATCAAAATGAATTACAAGACCTCATACATAAATGAGTCTTTTAGAATATACCAAGTTCATTTATACAAAAGATAATTACAATTCAAAACAAAAAATAAAAGTTTATTCTATGTTGGCCTGAGTGTCGGTATGCATTAGTGTCGATGCCCCTGAGGTGTCTATTGGTGTATGTAGAAGTTTATTGTCAGTGCCGGTATCTTCCAGTTGGTTGCTAGATGAATGCAGTTTGGTTGTAAGGTGAATGTTGGTTGGTTGCCAGATGAATGTCAGTTGGTTGCCATCAATGACAACATCAACCATTCTCATAAGAATGTAGAATGCCAACATTCTTGTTATACTACTGGAATCCATTATGAAGCTTGTGAAGCCTTGGGTGTTGATCTTGATATTTTTTTGCATGTGGCCAACCTTCTATGATTCATCCTTTGTATTTTCTAGAGGAATATCTTGGCAGTGGCTGACCTTATTCATTTTGCACGTTATGTCTTTCCCTTCAGGTTTTGATCCTTTTGGGCCAACTAGATCCTTTGGATCAATATATATACTTGTAATCATGCCTTAAAATATAATCAATTAGAAGATCAAGAAGTATCAGATAGATAGACTATGCCTAGAAGATAGAACATTTGATTCAAGGTTCCGGTGTGACCTATTCTACCAGGCCTATGTGTCGGTATGTTCTATCCTGGTTGTTACCAGTTGGATGTGATTAACTTTCATGCAATAAAAGTATGTTTTATGCATTGCATATATCATATCTATGTGCTTCCATTGTGTTAACCCTTTCTGACCACTTGAGACTGATCTCCTCAAGGTCCCTCTTCACTAGTGATTGCTTCAGATGATGAGGAAGAAGGAGACAAGGCAGATAGATCTAGCCATCACGATCTATTTGATAGTGAAGATGAAGAAGAAGATGAAGCAAAAGCTAATCTTCAAGGAGAGCTTGTAAAATACCTTGAAAAACTCAATAGAATAAGAAAGGAATACAAGCTATTCAAGAATGCTTCTATAGTAGAGAATAACCGGTTGATTAAATGCCTTGAAGAATCTGAGAAATGTATCTCAAAGTTGAAGTATCAAGAAGAAAGCACCAAGGAGTTCCATTGTAATGATCTAGAATTTGTGCTAGAAGTTAAAGATAAAAAATATCTACATCTGGTTGGAGAAATGGAGATTCTTCGAAATGACCTTGAGAAATGTCAGGATGAGCTCAAGGTAAGAATCTAGTTTGATAGCAGTAGTGAGGCCTTGGACAAATTGTTGAAGAAGAAAAAGCATGCCAGGGACACTAAAATTTTAGGAAGTGGTGTCAGTGAATTCTCCACCAGTAATAATGTCCCTCACAATGACATTCTATTTGTCTCCTCAAATGGAGAAAATAAGGGATAGACCCTCATAATTAAAAATTCTCCTCAGAAGAAGGTTGACCTAACCACAACCAGTGAAGACTTGCAAACAAGAAGGAAGACCGGTGCTGCAAGAAGGATGAATAATGGAGATCCTGAAGGAAAAGGGAAAATGGGAGAAGACAACTTCATCGGAAGCAACAACATGAGAACACAACAAAGAGGACCTCCTACCAGAAAAGGTCAAAAGAATGCTACTACCCACAGGATAAAGCAAGTGTGGGAGAAGAAGGGATCAGATGGAAGAGCTGCATAGAATGGACAACCAAGGATCCATCCGCAAAGAAGAGGAAATGGAGATGCTAAACTAGTAAGATCTTCCCATGCATGGCAGAATAAATTTGTAAGTCATATGCCATCTTTTAATGGTTATTTCTTTGCATGCAATGCTTATGGCCACAGGGAAGAAGAATGTGGAAGGAGATCTAGAAGGAATAATCTAGGATCTCATAGACATCATGCATATGAGCATAATGTATCTAGGGGTAGAAGCATGCATATCCCCTCTCTCAGTTATGCTATAAATAATCCATTTGTTGTTCCTATTAATGTAAATGCCATATGTTATAACTGCAAAGGATTTGGCCTTAGAGAGTTTGAATGCAGGAAGAGGAATGTGCCATCACATGGAGGCCAGTATAGAAATGTTTCTCTATAGAAAGGTGGATACAGAGCATATAGAAGTCAGAGACCTGCATGGAACCAAAGGAGGAACATCCTAGTAGGAGAAAGAGGTCTACTAGTTTCTACTATTAGTCATAACAATATGACCAGAAGAAGACAATCAAATTGGTATGTCAAGAGATTCCCCAATCATGAAGTTGGGATGGATGATGTGTGTTACTATAGCACTACTTCTGAAAATGATGTAGAATCTGAAAAAGAAAAGGTCCATCAGTAGAAGATGGTAAAATCTCCTCCCCAGACTAAAAATGGGAAGAAGATTGAGACCAAGCAGGTATGGAGGAAGAAGACCATGGAAAGACACTGTGCATTCATCACATAGTTGATATCTCTTAATGCCTAAAGAAGATGTAGGATCTTAGGGGAAGTAGTATATTGAACTATATCATTCACCCCCTCAGTGAAGAAGGACACTTGGAAGATCAAGGTGTTGTTGGTATGATAGAATAAAATAAGATGATAAGTGTGTGTAGAGGTGGCCTTGACTACACACCTACAGATAAATGTAGGATCACTAATGCACATGTCAATGGATGGAGATTAACAATTGGAACCTGATGCACAATGAAAAAAATGTCAAGAATCAATGGAAGATTCTCTCATAGTGATGATGGACTAGTGGAGGAAACTGGTATGTATAGGATGTTACCAGCATGAATGCTAACA
This sequence comes from Cryptomeria japonica, assembly GCF_030272615.1. Classification (NCBI taxonomy): domain Eukaryota; kingdom Viridiplantae; phylum Streptophyta; class Pinopsida; order Cupressales; family Cupressaceae; genus Cryptomeria; species Cryptomeria japonica. The sequence goes on along the minus strand of NC_081407.1, from coordinate 669,500,358 downwards.
TTTACTTATAGGTTATATAAGACAATAAGGCTAAAGATCATTGCAATAGTTGCATGGAATGTGAGTTTATGTCTTAGGTGGTGTTTATAAAGACCTGAATGACATACGTTGGCCCCATGGTTAATCATGTAGGCATGCATTTTGTTTGGGATAATCGGTTTAATTTATGGCATGGTGATGTCATTGCATGGCATTGAGAAGATTCAAGATCTATTGGTAGTGGGCCAGCATCCCTGGTGGAAATTTGCGACATGGTTTAATAGCCTCCTATGGATTCTAAAAGTCTAGTGGTTGTATCAGGCATTGACAGGTCAATCTTTTGGTGCAATGGCAACCCTAGCTTGTAACAAGTGGTATCAGAGCTTGGTCACAGGTTCAAATCACGTAGGCCACGGTGAGTGATGCTGGGAGGGGGATTGTTGGTAGTGGGCCAGCATCCCTCGTGGAGATTCACGACATGGTTTAACAACCTCCTGTGGATTCTATAAGTATAGTGGTTGTATCGGGCATTGACAGATCAATCTTTTGGTGCAATGACAACCTTATCTTGTAATAAGATCATGTCATAGGCTTTGATGGATATTATGGAGCTAAATATCATTAGATGATCACATGTGAACAACTCAACTAGAATATGGAACTAATTGGAGTCCTAATATTATACCTGACGGGAGATGAGGACCTGAGATATATGACTCAGGGGGAGTTCAAGTGCTTATGATGCTGAGCTGACATGCTTGAACTTGTAAATATATTGATTGCCCAAACTGTAGATGATGGAAATTGTAGTAGGTATATAGAGGAGAATGTAATGGCTATGGGTATCTACATGTCATTTGGTTGGTTGTATTCATAGTACAATCACATTTGATTCTAAAGAAATTTAGGATCAAACAAGAGGTGATGCATGTTGACCGATAGGTGAGTAGTATTCACTGACACATCCTTCTACAAATTGAGTGTTTTAACAAATAGTATCAGATTTGCATGCTTAAATGGTGTTAGTTAATGGTTGGGTCCTCCATCTCAAGTGTTGTGACTTGAGAAAATGTAACAAGTGGTATCAAAGGAGAAGATGTATCCAATAAAGATAAAGGGGGAGAGATAATTTTGTTAGTGATCGGTAAATACAAGGACGAATGATATCCTGAGAATGCCCTTTTCCATTGTTGTTAAAGGGAGAAAGATTTTTTAGTATACTGTATACTACATATGTAAGAATCCATTGGATCATACAAAGGGTGAGACAAATTATGTAGTATGTCGGATAGTACATGAGTTGATACCAATGCCAAAGGGGGAGATTGTTGGCATTGTGTTGTCATTAATGTCAACCAGTATGGGATAACTCCCTCTATGAGAGATGTATGTGCAACACTATCATGCAGGTGTACAGAATGAAATATCTTTGTGTTGCACAACACTGGTAAGATAAGGAAGAGAATTTTATTCAAATGGATGACCACTAGAGCCACTAGTACACAATTTAGTACCTTACTTGTGTGGATGAGATGGATAGGCTACCGATACAGTGTATCACTGGTAAGGAAAGGATGTCAACTGGTAAGTGATGTGTTGACATGGAGAAGACAAATCAACAAAGTGAGTGGTTGTCAACTAGTAAGATTATGACCAGTGAACAAAAATGATGGGCAAGGTGTTTGAGTTGTTGTTTGTGATGAAGAGGCAGAATGTTACCTAAATCACATCAACACTAGAGGAGAGGAATGAACAAGTCACCGGTATACTTTGAGGTTGTAGAACAACATGACTCCCACCAGATGAAGTTGCAAATAAGATGTGAAGAGATCACTACCAGTGAATGTTCTACACCAGATCACATGTGCCTTTTTGAAGACGTGTTGCACAAATAGGGAAGTCACATGAGTGCATTGTAAGATGTTGATGACAAGGTGTCACTCCATTGATAAGTGGATCTTATCTCCTATCATGCATAATGTTAATCATAGTTATGTGAGATAGGGAAGAAGAGGTAAAGGCAAGTGTTTGAAGGCTCACACTAGATCTACCAGTGAAACAAATGAATGTCTTGAGTGCATGAAATCAAGGATATGCACTGGACCGATAGAGAAGGCATGTTTGGAATGTCAGAGTAGAAAAGGAAGAGTAAAGAATTGATGGGTTTCTCAACTTCACAAACCAGCTCAGATGATATTCAGTCTGATGATGAAGAAGGAAAGTGGAGCAGCTGAAAATAGAGAATGAAACCGGCAAGCAAATGCTTTAGATGAAAACAAATGAAGATTGATGACATGGTGTCATCAAGAGTGATTACCAGTATGTAAGTCTACCAATAGTACGGATAAGGTGTAGATGCAGAAGACTTCCCACTTTATGAGAATAAGCATTTCTATGGATAGACATGTTTGGCGATCAGTTAAGGTGTTCCACCAATAGTTCAGGAAAGGGTAGACATGCAGGTTAACTAGTAAAGTATTAGATACCAGAAGGATTAGTAAACTGATAGGAAAGAAGAACTAGCTGAGTGTCTAGTTGGTAATCCTATCTAAACCGACACACTAATCCAAGATGGCAATTGGTCCACATGGATTTCATGTGGTATCAAGGTGATAGACTTGCATGCAGCGTAAATGGTGTGTGCACTGACAAGGTAGTTGCAGAGTTGGTTGACATTAATGGTAGATCTCATAAATAATGGGATGTGTTGTAGGCCATTGCAAAGGTTTGTAGCTCAAGGTTTGGAGGACAACTAAGAAGCAGCTCAGAATGATTGAGGAGATTGAGGTAGATGAAAGGAAACCACAAGACCAATATTAGTGATTGACCAAAAAATTAGCTGACAAAGTAAAAACCTGATTGCCAAAGATAGAAGGCAAAAAAATGGTGATGATTAGAAAAAAATTATCTAGGAGATCAGATTGATCAAGATCTAATAGGTTTTGTTTTGCCTCGAGGTTGATGAGAAACCCTAACCATCCATGTTTTTGAATTGGGTTTTGGTGGGAAAACCAGGTTATAAATAGAGAAGCCAAAACCATTAAATAAAGTTGCTAGAAAGAAGAAAGAGTTTTTACAAAGTGAGTGTTTCATAAAAGAGCAAGATTAGTCAGCAAGAAAATAGCTAAGGATAGCAGTAACTAAGGGAGTGAAGGTTAAACCGGTGATAGGGTTTAATAGAGGGTTAACTGGTATCATTTGAGAAACTGGTATAGCAGCTAGAGTGCATCTGAAGAGATAATTGGTAGGAGCTTGTACGGGTAGGTAGATAGTTGAGAAGACTAAAAAGCAGAGCAGCAAGGAGGAGATCTGGTAGAGAAGAAGAAGAGAAGAGGTGAACAAATAGAGTTTGCTGGAAATACAAAAGCTGATAAGAGCAAAAAAAGATTGAGTCAGTGCAGTAGAGAAGGTGTCTCACTGTCCAAGTGAGTTATATGAAATGGTTACAAGATTCACTTGTAACAATATGATTAATTTTGTATGTGAAGTTATCTTTGAGATCACTGAGCTGTAGTTCGGTGTAGGGGTTGTAGTCCATAAACAAGTTAGGAGTTAGTGCTCCTTGGGCTGGTGCCCCAAATTAGGGGTTGGTGCTCCATGGGTTGGTGCTCTAAATCAGTGGTTGTAGCTCCTTGGGTTGTATCCCTAAACATTGTAAAAGAGATTGATTGTGAGGCTAGATTGGAGCAGTAGACTCCAACAACATTGTTCATCAAGGTTTTTCTCATCTTGGGTTTTCCTCGTATATACTTGTGTTATGTGATGTCCCTTTGTGTGAATGCATTTTTGTTTAGTCTTCTCAGTAACCAGTCAGTCTACATTTAGCTAGAATTTTTAATCAGTATAGTTTCATAGGGATAGTCAAAGGGAAAAATTTTAAAAACCATTGATTCACTCCCCTCTTAGTGGTGCATTGTGTCTCACACATACTCTATAAATATTTGGACACTGCTTCAATGATTTTTCTATTAGTTTTAGCTTCTCAACAATCTTCTTCTTCTTAGATTCAATTGCTTCATCAAATGTATCTCTCTTAGCCTAAGTAAACCTCTCCAATGCTTGTCAGTTTGAAATCAACTGTAAGAATTGAAAATCCTTTGAAATATGCTCAGTAATTATCTTAATCTTGTCGGATGGGCTCGGTTCGTTGTCAATATTTCACTCTGGGACTAGTCTATGTAAAATAGTGGTTGATTGATCAATAATCCCTTTATCTGTAGATCCTTCCTTCATCAGTTTTTGTGTTGCCATCACCATGAGTTCAGTAGGACTCATCTCTATTATGTTTTTGTTTTCAACCTATGAGGTGTCAATTGACAACAATGATGGACCAACTATCGGTTCCCTATCAGATTCCCATGTTTTCTCCTCAGAAGATTTATCCTTTATAACTTCCTCACTTGCATCGGTGGATTGGCCACTTGGTGTAGTCTGTTTAACTATCGGTTCCTTTGTAGGAACTGTAACCTCAACCTGTATATTTGTATCTAGAGGATTTTTATCCTCAATATTAGTATCATGTACAACATTAACTTGTTCACTCTCTGTGTTAACCTGTATCTCAATGTTTGTCTATACATCTATGTCAACCAGGGGCTTGATTTCCACTATCTTAATATTTTTGAAAACTAAGGGTGAAGTACCTATAATCACCTATTCTATCCAAGGAACTTAACCCATACTATTTGAGTTTCCTTTATTATTTCATTTACCCTTCCTAGCATCAGACTAGTTATTCTATGTTTGCTATTAAAAAAATTTCTATCTGCCACCTCAATTATCTTTTCCATTTCATTTCAAGGAGAAATAGTAACACAAATAGATAATAGTTCTTGAATTTTCATATGCTTATCTTCTTGCATAGCTGATAGTCTTCTAGCATCTAGCATATTATACAACTCAGATGATATTTGATTTTCAATTTCTAATAAGGCTTTCTAATAAATATCCAAGTATAATAAGACTGCTTCCTCTACCTCTCTTTGTTCATCCTCTTCTAAATGATCATAGTAGAACTATACATTATTTAACATGCCATCCTTAGTGATTTAATCTACTAATTTTATACAAGTTTTAGGTGGAACCTTACCAGAATTAGTGTCGTTGTTCTTCTTCCTCTTTGTAGTACTAGATGCAGCTTAAGTGGTTACCTTTGGTGCTTTCTTCTGTGCCAGTATTTTGAATGTAGCCTTCCTACCCGGTTGCTTTTTAGCTTCAACCTTTGTTTCCTCTGATTTCTTTCTCACAACCCTCTTGAATTCCAATGGTGTGTCATCCTCAGATTCAAACTCTGTAGGAATAGGCTCAATGTGTACTTCTAGATTCTTCCTCTTCCTACCTTTCTTCGAGACAACATCAATTATTTCTTTAATATCCTATGAGACCTTCTCAACAAATTTTATTTCTTTTCCTTATTCCTTCTCTCTTCTTCCAATTGAACTTTGTTTCAACCTCATGTGTTTTCTTTTGTGCAATACCATAGGACTTCACTGCCTCATCAATTGGTGCATCAATCAATATTTTTGCATAGGCATCAAGAATATGTGCATCCACCTGATAGGTCATTTCGTCAATCCAAATATTTTAAGGGTTAACTGCTTCCATAAGTGTTTCATCTTTCTTTACCATGAAGCATATATCGGTTCAATATTTTCTACAATATGCTCAAGTACCCTTACCCTAGACCTTATAAATTTTTGGAATGCTTTGAAATATCCCCATACCTTATCATCTCTTTGACTTCCTAAAGCAGAAATTGACCATTTCAATTGTCTCCCTACTAGGATGTCAAATTCCCATTGCCTTTTACCGAAACTGGGTGTATCTTTCATGAAATATAACATTAAGAAAACTATCAAGTTTCCATACCAGAATGTACCCTTCATTTCACCCTTAATTTTTCCTAAGTTTATTAACAACTCATCTAGCATCTAACCACATAGATCCAATTTTACATTCTCTCTCATCATTTTGTATGTAGCCAAAATGCATGAACTAGAAACAAAATTCAGTCAGTTTGACTGAGTTACCTTATACCCGATGATCATGCTACTGAATTTGATGTTCGTGTTGGTAATAGTGCTCACTCTCATAGATCTCCGATCAGATGTTGTGTCGGTGATTTTGTTCATGAAATCATTAGAATCCTTCTTGCCTGGATATTGCCCAACCGATGGTAAGCCAATTATTTCCTAGATGAATTCCTCGGTGATTTTGTAAGGTCTATCTAACCATATAAATTCCCCATGTACTCTACTCAAAATATATCTCATTGTCTCATCTTCAAATTAGAGAATATTCAGAATATTGGTAAACCCTAAGTCTTCAATGTGTTTGTATGTCATTTTGATCTTTATAGATTCTCCCATCAGCTCACTCATATAAATTCCCTTCATTTTAGAAGCTCCCAAGTTCTCAATGGGACAGTGAATATATGCTCTAATATCTTTTACATAGACAACTCCCTCTAGAACATGAGAAAATGCTCCAACCAAATCTTCCAAGTGGATACCACTTGAAAATTGGTCGGGGGTGATCCTTAACCTCTACTATAGTTGCATTTGCAATAAAAGTAGGAATAGATGATGATCCCACTTCCATGTTTAAAGATAAATACCTTTTAATCACTCTTAGTGAAAACCTCTAACAAATTCTTCCAGACATCGGTGAAATAGCTCAAGAAGAAATGTGATTTCTTTGTAATGCCTTTGATTTCTCTTAGTCACTCTTAATCACTCTAGAATTGCTCTGAATGCAAGTTGATCAATAACTAAGTGAATTCAACCCTTTAACCTCCATGAAAAACCCTAATCTTCCATGATATAAATGACTGCCAGTGAAAGATACCGGATCTCGGACATAAAATATACATGTCAGATAATCATCTCCAATGTCTAGAATATCTTCCAAAACTTCTTCTTGGGGAATATGCAACATCTTCATGAATTTTGCCTACCCCTAAGGCATTTGCCTCAGTTATCGGATGAGCTACCTGTCAGTGCAAGAACAACCTCCTCTGTCGGATAAGTAACTATTACATTTCCATCTAATGATTGTTCTCCAGTCTTCCTAACCCATCTCTAAGTATGGTCTTGTTGAATTTCACTAACCTTCTCTTTCCCTTTCTCATTTGATCCTCCATTACCAGCCGGTGGATTTCTGTTTCTACAAAATTTAGCAATATGTCCAACCTCATTACATGCATAACATGTAACATTGTTCCTTTGAATTGATTTGCTAAAACTAGTGTAATTGCTTTCCACATGTCCAAACTTCCCACATGCATAGCATTTAATATTAATTCTGCAATCCTCTGTGTTATGACCATACTTATTATATTTAGAACATTTATTGGGAGCAAAATCAGGGTTCTAATTTTCTCTGTTTCTACACTGCCTAGCCATGTGACCAAATCTATTGCAAAAAACACATCTACCATTAAATTTATAAGCATTAAATTGCCTTATGGTTTTGATCTTCATTAGCAATGTTGTAACTCTGTCCTTGCTTAAATCCAAGTCCACTAGAATCACCAATCTATTAGGATAACCAATGAACAACTGAGAGAGGGGGAGGTGAATCAGTTGTTAACAGATTATAACTTTTAATCCACAATATGACCTTAAACAAATCAAGTATTGGTAAAGAATAGACAAATGCCAGTAGGAACATATACCAATAAACAATTCAACTTGATAATTAACCAGATAATCAATGTAAAGAAGCCATGCCACATAACACCATGATTTGTACGTGGAAAAATCGAAAAGGGAAAAACCATGATGAGAGGACTACCAATAGTCAGATGATACTTCTGCAAAAAGTATGTGTTACAATGAGGGGCCTGCACCTTGCACTTACAGGAAGGCACACTGCCTAGAGCGTACTGCTCATTACAAAAGAGTATCACTAACTATAGAGAGGCTAAAACCTTCTCAAGATAAATGGACAACAATCCAATACAGTGAATTGCTGGAAATAACATCTACTATGCCTGATTACAGTCTTGGTTAAGCTCAATGTGAGATGACTAAATCCTCTTTTGAATCCAATTCGATCACTAATGATCAACCAACTCCTCTACATGAATGATATTACAATATTTGCACATTACATTCATTCACCATGACCTTTCCAATAACCATGATACTTTACAAAGAGTTTCTACCTCTTATTTATACAAACCCTAAGGCCTAAACCAGTTAGGTCAGCCACCTAAAGATATTATAATAATATCATTACATAATTCCATTTTACAATGATATTGCATGTCAGCTTAAGATCAAAACAGTAATAAAAAATCCATAAATCATCTCGAATCATCCCGATAACATGTAGAGTACGCACTAGCATGATATCGGCCCATAACCTTGATAGGTACCAACCTATTCTAGGTCCACCATGCTAAAGCAATGCGTTCAAGCAATTGAATCATGATCAATGAACATCTTCAGCATATTGAAATCCTCAAAGAAACTACACCAACACCAATTGTGCATCCTATCATGATTCCTCAATGAAAAGCTCTACCGATAAAGGCTTAAACTAGTGCCACTAAGGGTTTACAAGAGTGTATGATAATATCCAATTACCAAGCCAATACCAATTGACCAAAACATGCTCATATAGCATCTTTACTAATCCAATCATGCTAGAAGTGTCCAACAGATAGTCTCTTCTGTTAGTAACACTAGAACTTCTACTAGTAACCAAAACTTGTCTATTGGTAACCATCCATATGAGCTAGTGTTGACATCAATGACAAAAAATCAATGCAAAACATAATCAATTCATCCATAATTCCAACAATCTTCCCCTTTGGCATTGATGGAAACATTAGATGTGAAAAACATCTAAGTACCAAGAGATGCCATACAAGTTGCCCCCCATGGAAGATAACCAACAATCAATAGCTCTCCCCCTATGAATGATATTTTTGTAAGGTTTGGAATGATTTTTCACATTACTAGTACCCCCCCTTTAACATCAATGCTAGAAATTTGATAAAATATCAACGCAATTATATAAACCTTTGAATCTCAAAGTTGACTACTCCCCCTGAGTAGTAGCTCCACTCATCAGTGTTAGAATGAATAATATTTTTGATATGACATGTCGGACTAATGACAAACTTCATCAATCAAGTTTCTATCGGAGGGGCAGAAACCACTAACCTGTCTCTCAAATACTCAAATGATTCCTTAGATAGCGGTTTAGTGAATATGTCTGCAATATGTTCTTTAGTGTTTACATAAACCAATTTGACTTCCTTTGCTTCTACCTTTTCCTTTAGAAAGTTATACTTTAATGAAATGTGCTTATTCTTAGAGTGAAATACTGGATTCATAGACATGTCAATAGCTGCAGAGTCATCACAATAGATAACTACTGGTTCACTACAATTTATCCTAATATCCTTCAACATTTCCTTCATCCATAAAACTTGAGTGCAATTAGTTGTTGCTGCAACATACTCAGCTTCGGTAGTAGATAAAGAAATGCATGAATTTTTTTTGCTTATCCATGAAACCAGTTTCTTTCCAAGAAAGAAAGCTCCACCAGAAGTTCTCTTCTTGTCATTAGTATCACCTACCCAATCTGAGTCAATATATGCACAAAAAGTGAAATCATCATTTATGGAATACCATAAACCATATTTTGTTGTTCCTTGCAAATACCAAAATATTCTCTTTACTGTACATTCATGATTTTCTTTAGGATTACCTTGATATCTTGAAACAATATTTACTGCATTCATAATACTAGGTCTAGTCTGAGTTAGATATAACAGACCACCAATCATAGATTTATACCTTATCAGATTTATCGGTGTAGATGTATCCTTGATAGATAATTTCTCACTTGTAGCCATACGAGTACTTACCGGTTTGGAATTATCCATACCAAACTATTTCAACAATTCCCTTAGATACTTAGTTTGACAAATAAAAATCCCTTTGTTAGTTTGAGTAATATTCAAATCTAAGAAAAAATTCATCTCACTAATCATGGATATTTCAAATTCACTTTTCATGTTGTTATCAAATTCCATTGACAGTTTATCTTCTCCTCCAAAAATGATATCATCAACAAAAATGTCAATAATCAGAATATCATTATCAGTGATTTTATAGTATAGATTACTATCAGTAATTCCTTTAGTAAAACCAAGCCTCAAAAGATATTTATCCAACCTTTCTTACCAAGCTCTAGGAGCCTGTTTCAAACCATATAAATCTTTCTTCAATCTGCAAACAATATCTTTGTCATCTGTAAGTGAAAATCCATTAGGTTTCTCAATGTAAAAATTTTCCTCAAGCTCACCATTCATAAATGCACATTTTGTATTCATTTGATAAACCTTATAGTTCTTATAAGCTCCATAGGAAAGAAATAGTCTAACAACTTCAATTCTAGCTACAGGTGCAAATTTCTCACCACAATCAATTCCTTCCATTCGAGAATATCTTTTACAAACCAATCTAGCTTTGCTTCCTATAACTTGACCATCCTCATTCAGTTTATTTCAAAAAACCCATTTAGTTCCAATAACATTCTTATTTTTAGGCCAAGAAACTAAAGACCAAGTTTCATTCTTCTCTATATGATCTAATTCATCTTCCATAGCCTTTAACCAATATTTATCCTTACAAGATTCAATAACAGTTGCCGATTCAACTTGAGAAATAAGACATACCTCTTCATTTGTCAATTTTCTTCTTGTCATAACTTCCTTGTTTCTATCTCCAATAATTTGATCTTCATAATGATTTAATCTTACATACCTTGGTGTCTTTTGAACTTCAGCTTCACTCCACTGATCATCAGTCATAGTTGAATGTTTTAATTGTGTCTATGTAACTATCTCAGCTTCTTGTACCGGTTGAGGCATTGCTAGTTCAGTTATGATCATTTCCACTATCGATTCCCTATCACATGTTCTATAATTATTTCTGTACTATTCATCCAATTTCACATTAGCACTCTCAATAATTTTCTATAATCTTTTGTTATAACATCTATATGCTTTTCTTTGAATTGAATAACCAAGAAATATCCCTTTATCACATCTAGGATCAAACTTTCCAATTGAATCATCTCTTTTGATATAGCATTTACTTCCAAAAATTCTAAAATATTGAACAATAGGTGTATGTCCAGACCATAGTTCGTAAGAGGTCTTACCGGTTTCACCTTTGATGTAAACTTTGTTGAATGTGTAGACTATTGTACTCACTACTTTTCTCCAGTAGATATGAGGAAATTTGGCTTCTATCATCATAGATCTAGCAGCATCCAAACTGGTTTTGTTCTTCCTTTCAACTACCCCATTTTGTTGAGGAGTCTTAGCTGCAGATAACTGTCTTCTGATTCCATTTGTCTCACAATAACTATTAAATTCATGAGAAGTGAATTCAACACCATGATCTGATCTTAGACATTTAATTTTCAATCCAATTTTTGTTTCAACCTTTGCTTTAAAGATCTTGAATTTCTCAAAGACTTCAGACTTTTTCCTTAGAAAAGTCACCCACATCATTCTAGAAAAGTCATCAATAATCAACATGAAATACCTATCACCTTGAAAACTTCTAGTCCTTGTTGGACCACATAAGTCAGTGTGAATCAAATCAAGTACATCATTATATTTATCATCTACGCTCTTAAAAGAACTTCTAATTTTGTTACCCAATTGATATTCCTTACATACTGGATTATGAGGCTTAATAATCTTAGGTATATCTCTAACTACCTTAGTTGAACTGATCTTAACAATTCAATAAAAATTAACATGACACATCCTCTTATGCGATAGCCAACTCTCATCAATATGAGAAATCAAACATGTCTTATTACTAGTGTTTAAGTGAAAGATGGTACTTCCTATCCGAATACTGGTTGCAATTTCCAAACCATTATTGTTAATGATTTTGCATTTTCTATCTTGAAACTGAAGTTGAAAACTCTTATCAACTAATTGACCAACACTCAAAAGATAATGCTTCAAACCTTCTATATAATAGATATTATCAATTTTGAGCTTTCCATCCAAAGAAATAAAACCTCTACATTTGATCATACATGCCTTGTCATCTCCAAATATGACTTGACCACCATTGTATTCTTGCAGGGACAAAAATTTCTTTTTATCTCCAGTCATATGATGTGAGCATCCACTATCAATTACCCATTCATCTTTATCTTCAACTTTTTGCTACTAGGGCCTTTTCTTCATTTTTGATAGTCGGTTCCGGTTCATCTTCTTTCAAAGCATAGAACACCCATTCCTTACCATTACCAGATCCACTAGTAGAGTATTCTGTTGTTTCATCTCTAGAGTCATCGGTTACTCCTTCCTCATCTACTATGTAGCAAAGTTTGTTTTTCTTGAATCTATATCAGTTCTAGTTACTCTTAAAAGTTTTCTTAACTCTTTCCTCAAACCTTTCATTCCTTTCAGGACATATAGATACAAAATAACTAATATTATTACATGCAAAACATTTAAAAGGCATGTTTCCTTCATACTTACTTTCATTTAGACCTTTAGGGACTCTTCTAGTGAATAAGGATTCAAGTTGCTCAAGTTCTTCATCTTCTTTCCTCATGTCTTCCAGTTCTTTTGAATATAGGGCTCTCTAATCACTCTTGCTGGTAGATGTTGATGATGATGCATGAAAAGAAGGTTTAGACTCTACAACTCTAGGAGATCCAAATTCTTCAAACTCAAAAGAATATAATTTCCCAATCAGATTATCTTTGTTGACTAATGTGTTTCTCATTGCTCTCAACTCATTAATTGTAGTTTCCATCATCTTGCAATCTAGTTGAAGGGCTCTCAAGACTTTGGAAACTATTTCATCTTCACTTAGAAATCCTCCACAACATTTAATTCTCATAACAATCTCATTTACTCTTTCTATAAACACATCAATTCTTTCATTATCTTTCATCTTGAAGTTTTCATATCTTACCTAGTAACCATCAAGTTTAGCAATTTTAACAGTAGGTTCACCTTCATTCAAACTTTGCAATTTATCCCATATAACGTTAGCCAATGATTTGTTAGTCAATCCCATAATTTGTTGATTAGTAAGTGCACACAGGAGGGCTTCTCTAGCTCTGCAATCATTTTCAATATTCTTGTCTAGGTCTATAAGAGAAAAATTGCTAGATACTGGATCATAAGGTGTGTATCCTTTCTCAGTGATCTCCCAAATATCCTTGCCAAGACATCTAAGATGAGTCTCCATTTGAATTTTCTATATCCCATAATTTATTCTATCAAGCTTAGGGATTTCTCTTCTAAAAATAGCTACCGGTGAATAAGAAGTGTTAGTTGCCATAGGATCTACCTCAAGTGATTAAGCTTTTACAAAAGAGGATGAAAGCTATGATACGAGTTGTTAGGATAATTGGTGAACAACTGAGAGGGGAGTTGAATCAGTTGTTAACAAATTATAACTTTTAATCCACAATATGACCTTAAACAAATCAAGTACTGGTAAAGCACAAACAAATGTTGGTAGGAACAGATACCGATAAACAATATAACTTAATAATTTACTAGATAATCAATGTAAAGAAACCATACCACATAACACCATGATTTGTATGTGGAAAACCTGAAAAAGGGAAAAACCACAGTGGGAAGCCTACCCATAGTTAGATGATACTTCTGCAGAAAGTATGTGTTACATTAAGGGGCCTGCACTTGTAGGAAGGCACACTACCTAGAGCATTCTTCTCATTACAAAAGAGTCTCACTGACTACAAAGAGGCTACAACCTTCTCAAGATAAATGGACAACAATCCCATAGAGTGAATTATTGGAAATAGTATCTACTATGCCTGATTACAATCCCAGTTAAGCTCAACTCCTCTGCCTAAATTATATTACAATATTTTCACATTACATTCCTTGACCATGACCTTTCCAATAACCATGATAATTTACAAAGAGTTTCTACCTCTTATTTATACAAACCTTAAGGCCTAAACTGATTAGGTTGGTCACCTAAAGATATTACAATAAGATCATTACATAATTCCATTTTACAATGATATGCCATGTCATCTTAAGATCAAAACAATAATAAAAAATTCATAAATCAACTCAGAACATCCTGGTAACATGTAGAGTACATGCTAGCATGATACCGGTCCATAAGCTAGATAGGTATGAGACCTATTCTGGGTCCACCATGCTAAAGAAATGTCTTTAGGTAATTGAAGCACAATATATGAACATCTTCGGCATCCTGAAATACTTGAAGAAGATTAACCAACACCAATTGAGCATCCTATCATGATTCCTCAATGAAAAGATCTTCCAGTAAATCCTTAAACTAGTGCCGGTAAGGGTTTACCAGAGTGTACGATAACATCCAATTACCAAGCCCATACCAACTAAACAAAACATTCTCATAGAGCATCTTTACTGATCAAATCATGTTGGAAGTGTCTAACAGATAGTCTCTTTTGTCAATAACACTAGAACTTCTACCAGTAACTAAAAAAAGTCTATCGGTAACCATCCATATGAGCTAGTGTTGACATCAATGATAAAACATGAATGCAACACATAACCAATTCATCCATAATGCCAACACAATATTTCTTTGTCTCTTCAATAACTCATCTAGTGCTGAGCTAATATTGAATTTTCCTTTATACTCACTTGTAGTAGTTAGATCTTATCTCAAAATTATCATTTGTCTCTCAAGTTCTTGTTCATTACTCTAGGATTGTACTAAATCAGTTCTCAACATATCATTGTCACGAACTAGCCTACCACATTCTTTAAATTTGTTCTTCAGGGATACAACAAGATTTTCTTCCTTCTTCTTCCCATCCTCAATCTCCTTAGAAAGCCTCATAGTTATAACATGCATTTCATTTTTCATAACCATGTTCTCCTGACTCAATTTCTGACATTGTTCCTTAAGTGCATATTTCTCTTCATCATCCTAACTTTGCAAAATTTCCTTCCTCCTAGCCTAAATAAATGATAGCCTCTCTTGTAGGATAAGAATGAATTCCTTATTAGAATTCAATTTATCTTGTAGCTTTAAGTTCTTCAACTTTTTTAGTGTCATAATCTTTAAGTTCCATCTCAAGTTGCTTCTCCAAAGTCATATCCATGGATTCCAGATTCGAGATCTTCCTCAAGCTATTAAAATTCCTCTAAGGAACAAGGCTCTAATACCAATTGTTGGAATCCAATAACACTGAGAGTGGGGGGGGGGGGGGAATCAGTGTTATACTAGAATGTTCAATTTTAACCTTATTAAAACATGCATACACCAACCGGTAGCTACAAAATTGAAAGAAGTAAAGAAACCAATAAGCCAATCACATAAATGAGAACCATAAAACACAAAATTATACGTGGAAAACCTCAAAGAGGAAAAAACACAGTGGGATTTGTGACCCACAATATCAATCCACTATCCATATGAAGAGATATTACAAAATATGAGGGGTTTGCACTTGCAAGAAGGCTTACAACCTAGAGCACACTGCTCAATCAAATAAGGATCATCACTGACTACATATAAATCTGGACTATAATCTGGAGAAGTATTGAACTCTAAGATAGCATCTTTTATTCCTGAATACTATTTCAGTTTAAGCTTTGTCTGTTCCGGTCTGGAACCCTAAACCCATTACTAGAATAACCCTTACATAAATTTCCTCACATACATAATCTCTCTGAAATATTTTGCATCATATTAAATTCACATATCCATAATCTCCTATTCCATGTCTCTATCAAAATGATCTATCAAACTGACCTATATACCATATACAAATTATCATGCCTTATGTTGTCTTATAAAGATATATACAATATAAAATTACATGTCGGCTAGATAACATAAATGCATAATATTAAAACCAATTGTTGATGCTGGATCCAAGAGATGTCAGCCTCCAATAAAGATAACCTTTTACTAAACCATGTTGGCCTACATTGTTGGTAAACAAAAAAATCCTTATGTCATGTCAGTGTCGGTGTAAGTGTAGAATCTATGAAGTGCCTGTCAGTACACAACTGAACCAAAATATGAAGCTTGAACACGATACCATGTTTCCATCAATGGCAACATAGTGAAACCAACCAATTGAGTGCCAATTGCCGACAAAATATGGTATTGATCATTGGTATTATTATGCATATTGGTCCTATTCATATTCTTGTTTCTTTGGGAAATGGTGTCTGTAAGAGAGTTCAGATAAGCGGAAGAGAACATAGAGGGGAGGTGAATCAGTTGTCACAACAATTAAAAATTTAATACCGAAACCAAAAATAATAATATTAGAATAGCAGTTAATCCAATTAAGCATAAACAATAATCATAGAATAAAAGCCATCCACACAACACCAAGATTTGTACCTGGAAAACTTAGTAAAGTGAAAAATCATGATGGGAAACCTACCCAAAGTTAGATAATACTTCTGCAGTAAATATGTGAATTACAATGAAAGGGCCTATACTTGTAGGAAGGCCAACAGTCTAGATCACACTGCTCATCACAAAAGGAGCCTCACTAACTATAGATAAATCCATACTACAATCGAGACAAGTGTTGAACTGCTAAAGATAGCATCTCCTATGCCTCGGTACAGTTCTTGTTAAGCTAAATACTGGAGGACTAAATCCTCTTACGTAAACCCAATTCGATCTCCAATGATCAACCAACTCCTCTGCCTAAATGATATTACATTATTTACAAATTACATTCATTGGCCATGACCTCTTACATTAACCATGATGATTTATAATGAGATCTTACATCTATATAGACAAACCCTCGACCATAAATAATTAGGTTGGCCACCAAATAATAAACTGATTATGTAAATACAACTAATGTTGGTCTTATACCAACAAAATAATATCAACACATAAGACATCCTAGAAATACATCAATAGGTCCTATCCACACATTACATTAAAGTCGGTCCATAACCTAGATCAACCGAGACCAAGTATAGGTCCACATGCTTCAGCAATGATCTCCAAATGCCAAGTCTCAAACATGATCATGAACAACATCCTGAAACTTCATCAAAAGATGCACCAACACCACTTATGCAATTCATCAAAGATCTCCATCAAAAGCTCTACCAGTGAAACCCTCGCTGAAACCAGAAACCAATCTTCTAAGCAAGCATGATAGCATGCAATCACCAGACCAAAACCAACTGACCAAATATGAGTATAAGTATCATGAACAAGCCAATTCCATTACCAGATTATATCAGAGCCTATTGGATCATGTCGGATCCAAGTTAACCAGAAACCACTCAACCTACCTAGATGAGAAGGGTGTCGGTAAAGCATCCAAATACCTAGTGTTGACATCATAATTTATAAAACATCAATGCAACACATAATCAATTCCACCAAATGGGCAACAATCTGCCCCTTTGGAATTCATGGAAGCACTAGATGTGAAAAACATCTAAGTACCAAGAAATGCCAAATAGGTCTCCCCCTATGGAAGACAGCTAACAATCACCTGCATATAGCTCTGAATATCAATATATCTCCCCCTCAGAATAATATCTTTGTAAAGCTCTCAATTTCTCTTTCTTTTTACATCAATATCACTCCCCCTTTTACATCAATGCCAAAAATCTGACAGAAATATCAAAGCAAAAACATAAGCCTTTGAATCTCAAAGCTGACTACTCCCTCTGAGCAGTAGCATGCCACATCAGTGCCAAAATGAATAGTATCTATGATAATGCATGCTAGACTGATGCCAAACTACATCAATCAAGTCTCTACTAGAGCGATAGAAACTCCCAATCTGTCTCTCAGGTACTCAATTGATTCCTTGGATAAAGATTTAGTGAAAATATCCGCAATTTGTTCTTTAGTGTTCACATAAACTAGTCTAACTTCATTTGCTTCCACCTTCTCCTTTAAAAAGTTATACTTGATAGATATGTGCTTTGTCTTAGAATGAAATACTAGATTATTTGACATGTCATTAGCAACAAAGTTATCATAGTGAATAACTATCAGTGCATCACAATCCACATTTATATCCTTTAACATTTGCTTCATCCATAAAACTTTTGTACAGTTAGTAGGAGCAAAAACATACTAAGCTTCATCAGTAGATAAAGAAGTACATGAATATTTCTTTCTGATCCATGAAACCAATTTATTTCCAAGTAAGAAAGCTCCACCGGAAGTACTTGTACGGTCATCAACAACTCCAACCCAACCGGCATCTTATATGCACATAAAGTAAAGTTATCATCCTTAGGGTACCACAAGCCATATTTTTATGTACCTTGCAAGTATCTAAAAATCCTTTTCACTGTCATCTCATGATTTTCTCTAGGATCACTTTGAAATCTTGAAACAATACAAACAACATTCATAATGTCAGGCCTAGTCTGAGTCAAATAATGTAGACCTCCAATCATAGATTTGTATCTTGTAGGATTTACCAGTGCAAAAACATCTCTTCTTGTCAATTTCTCACTTGTAACCATAGGAGTACTTACTGGTTTAGAATCTCCCATACCAAATTTCTTCAACAATTACTTAGCATATTTAGTTTGATAGATAAAAATACCTTGGTCAGACTGAGTAATCTGCAAACCTAATAAAAATTTCATCTCACCAATCATAGACATCTTAAATTCTTAGAAATTTCTTTGCATAATTTATCTTCACCTCCAAAACTAATGTCATCAAAAAATAATTCAACAATCATTATATCATAGTTAGTTATTTAATAAAATAAATTACTGCCAGCACAACCCTTAGTAAAACTAAAGTTCAAAATATATTTATCCAACCTTGCATGCCAAGCTCTAGGTGCTTGTTTTAAACCATATAAAGCTTTCCTTAACCTGCAAACCATATATGTATCATCTTATAGTTAAAAACCATCAAGTTTCTCAATATAAAATTCCTCATCAAGATCCCCATTCAAAAAATGCACATTTAACATCCATCTGATAAACCTTATAGTTTTTATAAGCACCATAGGCAAGAAATAATCTTACAACTTCGATTCTAGCTATAGGTGTAAAAGTCTCTCCATAACCAATTCTCTCCTTTTGAGAATATCTTTTACAAACCAATCTAGCCTTATTCCTTACAACTTTACCATTCCCAGTCAATTTATTCCTAAAAGCCCATTTAATTCTAATAACATTTTTATTTTTAGGCCATGGAACCAAAGTCCATGTGTTATTTTTCTCAATCCAATCTAATTCTTCTTCCATAGGTTTTAACCAATGTTTATATTTACATGCTTTAATTACTGATACTGGTTCAACTTGTGAAATTAAGTATACCTCATTAGTTGCCAGTCTTCTTCTTGTCATCACTCCATTTCTCTTATCCCCAATGATTTAATCTTCAAAATGATTCAATCTCACATACCTACGAGTCTTTTGACTCTTTGTCCCTCTTCCCTATTCTTTAGTCACTGTAGAGTTCTCTGGTGTTGCTAGAGTAACTAGTTCAACTCTTTTTTATAGTAAAGGTGCTACTGATTCAAATATAATCATTTCCATTGTCGATTCCTTCTCATAAACTATGATTTCTTTGTTCATCGCATGTACTTTGAAATTAGCACTCTCCACAATTCTTTTCAAACTCTTGTTATAACATCTATATGATTTACTTTCATTAGAATAACCAATAAATATGCCTTCATCACATCTAGGATCAAAATTCCCAATAGTATCATCTCTCCTTATATTACATTTACTACCAAAAAATATGAAATACTTAATAGTAGGTGTATTGCCAAACCATAATTCATAAGGTGCCTTACCGGTTTCTCCTTTGATATGTACTATGTTGAATGTATAAACCGATGTACTCACTGCTTCTCTCCAGTAGGTATGAGGTAGACTTTCTTCCATCATCATTTTTCTAGTACCATCTAATATAGTTAAATTTTTCCTTTCCACAACTCCATTATGCTGAGGTCTGAGGAGTAGAAAATTGTCTTCTTATACCATGCATGTCACAAAAGTTATTTAACTCACCGGATGTGAATTCTCCACCATGATCTGATCTCAAATATTTAATCTTCAATCCTAGCTTAGTTTCGTCTTTAGGCTTAAAGATTTTAAACTTTTCAAATGCTTCAAATTTTTCTCTCAAAAAAGTAACCCACATCATTCTAGAAAAATCATCAATGATTAGCATGAAATATCTATCACTGTGAAAACTTTTAACTCTAGTAGGGTCACACAAATGAGTATGAATAAGATCAAGAAAACCATTTTATTTATCTTGTATACTCCTAAAAGAGGTTTTGACATGTTTACCCATTTGACATTCCTTACATACCATATTATAGGGCTTCATAATATTAGGTATATCCCTAATAGCGTTAGTTGATCTGATCTTCACAATGCAATCAAAATTCACATGAAACAACCTTTTATTATTGGAGTTGAGAAAATACAACATCACATGAGCATGAAGATCTTCTGTAAGCTGAATAACCTGTTACAAGGAGAAGCAAGGAAGCAAATAATTTGAAAGACAAAAACAGAGAAAAATATGCTCCAAAAGATGAGAGCTCAATAATCTCCAAAAATGTATTGTCGATAATACAATATGCTATCAAAGCTTCAAATTTGCAGCTATCTGTTCTTGTTTTGAAATTTTTTGCATTGGAAGTAGATCTGGGGTTTCAGAAAGTTTTTTTATGCACCCAGTGATAGGCTTTTTTTCTGAGCACTTTGGGCCTAAACGGATCTCACCATCGTGCTTAAAACGCCCGAAAATCCCTATGGTCATATAAAATTTGACCTATTTTGGTTCCTGAGCCTTTGGGAGTATTTTTTCCCCAGATCCAGGCCATACGACCCTAGCACATAGTTCGAGAAATTTTTAAAAAATAAATAAAATTTGCCTTTCTACAACATGTAGGCCGGATTTTGATTTTTTCAAAAAAAATAAAAAATAAAAAAAAGGGTTTCAAAAATTTTTTTCATTGCCAAAAAAAGTTTTTTTGGGGGGGGAGGGTTTCCCACGGTACGCAGGGTACCGTGGGGCCCCCTGCCACCACATGGTCACAGCAGGTCACTGCCGCCTATCTCGACCTTGGGCCTCACACCTTCTCGGTCACCCCAGCCTCATCGGCTCCCTTCCAGACTCCACCGCCCCTGTCGGTCCCGCTGGCCACCTGTCGCTTCTCCCCACCACTTGCTGGCCCCTGGCCCCCACCGCTGCATCTGCGCCTCCCTTGCCCCTAGCCCCCTTCGCTATGTCTACATATCCCTAGCACTTGACCCTCCACTACTCCCCTATGGCTACCAGACGGCCCCCAGCCTCCCCGCTGCTCGCCGACCTTGACCTCCCTATGTTGTTTCCCGACCATCGCACCTTTCCCAACAACCCTCACTCCGCCTGCCGCCACCCTGGATCCACCTGCTGGAACCCCGCCCGCCAGACACCACCGACCACCAAGGAGCCACCAGCTCACCACCGAAGCGCCACTCACTGGCCTCGTCTACTCGCCAGAGCCACCAGAGTACCCCT
The DNA here is from genome assembly GCF_030272615.1 of Cryptomeria japonica. Lineage (NCBI taxonomy): Eukaryota > Viridiplantae > Streptophyta > Pinopsida > Cupressales > Cupressaceae > Cryptomeria > Cryptomeria japonica. The sequence continues at coordinate 669,478,837 of NC_081407.1, read as the reverse complement.
TCCTCTTGTTTTGAAGGGGCGTTTGGTTTTTTCATCTTATCTTGGGTATACGGAGTTGTTTTTTCAAAAATGAATAGGCATCGGAAAGCTAGTTCTGAGCCAGACCTCATGATATTGGTAATTTTTTCCAATTTTTTTGTTTGACTATGTTTTTCCAGTCAAAGTGGGGTCTTTTTTCGGCACTCCAGGAGACGTAGAATGAGCATCCGAACTCCGTTTTTCAAAAAAATTATATTTTTGGAAAGTGTGTGTTGTGTAATTTCCAACCATATGAGTTTTATTTCTAGATTCTACTCCATGCATATTTTATTTAGTTTTTGGGTTTTCAGCACTCTGGTGGATATCTTGGTTGTTTCAAGTCTTGGGATCTCTTCTCTGAGTAGAATGTCTCAGTTTTGGTTCTCCTTTCTATTTCTAGTCTTCCTATCATTATAGCATTGTATTTATGTAAACACACTGAGATAAACTATCATGCATTGTTTACTTGGGATCTTGCACATCTTGTACCTTGTTGTACATGCACTACTTATAAAGTGCCATGAGGGGGTTGATGTTTGCCTGTTGTTTGCCATCTTCATTTGTCTAGTGAGTGTTCCTTCCATAACATTCACCTCATGATGTGTGTCAAGTGAGTGTTCCTTCCATGACACCATGTACTTTCTCAACACCTTTGATGTTCCTGGTTCCTCATCATGCAATTCTTCTTGGTCGTTCTTTTTAGTGTACATGTCCCTCTTCAACATTATGGGGAGGTTTGTCCTATTGGTTCTAATGCTTCCATGGTTCCATTGATCAGCTCTTTAGGCTTTGGTTTCACATGCCATCTGTATCTTTGAGTTCAGCTGTTTGCCTTGTTTTCCATTCAACTCAAGTAGTGTCATTTGAGGGCACTCATACAGATTACAGTCTTCTCTACTTGGTCATGTTCTATTTTAGTGGAGGTTCTTCAGATCAACAGTTTCTCTTTGATAGTGTTTGTATCTCTTTCATGCTTCAGTGGTGTTATTTTCCATCTCTTTTTGGAGTAGAGTCTTTTTCCCACATGGTTTTCTCTATTTCTCCATTTCATAGAGATTTCATTATATTTGGGTACCTGATCAGGCCTTGTTGTTGGGACCCATCTTTTATGCTTTTAGTAGTTGTTCTAGGTTTTAGCTTCTCCCTAAATCTAGCTTAAGGGGGGGTGTTAGAGTATTCAGGTATTTACTTGATTAATTAAACAATATTTGTTTAATTATTTAAGTTCCCTTTATCTCTTTTACACTTAAGCTAACTTTAGGTGCATAATAAACTAAAATAGAATATTTTTGGAGATTATTGAGCTCTCATCTTTTGGAGCATATTTTTTCTGTGTTTTTGTGTTTCAAATTATTTGCTTCCTTGCTTCTCCTTGTAATAGGTTATTCAGCTTGTAGAAGATCTTCAAGCTCTTGTGGTGTTGTATTTTCTCAACTCCAATATTTATGTCATAGCCAACTCTCATCAATCAGTATAATCAAACATGTATTCTCACTGGAGTTTAAATGAAATATATTACCTTTTGTCTATGTACCAATTGCAATCTCCAAGCCAGATCAGTTAATGATTTTGCATTTTCCATCCTTGAACTATAGTTGAAATCCCCTATCTACCAATTGTCCTACACTCAAAATATTATTCTTCAAACCTTTAACAAAATAAACATTGTTAGTATTGTTCTTACAATCCAATGATATAGTTCCTTTTCCTTTGATCATACATGCCTTTTCATCTCCAAATATAACTAATCCACCATCCAATCCTTACAAAGAAAGAAAATTCCCTTTATCTCCAATCATATGATGTGAACAACCACTGTCAATTATGCATTCATCCTTGTCATCAATTATAGCAACAAGTTCCTTCTCCTCAGGTACATTCTCTTCCAGTGCCGGATCATCTTCCTTGATAGCTAGGAACACCCATTCCTTCCCATTGCCAGATCCACTTGCAGAGTCTTCTACTAGTTCATCATCTGAATCGGTAATGCCTTCCTCATCTTCTATGTAGCATGATTTGTCTTTTCTTTTCTTTTATTTATATTTTTTCTAATATCCAAGGTTACGCTTAAATGATTTTAACTCTTTGTTCGAATATTGAATTCCTTTTAGGAAATCTAGATGCAAAATGACCAATCTTATTACATGCAAAACATTTAAAAGGTGATTTTGCTTCATACTTACTTCCTATCGGTCCTTTCGATACTCTTCTAGAAAATAGTACTTCAAGTTACTCAAACTCGCCATCTTCTCTCTTCATATCTTATAATTCCTTTGCACATAAAGCTTTCTAATCTTGCTTACTAGTTGCAAATGTAGATGCATGAAAACCAAGTTTAGTCTTCACAACTCCATAAGGTCCAAATTCCTCAAGCTCAAAAGCAGATAGTTTCCTAACCAAAGTATCTCAGTTGACAGATGTATTAGCCATTGTTATCAACTCATTAATAGTAGTAGACTTTAATTTGTAAGCCGGTGGTAGGGCTCTCAGGACTTTAAAAATAATTTTATGTTCACTTAGAGTTACACCACCAGATTGAATTCCCATAACAATTTCATTTACCCTTTCCATGAATGCAGTAATCCTTTCATCTTCTTCCATTTTCAGATTTTCATATCTCACCTGGTAACCATCAAGTTTAGCAATCTTCACTATGTTCACCTTCATTAAGATCCTCCAACTTATCCCATATAGCCTTTCCAGATGATTTGTCAGTTAATCCCATTATTTATTGATCAGAGAGTGCACACAAGAGGGATTATCTTGCTCTACAATCATTCTCAAGCTCCTTGTCAAGGTTTGCTAGAGGAGGATTGCCAAATCTCGGATTATAGGGTGTGACAACATTTTATGTAATCACCCAAATCTCCTTGCCAAGATATCTCATATGAGTCTCCATCCAAATTTTTGATACTGTGTAATTTGTTTCATCAAGCCTCAAAATATCCCTTTGAAAGATAGCTCCAAAAGAACTGGATGCACTTGAACTATTAGTCATCATAGGATCTTCCTCAAGTGGTTAATATTTTTGTAGAGAGGACCAAAGCTCTGATACTAATTGTTAGACAGTTTAGATAACTAGAAGACAACTAAGAGGGGGGTGTGCATCAGCTATCATAGATTACAAGAACATTCAACAATTAAAACTTTTTAATACCAGCACCCAAAAAAATAATACCGAAATAGAAGTTAATCCAATTAAGAATAAAAAATAATCACAAAATAGAAGCCATCCACACAACACTGAGATTTGTACGTGGAAAACCCGGTAAAGGGAAAAGAACGGTGGGAAGCCTACCCACAATTAGATAATACTTATGCAATAAGTATGTAAATTACAATTAAGGGGCCTGCACTTGCAAGAAGGCCAATAGCCTAGAGCATATTTCTCATCACAAAAGGAGACTCATTGACTACATATAAATCCATACTACAATCTGGAGAAGAGTTGAACTACTAAAAATAGCATCTCCTATGCCTGAGTATAGTTTTGGTTAAGCTCAATACCAGAGGACTAAATCCTCTTACATAAACCCAATTCAATCTCCAATTATCAACCAACTCCTCTTCCTAAATGATATTACATTATTTGCACATTACATTCCTTGACCATGACCCTTACATTAACCATGATGATCTATAATGAGATCTTACATCTATATATACAAAACCTTGACCATAAACAATCAAGTCAACCACTTGATAATAAACCGATTATATAATTATAAACCATGTCAGCCTTAGACCAAATAAACAATATTAACACATAAGACATCCCAGAAATACATCAATAGGTCCTATCCACATGTTACATGAAAGTCGGTCTATAATGTAGATCAACCACGACCAAGTATAGGTCTATATGCTTCAATAATATTCTCCAAATGCCAAGGCTCAAACATGATCATCAAAAGCATCCTAAAACTTCATTAGAAGATACACCAATGCCACTTATGAAATTCCTCAAAGATCTCCATCAAAATCTCTGCCGATGAGACCCTCACATGAACCAGAAACCAATTTTCTAAGCAAGGAAGATAGCATCCAATCACCAGACAAAAACCACCTAACCAAATATGAGTATAGGTATCATGAACAAGCCAATTCCATCACCAGATTATACTAGAGACTTCAGGATCATGTCAGGTCCAAGTTAACTAGAAACTACTTAGCCTATCAGGAGAAAAAGGGTGTCGGTAAAGCATCCACACATCTAGTGTTGACATCAATGATAAAAACCCAATGCAACACATAATCAATTCCACCAAATGGCCAATAGTTTTTGGGTTTAGATTACGTTCAAAATTCAAGGTTGTGCAACGACTTGTGGTTTAGCAAGTGTATCATGATTGTTGGGTCCAAATTTTGTAATGAATGTAACATGTTGATATGTTCATTGATGTGGCATGTTCTACTACTCATTCCTTTCCACCACCAGAATGTTTAGTAAATACCTATTTTAGATCCCTATCTTGGCCAACTTGGAAGATAGTACTTCTTGAAAGATAGTATATACATGAGGATGATCTGAATGTGGACATATAGAGAATACATGATATTGATTTCTAGATATGCAAGATTGGAAATGAAAGATCTAACTGTTGGTATTTTGGATACATTGGTATGGTTTTGTCATTGATGTCAACACTTGTCAACACTTATCAGCACTTGGAGATTTTTGGTTATGTTCACCAGCATGTTCAGTGACTTATGCACAGTCACTGATATTTGGTTCACTGACAGGTTATATTGTTCACCAACACTTGGAATGAATTAGAGATTAATTGGTTATGTCCAAGACATTGTTTGGACACTTTTTTTTGGTGATTTATTCATTGGTCTATTTGGGTTTGCATATTTGCTGTTACCGGCAAATAGGTCTAGGTTATGCACTGGCAAGCATATCTATTCTAGATTAGTATGACATGTCATGAAGATGATTTGTTATTATTGTAAATGCATTGAGCCGACATGATGCATCACATATTGATTCATTTGTAATTGATTTCATTGTAATATATTTAGTGAGCCGACCTACTCATTTGGTCCTAGGTTTTGGTATAAATGTAAGATCTCATTTGAGAGATTGAAATGGATATGGTATGGGAATGTAATAAGTGGTAGAGCATAAGGTATATGTGAATACTAGTAGAGCTATACACGTAGACATCATTCAAGATTGAAGGAAGGTTTGAAGAAGACAAATCAAAGCTTAACCGGTACTGAATCCAACATATGAAGATGCTATTTTGAGCAGTACATTATTATTGGATTTAACCATTAAATTGTAGTCAGTGTGACTCCCATTTTGTGATTGAGCAGTGAGAGCTCTATGCAGTTAGCCTTTTTGCATGTGCACACTCCATATTGTACACACATACTATCTGCAGTAGTATCATCTGATTGTGGGTAAGGTTTCCCACCATGGTTTTTCCCCTCACAGGGTTTCCATGTACAAATATATGTGTTATGTGTTGTGGAAGTTATTGTCTTTCTATTTCATGCATTGAACTTTACTAGTACTACAATTAACTGTTAAAACTGTCTACCAGCATAAAGTTTGGGTAAGTTAGTTTTGGTTTAAATTTATTGGACAATTGATTCACCCCCACCCCCTCTCAGTTGTCTCCAAGACCTAACAATTGGTATTAGAGCCAAGTCCTCTTTTTGTGGAAGTTTAACAACTTGAGGAGATCTAATGTCTTCTAACTATTTCAAGAAGGACAGTCTGAAACTTGATGGAACTAACTATGGCATATGGAAGATCAGGATGGAGACACATCTGAATTGCATTGGAAAGGACATATGGGAGGTTACAAAGAATGGTTATGTTTCTCCTACTCAAGGTTAACCTATTCCACCAACCTTGGCTAAAGATGAGGAAAATGATTGCAAAGCAAGAGAAGCACTTTTGAGCACATTATCAGATCAGCAAATCATGGGATTATCAGACACATCCACTACTAAAGCTATTTGGGACAAATTGGAAACATTGAATGAAGGTGATACCATAGTCAAAATTGCAAAACTTGAATGCTTCCAGGTCAAGTATGAAAATCTGAAAATGGAAGAAGATGAAAGGATTTTTGCTTTTATGGAAAGAGTAAATGAAATTATTTTGGGTATAGAATGTTGTGGAGGATCCTTAAGTAAAGATGAAATTGTTTCTAAAGTTTTAAGAGAATTGTCATCAGCATATAAGATGAAAGTAACTTCTATAAATGAATTGAGAACAATGTCTAATGCATCAGTATCTAGAGACACCTTGGTTGGAAAACTTTCAGCTTTTGAATTTGAGGAATTTGGTCCTGTTGCTACTATTAAGACATATTTATCTTTGAAGGCATCATCATCTGATAAATCTTATTTGAAATCCTTTTATACAAGAGAACTTGAAGAAATTAGGAAAGAGAATGAAGAACTTGAAGCACTATTTGCAAGAAAAATGCCTAAAGGTCCAGTTGGAAGTAAGTATGAAGGTAATGCACTATTTAAATGTTTTAACTATAATAAAATTGGTCATATGGCATCTAGGTGTCCTGATAGACATGCAAGATTGAAAGAAGAAGCTAAAAGAACATATAAGCCTAACCCTAAATATCAGAGATATAGATTTAAGAAGAATAGAGACAAATCTTGTTACCTTGTTAATGGAGTTACTGATGATTTTGATGAGGAATCGACAGACAATGGATGGGTTTTTATTGATATAACAAAAGATCAACCGACACCTACTATTCAACTAGTAGAGCAGGCACTAGAAGCTAAAATTGAAGATAAGGATGAATGGGTCATTGATTCTGGATGTCCACATCACATGTCTAGTAAGATTTGGGGATGATAAAGCTTGTTTGATCAAAGGAAAAGGCAATATATCTTTTAATGGTAAGCACAATACTGATAATGTTTACTATGTTGAAGGTTTGAATCATAATCTTTTGAGTGTTGGTCAATTAGTTGGAAAAGGTTTTCAGTTACAATTCAAGAATGGTAAATGCAAAATCATGAACAAAACTAGCTCTGAAATTGCAACTAGTAATTAGAGTAGAGGTAATATCTTTCATTTGAATAACAATGAGAAGGCATGCTTGATTGCACATATTGATGAAAGTTGGTTATGGCACAAAAGACTTTTTCATGTAAATTTTGATTGCATTGTGAAAATAGTACAACTAAGGTAGTAAGGGATTTACCTAAGATTGTTAAACCTCACAATCCGATATGTAAGGAATGTCAATTTGGAAAGAAAGTTAGAGAACCTTTTAAGAGTATTTGAGAAAAATCCTATAATGTTCTTAACTTAATTCATACTGATTTATGTGGTCTAGCAAGAACTAGAAGTTTACAAGGAGATATATATTTTATGCTAATCATTGATGACTATTCTAGAATGAGTTGGGTTACTTTTTTCAGGGAGAAATCAAACGCTTTTGGGAAATTCAAACTATTCAAGGTGATGGTAGATAATGAAACCAGTAAGAAAATCAAATGTTTGAGATTAGATCAAGGAGGTGAGTTCACATCTAAAGAATTTAATACATTCTTTGAAGTGAATGGAATCAAGAGACAGTTATCAGCACCCTAGACACCCCAACAGAATGAAGTTGTGGAAAGGAAAAACAAAACTATTTTGGATGCATCTAGAATTATGTTATTAGAAGCAAATCTACCTCATGTATATTGGAGAGAAGTAGTGAGTACAACGGTTTACACATTCAACAAAGTTTACATCAAAGGTGAAACCGGTAAGACCCCTTATGAACTATGGTTTGGTAATACTCCTACTCTTAAATATTTCAGAATATTTGGAAGTAAATGCTATATTAGAAGAGATTAGTATATTGGCAAATTTTATCCTAGAAGTGATGAAGGAATATTTCTTGGCTATTGATCTAAGAGCAAGGCATATAGATGTTTTAATAAGAGATTGCAGAAAATTGTTGAGAGTGCAAATGTGAAGATTGATGAACAGTTTAGAGATAATTCAAGGTACATGGACTCTGAACCGGCAATAGAGATAATATTAAATAAACCTACAATGAGTACACCAGTATAGAATGTTGATCCACTCATACCGACATCATCTGAAAATTCCACAATGACTGAGGAACAACAAGAAGTAAAAACACCATGGTATGTAAGATTGAATCACTCTGAAAGTCAAATAACTAGGAACAAGTATCAAGGTGTTATGACTAGAGGAAGATTGGAAAATGAAGAAATATGTCTTATTTCTCAAATTGAACCAGCATTAGTTAATGAGGCATGTGAAGATAAATATTGGATTAAAGCTATGGAAGATGAATTGGAACAAATTGAAAAGAATAACACATGGACACTAGTTCCCCGACCTAAAGAAAAAAATGTAATTGGAACTAAATGGGTATTCAAAAATAAACTCAATGAAGATGGTAAGGTAATCCAAAACAAAGAAAGATTAGTGTGTAAGGGATATTCACAAAAAGAAGGAATTGATTATAATGAAACCCTTGCACCAGTAGATAGAATTGAGGCAGTCAGATTATTCTTAGCTTTTGCAGCACACAAGAACTATAAAGTGTATCAAAAGGATGTTAAATGTGCATTTTTGAATGGTGATCTTGAAGAGGAATTTTACATTGAATAACTTAATGGATTTTCATTGACAAATGACAAAGATATGGTTTGTAGGTTAAAGAAAGTTTTGTATTGACTAAAGCAAGCTCCTAGAGCTTGGTATGCTAGATTGGTTACACTAAAGGTAATGCTGACAACAATCTATATTAAAAAGTGACTAACAATGACATCTTGGTTATAGAAGTTTTTGTTGATGATATAATCTTTGGAGGAGAAGATGGATTATGTAAATACTTTTCTAAAAAGATACAGGAAGAATTTGAAATGTCTGTGATTGGGGAGATAAAATTCTTTTTCAGATTGCAGATTTCACAAACTGATAAAGGTATATTCTTATGTCAATCAAAGTACTTGAAGGAATTACTAAAGAAATTTGGCATGGAAAACTCTAAACTGGTAAGCACACCTATGACTACAAGTGACAAATTACCATTGAAGGATGAATCTGCACTTGTTAATCCGACAAGATACGAGTCTATGATAGGAGGTTTACTATATTTGACACAAACAAGACCTGAAATTATGATTAAAACATGTATTGTTTCAAGATTTGACAGTAATCCTAAAGAAAATAATGAATCAACAGTGAAAAGGATTTTGTAATATCTATAAGGCACTACAAATCTTGGCTTATGGTATCCTAGAGATGAAAACTTTGATTTATGCACATACATAGATGCAAATTGGGTAGGAGATGTGGATGATAGAAAAAGTACCACCAGTGGAGCATTTTTTCTTGGTAGCAGATTAATTTCTTGGTTGAGCAAGAAACATAGTTGCACATCTTTATCAACAACAGAATCAGAATATGTTGCAGAAGCAACTAATTGTACACAGGTATTATGGATCAAGAAAATGTTGAAGGACATAAAGGTAAAATGCAAGGAAGATATAACTATTTACTATGATAATATGGCAGCAATTGATATATCTAAGAATCTAGTACTTCACTCAAAAACTAAACATGTTTCTATCAAATTAAATTTTCTGAAAGAGAATGTTGAAGAAAAAGAAGTGAAATTGGTTCATGTGAATACTAAAGAGCAGATTGTAGATATTTTTACTAAGCCTTTGCCTAGGGAAACTTTTGAATATCTCAGAGAGAAGCATGGGGATATAACCCCACCGATAGAGACTTAGAAAGTTAATGTTTGTCATCAACCGATAGAATTAACAGAGAAATCTTTTTTCGGCTTTGATGAGGAGAGCTACTTCTCATGGGAAGTAGTTGGATAAATTGATAAGTTGATATTTTATAATGTTTTGAATCTAGTTTTTGTATTGCTTTGGCATTTGATGTCAAACGGGAAGAGATATATATGGAAAAACACATTATCTTTTGGAGAGATTTTTGTTGGAGAGATTGTTACACTTGATATTCGTATTTTTGATTTCTGGTAAATGATCTCATTTGGAGGTTGTTGGTTTTTGGCTTTTTGCACTTTGATTGTTTTTCCATCTTGTGTTGCCATCAATGCCAAAGGGGGAGATTGTTGGTATTTTGGATATGTTGGTATGGTTTTGTCATTGATGTCAACACTTGTCAACACTTATCAGCACTTGGAGATTTTTGGTTATGTTTGTTGGTATTTTGGTATGGTTTTGTCATTGATGTCAACACCTACTAAACACTTATCAACTCTGGCACATTGGAGGTCTAGCAACATTCACCAACAAGCAAGTGACTAATGCACAGTCACTGGTATATGGTTCACCGACAGGATACAGTGATCACCAACACTTAGAATGGCATGGAAAATACTTGGTAATGTCAAAGACATTATTCGGACATCGTATCTTGGAAAGTTGTTTATCACCTTAGTCATATTTGCATATTTGCTTTTACCGACAAATAGGTCTAGGGTTATCTAGGGTTACACCGATAGGTTTAACTCTTCCAGATTAGCATGGCATGCTATGAAGATAATTAATTAATGTTGTAAATGCATTGAGCCAACATGTTCAATTCGTTATTGCATCGGATATTGTATTATTTGTAAAATGATTTTATTGTAATATCTTGTAGAGCTGACCTACTATAATTGGTCTTAGGTTATGGTATAAATGTAAGATATTAAATGTAAGATCAAATGTGGAATGCGAAGAAGGTTGTGTGTGAAAGTATATGCGAGATTTAGTAGAGCTATACATAGAGACATCATTTGAAGGTAAAGCTAGGGTTTTTGTGAAAGCATATAAGCATTACACCGGTACTGAATCCAACATATGAAGATGTTAATTTTAGCAATACATTCTTATTGGATTTAACGATCAAATTGTAGTCAGTGTGACTCCCATTTGTGTTTGAGCAGTGAGCTCTAGGCGCTTGGCCTTTCTGCATGTGCAGACCCCATTTATGTACACTTACTATATGCAGTAGTATCATCTGATTGTGGGTAAGGTTTCCCACCATGGTTTTTCCCCTTATAAGGTTTCCACATACAAATATTGGTGTTATGTGTTGTGGATGAATTTGTCTTTTGCTTTCATGCATTAATCTTTACTGGTATTGCACTTATCAGTTAATTTGTTTCACCGGTATCATAGACTATTACACCGGTATTAAATAGTAATTTGTTTAAGTGGTTTTTGGTTTAATATTTTAAGACAAATGATTCACCCCCCCCCCCTCTCAGTTGTCCCCATGACCTAATAATAGGTATCAGAGCTGAGTCCTCTTTTTGTAGAAGCTTAACAGCTTGAGGAGATCCAACATCTAACAACTATTTCAGGAAGGACAGTCCTAAACTTGATGGAACTAACTATGAAATATGGAAGATCAGAATGGAGACACATTTGAACTGTATTGGAAAAGATATCTCGGAGGTTACAAAGAATGGATATACTACTCCTACTACAACTCAACCAAATCCTCCAAATCTAACTAAAGATGAAGAAAATGATTGCAAGGAAAGAGAAGCACTTCTGAGCGCATTATCAGATCAGCAAATCATGGGACTATCAGATAGGTCTACTGCTAAAGCTACATGGGATCATTTGGAAACACTAAATGATGGAGATTCCACAGTCAAAATTGCAAAACTTGAAAGCTTCTGGGTTAGGTATGAAAGTCTGAAAATGGAAGAAGATGAAAGAATTTCTTCTTTTATGGAAAGAGTAAATGAAATTGTTTTGGGTATTGAATGTTGTGGAGGACCCTTAAGTGAAGATGAAATTTTTTCAAAATTTTTAAGAGGATTTCCACCGGCATACAAAATGAAGGTTACTATAATAAATGAACTTAGGACAATGCCTAACACATTAGTAACTAGGGATACATTGATTGGAAAACTATCAGCCTTTGAAATTGAGGAATTTGGTCCTATTACTACTATAAAGATAGATTTAGCTTTTAACGCATCAACATCATCTGCACCATTATTTGAAAAATCTGATTGGAAAGCCTTTTATGCAAAAGAACTTGAAGAAAGCAAGAGAGAAAATGAAGAACTTGAAGCATTATTTGCAAGAAAAATGCCTAAAGGTCTAGTTGGAAGTAAGTATGAAGGTAAAGCACCGTTTAAATATTTTAACTACAATAAGATTGGTCATATGGCTTCAAGATGCCCTGATAGACATGCTAGGCTAAGAGAAGAAGCTAGAAGGACATACAAGCCTAATCCTGAATATCAGAAATATAGATTCAAGAAAAATAAGGACAAATCTTGTTATGTTGCTAATGAAGGAGTAACTGATGATTTTGATGAGGATCCGATAGACAATTGATGGGTTTTTTTTGCTATAATAGAAGATCAACCGGCACCTACAGTGCAACTATTAGAATAGGCCTTGGCAACAAAAGTTGAAGTGAAGGATGAATGGATCATTGATTCAGGATGCTCACATCACATGATTGGTGACAAAAGAAAATTCTTAAACTTTCAAGAATATAATGGAGGTCTAGTAAGATTTGGAGATGACAAAGCTTGTTCAATTAAAGGTAAGGGTTCAATATCTCTTGATGGTAAGAATAACACTGACACTGTTTACTATGTTGAAGGTTTAAAGCATAATCTTTTGAGTGTTGGTCAATTAGTTGAGAAAGGATTTCAGTTACAGTTCAAAAATGGTAAATGCAAAATTATGAATAGAACTAGTTTAGAAATTGCAACCGGTAATCAGACTAGAGGCAATATCTTTCATTTGAATAAAAGTGAAAATACATGTTTGATTGCACACATTGATGAAAGATGGTTATGGCATAAGAGACTCTGTCATGTAAATTTTGATTGCATGGTAAAAATCAGTACTACTAAGGTAGCTAGAGATTTACCTAAAATTGTCAAACCTCACAACATAGTATGTAAGGAATGTCAATTTGGAAAACAAGTTAGAGCTAGTTTTAAAAGTATTCTAGAGAAATCAAACAATGCTCTTGATTTAATTCATACTGATTTATGTGGTCTAGCTAGAACTAAAAGCTTACAAGGTGATAGATATTGCATGCTAATCATTAATGACTATTCTAGGATGTGCTGGGTTACTTTTCTCAGAGAAAAATCAGAAGCACTTGGAAAGTTTAAACTGTTCAAAGCAATGGTTGAAAATGAAATCGGTAAGAAAATCAAATGTTTAAGATCAGATCAAGGAGGTGAATTCACATCTAAGGAATTCAATGCATTCTGTGATGTGAATGGAATCAGAAGACAACTATCAACACCTCAGACACCACAGCAGAATGGAGTTGTTGAAAGGAAAAACAAAACTATCTTGGATGCAGCAAGAAGTATGTTATCAGAAGCAAACTTACCACATGTATATTGGAGAGAGGTAGTAAGCACAGTAGTCTATACCTTCAACAAAGTACACATCAAAGGTGAAACCGGTAAGACCTGTCATGAACTATGGTTTGGTATTATTCCTACACTTAAATATTTCAGAATCTTTGGAAGCAAATGCTATATTAGAAGAGATGAGTATATCGGAAAATTTGATCCTAGAAGTGATGAAGGAATATTTCTTGGTTAGTCATCTAAGAGAAAAGCATATAGATGTTTTAACAAAAGATTGCAGAAAATTGTTGAAAGCACAAATGTAAAGATTGATGAACAATTCAGAGGTACTTCAAGGTATATGGATTTTGAATTGGCAACAAAGATTCTATCAAATGAATCCACACTGAACCCACCAGCATAGAATGAAGATCTAGTTACACTGGTATCATCTAAAAATTCCACAGTAATTGAGGAACAACAACAAACAAAGACACCTCGGTATGTAAGATTGAATCATTCTAAAGATCAGATAATTGGAAACAAATATAGAGGAGTTATGACAAGAGGAGGATTGGCAAATGAAGAGATATGTCTTATTTCTCAAATTGAACCATTGTCAATTAATGAGGTATGTGAAGATAAATTTTGGATTAAAGCTATTGAAGAAGAATTAGAGCAAATTGAGAAGAATAACACTTGGACATTAGTTCCCCGGCCTAAAGATAAAAATGTTATTGGAACTAAATGGGCATTTAGAAATAAACTTAATGAAGATGGTAAAATAATCAGAAATAAAGCAAGACTAGTGTGTAAGGGATATTCTCAAAAGGAAGGAATTGATTACAATGAAACCTTTGCACTAGTAGCTAGAATTGAGGCAGTTAGATTATTTTTGGCTTTTACAGCTCATAAGAACTATAAAGTATATCAGATGGATATTAAATGTGCATTTTTGAATGGAATTCTTGAAGAAGAGGTTTACATTGAACAACCTGATGGATTTTCTTTAACATAAGACAAAGATATGGTTTGTAGGTTAAAGAAAGCTTTGTATGGGTTGAAGCAAGCTCCAAGAGCTTGGTATGCAAGATTAGATAAGCATCTTTTGGAGATTGGTTTTTCTAAAGGTAATGCAGATAGTAATTTATACTATAAAGTAACTGATGGTGACATCTTGGTTATAGAAGTTTTTGTTGATGATATAATCTTTGGAGGAGAAGATGGATTATGTAAAGATTTCTCTATCAAAATGCAACAAGAATTTGAAATGTCTATGATAGGAGAAGTAAAATTCTTTTTAGGATTGTAGATTTCTCAAACTGATAGTGATATATTCTTGAGTCAATCAAAATACTTAAAAGAGATACTAAAGAAATTTGGGATGGAAAACTCCAAACCGGTAAGTACACCTATGACTACAAATGACAAATTATCAATAAGAGATGAATCAACACCTATTAATCCAACCAAGTACAAATCTATGATAGGAGGTTTACTGTATTTAACACAAACAAGACCAAATCTTATGAATGCAGTATGTATTGTTTCAAGATTTCAATGTAATCCTAGGGAAAATCATGAATCAGCAGTAAAAAGGATTTTTCGGTACTTACAAGGCACTACAAATCTTGGGTTATGGTATCCTAGAGATGACAACTTTGAATTATGTGCATATATAGATGCAAATTGGGTAGGAGATGTAGATGACAGGAAAACCACCACCGGCAGAGCATTTTTCGTTGGAAACAGATTAATTTCTTGGTTAAGCAAGAAATAGAATTGCACATCTTTATCAATAGAAAAATCAGAATATGTTGTAGTAGCAACAAACTGTACACAGGTATTATAGCTTAAACAAATGTTAAAGGACATAAAGGTGAATTATAAGGAACCTATAACTATCTATTGTAATAACACTACAACAATTGATATATCCAAGAATCAGGTACTACATTCTAAAACTAAACATGTTTCTATAAAGCTGAACTTTCTAAAAGAAAATGTTGAAGCAAAACAAGTCAAACTGGTTTATGTGAACACTAAAGAGCAGATTGCAGATATTTTCACTAAACCTCTACCTAAGGAGACTTTTGAAAATCTAAGAAAACAACTTGGGGTCATATCGCCACTAGTATATACTTAGAGAATTGATGTCTGTCATCAACCGGTAGAATTAATAGAGATATATTCTTAATCTGGCTTTGATGAGGAAGCTACTTCTCAAGGGGAGTAGTTGGTATTTTGTATATGAAACTAACAAATGGTATTTTGTTGTAACTTTGGCATTTGATGTCAAAGGGGGAGAGATTGGTATGCAAAAACACAAAAAGAAACACATAAAGATACATGTTACTCCTAGGGGGAGAGATTGTTTATTTTGGTTTTTGATATTTGACATTTCTGTTTTGGTACTTTGATGGTTTTTCCATCTTGTGTTGCCATCAATGCAAATGGGGGAGATTGTTGGTATTTTGGTATGGTTTTGTCATTGATGTCAACACCTACTAAACACTTATCAACTCTAGCACATTAGAGATCTAGCAACATTCACCGGCAAGCAAGTGACTAATGCACAGTCACAGGTATATGGTTCACCGGCAGGATACAGTGATCACCGGCACTTGGAATGGCATGGAAAATGCTTGGTAATATCAAAGAAATTGTTTGGACATCATATCTTGGAAAGTTGTTTATCAACTTATTCATATTTGCATATTTGCTTTTACCGGCAAATAGGTCCAGGGTTATCTAGGGTTACACCAGCAGGTTTAACTCTTCCAGATCAACATGGCACGCTATGAAGATAATTAATTAATGTTGTAAATGCATTGAGCTGACATGTTCAATTGGTTATTGCATCGGATATTATATTATTTGTAAAATGATTTTATTGTAATATCTTGTAGAGCCGACCTACTATAATTGGTCTTAGGTTATGGTATAAATGTAAGATCTTAAATGTAAGATCGAATGTGGAATGCGAAGAAGGTTGTGTGTGAAGGTATATGTGAGATTTAGCAGAGCTACACATGAAGACATCATTTGAAGGTAAAGCTAGGGTTTTCATGAAAGCATATCAGCATTACACCGGTACTGAATCTAGCATATGAAGATGCTAATTTTATTAGTACATTCTTATTGGATTTAACTATCCAATTGTAGTTAGTTTGACTCCTATTTGTGTTTGAGTAGTGAGCTCTAGGCACTTGGCCTTTCTACATGTCCAGACCCCATTTATGTACACTTACTATCTGCAGTAGTATCATCTGATTGTGGGTAAAGTTTCCCACCATGGTTTTTCCCCTTACAGGGTTTCCACATACAAATATTGGTGTTATGTGTTGTGGATGAATTTGTCTTTTGGTTTCATGCATTAATCTTTACCGGTATTGCACCTATCATTAATTTGTTTCAGCGGTATCACAGACTATTACACCGGTATTAAATAGTAATTTGTTTAAGTGGTTTTTGGTTTAATATTTTAAGACAACTGATTCACCCCCTCCCCTCTTAGTTGTCCCTAGGACCTAAAAATGTTCACTGGCATGTTCAGTGACTTATGCACAGTCACCAGTATTTGGTTCGCTAGCACTTGGAATGACTTGGAGATTTCTTAGTTATGTCGAAGACATTGTTTGGACACTTTGTTTTGGTGATTTATTCATTGGTCTATTTGGGTTTGCATATTTGTTGTTACCGACAAATAGGTCTAGGTTATGCACCGACAAGCATATCTATTCTAGATTAGCACGACATGTCATGAAGATGATTTGTTATTATTGTAAATGCATTGAGCCAACATGATAAATCACCTATTGATTCATTTGTAATTGATTTCATTGTAATATCTTTAGTGAGCTGACCTACTCATTTGGTCTTAGGTTTTGTTATAAATGTAAGATCTCATTTGAGATATTGACATGGATATGGTATGGGAATGTAATAAGTGGTAGAGAATAAGGTATATGCAAATATTAGCAGAGATATACAAGCAGACATCATTCAATATTGAAGGAAGGTTTGAAGAAGACAAATCAAAGCTTAACCGGTACTGAATCCAGCATATGAAGATGTTATTTTGAGCAATACATATTATTGGATTTAACCATCCAATTGTAATTAGTGTGACTCCCATTTTGTTATTGAGTAGTGAGATCTAGGAAGTTGGCCTTTCTACATGTACAGACTCCATATTGTACACACATACTATTTGCATTAGTATCATCTGATTGTGGGTAAGGTTTCCCACCATGGTTTTTCCCCTTACAGGGTTTCCACATACAAATATCTGTGTTATGTGTTGTGGATGTTATTGTATTTTTGTTTCATGTATTAAACTTTACCGGTACTGCAATTAATTTTTAAAACTATCTACCGACATAAAGTTTGGCTTACCGCTATTAAGTATTAAGTTTGGTTATGTTAGTTTTGGTTTAAATTTATTAGACAACTGATTCACCCCAACCCCCTCGACCCCTCTCAGTTGTCTCCAGGACCTTACACTAACTATTGGTGATATCTAAGAGTGTGCTGGTATTGAGGACTGACAGTAGTCTGGTTTTTGTAGATTATGTTTCAGTGGTGGATTCCTTCTTTCTTTCTCTCTCTCTTCAACATTGAGCCTTTTTTTGGGTAGTGAGCCCACCTATAGTGAGCATTTTAGCAGTGAGCCACCCTTTGTAAAAATCACCTAAACCGGTGTCACCTTAGCCAGTATTTTTATTGAAAACTAACATTCTCCATTGTTTTTCCCTTCTTTGGTTTTTCCACATCATATCTGGTGTTCATTGTGTCATGATATGTTGCAACATTTTTTTTCATGCTATATTTTTTTTAATTAATTCTCATGGTTTGGATCTAGAAGTGAAAAGAACTAAAGTAATTATTTTAGGCAATCAACTGATTGACCTCCCAAGGTGCCCAAAAATTCAACACAATGGTCTATTACATGTCAGAGATACAATATTTTCATGGAAATAGGGCAGACCATTGAGAGGGGGGTGAATGAGTTGTCTTCACAACTCACACAAATTAAACTTATTCTTAGATCTGATAATTAAATATGAAAGCATAAATCAATTACACATCAAAAAATCACATTACACTAAGATTTTTGATGTGGAAATAAGTATACTGGGGTGAACTCACAATACTGGTTCCAAAAAGTACCAAAAAGTAAAAATCAGGACGTACCAAAAAGTGGGAACCAGCTTTGTGAGTTCACCCACTGTGTAAAGTATTACAACGTGGAATATACATGAATTCGGGCAGACTTCCTAAAGATCACTGCTCAAAACAAAAGAAGGTTCACTTCCAAAGAAAGGCTCACTACCTATACAAACAATCTCAAATAACATCCAAAAATCATGAAATGAGAAATAACATCTCCTTAATGCCTGGTTTAGTCCCATTGAAGCACAAAACAAAATTATTCTTCACAATTCTTCTCTTCCTTCAAGAGATGTATACATTCAATGCACATAAATAATCATCCACTCACCACTAACTTTATTCAAATACAAAGATATTACAATTATTTATAAATTAATAGATACTTGATCGGTCCTAAAGACACTGAGAGGGGGGAGTGAATTAGTGTATAACCGGTAAACAAAATATTTAAAATTGTTTACAAATTTACAACCCAAATTAATGTATCGATAAACAAGCAATAAATCAATAAAGAGAAATAACAGTATAACCATCAATGCACACCATAACACATATATTTTTGGTGAGGAAAACCGGTAGGGGAAAAACCTCCATGGGATTTGTGACCCACAATATTTAATCACTTGCCAATATGAATAAATATTACTTATACAATAGGGGCCTACATATGTAGGAAGGCCAATAGCCTAGAGCTCACTGCTCAATCACAAAAGGAGTCACACTGACTACAAAATTGGATGACTAAATCCAATGATAATGTACTGCTCAAAATAACATTTGCAATGTTGGATTCAGTACTAGTTTAAGCTATGTCACATACCTCTTCCATAAACCTTTCTTCGCTCTACTCTTCTCTTATTTGCTCATAAAATTATTACATCAAAATGCATATACAAATATTCTGTCTCATATTCATTACCTAATTACATATCCTTACTTCGCTTATATACCATGCTTTCTTTTTTCGTACTTACAAAATGACCTATAAGATCTCATACATATATGAGTCTTTACAATACATTATGTCAGCTATACAATATAATTACAATACAAAACAGTATAATTTCCATGTCGGTTGGGAGTGTCGGTAAGATCTTTTGTTGGTGTAGAATTGATTCCAGTGAGAGTAATCTTTGTAGTGTCTGTCGGTGCTAGTGCTGGTAGATGATGTCTATTACCACTGTAAGCTGTGAACCATGTTACAAGTTGGTCGCCATCAATGACAACATCAACTATTCTCATCTGAGTGTATAATCCCAACAATCTCCCCCTTGAGTATTGATGGCAACACTCATGAGGAAAATCCAAAAACTGATATCCAAAACTGATCCAAAAATAAGAGTGCTCCCCCTAAGAAAATGAACTCTTTTGTACATTTTTCTCCCATACTACTACTCCCCCTTTGACATCAATGACAAAGGATGTCAAAAAAGAAATTAAAGAATTCAAAATTCTACCTCATAGCCTATAACTGGTTGTATATAATCTGAAAGATATCCACCAAAATCAAATTCAGACTCTGCATGAATTTAGTGTCTTAAAAAATAATGGTTTCAATCTGTTGGATCATGCCAGTCAGATAATGCATCTCTTGCTCCAGTGATCTTTCTCCTTGAATTGTTGCTTTAGGCAACTCAATCTGTTGTGTTAGAAGGTTGTCCAATCTAGGACCAAGTTTATTTTTCAGCTCTCAGGCCTTCATTCTTATCCTTGCTTTTTATTTTTCTAATTTCTCAATATTTTCTTCAAAAACTACAATTTCTTGATAAAAAATGAAGTAATTTCCAAAGAACCTATCATGTTATCATGTTATCTGCTATATCATCAATCTCTTTTTGTGTTTTCTTTATCTGTTCATCAATTTCTTCATTTAGGTTGTGAAGCTTGCATGCTTCCTTATACAATTCTTTATATTTGAAAATAGTGGAATTAAGTGTCGGTAATAAAGAATCAATATACTCAGTACAATCTTTAATAGTCTTATCAAAGAATTCACTTTTCTCCTTATTCAGCCTTTCCTTAACAGTCTCTTTATTAATTTTGTCCAGAGTTAGAATATTTAAATAAATGAATTTGGACAATGTGTCCAATTTACCTAAAGATCCATCAATATCATCAACTTTACATGTCAGTCCAATCATTTTCAAAATAGGTAAAGTATCATAAATTGCCTTAAATGCTAAGGAGTTGGAATCTATGATCCTCTTTATGGAATCCAAAAGTACATTTGTCACATTAGTAGGTTTGTAATCCATAGTGGAAGTGCTAGGCGGAGTATGAGGTTTTGTAGTTGGTTTCAACTTATCTTCGAATGCCTAAACATTAACCACTTCATCTATCTTACTTCTATCATTAACCTTTTCCTTATCCACTATTTCCTCCTTTTGCTCACTCTGTTTTTTAATTTTGTTTCCATCCTTACCATCATCCTTACTTTCTACCTTTTTGACTATCGATTCAGCTATACTCTATTCTTTTCCTTTTCTAGTTTCAGTTTGTGCTTCAGTTTATTCTTCTACCAATTTCTTTATGTGAGGCTGAGTAGCATCAGTGATGGTATCTGTTTCCTTAACTTTAGCTGGTATCTCAATGTTCTGAGAGTCAACAATATTGACCGGTGACTCAAAGATCTTAATATTTGCAGCTTCATCTATCTTAACCTCTGTAGTTTCCTTATCCATGACAATGTTGAAGTCCTAAGTCTCCACATTCATGGTAAAAATAAAATTTGAATCCGGATTAGTATCATCTTGTGCCATTTCTTCTGCCTTCTCTTTTAGTTGACTATCATTTTGTATCAGTGACTCTACAGTTATTGGTGATGTGTCCTATGTCGATGGAGGAATGTTATCCTTGACCATTATACCATGTACACTAGAAATTTTACCTTTACCTTTATCCTTCTGATATACCTTTGCAAAAGACATCCATTTTTTGTCTATCCTTTTCTTCTTTCTTCTCTTTTTCCACAAAAAATATATCCCATTTGTTTGTCATTTCATCTACAATTTCCATTACTCTGTCTGCCATAAGGCTAACTTGTCGGTCACCACTCACAAAAGATGTTTTATTGGCCTCTAAAATTAAGTCATCAATTTCCTGTTTAGAGTTAATAGGGTGCACAACAAGTAGAGCCTCTACTTTTAATTTCTTATCTAATTCCATTACCGACATTATTTTAGCCTCTAACCTCAAATACAAATCATTAGGCAACTCATCTGCAACCTCAATAAGAACTTTCTTGTATATGTCAAGGTACAAAATAATGCTTTCCTCTATAGTCTCCTTATCCGAATCTTTGAAATAATGATAAAGTTTATTCACATTGCTAAGGTTACCTTCTTGTGTAATTTCATTTATCAACTCTTCCAGTGTAAGAGTATCTGGTGCTTTAGGTTCTTGTTTCTTCTTAGGAGTCACCTTTTTCTTCTAACCAATGGGATCTCTTATAGCCTATTGTTTCTTTCTTTGTGTCATTGACTTCTTGGGAGATGGAGAAGGTGTCGGTGAGGGTTTTCTTTTCTTCCTATCCACTCTCTTGAATTCAGCTGCCTTGTCATTGTTAGAATCAGAAGAAGTAGCAACAGAGTAAATGTGAGCTACCGATATCTACTCTGATTGACTTTCTGTCTCACTAGTAGCAATACTGCTAAGATTCATCAAACCTTTTGTAACATCTTTTACCATCTTAGAAGCATCTTTCATGAATTTGTCTCTTTTCTTTCTCTGGTTCATCATAGCAATATCACTTTCAATGGTTTTAGAATTACCAAATATTTTCTCTGTGGGTTCTGGTGGAGCATCTATGAGTATTTTAGCATATGAGTCCAAGATATGAGATTCCACCTCATATCCCATTTTGGTAATCCATATAGTTCTGGGTCTAACTGCTTCCATCTATATTTCATCTCTCTTTACTACAAAGCATATTTGTTTGTCATATTTATCTACAATGCTCTATGGAATCCTTTCCCTCTATTTCATCTTAGTTTGGAAACTCTTAAAGTAATCTTTAACCAACTCATCATTGTTAGCTCCCATACCAGTAATTACCTCCTTTATCTATTTTCCAATAGAAATATCATAGGAAAAATCCTTATGTCTCATACCAGGGATCTCGTTTCAAAACTAAAGCATTAAACACACTAACAAACCTCCAAATTTGAAGGTTCCTTTCTTATCATCTTTTATCTTGTCCAAATTCTCTATCAATTCATCCTTTAACCATTCACAAATATCAATCTTTGCATTATTTATAATCATCTCATGTGCACTATGAATACATGAACTTGACACAAAATTCAACCTCTTTGTATGACCAACTTTGTATCCAATGACCATGCTAGCAAATCTAACATTTTTATCCTTTATGTCATTGACCCTAAGTGACCGATTGTCATATGTAGCTCCGATTAAGCTCATAAATTCCTTGTTAGGGATTTTCTTCTTCTTGTCAGGTCTAGAACCTATGGAGGGTAAACCAGTAACAACCCTGATAGCTTCTTTGGTAATCTTAAATACTATGTCCAACCACATAAATTCTCCGTGAACCCTGGTAAGAACATAGTGGATGGCTTCATCTGAGAATTATGGCATATGGACAATGTCTATGAAACCTAAATCTTCAACTACCTTATGTTTCGGTTTCACTACCCCATTCTTGTCAGTGATTATATTCATGTACATGTTCATCAAATCTTCAGACCCTAAGCTTTCTATGTTACAATGTATGTATTCCCTAAGGTCTTAAGTAAATCTAACTCCCTTCGGTATTTTAGGAAATGCACCAATAGAGTCATCCTATTTTTCTATCTTAGGAATGATCTTGAAAATGGGTCTAGGTCATTTAATGTTTTCCACAATATAGGGTTTGCTACGAATTCAGGAATAGAAGATGAAGATGCCATTATGAAAGATAAATATCTTTTAACTCTTAAATCCTTGAATGCCTTGAAAAGACCTTTGTTTCTTCTCCTTTAGAATGCCTTTGCTCAATTTCTCTCTCTTCAAATGCTTGGATGCTTGGTGATTTGAAATGAGAGGTTACAATGCCTTTATAACCAGAAATTAACTTACAACCACAATAAATGCTTTGCCGGTGAAGTGAAAACTCCACATATGTGTCGATAAAGAAGAAATATAACTTCTTACCACCAACTAAGGGTAAAATGCATGATTTTCAATTTGTTGCCTTACCCCTAAGGATTATTCCTTAGTTAGATGAAGAATGTCTTGCTGGTGCATGATTACCATGTTCTGTCGGTGTAGAGACAGATTCTCACTACTTTGATCTCTCTTCCTAATCCATTATTTTAAAAATTCTTACTTGATTTCAGTCACTTTTTCTTTACCTTTGTTATTAGATCCTTTATTGTTTGCTGGTATAGTCTTTCTTCTACAAAATTTTGTAATATGCCCAATCTTGTTACATGCATAACAAGTTACATTGTTTCTCTAAATAGCCTTTCCGTAACCTTCACTAGTTTGAGTTATGTATTGATTAGATAAATGTCCAAATCTACCACAAACATAGCATTTCACATTCATTCTTCAATTGTTTGAGTTATGACCATTTTTATTGCATTTGGAACATTGACCGATGGGTAAGTTTGTATTCTGATTATTCTTAAATTTTTACCGATTTGCTCTATGACCAAATTTGTTGCAATTAAAACATTTCCCATTAAATTTATAAGCATTAGGTTGCCTTACTGGTTTGTTGTGATCATGATTGTTTGCAGTCCCATAACTTTCTCCATGTTCAAATCCAAGTCTAACTATTTCTCCATCAAGTTTCTAACTTTTCAACATATCATCAAGATTATCTAAACTCTTCTTGAATTTTTCTTTGTATTCATTTGTAGTGACCAACTCACTTTCCAAAATGATAACTTGTCTCAAAAGTTCCTCTTTGTCATGTTGCATGTGAATCAAATTAGTTTTAAGCATATCATTTTCTTAACTAAGCCTTAGAGATTCATCTAAACTTTCATTAAGTCTTCTGGCCAAATCTTCCTCATTCTTCTTCCTATCTTCAATATCTTTGCATAGTCCCATGGTTAAATCTTGCATCTCATTCTTCATGTTACTATTCTCTTGTCTCAATTTCTCTGCAATATCTCTGAGAGTTTATTTTTCTTCATCATACAATTGCATGTGTAGTTCTTTTCTCTTATTATTTTCTATAACCAGGTTATCTTGAAGTGCTTTGATAAATTCTCAAGCAGTTCTAAGTTCATCTTCCAGTTTGATATTCTTCAATTTTTTTGCATCAAAATCTTCAAGAGCTCCTTCCAATTGTTGTCTCATACTTTCCATCAGTACCCATTTGAGAATCTTCCTCATGTTGTTAGGCTTCTGTAAATAGAGGACTAGGCTCTGATACCAATTGTTAGATACTTGATTGATCCCAAAGACACTAAGAGGGGGGGAGGGGGGGGGGGTGGATCAGTGTCTAACCGGTAAACACAATATTTACACTTGTTTGCAACTTTACAACCCAAATTAATGTACCAATAAATAAGCAATAAAGGAATAAAGAGAAATAACAGTATAACCATCAATGCACACCATAACACAAATACTTTTAGCGAGGAAAGTCAGTAGGGGAAAAACCTCGGTGGGGTTTGTGACCCACAATATTTACTCACTAGCCAATATAAATAAATATTACTTATACAATAGGGGCCTACACATGGAGGAATGCCAACAACCTAGAGCTTATTTCTCAATCACAAAAGGAGTCACACTGACTACAAAATTAGATGATTAAATCCAATGACGATGTACTACTCAAAACCTTTCTTCGCTCTACTCTTTTAGATTCAATGACAGTCCCAAAGACATTGAGAAGGGGCGGGGGGTGAATTAGTGCCTAACTAGTTAACCGAATATTTAAACTTATTAATAACTTTGCATCCCAAAATAGTGTACCGGTAAATAAGAATTAATGCAGCAAATAAGAATAACATAGACAACATAGAGAACACACCATAACACAAGATATTTAAGGAGGAAAACTAGTTTGGGAAAAACCTTGGTGGGATTTGTGACCCACAATATTTACTCACTGGCCAATGAATAAATACTATTTACAATGAGGGGCCTACACATGCAGGGAGGCCAACTGCCTAGAGCTCACTTCTCAATCACAAAATAGGAGTCACACTGACTACAAAATGGATTATCAGAATCTAATACAATGTACCACTCAAAATAGCATCTCATATGCCAAGTTCAGTACCAGTTTAAGCTCAGACAATAACCAAAACCTTCACTGTCAACAATATCACCTTATACAAAATTGTAAATTATATCTCGCTCTTATCATATGCCATACCATACCATATAATCTCTCTTATCTAAATGACTTTTAAGATCTCATACATTTATGAGTCTTTTACAATGTACCATGTCGGCTTACAAAATCTATTTACATTAAAATACAATAGAAATTTTTTTATTTCATGTCGGCTTGAGTGTCGGTATGCATTGTTGCCAACGTTGGTGAAGTGCCTGCTGGTGTATGTAGAAATCTATTTTTGGTGCCGGTGTCGGTGCTTATCGGTTGGTTGCCAGATGATTGCCAGTTGGTTGCCATCAATGACAACATCAGCTATTCTCATAAGAGTGTAGAATTCCAACATACTCTGCTCTTATTCGCTCATAAAATTATTACATCAAAATTCATATACAAATATTCACTCTCATATTTATTACCTAATTACATATCCTTACTTCTCTTATATACCATACTTTCTTTTTTCATACTTACAAAATGACCTATAAGATCTCATACATATATGAGTCTTTACAATACATTATGTCAGCTATACAATATAATTACAATACAAAACAATATAATTTCCATGTCGGTTGGGAGTGCCACTAGGATCTTTTATTGGTATAGAATGGATGTCAGTGAGAGTAATTTTGTAGTGCCCACTGGTGCCAGTGTCAGTAGATGATGTCTATTGCCAGTGTAAGCTGTGAACCATGTTACCAGTTAGTTATTGTCACTGACAACATCAACTATTCTCATCTGAGTGTATAATGCCAACATAAATGAGATCAACCTGAGAGAAATCAACAAGGTCAGCTCAACACTCATCACCTAATTACAAAAATACACACTCAATACAATATGACATGTGGACCAAGCAATTCTGGTCAAGACATAGCATGGATCCAAATCTTTCTCGTCAAACATGTTACACCTCTAATAATTATTCCTCAAATATCCACAACATGCTACAAGCATATAGTCAACCAAGAACATGAAGAAAACCAACACACCAAATAAATATATAAAATATGAGCTCAATGATCAATGCGGACCACCAACACAAAATGCACATGATCTAGAAACATCCACAAGCATCATGAATTATCATAACAATTTCTACAATACAAATTACAAGAATCACCAACATCTTTATACTAGACGTTAAGAACATAAACTTCACTGATTGTCAACCTTTAAAAATCACTTGTAGACCTCCAAACCATGAACCACTTGAATTGAGGACACACACCAACATCTCAAACATACCTCCAAATTTGCAAAACAAGATATTACAATGCAAACCAATGAAGATCAAAATACTAACACTTTGTCACTATTGAACAACTAAAAAAAGAGTCACAACACAAATACCCATAACTCAATCAAATCTCCATGCAAACCTCTGAAAAATTGAACTAAATTAACTACATACAACTTTCCACAAACCCTTTAATCTATAAAATTTTATTTGAACAAACTAACTCACTGAACTTCACAGCATCACTATCATAGATAGAGAAATATGTTGACATAAATGACAACACATCTCTCAAATATCTCTCAAACACATATTTGCAACATTCTTCCAACAATCTCCCCCTTTGGCATTGATGTCAAGGTTAAAAATAATAAATGTCAAATAAATAAATACCTCTTCCTTAGACTTTGCACACAATTCTACTATTTATTCATCTCTTCACAGTTTTTCACATGACTCTCTACCCCTTTGATAAGAATGGAAAAGGCATATATTTGCAATCAAACCATAAAATCGAATATCCAATTCAAAAACCTCACTATTTCCCTTGATTAGTAACCACCTATCACCAATCTAGGTCACATGATATGACTATAAAATGCATCGGACTAATACAAACCAAATGCAACTTAAACCCCTAACTTCCCTTTGAGATACTCAAAAGTATCCTTAGGAAAAGACTTCATGAAGATGTCTGCAATCTGTTCTTGAGTAGACACATACTCCAATCTAACTTCCTTGTTATTTACCTTTTCTCTCAAAAAGTGAAACTTCATGGATATGTGTTTATTCTTTTAATGCAACACTAGATTCTTAGAAATGTTAATTGGACTGAAATGTCATAGTAGATAGAAATAGGCTCAACCTACACCACTCTGATATCCTTCAACATATGATTCATCCATACTACCTAAGTACAATTGTTTACAGTAGAAAGATACTCTGCCTTGACAATAGATAGAGAAATAGAGTTCTATTTTTTTCTCAACCATGAAACCAAACTTTTTCCCAGAAAAAATGCACCACCACTAGTACTATTTATGTCATCCACATCTCTTGCCTAATCAACATCAGTAAAAGAACTCAAAGTAAAATCATCATCTTTAGGATACCACAAACCAAATTCAATTGTTCCTTTCAAAAATCTAAAAATTATTTTGACAACCATAGCATGAGATTCCTTAGGATCAACTTGAAATGTTGCAACAAGACATAGAGCATTCATGATATCAAATCTGATCTAAGTCAAATAAAGCAATCCACTAATCATAGATCTATACCTGGTCTGATTTGCCTTAGGAGAAATATCATCTTTAGTCAACTTGCAATGTGTTAGCATAGGAGTACCAACTGACTTTAAATATTCTAAGCCAAACTTTTTCAACAACTCCTTTACATACTTAGATTGAGATATAAAGATTCATTTTTCTAGCTGTGTGATTTGGAAACCCAAAAAGAATTTCATCTCTCCAATTATAGACATTTCAAATTCATTTTGCATTTCATTAGAAATTTTTTTGCACAAACTATCATTCCCTCTGAAGATAATATCATAAAAAAAAACTTCAATAACTAGAATATTATCATGATCAATATAGAAGTACAAATTGCTATCAATAGTACCTTTGGTAAATCCTAGCTTCCACAGACACTTATCCAATCTGGCATACCATGCTCTTGGTGCTTGCTTCTATCCATACAAAGCTTTCTTCAACCAATAAACCATATCACTTTGATCAGACAATTGAAATTCATCTGGATGCTCTATGTACACCTCTTTTTCCAATTCACTATTCAGGAATGTTGACTTGACATCCATTTAATAAATGTTAAAATCCTTGTAAGAAGAAAAAGTAAGAAATAATCTTACAGCTTCAATTCTTTCCATAGGGGCAAATTTTTCTTTAAAATTAATTCTTTCTATTTGTGAATATACCTTACAAATAAGTCTTTCTTTGTTTCAGACAACTTCACCTTGCTCATTCAATTTGTTCTAAAAGACCCATTTGGTTCCAATTATATTTTTGTCCTTGAGTTTTAGAACAAGAACCCATGTATTATTCTTTTCAATCTGCATCAATTCTTCTTCCATTTCTTTTACCCAATGTTCATCTTTGCATGCTTCACTCACATCCTTTACTTCAATTTTTGAAATCAAACAATACTCAACTTGATCTTCAGAAATTCTTCTCCTTGTTTGAACACCTTTATTTTATCTCATACTATCTAATTTACAAAATGATTCAGCCTTACATACCTGGGATTCTTAGGATTTTTTTGAATTTACTACTTCCTTCTCCTTGAGGCACTTGATTCACTGTAATGATCTAGACTTGATTTTGGGTTTGAGGTTGCTTCCCATTGTTTTTACAATTACTCTGATCATATAAATCATATCCACAATATATGTATTGTCTCTCATTGTTTTCATCAACTCTAACATTTGCACTCTCAACTATCTTCCTCAGTCTATTATTATAACACCAATAGGTCTTACTTTTGGTAGAATAATAAAGAAATATTCCTTCATCACATCTAGCATCAAAATTTCCTAGATCTTTATCCTTCTTAATATAACATTTACTTCCAAAAATTCTATTTTTTTTAACAGTAGGAGCATGACCAAACCATAATTCTTAAGGAGTCTTACCAGTATCACCTCTAATATGCACCTAGTTAAGAGTGTAATTAAAAGTACTCACAACTTCTCTCCAATAGACCTGGAATATTTCCTTCCAACATCATTGTTCTAGAAGGTTCTTGAATGTTTTTATTCTTCCTTTCCACAACTTCATTTTGCTGAGAGGTTCTCAAAGTAGACAACTGTCTTCCTATTCCATACTCTTCACAAAATGTGTTGAACTCAATGAAATTGAATTCACCACCACTGTCAGATATTAGACACTTCATCTTTAAACTTGTCTCCATCTCAATCGTAGGATTAAAAATCTTGAACTTGAGTAGAGCCTTAGACTTCTCCCTTAAGAAAGTAACCCACATCATCCTAGAATAATCATCAACATGAAATATATGTCTCCCTACAAGCTTATAACACTAAAAAGACTACATAGATCAGTATGTACAAGATCTAATATTCCACTTCAAAAATTCTTCTTACTCTTGAAAGTGACTCTAGTTTGTTTCCCTAACTAACATTGTTTGCACATAGTGTTAGCAGGTTTCATCAACCTAGGAAGATCTCTCAAAGCTTGAGTAGAACTTACATTAACAATGTTATCGAAATTCTCATGACACATTCTTCTATGTCACTACAAACTTTCATCAACCTAAACATTCAAACATCTTTTATCATCATTATTTCATTAAAAGATATTACCTTTAGTCTTTGTAATTGATGCAATCTCAATTCTAAAACTACCCTAGGCTCTACACTTTCCATTCTTGAATTGAAGATCATATCCCTTGTCAACCATCTCACCAACACTCAAGAGATTATGCTTTAGACCTTATACATACAAGACATCATTAGTATTGTGCTTACTATCAAGAGAAATGGATTTTGTACCATAGATTATACCAACTTTATCATCACCAAAATTCACAACACCACCTTAACTCTTTTCCAAACTCACAAACTTACTCTTATCACCTGACATATGGTGAGAGCATCCATTATCAATTACCCATTCATCTTTCTCTTCAACTTGTGCAGCAAAATCTCTTTCCACATTCATGTAGCTTGCATAATCAGTAGGCATTCGATCATCTTCATTCATAGAAATAAACACCCATTCATTATCACTTGTATTTCATTTAGTAGATTCATCACCTATTACACCATCATCAGCAACATAATAAAATCTCTTTTGAAATCCAGGCCTATAAAGTTTTCTAATAACTCTTTCTGGACACCTTGAGGCAAAATGACCTATCTAATTTCACGAAAAACATTTATGATGCAATTTTTCTTCATACTTACAAGCTCCTTTGGGTAATCTTTTGGAAATAAGGGCCTCAAGATCTTTCTCATCATCTTCAATATCCTTCCTCTCCTTCTCATATCTAGACATACTTGAAGAAAATTCTCATAGATCATATCTCTACTTATCCTTTCAGAAAACAATAGCCTTAAATGCGGATTCTATCTTAGGAAGAGAATCTCCAAACTCAACTCAAAGGCTGAAAACTTACCAATCAACATGTCCCTAGTTACGTCTGTCATAATTTTAGTTTTCTCAATAGAAGCAAATTTATGCTTCTAGGATGCAGTTAAAGATCTAAACACTTTAGCAATAATCTCTACTTCTTCCAACTTTCCACCACCGCATCTGATATTGCACACAAGTTCATTCACCTTCTACATGTAAGAAGTGTTATTCTCATCTTTTCTCATCCTCAACATCTCATATTTTCCCTTTAGGCTCTGCAACTTGGGAATCTTCACATATATGTCACTTTCATACAAAGTTTCCAACTTCTTCGAGATCCCATGAGCAGTCTGTAATTTTATAGTATTTGTCATTTTGGAGTCAGTCGGAGAACTCAACAATGCTTCCTTAGCCTCAATATTGTATTCAACACTTTTGATCTCATTTGAAGTTGAAGGTCCATTATCAAGAATGGTATACTTCATTTTAGTAATATCCGAATAAGGTTCACCAATGCATCTTAGATGACACTCCATCCAATTCTTCCAAAGAGAATAGTTAGTACAATCAAATCATGATCTATCCTTCTTGTAAGCCACCATCCTAGATCACCTCAAGCGATTAAAATTCTTTTGGAAGAACCTACTCTGATACAAATTGATGAAAATAGGCCAGACAACTGATGGGTGGGGGGGGGGGTGAATCAATTTTCTTAAAAATTCACACAACATAAACTTATTCTTAGATCTGATAATTAAACATGAAAACATAAATCAATAACACATCATAAATTCACATAACACCAAAAAAATTTATGTGGAAAACCTTATTAAGGGAAAAACCATGGTAGGGATGAACCCACAAAGTAAGTACACCCTATTAAAAGTATTACAATTGAGAATGCACATGCATTCAAGCCCATTTCCTAGAGTTCACTACCCAAGGAAGGCACACTACCCATACAAACAATCTCAGATCACATCCAAAAATCATGAACTGAGAAATAGCATCTCCTTAATGCATGGTTCAGTCCCATTGAAACATGAAACAACTTTCTTCTTCACACTTCAACTCCGTGTTCAAAATATTTATACATGACATCAACTAGAGAGAAATGAACAAGATCGTCTCAACATTGAGAACCTAATTATGAAAATACAAGCACACTCAATACAATATCACATGCAGACCAAGCAATATAATTCAAGACATAGTACGAACCCAAATCTTTCACCTTGAACATCTACAACATGCGAAAAGCATCCAGTCAGTCAAGAACACGAAGAACACCAACATATTGAATAAAAAAATCAATTACGAGCTCAATGATCAGGGTGGACCACAAAAGGCACACGATCCAGAAACATCCACAGGCATCATGAATTACCATAGCAATATCTGCACCAACTCAAATTATAAAATCACTAGCATCTTTATACTGAACCTCAAGAACATTAATTGCAATGACTGTCAACCTTGAAAAATCACTTGCGAACATCCAAACCACATACCACTTGAGTCGAGGACACACACCAACGTCTCAAACATACCTCCAAATACGCAGAGTAAGTTATTACAATGCAGAGCAATGTAAATCAAAATACTGTCACTTTGTCCACACCGAACAACTGAAAAACCAGCCACAACACAAATACCCATAACTCAATCAAATGTCCATGTGGACTTTCAAAAATTGAATTGAGTTAACTACAACTAATTCTCTACAAACCCTTTAATCCAAAAACGCTGATCTTAACAAACTAACTCACGGAGATTCATTGCATCACTATCATAGATAAAGAAATATGTCGACATCAATGACAACACATCTCTCAAATATCTCCCAAGCATATATTTGCAACATTCTTCGAACATGTTTCAAATCTCCAATGTGCTATTGTGTTGGAGGGCTTTTATGTCCTCATTGATCCAAATTTTTTTTCAGTTGTGAACCTTCACATTCATGTAGCATTAGATGTGGACTATTCCTATTGATTTTGTGAATCATGTGGAGAATGAGGTGTCCTTGATTTTACACCTTCCCTAGTAGAACGACTCTAAAAATCTCACTTCTTGATAAAAGATAAAATATATATATAAGATTGATTAGTTTTCAAAAAGAAAATACTAATACTTATAAAAAGATTTTGGAAATAAAAATGCTTTATTGAATAGACTCTATAATGAAATTACATAATATTTCTATCTCAAATAAATAACATAATTTAATCACAACTAAAAACACATATATATAGTGAAGGGTTGACAATGAGTGTTTTGTCCATTTATATTTCATTTCATTTAAAGCCTGTAAACTGGAAAGAGAGAAGTCTTAGCTCAAGAGGGCTTGGTACCCTAACACGTTACTATTTCTTAGTGCAGGTCTGTTTGATACTAATTCTACAAATTCCAAGGAATTTATTCAAAATCAAATTGTGAAATGTATTGATCTTGCAAAGGGTGGAGTGCATGGAGTTCTTTACGTGGCGTCTGTTAAGAACCGCTTTACTGCGGAAGAAGCTGCTGTTCTGGATAGCTTGCAATTGTTATTTGGGCCTGACATCATCAACTACATGGTGGTCGTCTTTACTGGTGGCGATGAATTGGTAAACGATGGTGTGACATTCCAAGACTACTTAAATGACTGCACACCACAACTCGAGGTTGGATTTTGTCTCCTTAGATCATTTTATCTTCCACGCTGCTTATTATCTGCATCTTCTGAAGTTGAAAATAGAGGTAGATCAATGAATTTCCTTAAGAATCACAAATAGGATTTACTAAGCAATTCTACTTTGAGTGGCTTTGGGTTATTGAAACAAAAAAAAATTAATATATAGAATATTATTAATCTCTTTAAATCAAGAGTGTTTACCCCTCACAATCAAGAGTGTTTACCCCTCACAATCAAGAGTGTTTATCTTCCACGCTGCTTATTATCTGCATCTTCTGAAGTTGAAAATATAGGTAGATCAATGAATTTCCTTAAGAATCACAAATAGGATTTACTAAGCAATTCTACTTTGAGTGGCTTTGGGTTATTGAAACAAAAAAAAATTAATATATAGAATATTATTGATCTTACTAGTTCATAGCTTCAAATCAAGAGTGTTTACCCCTCACAAAAAATAATAGTAATAAATTTTTTATAATAATTTAAATGGTAGGAAGGAATCTCCTTACAACTATTGTACTTAAGAGATAGGCTAGATAGTTATAAAAATAGAAACTAATCTCTTTAAAAACTATCCAACCCCATTACCATACATTTTTAATCTGATAAAGAAATAGAGTTAAAACGAATCATCATTGATGATTAAGGAGAGGGTCTCACTCCCTAGTTTGTTTCCATTCTTAAAGGACACCCACTTGCAATGTTCACTATCAATGTCTTCAAATTTGCTCCACCTCATTTGCACATGGTGTATCTTCGTAGGCCGCTTCTCTTATTGGTCACAATCTCTAAATGTTGCTACATCAGCAAACTATTTATTCATTCATGTACCCTTTAGCATGGAAATGGTATTACTCTTTTGGGAGATATACTAATATTTCTTGATCAACATCATTTTAATCCAAAGTTATACCTCATCCACACCAATTTTGTATTTGGATAAGGTATAATAGTTCAGAATGAGACATGATCTTCTAGTAATATGACATAAGCACTTTAAGATGTCATACATTTCGACTTTGAAGTTCAATTGGACTAAGATATTGTGTGGATAACTATCTCAGATAGTTGAATTGATTGCCAATCTAATATATTTAATTGGGCAATGTGTTAACATTTTTCTATGACGAAAAAATTCATTTGTCACTTATCATAGACAATTCAAATAGGAGTCTCCATTGAGAAATGCAAATGAGAATGTTTCAATAATGATCCTTTACCTCAACATTTTGAATGGAGTCAGGCGAGATCTTGCTGGGTGGGAATATTGGTGCTAGTTTTTGGTCTATGTTTTTTTGTCCTATCCCACTAGGATCTCATATCTCAGATAGGTCTAAGGAAGGGAATAATGATGGGGAGTGTAACAAGGATGGGGACCCACAAGCTGTGGATCCTCCTTTTGACCCAGGAGGTAACAAGGCCTCACATGATGACACCCCTAATCGAGAGGGAATATTGAAAGGGGGAGTGGAGTTGGAGCAGAATGTCATCTTTCAAGGCCCCCTAAAATCTTGGTTTGATTTATTTGGTACGAAAACAATAGATAAATCCTCTTTCCCTAAGGTTTTTGACATTTCTAACAAACCGGTGGGAAATTTTTCCATTTCGATCCCAAATGATGTGATTGAACACAATATCTCTTTAATGGAGTTCACTCTAGTGGGTAAATTTGTTTGCCCAAGACCTAACATTGAGATAGTGAGGGTTTTTGCCAAGAAAAAATGGCATTTGAAGGGTCAAGTGGAAATATCCATGATGCCAAAAGGGTTTTTTTCTTTCAACTTCTCCTATTTGGAAGGTCTAGAAAGTGTTCTCTATGGAGGACCTTGGATGCTAGGTAAAACTTCTTTAACCCTAAGGAAATCATCTCCTAGATTGGAGTTAAAGCATTCTTCCTTCTTTGAGTCGGCCCTTGTTTGGGTGCATCTTCTTGGG
The DNA here is from genome assembly GCF_030272615.1 of Cryptomeria japonica. Classification (NCBI taxonomy): domain Eukaryota; kingdom Viridiplantae; phylum Streptophyta; class Pinopsida; order Cupressales; family Cupressaceae; genus Cryptomeria; species Cryptomeria japonica. Next base: position 669,443,055 of record NC_081407.1, on the reverse strand, counting down.
TTACCCTTGGAATTTTGGTTTGAGGATGTTTATAAGGGTATTGCTAGTTCCTTTGGGGAGCTTATTTATATAGACCCAATGACAGTGGCCAGGAAGAGGTTGGTTTATGCTAGAGTTTGCGTGAATGTATGCCAAAAATTTGATCTCCCTTCATCAATTGATATTTTCTCCAAACTTGGGATATGGGAACAACCAATAGAGTATGAATTATTTCTTTTTGTGTGGTTTCATTGTAAAAAATCGGGTCATTGGGCAAAAGGATGTCCTAGTAAACCTAAGAATCTCCCTAAAAACAAGGGGGCTCAAAATTCGGTTTGGAAAGAAAAACCTATCAAAGATATTGGTAGCTCAGAAAGCCCTTGTTTCCAAGCTCCTGAGGCCCCTATCTATGGAGATTATGATAATATAGAAGGAAAATCTACTAATATGTCTCCTCATAATGGCTTTAGTGCATGTCCTATCTTGGATCCAAAGGCTCTTGAGAAAAAGTCCTTGGAAGAAGGATAAATCAAAGAGTCGGTAGTTAATGGGGAGATGTTTGTTAAGAATATTAGTGGTGAGAATAATGATATCAGTTACTCTGAAGTGCTAGAAACTATCTTTGAGAAGAGTGATGTGTTGGCAATTGACACTCCTTGGATTCATTTGTTGACATTGATGGTAACAAGATTAGATAGAAGGAAACATGACTTGATGGAAGCCACAAACCGACACTAGGAGGCATATACCAATAGATACCAGCATTAGAAGTATTCAGGGCTACACTAGCACTGACACCAGCACTAGCACCCGACATCAATACTTCAAGGAAGTCAACATCAAGGAAGATTTATTTTGTAAATCATTTTTTAATTATGGTCAAGGCCAAAATTGAATATCTTTTGTAAATGCATTGTAAGTCGACATAAGGCATATCATATGTAATAGGTATATAAGCTAGTCGGCTACGTCAATTTAAATATAGAAAAAGGTGATATAGGATGCGAATGAGAAAATGATATTATAGGTGAATAAGTATAGAAAAACTGTGATGCGAATTATATGTATGGAGATCATTTTTGTATGTGAACATTGTATTATGCAATGATCTATGGATAGCTAGGAAAGCACTCTTGGAGGAGAAGTAATACTAGCAATAGTTCAAGACTATGAACCGGTACAAAGCAGAACTAGAACTTGAACTCTATCTAGCATATCAGATGCATTCCTGAGTTCATTTTCAGTAATTTACTTTGGCAGAGAGCTTGTAGTTAGTGAGACTTTTTGGTGATGAGAAGTATGCCTTCCTGCAAATGCAGGCCCCTGTTTATGTAATATATTTTCATATGGCTAGTGAACTAATCTTGTGGATCACAAATCCCATCATGGTTTTTCCTCATTGAGGTTTTCCACATATAAATTCTATGTGTTATGGTGTTCATTTATGTGGATGGTCTATTTGCTTCTTGTTATATGCTTATCTATTTACCGGGACATACATGCATTGTTTACAAAGTAAAGATTGTTGATTCTGACAAAACAATGATTCACCCTTCCCCCCTCTCAGTATTCTCAGATCCCAACAATTGGTATCAGAGCCTGGTACATCGGAAGAATTTTAACATCTTGAGGAAGTTCCTGTAACTGGAATCTTTAAAAATGTCTATGGAAAAGAAACTTGAGATGGCTCTTGAGGATTATGATGTTGAAAGGATGAAGAACTTGAAATTGCAAGAAGAGCTGAATTTTACAAATGAATTCATTTATATTATACAAAAAAGGTTGTCATCTTCTCAAGCCAAAAGAAAAGAACTTATGAAACAACCAGATGATAAGGAGAAGAATTCTCTCAAGGAACAATGTCAGAAACTAAGTCAAGCAAATATGCTCATGAAGAATGAAATGCAAGATTTGACCATGAGGTTATGAAAAGATATTGAGGATAGAAAGAAGAAGGAAGATAGTCTTACTCTATCTTTGAAGAACAAGTTTGATGAATTTGGAAGATTGACTCATGATAATAATCTGTTGAGAACTGATTTAGTACACTCCCAGAACAATGACCAAGAACTTGAAAGGCAAATAACTACTTTGAGAGATGATTTGACTGCTACAAGCGAATATTAAATTTAGGATCAGTGCTACATAACTGGATGACTTACTGAAAAGACAAAGACAGATTGATGATTCTAGAGGAATTGGATTTCTACAAGGTGAAAGCTTTGGTACTGGTAATGGAGATCAATCAACTAATATGCATAATTAATTAGAATAGAGGAAACTTTTAAGGCAATCTAATGCTTATAAATTTAAAGGTAGATGTTTTATTTTCAATAAATTTGGGCATATGGATAAACAATGTAGAAATAAGGCAAATCAAAACAACAATTTTGTTCCCAGTCAATGAACAAACTACAAGAAATATGGTCATAAATCAGAAGACTGCAGAATGAATGTTAAATATCATGCATGTGAAAAATTTGGATATTTTTTATAATCATTGTAGCTCAAGAATAATAATAATACTAGATATCTCAAAGCAATTTAGAAGAACAGTGCTACATTTTATGCATGCAATAAAATAGGTCATATTGCTAAGTATTGCATAAGCAAGACTCAACTGACTAGTAATGATAAAGAAAATGAGAAAGGGAAGCAGAAGGTAGATGAAATACAACAAGATCATAACAAGAGATGAGTTAGAAAATATGAAGAACAAAGTGGAGATGGATCTCTACCGGTATATCCACTAGTAGAATAGGGTAATCCTCCATTGGTAACTAAGGCATAAGCCTTAGGGGTTGGCAAAGTCACTGCCAAATTTTGCATATTACCTCGGAAGAGATCTAAGAGATCTGATAAGAAATCTGGAGAACTGTGTTCATCATTGATGAAGGTTACCCCGACACTTAACTATGAAATTGACATCTGTAGGGTTACTGGTGAAGCATTAATGAGATAAAATTAGGGTTTTATTCGCTGATAAAAGAAGCTAAGTGAATTCATTTTAACTCACCGAGAATTCAAGCTATTTGAGCGAAGTAAAGATGAACTAAGAGAAAGCGAAACATTGAGAGAGGATTTCAAGCAATTATTTGAAGCACTCAAATCGACCACTGGCATTCACTCAGGTATTTTCCACAATGGCATTTGGATCTTTTGCTCCTACTTTTATTGCAAATCTAACAATCATCAAAGTTAAGGATAGGTTAAGGCCATTGTTTAAGGAGGTTCCCGAAATTACCAAAATGGAAGACTTTGCAGGAGCATTTTCTAGGGTTCTTGAAGGAGTAATGTATGTTGAACATGTGAGGGCATACATCCATTTTACTCTTGAGGATTTGGTCACCGAAGACATAAAAATCATGTATCAATTAGTGATGTTGGGAGACACTAGAAAGATCAAGCCAAAATTCAAGACAATTAAGGATTTATGGTTAACCGATATTCTGTACATACTAGAATTCAAGGATGAGATGATCAGATGCATCTTGATCAGGGCTCACAATGAATTCATTTGGTTAGAAAAACCTCACATGATCACAAAGGAAGCTATTCAAGCTGTCACCAACTTACCTAGGATTGGACAAGAACCTGGTAAGAAAATCTCCAATATAGAGGTCGAAAAACTCATTGGTGTTACATCTGATAGCGGAACAATGAGGATAAGCACAATAACCAACTCAGACATAAAATTTGCAAGCATGATAATAGGATATAGGGTAACTCAATCAAACCAATTGAATTCTATTGCAAGTTCATGAATTCATGTCGCATATCAAATGTTGATAAATAATGTGAAGTATGACTTATCTGAATGGATGAGGAGTGAGTTAATGTTAAACCTTAAAAAGATCAAAGGAACCAAGAAAGGCACATTTAGATATGGAAACTTAATTGTCTGTTTAATGCTTTATTTCCTAAATGATCTACTCGGTTTAGAAAAGAAACAATGGGCTCATAACATACCGGTAGGTATGCAAATAAAAATAGCTATCACCGATATTGGTACCGATAGGGATGAGAAGCTCTGGGGTTAATTCAAGGAATTTCATGAGAACATGCAGAAAAGGGAAAGAATCTCTGAGAACATTGTGGAGAAATATTCCATTAACATATGTTTCATGGTGAAAACTAATGAAACACTCATGGAAGTAGTTGAACCCAGGCAAATTTGGATAATTGAGCTTGGATTTGAGGTAGATGATATTATTTTTGAGCTTTATGCAAATATGTTGTTATATGCCCCATTAGATGATAAGACATGACACTTTGGTACAACAAGAGAAAAGGCTCTTGAAGTGAAAACAAGTTTCAATAGAAAAAGAAGAGAGAAGATAATTGAGAAAATATCAGCATATGTACAACATGTGTTGCATAAGATAGATACTCAACTAAGTTATAAATCTAAATGGGTAGTCAAACCGACATAGGTTGCTATAGAATAAGTGAAGAAGCCACAAGTTCACATTTCCCCTATCAATTCTGACTCTGGTTGTGAGGATAATGAGCCTCTGGCTTTCAGAAGGGTGCAAAGGAAGGACATGGTAAAACCACTAGTAGAGAAAAAAAATATAGAACCAAGGAGGAGACTTGTTAGAAAGGCATCTCAGCCTACTACACCTCCACTACTATTAAGGAAGCCTATGTAGAAGAGGAAACCAGTCACACTAGCAACAACAAGAAAGAAGCAGTTGGGTGATGATACTAGATCTGGTAAGACTACAATGACCTATGCAGAAATTATTGATGAAGTGACAAAAGATGGGATATTAAAGAACATATCAAAATATTATGCATTTTTTGAAGAGAGTGAGCAAAATGAGTTAGAGGAAGTTGTTTTATTTTATATAGATATATACAAGAAGGCATTAGTTGAAATTTTGAAAGAAATACCTTTATCTCTATACAATAAAATTGAAGCTAGGAGACTTAATGCTATCAAGAGGGATAAGGAAATCAAGGAAGTTTCACTTTTGAAACAATGTGGCACTATAAATAATGAAGAGATTAAAAGATGTATAGAAACTGCAAGAGGACAATTTTCAGTAGTAAAAACCAACAGATAAGTCTTATTATAGGTAGAGTGAATGAGGTGGTAAATGAGACAAGTAAGGGGTGGACAAAATTCTTTCAAAAGAATCTAGACTTTGTCAAGTCTTAGGATGAATTTGCAAAGGCAACATCCCCTACAATTCCTGACAAATCAAAAGGAAAGGGTATTTTGGGTAGTTCTACTCCAATTTTGACACAATCACAACCAGTTGTAACAAAAGGAACACAACCAAAACCAACAGTCATAGAGAGTGTATAGTACACTAGAAACACTATGGATAATACTCCACTAGCAGTAAATGACATTGCAGCAAGTGGCAATGCCACCGATGCAAAAGAGGGTGAGATGGACAAGGTTAAATCTACTGAGTCCATACTGGCAAGCAAAATAGATTCACCGACAAGAATCTTGGCAATTGACACTTCTCAGGTCGAGAAGAAATCAATTTCTGAGTTAAGTCCAATAAAACTAATGATGATGGCCACTTAGAAATTGTTGAAGGAAGGAACTATAGAAAAAGGGTTGATTGATAAATCATTCTTTGTATTACATAATATAATGCATGACTGTTAGGTAGAGGATGGAGAAAGTCCTTTCAGTAAGCTCAAAGCTTTAACATAACACATATCAAATAATTATCAATCCTTGAGATAGATTGTAGACCAACAAGTTTTGGATTGTTTCTCTGCTACAAAAAGAGCATCTTTTGATCAGCTGATAGAAATTAGGAAGAAGAAGATAGAGGATAAACTTATCTCTATTGACTTTTGTTTGAAACAATAAACCAATATTTACCGAGTATGTTGTAATATAGGAAGTCTATCAGCCAATGTAGATAACAGATTGAAAGAATTATATGACAAATAAGCTACTATTGCTAATTCTTTTGATGGGTTAACAACACTAACTACATCTATAGATGGAAAAAAATTGTCCTTGGAGAACCAATTTTTTGCTTTTGAGAAGGAAAAATATAAAATACTAAGGAGAGAAAGAAATTTAAGAGGACTGGTGAGTCCAAGACTTTGCTCTTTGAGTGTTCACAAAAGAGAATGTATGGACATGCTAGCCAAACCCACACTAGTAGATACCTAGGAGAAGGAATCACTTTCCCACTTACTTAGTGGACTTGCATTGGTATCAGACACTTTCAAATCAGGATTGCTGCAAAAAGCATACCCAAAAATTTTGAAGATGACTAAGCTCGAATGACTCTAACTGTATACTTTCATTTCTTTATTCTTTCACTAGTCTTTGGCATTAATGTCAAAGGAGGGTATGTACATTTGTGAAAAATTACAAGGAATATGTTATCACTTGAAGTGTGTTTCTTAGGGGGAGCAACACCGACAGGGAATCCATTTTTCACATGAGTGTTGCCATCAATGCCAAAGGGAGAAATTGTTGGCAATTGACACTCATTGGATTCATTTTGTTGTCATTAATGGCAACAAGATCGGATAGAAGGCAACATGAATTGATGGAAGTCACAAAATGGCACTAGGAGGCATATACCAGGAGATACCAGCATTGGAAGCATTCAGGGCTACACTGGCACCGACACCCGACATCAATACTTCAAGGAAGCCAACATCAAGGAAAATTAATTTTGTAAATAATTTTGTAATTATTGTTGAGGCCGACATTGAATATCTTTTGTAAATGCATTGTAAGCTAACATAAGGCATATGATATGTAATAGGTATATAAGTCAGTCTGCTAGGTCAATTTTAATATAGAAAAAGGTGATATAGGATGCAAATGAGAAAATGATGTTATAGGTGAATAAGTATAGCAGAACTATGATACAAATTATATGTATGGAGATCATTTTTGTATGTGAAGATTGTATCATGCAATGATCTATGGATAGTTGGGAAAGCACTCTTGGAGGAGAAGTAAAACCGACAATAGTTCAAGACTGTGAACTAGTACAGAGAAGAACCAGAACCAGAATTCTATCTAGCATATCAGATGCATTCCTGAGTTCATTTTCAGTAATTTACTTTGGCAGAGAGCTTGTAGTTAGTGAGAATTTTTGGTGATGAGTAGTATGCCTTCCTACAAGTGCAGGCCCCTATTTATGTAATATCTTTTCATATGGCCAGTGAATTGATATTGTGGGTTACAAATCTCATCGTGGCTTTTCCTCATTGAGGTTTTCCACATATAAATTTTGTGTGTTATGGTGTTCATTTATGTGGATGGTCTTTTTGCTTCTTGTTATATTCTTATTTGTTTACTGGTAATACATCCATGGTTTAGAAGGTAAAGATTGTTGATTCCAGAAGAACAATGATTCATCGCCCCCCCCTCTCAATGTTCTCAGATCCCAACATGATGTCCCAAAAATCCCTATAGAGTTGGAGTGTCAGGGATCTCAAGATTTTGTTAAACAAGGGAATAAAATGCTCTAAAATATAATACTGATACTCAAATCTCCAGCCTTTGGTAGAGCCAAAATTTGGACTATAACAATAATGAATTTAGGGAAGAGGAGGGTGATGAATCATTTATGACAGTTGGGAAAAAGAAAAGAAAGAAGATTGTCAATGTTATTGGAATGCATACCAGAAATAGGGCTAAGGCTGATGTTGGCAACTCAAAGTCTTCTCTAGGCAGAAAATCTGCTAGATTGCATAGAGAATTTGGAAGTAACCAGAACATTATTGATGGAAGTCATCAAACCATTTTGGAGACCTTCTCTCCTCTTCCTAAATGAAGATAATTTCTTGGAACATTTGGGGCCTTAACGGATCCCACAAACTGGATATCCTTCGGAATCTCATTAGAGGCCATAAATTGGATGTCATTCTAATTCAAGAAACTAAGATAAGTAAATAGAAAGTTGAACAAATTAGCATTTTTAGCTTTGGGGGTGTTGTTGGGGGTAGCTCTAATGGTACTTTAGGTGGTGTTGTTGTCTTCTAGAATAAGAAAGTTATTGAAGGTAAGATGATTGTGGCTGATAGTAATTTGATCTGTATTAGACTAATACACATAAGGGATGATTTAATTTGGGTCCTATCCAATATTTGTGTTCCAAATCTCAAATTTCAAAGGTTCAAATTCTGGAAGAGTGTTGAGGTCAAAAGAAAATATTTTGATCAAGAATCCTAGCTGGTAATGGGAAATTTCAACACTCCTCTCTATGATTCCAAAAAGTTTGGAGGGTCACAAGTTCACATGGATAGAAAAACTGATCGTATGGACTTCATTAACAACATGGCTCTTTCATATGTGGAGTAGAACGAGGCCTCTTTCACCTAGATCAACATAAGGGATGGTGAGGAGTTGATTCAAGTTAGATTGGATAGACCTTTAATCACTAATGATTGGTTATCTAAATATCATTGTTCTTTGTCTATCATCAATGGAGTGGCTCAAACCACTCTCCCATTTCTTTTACTGATAATTCCCTTTCAAAAATGAGAATTTTTCCTTTTAGGTTTGAAAAAATGTGGTTATCCCACCCTTATTTGGAATATAATGCTGGACAATGGTGGACTATCCCGATGGAAGGCTCATCGATGTTTAAGAATGTTAAAAATCTTAGGTATGTGAAGGAAAGGGTCAAGCTTTGGAATAAGGAATTTTTTTGAGATATCTTTGTCATGAAGAATGCTTTAAAGATGGAGTTGAAATAGATTCAAGATCTTATTCAAAAAAAAGGTTATGAATCTATTACAAGGGATAAAGAGAATGAGGTCCTTTCCAGATATCATAGCATTATAGCCAATGAAGAAGAATTTTGGAGACAAAGGTCTAGGGCTTTATGTTTGTCTATTGGAGATAAAAACACCAAATACTTTCATATGTCCTCTGTTAAACATAAATTTTCTAACCAAATCACTAATCTAGTGGTTGATGGTACAACTATTAATAGAGAGAAGGATATTGCTTAGGAGGTTTTTTTTTTTTCTCTAGTCTTCTGACTGTTGATCCAAATCTCTGTTTGAATGATCAAGAGTCTTTGCTAGAAAATATTCCTAAGGTTTTTGGACCTGATCATAAAAATATTATATGTGCCATCCCCTCTAATGAGGAAATTAAGAGATTTATTTTTCTTTCTAGGGGGATAAATCCCCTAGACCTTATCGGTTCCCCATGTTCTTCTTTCAACATTTTTGGCATATTGTTGGTAAGGATATTGTTCATGTCGTGAAGGAATTTTTTGGATCCAAGTCCTTTCTTAAAGAGGTTAACTCTACCTTGCTAGTTCTTATTCCTAAAAGTCGTGGTCAAAACTCTATGGACAGGTTTACACCTATTAGTCTCTGCAACTCATTATATAAAAACATCTCTAAGGTTGTCACTTCTAGATTACTGCAGTGCTTCCTTCCATCATTTCCTCTCATTAGAGTGGGTTTGTGCTTGGGAGGCAAATCTTGGATTATATCATATTGGTCCATGAGAATATTTACTCGCTTCAAGCATCTAAGAAATATGGTTTCCTCGTTAAGCTTGATCTGGCTAAAGCCTATGATAGAGTGGACAGGTTTTCTTGCTAAGGATTCTGCAAGCCTTGGGCTTTGAGGGTAAAATTTGTAACATCATTTGGCAGCTTATCTCTACTACCTCTCTGTCTATTGTTATCAATGGATCTCCTTCCTCTTTTTTTCAGCCATCCAAGGGCTTAAGATAGGAGGATCCTATTTCCCCTATTTTATTCACTATTATGGCGGAAAGTCTAAGAAGACACTTGCAAAAGTTGGTTGCTTCTGGAGTTATTGAAGGTGTTAGGCCTTCATCTTCTAATCTAGTTTATTCCCATTAACAATTCATGGATGACACTATCCTTCTTGGTGAAACTTTAGTTCATTAAGCTAGGTCCTTCAAAAGAGCTTTACAACTTTATTCTAATGTTCTTGGTCAGTTGATAAATTGGAATAAGACATCTATCTTTTTCATTAATACCCCTCCTATTAGATAGAGGAAAATTGCTTGAATTATTGGTTGTGCTATTGATCCTTTTCCCTCTATCTATTTGGGGCTTCCTTTGGGCACCTCCCCTCCTGATTCTTTTTGGACCTCACTTGTGGATAGGTTTAATAATAAACTTGTTGGGTGGAAAGGAGCTTTACCTAGTCAAGCTGGTAAATTGCAGCTCCTCAAAGCCTTTATCTTCAAAATCATCCTATTTATGTCTTAAGATTATTCAAGATTCCAGGTAAATTTTTTGATGTCATTGAAAAAATACATAAGAGGTTTTTATGGTCTGGGGTTGAAGAGAAGAAAAAGCTACCTTCAACCACTTGGGAGAAGGTTTGCAACCCAAAAAATATTGGGGGTCTAGGCCTAAGGTCTATTAAAGACTTTAATAATTCTCTACTGGCAAAACAAGTTTGGAGGAATTTTGGCGATAGAAAGGATTGGAACTTTATTTGGTTTAGCATGTATTTGCAATGTAACACCTATTTGGCCTCTTTCTTTCACTCTTATGACATTCCAAATGGGTCTTTTATTTTGAATAGTATCGTAAAGGCAAAGTGTTTGGCTGATGCTGGTGCTGGCTAGGTATTACACAATGGAACTAAAATAAAATTTTGCAAAGATGCTTGGATTTTTGATAAAGGCCTCTGTTCTTTTAATATTTTTGTGCCTTTTATCAATATTTGTAAGGAAATGTTTGGATCACTTGTCTTTGAGTATTGGTAGTAGTCCTCTTGGGTGAAGTTGCTTGATCTTGATGTTGTCTTTTCCCCCTTGCAAAAATCCTTGATGTCTCTTCTTGTGAACCCATCCATTGAAGACCTTTTCATCTTGAAATAGTCCCTAGATGGCTCTTATTTGGTTTCCTCTTCAATTGAGTTATTGAGTCCCACCCTCCCTCATCCCCCTATGTGGGCCAAGACTTGGATTAAGAATCTTGCTCCTAAAGAACATTTTTTTATGGCTACTTCTCCAAAATAGAATCCTCACCATTGATAATCTCATGAAGAAAGGATTCCAAATTTTGAATATATGCTTACTTTGTCATAATGATGTTGAATATGCTTCTCACCTTGTTTTGCATTGCCCTTTCTCTGTTGAGATTTGGAGAAAAATCTTTTCCATTTGGAAGATAGAGTGGGTCTTTCCTAAAAGGTGGAAGATTTCTTTGTTCAATGGAAGTGTCCTTCCTCTAACCCAATCTTGAAAATATTTCTCTTTGATTTTGCCTTTTGTGTTGGCATTCTACACTCTTATGAGAATAGTGGTGTTGTCATTGATGGCAACCATCTGGAAACCTTCTGGAACTCATCTGGTAAAGCCACTGGTAGTTACTGGAACTGGCATAGACATCTACATACACCGGTAGACACTTCACTGATATCGGCAACAATGCATATCGACACCCCAGCTGATAGGGAATAAACTTTTGTTTATTGTATTTAAATGTGATTATCTTTTGTAAAGCCGACATGGTATATTGTAAAAAACTCATATATATGTATGAGATCTTATACGTTATTTTGTGTACTAAGGCAATATGCATGGAGAGAATATATGGATGATATTTTGTATAAAGAGATATAGTTGACAACGAAGGTTTTGGTTATGGAATGAGCTTAAACCAGTATTGAACCTACAATATTTGATGCTGATTTGAAGCATTACATTGTATTGGATTTCATAATCCACTTTTGTAGTCAGTGTGAGTCTTATTGAGCAGTGAGCTCTAGGAAGTTGACCTTCCTGAATGTGAAGGCCCCTCATTGTAAGTAATATTTATTCATTGGCCAGTGAGTGAACATTGTGGGCCACAAATCCCACCGAGGTTTTTCCCACACTGGGTTTCTTCGTTAAACATATTTTGTTATGGTGTGTCTTCTATGTTGTCTTTATTATTCTTGTTTACTGCATTAATTCTTATTTTTTGGTACACTGTTTTGGGATGTAAAGTTCTTAATAAATTTAAATATTATATAAACCAGTTAGATACTGATTCACCCCTTGTTCCCCCTCAGTATCTTTCAGATTGTCATTAATCCTAACAATTGGTATCAGAGCTCGGTCCTCTAATTTCAAAATCCTAACAACTCAAGGAATATTTTGACACTGGTACAGATGGAGAACTTAAGAAAATAATTGGAAGGAGCTCTTGTAGACTATGATGCAAAGAAGTTGAAGAATATCAAACTTGAAGATTGTCTAAGGACTGCACAGGAGTTCATTCAAGGAATTTAGGAGAATCTTACTATAGCTTGAAATAAAAGAAGAGAACTTCATCAGAAGATGCAGAGTGATAATGATGAAAAGGAAACTCTTAATGAACTTGTGAAAAAGTTGAGACAAGAAAATAGTACTATGAAGAATGAAATGCAAGATATTACTATGAGGTTTCGTAAAGACATTGAAGATAGGAAGAAGAATGAAGATGACTTGACTAGGAGACTCAATGATGCTAGAAATGAAAAATCTAAGACTCAGTCATGAAAATGATATGTTGAAGACAGATCTGATTCACATGCAACATGGCAAAAATGAAATCATAAGTCAAAAGGAAATTCTAGAAAATGAGTTGGCTACTACAAATCAACACAAAGAGAAATTCAAGAAAAGCTTAGAAGAATTTGATAACATGCTGAAAAGTCAGAAACCTAATGGAGATACTAATGGACTTGGATTTGAAGTTGGAGAAAGTTCTAGTACTACAAACAATCATGATCATAGTAAACCAATAAGACAACCTAGTTCTTATAAATTTAATGGGAAATGCTTTAACTGTAACAAGTATGGTCATGGAGAAAATCAGTGTAGATTCAGAAACAATCAGAACATCAATGCACCCACCGATCAATGTTCCAAATGCAACAAAGTTGGTCATAATTCAAAAAACTGCAGAATGAATGTGAGATGTTATGTTTGTGGAAGATTTGGGCACTTATCTAATCAATGTAGAACACAAATTGACATAGGATATGGAAAAGATATTCAGAGGAATAATGTGACTTGTTATGCTTGTAACAAAATTGAACATATTGCAAAATTTTGTAGATGCAAGACTTCACTGACAAATAATAAAGGACCTAGTTTGAAAGGAAAAGAAAAGGTAGATGAGCTAAAGCAAGAATTTTCAAAACAATGGATTAGAAAGATAGATCAGAATTTTGATGAGACTATTTTTTCACTAGTAGAATAGAGTATTACTCCACTCGCAGGAGATTCTTCATCCAATTGAGAAGTAACCCTTTGGGGGTATTGCAACAAAATGAATATCATGCAGATTACCCTCGGTCGATGGTGAGAAGATAAATTTCTTCTTTACTAGAAAATATGTTAAGTTTTTACTTAACCGACAAGCATTTAATGTGGTTGTTGAAATAAATTTCATTATAAATCATTGGTTTTCCCTCATTTTTTATTCATTGAGCATTCAAATTAGTAGAGAGCGCAAAATCTGAGGAAAGGCATTCAAGACGAAGGTGTGAAGCAATTTTTTTTCTTTAGGCATTTAGACATTATCAGGCAGCTAAAGGTACTTTTCAAATGGCTTCTTCTTCTACTCCTGAATTTATTGCAAACCCTACTATTGTGGAAAACATAAAACGCCCTAGGCCCGTGTTTAAAATTATTCCTGAAGTAGCTAAGCAAGATGATTCCATAGGAGCATTTTCAAAGATTCCTAAAGGTGTAGGTTATGTTGAAGACCCTAGGACATATATACATTGCAACATTTAAGAATTACGTTCTAAAGAATTGTTGAAAATGTTTAAAACCATAAATTGTGATGAAAATGGCACTATTAAACCTAAACACAAAATAATGAAAAATTTAGGTTTTATTGAGATATTGAATATCCCTGAATTTTTGGAAGATGTAGTGAGAATTGTCCTAAGTAAGGCACATGGAGAATTTCTATGGTTAGACTTTGTCTGCAAATTTACCCAACAAGCAATTAGGACAGTAACAGGTTTACCCTTAACCAACAGCAGACCAGACAAAACAAAGAAAGTTCCTAACAACAAAGTAATAACCCTAATTGGAGCAACATCAAATAATAGATCACTAAGAGTAAATGACATCAAGGAAATCAATGTGAGATTCATAAGTATGGTTTTAGGTTACAAGACTACTCATGCAAATAGACTTAATTCAGTTTCTAGTCTTTGCATTAATAGTGCTTATGAAATGGTGAGCAACAATGCAAAAATAGATGTGTGTGAATGGCTTAAAGCTGAACTCATAGATAATTTGAAAAAGATTAAAGGTGATAAGAAAGGGACATTTCACTTTGGTAATCTCTTAGTATTCTTAATGTTGTATTTCACAAAGGAAATCCCCGGTATAGGATAGAAGGACTTTGGATATGACATACCGGTAAGTAAACAATTACAAGAAGCTTTAACTAGCATGGGAACTACAAAAGATAGCAACATAACTAAATATTTCAAAGCTTTTCAAGATAAAATGAAAACCAGAGAAAGGCTACCACAAAGTGTAGTGGACAAATATGACAAAGAAATCTATTTTGTCATTAAGAACGATGAGACATGGATGAAAGATGAACTTCCTAGGACTGTATGGGTAACTGAAATGGGCTATGAGGTAGATCTAAACACAATTGAGACTTACACAAAAGCTTTGTTAGATGCACCAAGAGAACCAACAGAAGAAGTTTTTGGTAGTGCTAAAATAATTGAAAGTAATGTGAAAACAATGAAGCAAAGGAAGCAAAGAGAGAAATATATAAGAGATGCATCAAAGCAGGTAAAGGAAATCAAACAAAATATTATGAACATTACTAGTATAACGGCTAGTGAGCTAGAAGGACTGCAACCAGAGGCGCACATTTTACCGATTGACACATCTTCTGATAGTGAGATACAAGTTGAATTCAAAAGAGTTGAAAGGAAGAGAAAACCTTCACCAGTACCCTCTCCTCCACCCAAAAGAACAAGAACCTTAAGGAAGAAACAACAAGCAGTAAGGCAACTGGATAAGAAACTAACTCCCAAGAAGAAAAAGAAACCGGTCATACCCTCATTAGATAATTTGTGAAATGAAATAACTGATGATGGTAATTTGGAAAATGTGAGAAAATTGTATCACATTCAATGATTCAAAAAAGGAAAGTATTGAAAACAGTATAATTTTACATCTGGATATATACAAGAAAGTTTAATTAAAGTAGTGGATGATTTGCCTAATGAACTATATAGAAGATTGGATGCCAAGAGGATTGCAATGATGGAACTAGACAAGAAACTAAAAGTTGAAAAAATTCTAGCTGTACATCCGGTTAACTCAGAAGAGGAGATTGATGACCTGATTTGTGAGGCTAACAGATCCATTTTTGCTAGTGGTCACCGAAAAGTAAGTTTGATGGCAGGTAGAGTAAATGAGATTGCAGAGGAAACTACTGATAAACAGGATGTTTTTTTTGTGGGAAAAGAAAAATAAGAGGAATTGAACCAACCAAAGAAAAAATTCAAATTTTATCAGAAGGATAAAGACAAAGGGAAAGGTAAAGTTGGTGGAATACCAAACATCAAGATAACTGATAACTTGCTACCACCTTTGGATACTACACCGATACATACTGATGTTCCAACGATTACTGAAACTAAAGGTGTCACACATGATAACACTAATCCTAAATCTAAAATACTATTCACCATGAATGTGGATACTCAGGAAGTGAATATTGTTATGGATAAGGATGGTATAGAAGTTAAGGATGATAATGTTGATAGTGGAAACAATGCTGATAAATCAATAGAGACTGTTGAGGTTGATATCCAAAAAGAGAAAAAATTACAAACAGAGCAACCATTGGACAATGGGAAAAACACTAAAGGTATAGATGCTAGCATAGAGAAAACTACTAAGACTGAGATACCGATAGTTGAGCATACAGAGAAACCTACAGAGGTAGACGTACATATTGAGGTAGAGAAACTAGTAATCATTGAGATACCTAAGTAATCAGACAAACCTTTACTGGTTGAAATGCAAACTCAGACTGATCTACCAGAGGCTAACGCAAGAAAAATAGTTACAAATGTTGGAAGTGCAGAGGTAATTAAGGTAGTTGGTCAAACATCTGGTACTTCATCAAGTGAATTCTGACCCACTAATGTAACAGAGGTACTCCTAGAGTCTATCAAGAAGACAACTGATTGTAATGCATTGGCTTACAAGGGAAATTGATGACATCATACCAATTCTTAAATTGATTGCACCAAAATGTAACAAAGATCATGTAAAGATTCTTTAGGTAAATTGGACACATTGTCCAAATTTATTACTGACAATGTAATAACGGTTGATAAGGTGAATGAGGACACCTTCAAAGAGAAAGTTGAAAAGGAAAAATATAAATTATTTAAGGACACAATAAAGAAGTGCACATAACACATGAATACACTATTACCAGCACTAAACACTACAATTTTGGAATACAAAGACCTATACAGAGAAACATGCAAACCATATCTTTTGACACAAGACATAGAAAAGGAAATAACCAGAGTACATAAAGAAATAGATGATATAGCTGATAACATAATTGGTTCATCCAAACCTATATCAGTTATTGAGTAGGAAATAGTAGGTTTTGAGGAAAAATTGGAGAAATTTGAGAAAGAGAAGGAAAGGATAAAGGCTAATGCCAGAGAACTTAAGTATAAACTTGGTCCTAAGTTGGACAACCTTATCTCTTTGAGAAATCAAAGCTCTAAGGCATTACTTCAAGGAGAAAGATCATCAGAAGAGCACATGCATCATCTCATCGGCCTAATCCAATAGACTGAGGAAACCCTAAACGACAGCAATAGATTCATGCAGAGTCTTAATTTAGTTTTGGCAAATATAATCCAAATTGTAACCAACAGGTTACAAACTTTAAGGTGAAATTTTTGCACTCATTTGACAAATTTTTGAAAACCTTTGTCATTGATGTCAAAGGGGGAGTAGTGGATAGAGAAAAATGATTAATCAGAGGAGATCATCTACTCAGGGGGAGCATATCTTTTTGGTAACATTCTAGATTACGATTTTTGGAACAGTTTTTTGATTTTTCTCATGAGTGTTTCTATCAATGCAAAAGGGGGAGATTATTGGCACTCTACACTCTTATGAGAATAGTGGTGTTGTCATTGATGGAAACCATGTGGAAACCTTCTAGCACTCATCTGGTAAAGCCACCAGTAGTTACCAGCATCGGCATAGACACCTACATACATCGGTAGACACTTCACCGACAATGAAAACAATGCATACCAGCACCCCAACGGATAGGGAATAAAATTTTGTTTATTGTATTTAAATATAATTATCTTTTGTAAATCTGACATGACATATTGTAAAAAAATCATATATATGTATGAGATCTTATAGGTCATTTGTGTATTAAGGAAGTATGCATGGAGAGAATATATGGATGATATTTTGTATAAAGAGATATAGTTGACAGTGAAGGTTTTGGTTATATAATGAGCTTAAACTAGTACTGAACTTGGCATAGTTGATGCTGGTTTGAAGGAGTACATTGTATTGGATTTCATAATCCAGTTTTGTAGTCAATGTGACTCTTATTGAGAAGTGAGCTCTAGGAGATTCACCTTCCTACATGTGTAGGCCCCTCATCCTAAGTAATATTTATTCATTGGCCAGTGAGTGAATATTATGGGTCACAAATCCCACCAAGGTTTTTTCCACACTAGGTTTCCTCAATAAATATCTTGTGTTATGGTGTGTTTTCTATGTTATCTTTATTGTTCCTATTTGCTGCATTAATTCTTATTTACTTGTACACTATTTTGGGATGCAAAGTTCTTAATAAATTTAAATATTATACAAACCGATTTGATACTGATTCACCCCCCATCTCAGTATCTTTGGGATTGTCATTAATCCTAACATTTTATGTCCTGGCATGTTTGGAAGGAAAGAAACAATCGAATTTTTAGAGAAAACTCTTGCATTGCTGATATTGTCTTTGATAAAATATACAGATCTATTAGAGAGAATTTGAATTTGATTAGTAGTAAGTTCAGATGCCTCCCATCATTACATGTTGGGGAGGAGGATAAGGATATTTCTTTGAGATGGGGTCTTCAAGTTGATATCAACAAATATAAAGTGAGAAGAATCAGAGATGGTGTGGTGTTGAGGTACCCCCCTGAGGGATGGATGAAAGTCAACTTCAATGTTGTTGCAAAGGGGAACCCTAGGAGAGATGGTTGTCGTGGTGTGATGAGGGACTAATGGTTTAGATGTGGCAGCTAAGGGGGCATTGGAAATCCTCAAGATTATCAAATAGCTAAAATTTAAAAAAGTTTGGATTGAGGGGGATTCCCTAAATACCATTAGATGTCTTGAAAGGATGTCTAAGCCCTCATGGGGAATTAAAAAATATCATCTCTAATTCCCTTAACGTTATTGATGATCTAGAAAGAATGTATTATCTCTCATACCTGTTGGGAAGCTAATATGAGTGCAGACTTCTTTGCTAACTTTGGTGTGAGTTTAGACGTCCCTATGTCATGGTATAATGAAGGGTTATTACCTATGAAAGTAAGAGATAAATTATTATTTGATCATATTAATGGTTAAAATATCCCCTCAACTTGTAATGATGGTATGTAATTAGAGCAGGATTAGCAATTATTATTTTAAGTGTGGGAAGCTTCTAGGTGTTATTACGTGGCTTCTCTCAAGTTTTATGGGTAAAGCTTGTTGTTAACAAGTTATTGTTTCTTCTCCCCTATTTTCACTATGAGGGTTTCTTCTCTGGTCTGGCTAACCTTTTCTAGCAACTTAACATAATGGGAGGCAACATCAACAAAATCAAGCCTCCTAGTTGTAAGGAGTGGAAGAAAGAGAAGAAATTATGGAGAAGGTTGCAGACAGGTGGTTTGGTGGGATATATTGAAAATATTCATGGCAAGGAGAAAATTTCTTCCAAAATGTTTGTTAAGGGGTGGAATAAGAGTACAATCACTCTGTTTGGGCAGATGGCTAGGCTAGATGAGAGGTTAATTGTAGAAGTGACAGGCTTGAAGATGGAGGGACTGAAATTCTTCAAGGACCGTAAGTTGTCTGGTAATGTCGTCAAGATTTTTCCAAAAGATGAAGAAGAGAAGGAGAAGTTGGTTAAGCTGAAAAAAACCAACTTTTCTCCTTATCAAGTAAAGAAATTCTGGCACAAAATGCTTAAAGTTGTTATGGAATATGTGACTGTTGATGGGAGATTTACCAAAATTTATAGCTATCACTTTGTTCTACTTAATAATTTTAGACATGGTATCAAGATTTATTTTCCCTACTACCTCATGTGTTCCCTTAATGATAATGTGACAAATCATATCAAACCCTAAAGAGATCCCACTTGTTCATCAAGGCTTAATTTTGTTAATTTATAAACACTTTGAGGCTGGGGTTCACAAATTATAAAGGGAAATGCAAGATAACGATAAGGAGTATGTGCCTAGCAATGATTCTGAGAACTTAGATGATGAGGAAGATTTCCCTCCTCCTAAAATGATCAACAAGAATTACGAGAAGAAAAAGGCTAAGTTTTTGAAGGAGGAGAAGAGTCATAAAGATGAGAGTGAAGAGGAAATGGGGGATCAATAGGAGGACTCTATGGGAAATAGTGATAGGGATAGTGCCCCTAACTCTGAGAATGAGGGCAATTTATCTCTACATGATGATTATGCCTAGGAGTCTGAGCAGATGGACCTAGATTCTAAGGATTTATAGGAGAAACTGGAGTCAATGCTTGACATTCTAGGTATGGCTAGAAGCTCTTTAGTTGATCTTTATAGATTCAACCGCTGGGATTTCTATGAGATAGAAAAGTTACACTTGAAATAGAGAGCCATGATAGCTAAGTTGGATGGGAAGGAGGACCTTACTTAGAAAGAAAACTAGGACACTAATCTATATAAATAGAAAGTTGTTTGGGATGTGGAAGATAGTGCTACCTAGACTGCAGATGAAAATGGAATTATGTTAGAGTGTTTGAAGAAAAATGGTGAGGCTATTGAGCTCTTAAAGAACATGTATGACCAAAATATTGAGGGGGTCAACAAGAAAGTTGAGCAGATTGAGGAAGCCCTAAAGAAAATTATTGAAAACAATGCTTCTATGATGAAGGTTTTTGCTACCAACATGAATGCTTCGATTACCAAGATGGAGATAATTCACAGTGAGAAATTTTTTATTGACCTAGAGAAGGATACTGGAGTTTCCAACTCAAAGGTTGTTCCTCACTCTTCAAGGAGAAGCAGGGAGAGAGCTAAAATGATGGTGGGGTCTCCTCCATATGATCATCTAGATCTCAAAGAGGTTGCCAAGACCATGATGATGTTGTAAAAGAAGGTCTTATAGGCCTTAAATATTTTTAAGCATTTTTTATTTAGTTGTTGTCTCTGCTAGCATCTTGCTGGCTTTTTGTTGTTGTTGCTTGGGCTATTGGTCTATTTTGTTCTCCCAGTTGTAGCTAGTTTTGAGTGGTTTTATTTGTGATGTCATGAACTTTAATGCTTTATTTTTTAAGCATCTTTGTAAGGGGTTTCGGGTCCCCATAAAACTTATTTTTTCTTAATCAAAAATATTTTTCTAGGACCAAATTACTTCATATGAGGCCTCAAATTAGAATTTCAGTGTTTTTTTAAGATTTCCTTGATTTGTAATATGTAATTTCTTTTTAATTAATAGACTTAATTAGTGTTGTGAGTTGAAAAATAATGTCATTGAAGGCAGATTTTAATAATTAGTAACTCCGATAGCCATGCAACCATGCAAAGTTACTAGAAATGGCAAATTAACAATCATGGAAAAACTTACCATAAAAGTCAATATTTCTATTGTAGATATATGGGGTCTTATTTTTAGTTCTAGAAGTAGAATGAAAGGTGAATAATGTTAGAAAAATAATCACACAAATTTTGGTGTCTCATATTGAGTTAATTTCTCATTCATATTAGTGGTGAATCTTAGTCTTTAATATTGGTTGCATCATATTGAGAAACAAATCAACAGATTATGTCTTGAGATATTAAATTTATGGTACTTAGATAAGTTTTAGTTCTAAGTATGCTTATTTTAAATCATTATCCTTATATTTAGATTTGAGAAATAAATCTATTTAAAGAACAAAATTTTACCATTTCAACCTTGTGAATAGAATATGCCAAATTTCTCTTTTGAATTGTATGTCCTTCTCAATTTGAATAATTTTGTAGATTGAATTATGAAAAGTGGAGTAAAATGATTATTATTCAAAATTATAGATCCATTAACATTTTTTAATGTTTACATTAATATACAGACATAAGAATTATTGTAGGTTAATCAACTATATAAAGAAAGTAAATTACTTGTAGATCAATAGATACATTCAAGTGATAGGAAGGGGATTAAAAAGAGATATGCGACTACAAAATACACTAAATAGGTGATATATGGATGATACATTTCTCTATTTTTACTACTATAAGGGATTAACTAGAGATATTTTAAATTTGAATCATGAGGAAAATATAAAAAAGATAATTTAGATGAATTATATATTAAATATCACAAGGACATGCATAAGGGTAGGTTAAAATTTCTACCAAATCTAGGAAAATAGTAAAAATATGAATTACTGTTGGCAACAAAAATGCAAACAAAGTAAGAGGGGGGGTGGGGGCTAGGGGGGTGAATCAGTTTTCACCAAACTTAAACAAATTAACCTGAACTTTAGATCTTATCATTAACAACAAGGACAATGGAAAGAACCACAACTCTTGGAAATTGACACTCTATTGGTTGGTTTCGCTATGTTGTCATTGATGGAAACATGATTTTGGGTTCCAAATTCATATGGTGTACTGGTAGACACTTCACAGATTCTACATCGACACCGAGATTGACAGGACATAAAGGATTTCTTTGGTCATCAACAATGCAAGCCGACATTGTATAGTAAAGGTTATCGATATTGGAGGTCGACTTATCTTGGATCCAGCATCAACAACTTGCTTTAATGTTTATTCATTTATGTTATATGGCCAACATATAATCTCATATTGTATATACCTTTGTAAGTCGACATAAGGCATAAATTTGTATAGGTTATATAGGGTAGATTAATTATATCATTTTGTAATAAGGATAAAGACATGGTAATAGATATGTAAATGGATATGATGTGAAATATATCAAAGAGACTATGTATGTGAGAAATGTATTGTAAGGGTTATTCTAGTAAAGGGGTTTAGGGTTTCTACCAGAACTGACAAAGCTTAAACCATAACTATATTCTGGCATAGAATATGCTATTGTAGTAGTTCACACTTCTTCAGATTGTTGTCTAGAATGTCATGTAGTCAGTGAGGCTCCTATTGTGATTGAGCAGTGTGCTCTAGGCTATAAGCCTTCCTACAAGTGCAAGTCCATCATATATTATAATATCTCTTCATATGGCCAATGGATTGATATTGTGGGTGGCAAATCCCATCATGGTTTTTACTCATTGATGTTTTCCATGTATAAATATGTGTGCTATGGTTATCATTTATGTGTTTGGCTTATTGGTTTCTTTACTTCTTTTAATTTTGTTTATACTGGTATACCAGTTAGTACATGAATGTTTTGTTAAGGCTAAAACCTACTATTCCAGTATAAAACTGATTCACTCCCCTCTCAGTGTTATTGGTTTCCAATAATTAGTATCAAAGCTTTGTGCCTTGGAGGAATTTTAATAGCTTGAGGAAGATCCTAAAACCGAATCATTTAATATGGCTTTGGAGAAGCAGCTTGAGATGACACTTGAATATTATGATGCTGAAAGATTGAAGAACTTAAAGCTACTAGATGAGTTGAATTCTGCTAAGGAATTTATTCTTGTCCTACAAGATAGGCTATCATATATTCAAGCTAGGAGGAAGGAACTTTTACAAAATCAGGATGATGAAAAGAAAAGTGCACTTAAGGAACAATGTCATAAATTGAGTTAGGAGAACATGGTTATGAAGAATGAAATGAAAACTATAACTATGAGGATGTTTAAGGAGATTGAGGATAGAAAAAAAAGGAAAAAAATACTATTGTATCCCTGAAGAACAAGTTTGAAGAATATGGTAGGTTGATTCTTGAAAATGATATGTTGAGAACTGATTTGGTCCAATCCCATAGTAATGAGAAAGATCTTGAGACATAAATGACAATACTAAGACATGACTTAACTATTGCAAGTGAGTAGAAAGAAAAATTCAAGATCAGCTCAACACTACTTGATGAGTTATTGAGGAGACAAAGGCTAATTGGAGATTCCAGTGGACTTGGATTTGAGAAAGGGCAGAGTTCTAGTACTGGTAGTGAAGATAAAAACCACAAGGGACTATTAAGATAATTCAATTCTTATAAATTCAATGGTAGATTTTTTTTTGCACTAAATTTGGTCACATGGCTAGGCAATGTAGAAATAGAGAAAATAAGAACCCTAATTCTACTCCCAGTAAATGTTCTAAATGCAATAAAATGGGTCATAAGATAGAGGATTGTAGAATGAATGTAAAATGCTATACTTGTGGAAAATTTGGACATATGGCTAATCAATGCAGGTCAAGCAATTTCACCGATCTTAGCAAAGAAATTCAGAAGAAGAATGTTACATGTTATGCATGCAATGAAGCTGGACATATTGCTAAGTTCTTTAGAAGAATAAATCCACTAGTTAGTGATGGAGGATCAGATGAAAAAGGAAAAGAGAAGGTTAGTGAGATCCAACATGATCATACTTAGAGATGGGTGAGGAATACTAAAGAACAATCATCAAACAAGAATTTATCGGTTACCTATCTAAGAAAAGAGGCTTCTCCTGCACTGGCAGTGAGCTCATTTGATAACTAAGGCAGATTCCTCAGGGGTAGGCAAAATTCATGAAGATGATGCATGTGCCCTGGGAAGAGGTTCTCGAAGATGTTATAGATATTGGAGAAGATTATTCAGCATGGATATGTTCTGAGAAAGATCCGGTATCTTTCACCAACAGTCATTTATGTCAATCCAAGATTACGGTTTTCTTCCGAAGGATAAAAGCTCAAATACACTTAATTTTTAATCACCTTGCATTTAGAGTGATTTTAGAGCAATTCAAACCAACTAAGTGCGATCAGAGGCTATTCAGAGGCAATCAAATTTCTTCTTGAGCGGTCACACCGACTTTTGGAAGGATTTGTTGAAGGTCTACACCGAGAGCGAACAAAAGGTATTTTTTGTGAAATATGGAAGCGAGATCATCTTTTTTTCCTATTTTGTTGCAAATCCAATTGTAGTAGAGGTTAAGGACCACCCCAGGGCAATTTTCAAGCAGTATCCACATGTGGCTACCAAGGAAGATTCGGTTGGAGCGTTTTCTTGCATTTCGAAGGGAGTAATGTATGTAGAAGATGCTAGGGAATATATTCACTATCATATAGAGGACTTAGGAACATCAAAGATCAATGGAATGTATATGAATGAACTAATGGGAGAAGCTAGAAAGATTAAATCAAAATATCAACACATTGAAGATCTAGGGTTTATAGATATTCAAGATATTCCAAAGTTTGAGGATGAAATAATTAGATATATACTAACTAGAGTACATGGGGAATTCATATGGCTGGATAAACCTTATTAAATAACAAAGGAAGCCATTCAATAAATTATAGGTCTGCCATCAATATAGAAACATCCAGATAAGAAAGTGTAAAACAACTTTGTGAGGAACATCACCGACGCCACATCTGACAAGAGATCGATGAAAGTGGGCACTATCACCAACACTAACATCAAGTTTGGAAGCATTGTCATAGGATACAAGGTAACTCATTCAAATTGACTGAATTCTGTTTCCAGTTCATGTATTTTGGCTGCATATAAGATGATGAGAGAAAATATAAAGTTATATCTTTGTGGTTGGATGCTTGAAGAGTTATTGATCAACTTAGGAAATATTGAAGGTGAGAAGAAGGGCATCTTCCAGTATGGGAATTTGTTAGTCTTCTTAATGTTATACTTTCTAAATGATACACCTTGTTATGGTAGGAAGCAATGGGCATTTGAAATTTTGGTAGGAAGATAGTTAAAATAATCAATTGCTACATTAGGAAGTCAAAGATATGATTAGATATGGGGTTATAGTAGAATACCTAACAATATAGTAGAGAAATACTCTACGGACATATGTTTTATGGTTAAGAAGGATGTGACTCTCATGGAGGCAGTCAAACCCCAAAAGATTTGGATAGAGGAAATAGGATATGAGGTAGATGCACATATTCTTGATGCCTATGTGAAAATGCTAATTGATGCAGAAATAGATGAGGTAGAGAACTACATAACAAAAGACTCTAGAGGTTGAAACAAAGATCAACTTGAAGAGAAGGGAAAAACAAGAAGGAAAAGTAAGAAAATTTGTACAGTAGGTCTCAAAGACATAAAGGCACTTATTGATGTTGTCTTTGAGAAAGAGAAAGAATCTAGTAGTTCACATTAAACCTATAACTATGGATTCTGAGTCAGAGGATGACACACCATTAGCATTTAAGAGGATTGCTAGGAAGAAACTGGAAGAAGCTAAGGTAGAAGAAAAGAAGCAACTGGTTAGAAAGGTCACAATCAAGTTATCGACATAGAAGCAAGTACCTAAGGCTACACCTACATGTCCATCTGGTACTGTCAGAAGGAAGAAGAAGGATGACATTGATTTTGGTAGGGTTACAACCAAAACTTGTGCATAAATTATTGATGAAATAACTAAAGATGGCATGCTGAAGAATGTTAAGTTTTATTATGACAAATTAGAGGTTGATAAGCAAAGAGAGGTAGAGGAAACAATCCTATTATACTTAGATATTTATAAGAAAACATTAATAGAGATAGAAAATCAAATATCAGTTGAGTTATATAACATGTTAGATGCTAGAATGTTCTCTTCTATGCAAGAAGATAAACACATTAAAATGCAAGAACATTTAGCTATCTATGTTAGCATAACTCTAGATGAAATGGATAAGACAATTGAGGTTGCAGATAGAAAGGTATTCAATAGAACACATAGGATAACTAGCTTGATGCTAAGGAGGATGAATGAAGTAATAAAGGAAACTCAGAAAGCTTGGATTAAATTTTTGGGAGAACATAGAGGATTTTTTACTTCACCGGAGACAAAGACAAACACTGTAGATACCTCAATTGAAGGGAAAGGAAAAGGGATTATGGCTACTCCACCCTTAGTTTTGGAGAATATCAAGATAGTGGAAATTGAGCCACTGGTAAATACAAATGTATGGACAGATATAGAGACATTGATAAATAGTGAGAACATTATACAAGATACTAACATTGAGGATAATTGTCCTCTAGATACTAATGTATAGGTTGAGGATATTGTTCCTAGAGGGGAACCAACAGTTGCACAGATTGCACCAACTAGTGAAGCCACCGGTGCAAGTGAGGAGGTAATAAAAGATAAATCATAAGAGAAAATAGGGGAATATGGTAGGGAACCAGTTGTTGGCACATCATTATTGACAATTGACACTTCTCTAGTTGAAAATAACACCATCACCAAGATGAATCCCAAACTACTCAGAAACTGATGAAGGAGGGAACCACAGACAAGGGGATTATACATCAGTTAATCATTTTTTGCTCAGATTGGTCCCAGAGTGTAAGATTGAAAATGAAGCGAGCCCTTCCAAAAATATTAAGGTAATAATTGAGAACATATCAAAAGACTTTCAATCCTTACAGTAGATCTCTAACCCAGAAGAACTTGAAAGATTCACTCAGGCTAAGAGAGTTGCTTTTGATCAAATCATTGAGAGAGAGAGAAGAAAAAGATTGAGGAGAAGTTAATTCCAAGTGAAAATTATTTGAAACAATGTACTAACATATATAGGGCATGTTGCAATATAGATATACTTACAACAAATGTAGATAAAAAAATATAAAAGAGATACAGGAGAAAATTGCTAGTATTGATCTCTTTTGATGGATTAATTTCACTGACAACATCAATTGATGGTCAGATTTTGACTTTGGAGAACCAAATTGCTTCTCTTGAAAAGGAAAGAGATAAAATAATTTGGAGAGCTAGAAGTCTTAGAGCTTTGGTGAGTCCAAGATTGGATTCACTCTTTGTACATAAGAAGGATGCATGGATATGTTGAGAAAGCCCACGTCGACAGAGATCAATGAGAAAGAATATTTTGCATATTTGTTGAGTGGAATTGTATCTATCTTCGGCACATTCAAAACTAGATGGGATACTTATGTGGAGTTACTAAAGAAATCTTATCCAGAAATCTTGAAACTAGTCAAGCTCCGGTAAGACATTTTTTTAGGTATTCAGTATACAATACTTATTCTTTGACATTCTTTTTACAACTTTTTGGGCATTGATATAAAAGGGGGAGTAGTATAGATGTGAAAAAGGAAAAAGGGTTGCACACATTAGGGGGAGTTACAGAGTTTTTGTAGTTTTGGAGATATGAAGTATTTTTCATACTCATCTCAGGGGGAGCAGGGCAGGATGAAACATGTAGATAAAACTATGACCATTTTTCACATGAGCACTGCCATCAATGCTAAAGGGGGAGATTGTTAAAAATTGACACTCTATTAATTGGTTTCACTATGTTGTCATTGATGGCAACATAATTTTGGGTTGTGGCTTCATATGGTGTACCGACAAACACTTCATAGATTCTACACTAGCACTGGCAGGACAAAAAGGATTTCTTTAGTCACCAACAATGTAGGACGACATGGTATAGTAAAGGTTATCGGTATTGGAGGTTGATTTATCTTGGATTCAGCATCAGAAACTTTTTTTAATGTTTATTCATTTATGTCATATTTCTGACATGTAATCTCATATTGTATATACCTTTGTAAGCCGAGATAAGGCATAAATTTGTATAGGGTATATAGGGAAGATTGATTAGATCATTTTGTAATAAGAATAGAGACATGGTAATGGATATGTAAATTAATATGATGTGAAATATATCAGAGAGACTATGTATGCGAGGAATGTATTGTAAGGGTTATTCTGGCAAAGGGGTTTAGGTTTCTACCAGAATAGACAGAGCTTAGACCGGAATTGTACTTTGGCATAGAAGATACTATCTTAGCAATTCACACTTCTTTGGATTGTTGTCTAGAATTTCATGTAGTTAGTGAGGCTCCTATTGTGATTAAGCGGGGTGCTCTAGGTTGTAAGCCTTCCTGCAAGTGCAGGCCCATCATATATTGTAATATCTCTTCATATGGCCAGTGGATTGATATTATGGGTAACAAATCCCACTGTGGTTTTTCCTCATTGAGGTTTTCTACATATAAATATGTGTGTTATGGTTCTCATTTATGTCTTTGGCTGATTGGTTTCTTTACTTCTTTCAATTATGTTTATATTGGTTGGTGCATGAATGTTTTGTTAAGGATAAAATCTACTATTTTGGTATAACACTGATTCACCCCCCCTCTTAGTGTTATTGTTTTCCAACAACAACAACACACATAACACACTATTTTTTTATGTGGAAAACCCAGTTAAGGGAAGAACCATAGTGGGAACCTACCCACAATATGATAATACTCTACAACAATATGTTAAATATTACAATGGGTAATACACATGTATTTAGGAACACTTCATAGAGCTCACTACTCAAAAAAAAAGGGCTACAAACTTGGGAAGGAATAGTGCCTTAGAAAGATCAGAAAACAATTTGAATTACATGAACTATAAGAATAGCATCTCCAAATGCCTGATCACAATTTTGGTAAAGAACTTTGTCTTCTCAGCAACACTTCTCTACACTTCTCCACACTTCTAAAAGATAAATTCTCTTGTTAGCACATACAACACTCTCAAAGAATGCAAAAAAACACCTTACATGATTATTACTCTAATTTATACAAATCGTCAACCTTAATTTCAAGGTCAGCTCAACTAATAAGACCTAATTACAAAAATACATCACATGATGCATAAATCAATATGCAGACCAATACAATGTAGACAAGTACATAGCATGGACCCAAATCAAAACTTTGAACATGAAACACCACCAAATAACTTGCCAAGATCATTTGCAACACGTAAGAATCATCGGGTTGGCCAGAAGGTCGTATAACACAAATAATACCACTGAACCAATAAAATCTTCAATAATGCACACATCAATCAATGTGGACCACCAATATCAATATAACATGATTGGAAAACATCAACGGAAAATATGAATTCCACTACAACAACCACAACAACTAAGATCATAAGAATCATCATCATCTCACCTCTAGAGCTCAAGAATACTAACACAACATACTAACAAACTGAAACATATGCTTTTGAAGTTTCAAATCATGAACCACTCAAACTAAGGACACTCATGAACATCCCAAACACTCCAAAATCCATTGAGCATAGTGAATCAATTCTAGAGCAATACAAACCAAAAATCACAACTTTGCAATACATAACCAATCATCACACCAGATCATATAGCTCAATCAAATCACCTTCCAAAACACTGAAACAAGTAAAGATACTACTATTTTAATCCTTAAATCTTCATCAGCATATCTGCAATCTATCAACTAAACCAACTCACAGCAACACCGAAGCATAAGAGCACAGGAATATGTTGGCATCAATGACAATACATTCCAACAACTCTAATATCCAACAATCGCCCCCTTTGGAATTGATGGCAACAAATGAATATGAAAAATAATCAATGCAAAGAAATAAATCAAATCCAACAAACTCCCCCTGAGATCATGCACACATAGCAATCTACCTTAGGTAGATAAGATAGTTTTTCACATGCTTATCTCCCCATTTGGCATAATGTGAAATATTATCCAAACAAAATAACTCTTCTTCACACAATGACAAACTGAACTACACACTGACTACTCCCCTTGATTAGTAACACCAACTCATGAATCTGAATATCAACATAAGACTATAAAGTTCACTTGATCGATGCATCTCAATGCAATTAGGTCACATCATGAGAGAAAATTACCCCTAACTTCTCTCTCAAATATACAAATGTATCTACAACCAAAGGATTTGTGAAGATATCTACAAATTACTTTGTAGATACATACTCCAATCTAACTTCTTTCTCATTCACTTTCACTCTCAATAAATGAAACTCGATTTATATATGTTTTGTCTTAGAATGCAACACTATATTCTTAGAAATATTGATAGCATTTGAATTGTCACAATGTATAATAGTAGGCTCGTTTAAAACAAATCTAATATCCTTTAACATCTGCTTCATCCAAATTAATTGAATACAATTGCTAGAAGCAAGAATGTATTCATTTTCTATAGTAGATAAATAAATAGCATCTTTCTTCTTACTTGCCTAAGAAATAAACTTCTTTTTCAAAAATAATGCACCACCTACAATGTTCTTCTAATCATTAACAACATCTGTATAAGCACTCAAGATGAAATCATCATTCTACAGATACTAGAAAACCATAATCAATTGTTCCCTTCAAATATCTGAATATCCTTTTCACAATAGTAACAGAATTTTCTTAAGACTAGCCTATAATATTGCAAAAAGACATACACCATTCATAATGTCTGGTCTAGTTTGAGTCAAATATAGTAGTCTACGAATCATAGATCTAGACAAAGTCTAATTAGCCTTTAGAGATTCATCATCCTTTTTTATCTTGCATCCGGTTAACATAGGAGTTCCAATAGGTTTGGAATCACCTAATCCAAACTTCTTCAGCAATTCATTCACATACTTTGATTGAGATATGGAAATGCCTTTATCATCCTATGGAATTTTCAATCCTAGAAAGAATTTTATCTCACCTATCATAGGCATCTCAAACTCTTTTTTTATATCATCCGAAAACTTCTTACTCAAATCATCATCTCTAACAATAATGTAATCAACAAAAACTTGAACAATCAAAATATTATGATTATCAATCTTGAAGTATAAATTACTGTCAACAATACCCTTATAGAATCCCAATTTAATCAAATACATGTTCAATCTAGTGTACCAAGCTCTAGGGGCTTGTTTAAGTTCATATAATTATTTCCTCAATCTTCATACCATGTCTCCTTCATCTATCAATAAAAATACATCTAGTTACTTAGTGTATACTTCTTCTTGTAACTCACCATTCAAAAAGGCTAACTTCACATCCATCTGATATCCCCTGAAATTCTTATAAGAAACATATGTAAGAAATACTCTAATAGCTTCAATTCTAGCTACTAGAGCAAAACTCTCCTTAAAATCAACACCTTCCATTCGCGAATATACTTTACATACCCATCTTGCTTCGTTTCTAATAACTTCTCCATCTTCATTTAATTTATTATTAAATACCCATTTAGTACCAATTACATTCTTGTCTTTAGGTCTCAGAACAAGTTCCCATATATTGTTGTTCTCAATGTTCAATCCAACAATAGGAATAATAACTATAGTTAAAGTCTCAACCTAAAGTTTGGACATTCACTCTCTGAAGTTACTATCTACATAGTTGGTGTTCATTTGATTGTCAACCCAGGGACATAATACTTTAAATGGGTTTGCACTATATATGTACTAAGTTCCCGTGATAGCTACCTTGTATTACTGCAGCAACTAACATCTATGCGAGAGAAGTAAGAAAGAATCAAAACAACTGAATGGCTATAGGAAAAACTCTATATTAACATAAATTTCACTGATGAAATACTAAGTCCAAAGCTGCCAAACAAGAATTACTCTGTTTGCTTTGGTTGCAGGAACAATTAATGGATTTGTTTCCAATGGCTGTAGGAATAGTCAATGCAAAGATGTCTACTGTAGTAAAAGAAGAAAACTAAATTTAACAAAGACACAGGAACACTCACCAAGTGGGCCCCCTTGGATGAGTTCTTCCAGGCTTCCAAAATAACTCTGAGTGCTCAGAATAACATATCTTTATTCATTGTTTCTCAAAAGTCAATACATTATTCAAAATCAAAAGAAACTCAAAACAATTAGCAACTTTATTTCTAAATCTTATGTTCTTTTCCTTCTCTTTTCTTTCTAACCTCGTAAACGAGACAAATACACTTATTTAAAAGAAAATAATAACTTCCTACAATTAAGATCACATTGATGAGAAGAGGTGGATAACATTCATGAAGGAGAATAGTTGGAGTTAAGCCACTAAAAACATGGATCTAAACCAAACCACAACCAAAATATAGCATGGCAGTATTACAAGATTGATTCCCACTAGAGTCAGACATAAATGAGTCTTGTGCACCTACTTCTCCTCTACCATTCTTTATGCTCATTATCCTTTTCACTGATTTGAACTTTTAGTTGCCTCCTTGAATATCTCAAACTGCAATTGGCGTGACGGGAGAACCTTCTCTACAACATCTTATTTATTCCTACAATTCAAAAGAGAGAACATACAAGCATACACATATCTATTTTAATTAATCATAACATATATTAATTTCACACATGATATCACTTATGACAATCCATATGGCAACAAGAATAAATCACATGGTTGCAGGAATAACTGGCAAAGACAAAATATGATTTAATCAGTTTAGTTAACATCAGAAATGCATATAGTCAAAATTTAATACATCATTTCCATCCCATAATTTAAATCAAAACATGACAAAAACTTATGAGTTCTAGGAATAAAAGGAGCTAATATCTCAACTCATCATGCCCCCCCAACTTAGTGTCTTATTGATCCTATAGCAAGAGGAAAGTTTTTGATTCAAGAACTAACTCTTAAGTCACTCATAGTTCCTTGACCTATCCCTGCTAAAGCCAAATTCTAATAAAGTACCTTCATCTTTTCTAGTCTGGCCCATTTGTCTTCTTCTATAGCTGCATCATAGGGTTTGTCTGAAATCCTGCATTCCAACAATGGCCACATGAAGATAGGGGGCTAAAAGATCAAAGGCAGCCAGTCATTGTTTTTCATCCTACCCAAATGGATGTATTTAGGGGCTTTCTATATAGCTGCATGAAAATTTGGCAGTGAATGAGGTTTACCTTGTTTCAAGTCTTCTAGTAAATTATTCCAATGTTGAATTAGGCAGTCAATTGTAATTGCACTTTCATTCTCATTCAAGTGTTCATATACTTGGAATATCTTTTCCCTCATTGGTAATACCTGACTCCTTACATCTGAGCTTGCTAATAGCTTCTCCCAATGATAATAAAGAACACTTGGGTCTTTGGATTTGGTCCTAACTAGCAATGGACAATCAAATTCAAGATTCCTATATACTTTTTCCTAAGTTCCCATGCTAATTTTATTTTGTACCCATGACATCAATTCTTTTATGTGGATATCATTGATGTATAACAATGGATTCCACTCACTATTAGAAGTCATACCATAGTTCTGCAATTAAAATTCACATAATAAATTTTTAACAGTTGTTGGAGAGGTCTGATAGGCATCATAAAATTCTTTCGGGGTGTCTAACGAAGGGCTACGATCTCTAATAATGGAGTTTACCTTAAAACTTAAATATTGCTCTTTTAGATGCAAAGTATAAACTCTTGGCAAAGCCTTACATTGCATTAATTCAGGAACCATACAGGTAATTATATCTATCTCCCACTACCAATAAAATGTTAATGCAATAGACAAACTAGTGAGAGATGATGGAGGTTTGATACTTGTTACCTTAGGGCATATAAATTCTTCAATAGGGTCTTCAAATTGTTCTTCCACATATGCTAGACTTGAAAGTCTGTCAACGCCATGTTCTTCCTGGATTTTAACCTTTGTTGGACTCCCATGTTCCTCTTTTGATGTTTCAACTGAAATAACCTCCATTGCATCACTTGTTGGATAGAATTTTTGTGTACTACTTCGATTCCTTCTTGCATATACCTTTGGAGTAGCTGCAGGAACGGTTTCTACTATAGGCTTTGCTATAGGAATATTTCCCTTTAGCCTACATCTCTTGGCTGTAGGAGAAACTTGCATTTATTGAGGCTGAACCATAGTTTCATCTTCTGCATCAATTGTTTCTAATTCTTTCCCTTTTCATTTAGAAGATGTCGATCCCCTTCGGAAATAAGTGGAGGGCTGCACAATCTTTGTTTCCACCATCTCTTCCTCTGTCACAGTCAAAGCTTCTTTGGCAATAGGAAGTTCATTTTTTGCATAAATTATAGGATACAAGGGCTCTCCTAAATCCTCCTCTTGAGCTACTAATTCCTCTACAATGGAAGCATTTTCAACCCTAAATTGTAGTATATCTTCAAACACTCCCCATTCCATTTGAGAAACATCCCTAAGAGAAAGTTCTACCAACAAATTTATCAAACCATGATGACTAATGGAACAATTTCCATTCTTCCATGTTTCTTTGGCATTTATGAAAAGATGGTGGTATAGAAAATTTGGAACATTTACCCTTCGGCCATGTTGTAAATCACTAAGAAATTTGAAATGGGTTGAATGTAAATTTGAATACCTTCCATTCTAGGTAATGTATTTCATTATATACAATGCCACCTAGGGCCATTCTTTTGGAAGAGATGCCCATCTGGATCCCTGCTTGTCCACCATTAGAGGTCCATCTATGGGGTGTGTCAATTTTGCTCTGGTGCTTCTTGCATCCTTTTGATTCAGGAAATAGTTCTCCTTCCTACAACAACCCATTAACTTTATCTATTTGCTATTTTGTAGCAATAACTCTTAATCCTTTGAGATAAGTTTCCCTTTAATCAAAATAATGCATGAAATCGGAAGCAATTTCCTCATTATAATCTGTTATTTTCATAAAGTAATCAATCCATCCATGTAGCCGGAAATAATGCTCACATAGGGAATCTTGTAGCAATGCATAATGGATTACTGGTTCATGGTGGATAAGATCTCCACCCACAACTATCTCAGCTCATAAAATAATTTCCACAGCTGAGAATGAGGACCTGAAGTAATCTGCAGACTAAAAATATTTGATCTAAAAATATTTGCTTGAAGATTTATGGTGTGTTAGGAACATTCCCTACAGAAGTTGTAGGAACCTCACCTTGAATTCTTCCTTCAGTGGTAGTAGGAACTTGCCTAGTTAATGTAGGAATTGATATTTGATCTTTACTGGTGAATTGCTGCAGGAACTGCTCTTTGGTTGCAGGCTTATGATAGAGGTGTAGTCGGTGACCATTTACTAAAATCTTGAATCGAACTGGATCAATACTAGTCAAGAGAACTGCTCCATTTTTGAAAACTTCTTCTGTCTCATATGGGCCTAACCATCTTGTTTGCAACTTTCCCAAAGTATCTTTATATCTTGAATAATACAATAGTGCCCAGTCACCTTCTTGAAATTTCTTCTCCTTTATGTACTTATCATGCCACTTAGCTCTCTATTTTTTAATAAGTTTTGCTTGTTGGACAGTCATTTTTCTCAACTCATCCAAAGCATTCAATTGTTGAATATAGTCTTTTTGGGCTTCAGAAAGTGTCATATTCAATTGTATATTTGTTCTTAGAGTTTTGTGCTCAAAGTCAATAGGCATCATTATTTATTTTCCATACACCATTTCCAAAGGTGTAAAACCAATTGGTGTATTCCATGTTGTTCTATATGCCAAATGGCTTCAGGAAGTCTTTGAGACCAATCTTTTTTATGAACAACTACTATTTTAGTAAGAATGTCTTCTAGATCCCTATTTGTGACTTCTACTTATCCATTTTGTTGTGGATGGTATGGGGTAGACTTTCTCTACCTTATAGTGTATTCATTGACCAATGCTGCAATCAATATGGAAGTAAAGTGTGGTCCTTGGTCTGAAACAATTTCTCTTGGAAGTCCATACATGGTAAATATTTCTTCATAGAGGAACTCAACCACTTTATTATCTCTTGCATGTCTCATAGCTCGTGCTTCCACCCATTTGGTTACATAATCAGTACATACCATAATATATAATTTTCTATTGGAAGGGTGGTCAATTGGACCAACAAAATCTAATCCCCATTTATAAAATGGTGCAACTAATATCTATGGATATAATGGCATCTTATCAAATCTAGTAGGCCTACCCATGTGCTGGCATCTATCACATTTCCTTGTATATTGTGTTGCATCCTTATATAATGTTGGCCAATAATATCCCATGCTCAATATTTTAAGGGTTGTTCTCTTAGCAACAAAATTTCCTCCATATGGTTCATCATGGCATGCATGTAGGATATCATATATTTAGGAGAGAAATGAATTGGCATTTTATGGTTCATCATATATTTAGGATATAAATTTCCTCCATATGGTTCATCATGACAACCTTCTTTCTTTAGGAGAGAAATGAATTGGCATTTTATTAGCAGCTAAATAATTGGCAATATCAACATACCAGGGAGTGTGTGCCTATATAAGGAATAAATGTTCATCTAGAGAAACATCATGTATGGCTACAGGATCATCTTGCAATTGAAGCCTAGAAAAATAATCTCCAACCACATTGGATTTTCTTGGTTTATCAAAAACTGTGATATCAAATTCCTGCATCAATAGTAACCAATGAGCCAATCTTCTTGTAATTGAAGGTTTGTTCATGAGATATATGATTGTGGTATGATTAGTATGCACAAATAGAGGATATCCTGTTATATAATGCCAAATTTATTGAGTGAATAGATAACTACTAACATTTATTTTATAGTGACTGTGTAATTTAGCTCAGGCCCCTGCATGTTCTTGTTGATATAATAAATTGCACTCTCCAAATTATCAATCTTCTATCCTAAGACTGCTCCTATGGCATACTCGGATTCATTGTTGGCATAATACACTCTAATGGTAGTTGAAGGTGATTGAAGGTGTTGTCTTTGATGGCAACCTTTCAATCTTATAGCACTGGCAGGCAATGACACCAACATACTCTACACCAGTAGACAGTTCACCAGCGTCGACAACAATGTTCACCGGCACCCTAGCTGATAGGAACAACTATTGTATTTTGTATTTAATTGTAATATCTTTTGTAAAGCCGACATGGCATATTGTAATAGACTCATACATAAGTATGAGATTTTGTAAATCATTTATAGCCATGATAGAGAATAGATAGGATGAACATGATGAGCGAATATTGAGGCAAATTTTGTATAAGGGTTTATGGTTATTGTATGAGCTTAAACCAGTACTAAACCTAGCATAGCAGATGTTGATTTGCAGCAGTACATTATATTGGATTCTAATAATCCACTTTGTAAGTCAGTGAGACTTCCTTTTGTATTTGAGCAGTGAGCTCTAGGCAGTTGGCCTTCCTGCATGTGCAGGAACCTCTTTGTAAGTAATATCCATTCATTGGCCAGTGAGTGAATATTGTGGGTCACAAATCCCACCAAGGTTTTTTCCACACCGAGTTTCCTCACCAAAAATCTTGTGTTATGGTGTGCTTTATATGTTGTCTTTATTGTTCATATTTACTACATTAATTCTTGTTTACCGGTACACTGTTTTAGAATGCAAAATACTTAATTAGATCGTAAATTATGTCAACCGATCAGATACTGATTCACCCACCCCCCTCTCATTATCTTTGGGACTATCATGAATCCTAACAATTTGTATCAGAGCCTAGTCCTCTATTTTTAAAAGCCTAATAGCTTGAGGAAGATTCTGACACTGGTATAGATGGAAAAATTGAGAAAGCAATTGGAAATAGCTCTTGCGAACTATGATATAGAAAAGTTGAAGAATATCAAACTTGAAAATGATCTAAGGACTGCACTGGAATTTATTCAAGAACCTCAAGAAAATCTCACTATTGCTAGAAACAAAAGAAAAGAACTTCATGAGAAGATGCAAAGTGATGATGATGAAAAAGAAACTCTTAATGACCTTGTGAATTTGTTGAGGCAAGAAAATAGTACTATGAGGAATGAGATGCAAGATATGACTATGAGGTTTTGTAAAGACATTAAGGATATAAAGAAGACTGAATATGACTTGACTAGGAGATTCAATGATGCTGGAACATAAAATATAAGACTCAGTCATGAAAATGATATGTTAAAGACAGATCTGATTCACATGGAACATGATAAGACTAAACTTATGAGACAAAAGGGAATTTTGGAAAATGAGTTGGCTACTACAAATCAACATAAAGAGAAATTCAAGAAAAGTACAGAATAACTTGATGATATGCTGAAAACTCAGAAACATAATGGAGATACTAATGGACTTGGTTTTGAAGTTGGTGAAAGCTCCAGTACTGCAAACTTTCATGATCATAGCAAACCAGTAAGACAACCTAATTCTTAAAAATTTAATGGGAAATTCTTGAACTGTAACAAGTATGGTCATAGAGAAAATCAGTGTAGATCTAGAAACAATCAAAACTTTAATACACCCACCGATAAATGCTCCAAATGCAGCAAAATTGGTTATAATTCAGAAAAATGTAGAATGAATGTAAGATGTTATGTTTGTGGAAGATTTGGACACTTATCTAATCAATGCAGAACACAAACCAGCATAGGATATGGAAAGGCTATTTAGAAGAACAATGTGACTTGTTATGCTTATAACAAGATTGGACACATTGTAAAATTTTGTAGAAGTAAGGCATCATCGATGAATAATAAAGGATCCAGTTTGAAAGGCAAAGAGAAGGTAGATGAGGTAAAGCAAGAATTTTCAAAACAATGGATTAGAAAGAAAGATCAGAATGTTGATGAGACTATTCCTTCACTGGTAGAATAGAGTATTGCTCCACTAGCAAGAGATTCTTCATCCAACTAAAAAGAGACCTTTTGAGGGTATGGCAACAAGTTGAAAATCATGCTAGTTTACCCTCGGTTGATGGTGAGAAGATGAACTTCTTCTTTACCGGCAAATTGTTAAGTTTCACTTAACCGATAGGCATTTATTGTGGTTGTTGGAAGAAAAGACATTATAAATCAGTGTTTTTCCCTCTTTTTCATTCACCAAGCATTCAAACTTCCTAAGAGCACAAAAATCCAAGCGAAGGCATCCATAGCGAGAACTGAAGCAATTTCTTTCAAGCATCCAAACCTATCAGGAAGATTAAGGTATTTATCAATGGCTTCCTCTTCTGCTCTAGAATTTATTGCAAACCCTACTGTTATAGAGGTAGTTAAATGCCCTAGGCCTATTTTCAAGATTATCCCTGAGGTAGCGAAACAAGATGATACCCTAGGTGCTTTTTCACAAATCCCTAAAGGGGTTGCATATCCAGAAGACCCTAGAATCTATATTCATTGCCACATTGAGGAATTGGGTTCTGAGGAAATAATGAAAATGTATAAAAATGTTATCTATGATGAAAATGGAATTGTGAAACCTAAACATAAGGTTATTGAAACACTAGGTTTTGTGGAAATCCTTGACATCCTGAAATTTCCTAAGGAAGTAGTAGGGATTGTTCTTAGCAGAGTTCATGGTGAATTCTTTTGGCTAGACACTATTCATAAAATCACTAAGGAAGCAGTTAGGGTAGTGACTGGCTTACCCTCCATCGGTAGTAGGCCAGACAAAACTAAGAAGGTTCCCAGTAACACAGTGATGACTTTGACAGGTGCAACCTATGATAGCATATCCCTAAGAGTTAATGATTTAAAAGATATGAATGTTAGATTCATAAGCATGATCTTAGGATATAAGGCCACACATGCTAATCAATTGAACTCGGTTTCAAGTCTATGTATTAAAAGTGCATATGATATGGTTAACAATGATGCAAAGATAAATGTATGTGAGTGGCTAAAAGATGAGTTGATTGATAATCTGAAGAAGATAAAAGGAGACAAGAAATGTACTTTTCATTTTGGTAATCTTCTTGTATGTCTAATGTTATATCTTATAAAATAGGTTCCCAGTATTGGCGAGAAAGACTTTGGTTATGATATACTGGTAGGAAAACATTTGTTAGATATCTTCACTTGTATGGGTATAGATAAGGACAATATTATCACTGAGTATTTCTAGGCATTCAAAGCTAAAATGAAAACAAGGGAAAGGTTACCACAGAGCATTGCAGATAAATATGAGAAATAAATTTATTTTGTAATTAAGAAGTATGATAAATGGATGGAGGTAGTTCTTCGTAGAAGTATTTGGGTGACAGAGATGGGATATGAGGCCGATGTAAACATCATTGAAACATATGCTAAAGCCCTACTTGAAGCCCCTAGAGAACCAGAAGAAAAGGTTTTTGGTAATGCTGAGACAATAGAGAGTGGTGTACAAACACTAAAACAAAGGAAGAAAAGGGAAAAATATATAAGGAGTGCAACAAAGCAGGTCAAAGAAATAAAATAAAACATAATGAATATCACTGGTATCGAGGAGAGTGACTTAGAAGGGTTACAACCGGAGGCTCATCTCTCACCAGTTGGTACTTCATCAGATAGTGAAATTCCTACCGAGTTCAAGAGAGTAGATAGGAAGAGAAAACTCTCACTGGTACCCTCTCCTACTCCCAAGAAAGCAAGGAAGAAACAACAGGTAGTGAAGCCACCGACTAAGAAGCTGACACCTAAAAGGAAAAAGGAAAAACAGGTCATACCACAACTAGACAACTTACTGAATGAGATAACAGATGATGGTAATTTATCAAATGTAAGAAAATTATATGATACATTTACCAATGAAGAAAAGGAAAGTATAGAGAACAATATCATCCTACATCTTGACATTTATAAGAAAGTGTTAATAGAGGTTGTAGATGATTTGCCTAGTGATTTATATAGGCTGATAGATGCTAAGAGACTAGCAATTATGGAACTTGACAAGAAAATTAAAATTGAGAAACCGTTGGTTGTACATCTGGTAAAATCAGTTGAGGAAATTGATGAATTGATCAGTGAAGCAAACTAGGTAGTTTTTGCAAGTGGACACTGGCATGTAAGTCTAATGGTCAGTAGGGTTAATGAAATTGCAGAAGAGACAGCTAACAAATGGGACATTTTCTTTGTTGAGAAAGAAAAGCAAGAAGAACTAAAAATACCTAAAACCTTCAAGGCATATCAAAAGGATTGAGACAAGGTAAAAGGAAAGGTAGGTGGATTACCTAATATTAAAGTTACTGATAATATACCTCCACCTTCAGTTACTCCACCAGTACAAACTAATAGTACACCAGCTACTGAGAATGTGGAAACACCACATGAGGTCACAAACCCTGAGTATGAAATTTTGTATACTATGAATATTGACACTCATGAGGTAAATATTGTAGTTAATAAGGAGAGAATTTAGGAAAAGAAAGATGTTTCTACTGAGCAACTGACTAATAATGTTCAGGTTAAGACACAAGTTGAACAAACTGAACATTTAGTGGATCCCTTGGTTAGTGAAATTGTTACTGATAATGCAAGCATAGAGAAAACTGAGACAGTAACTGAGTCACCGGTAGTGGAAAATGTAGAGAAACAGATAGAGAAATTGGTAGTGTTTAGCACTCAAAAACCATCAGAAATACTAACATATAATGCTGTAAAGCAAGTAGAGACACAAGTAGAGAAATAGGTTGATTCATAGGTACACACTGAGATAGTTCCACTGGCAACTACTGAAAAGCCAAAACCTTTGCTAGTGGAAATACAAACACAAACTGACCTACCAGAGGTCGAGACAAGCAAAGTGGTTACTCCCACTGGTAGTACAGAGATTGTGAAGGTAATTGGCTAGTCATCCAATACT
Organism: Cryptomeria japonica; assembly: GCF_030272615.1. Lineage (NCBI taxonomy): Eukaryota > Viridiplantae > Streptophyta > Pinopsida > Cupressales > Cupressaceae > Cryptomeria > Cryptomeria japonica. Next base: position 669,401,341 of record NC_081407.1, on the reverse strand, counting down.
TCATTGATTGAATTTAGACCAACCAATGTGACTGAAGTACTTTTGGATTCAATAAAGAAAATTACAGATTGTAATGCATTGGCCTATAAGGCAATAGATGATATAATTTTTATTCATTAGTTAATTGCACCCAAATGCAATGTAGATAATAAGGATTCTTTGAGTCAGCTAGACACATTGTCTAAATATATTATTGGCAATATACTGATTGTAGACCAAATAAATGAAGAAACATTCAAGAAGAAAATGGACAGGGAAAAAGAGAAATTATTTGAAGAAACAATAAAGAAGTGCATGGAGCATATTGATACTCTATTACCAACATTGAGCACAACAATTATGGAGTTCAAGGAACTGTATAGAGACACTTGTAAGAAAAATCTTTTGATAGTGGATATTGATAAGGAAATAAAAAAAGTTCAAAAGGAGATTAATGACATAGCTAATAATATCATTGGTTCATCTGAACCAATATCAATTATTGAGCAGGAAATTGTTGGATTTGAGGAAAAACTAGAGAAGTTAGAGAAAGAGAAGGAAAGGATAAAGGGAAAAGCCAAAGAGCTAAAATGTAGACTCAGTCCAAAGTTAGATAACCTCATCTCACTAAGAAAAGAGATCTTTGAGGCACTAATTCAAGGACATAAGATTCTGGAAGAACAAATGCATCATCTCACTAGTACAATTCAGAGAATAGAGGCAGCTTTGAAGGACAGTAACAAGTTTACTTAGAGCTTGAATTTGGTTTTAGCAGACTTATTCTAGATTGTAACCAACCGGTTACAAGGTTCAAGCTGAAAACTGCACTCATTTGATAATTTTTACAACCTTTGTCATTGATAACAAAGAGGGAGTAGTAGAATAGAGAAAAATGAATTTTAGAAGAGATCATCTACTTAGGGGGAGCACATATTTTTTGGTAATATTTTTGGACTTCACTTTTGGATTTTTCTCGTGAGTGTTGCCATCAATGTCAAAGGGGGAGATTGTTGGCATTACACACTCTAATGGTAGTTGAAGGTGATTGAATGTGTTGTCATTGATGGAAACCTTGCAATCTTATGGCACTGACATGCACTAGCACTGATAGACTCTACACCAACAGATAGTTCACCAACAGTAACAACAATGTTCATTGACACCCTAGCCGACAGGAACAACTTTTGTATTTTGTATTTAATTGTAATATCTTTTGTAAAGCCGACATGACATATTGTAATAGACTCATATATAAGTATGAGATCTTGTAAATCATTTATAGGCATGATAGAGAATAGATAGGATGAACATGATGAGCAGATATTGAGGCAAATTTTCTATAAGGGTTTATGGTTATTGTATGAGCTTAAACTGGTACTGAACTTGGCATAGCAGATGCTGATTTGTAGCAATAAATTATATTGGATTCTCATAATCCACTTTGTAAGTCAGTGAGACTTCATTTTGTATTTGAGTAGTAAGCTCTAGGCAGTTGGCCTTCCTGTATGTGCAGGTACCCCTTTGTAAGTAATATCCATTCATTGGCCAGTGAGTGAATATTGTGGGTCACAAATCCCACCAAGGTTTTTCCCACACCAAGTTTCCTTGCCAAAAATATTGTCTTATTGTGTTCTTTCTATGTTGTCTTTACTGTTCATATTTACTGCATTAATTTTTGTTTACCGGTACATTGTTTTGGAATTCAAAATACTTAATAAGACTAAAAATTCTATCAACCAGTTAGATACTAATTCACGTGCTCCCCCTCTTAGTATCTTTGGGACTCTCATCAATCCTAACATGCATCTGTATGACTTTGAAATGGTAAGGACCAGTTTGGACCTTTAAGAATCAGTGCTTGATTCAAATCTTGTTTGAGCTTCAAGAAAGATTCATTACATGAGGAAGTCCATTTAAATTCCATATCTTTGGTCAAAAGAGAGTATAAAGGGCTTGCAATTTTTCTGAAATCTTTGATAAACCTATTATGATATCCAGCATGACCAAGAAAAATTTTGACATCTTTTTTCTTTACTGATCCTATGATATTTTGAATAACTTCCATTTTTGTTGGGTCAACTTGTATTCCATTTAAAAGAGATATGATGACCAAGAACTATACCTTCTCGCATCATCATGAAGCACTTTTCAGTATTCAATGATAAATTATATTTTTCACACCAATGCAAAACTTTCTTCAAGTTCTCCATTGCTTCTTCAAATTTTGAACCATAGGTTGTAAAATCATCCATATAAATTTCCATATTGTCTTGTGAAATATCTGAGAATGTGCTTATCACTTCTCTTTGAAAAGTAGCTGGAACATTATATAATCCAAAAGGAAGAACGAAATATACATATCTTCCCCAAGGACAAGTAAATGTAGTCTTTTCTTGATCCTGTAGGGAAATTTGAATCTGGTTGTAGCCATCGAATCCATCAATAAATGAGAAATATCACTTCACTTCTAAGGACTCTAATACCTCATCCACAAATGGTAATAGAAAATGATCCTTCTTGGTTGCCAAATTCAAAGCTTTGTAATCAACACATACTCTCCATATTACTCCTTTCTTGGGAACTATCACCAAAGGTGATACCCATTGACTATCTGAAATAGGATAGATAAACCCAGCATTTAAAAAATTATGCAATTCTTCTTTGATTATTTCTCATAATGCGGGATTGATTCTTCTTTGTGCTCGTCTAAGTGGTCTATAGTCTTCTTTTATGTAGATATGGTGGGTACAAATTGTAGTATCAGTTCCATACATATCCTTGTAATCCCATGCAAAAGCATGTTTATGACATTTGAGAAAGTCCATAAGTGCTACTCTTTGAGTTTTTGTAAGATTACTGTTGATATTCAAATATTTGTTTGAATCAACTTCCACTTTGAGAGTAAGATCAATCTGAGGTACATCAAAAAAATGAGAAGTGCAGACCTCACGTGGCAATAGAGTATGCAATATACCAGTGGTTGTAGGAAAGTCTAATTTTGAAATATTTGATACTAAATCCTATGACTGTTGCTCTTGTCTTAACTCATTTGTCATAATTTTATAAACAATTGATTCATCATCATGAATTTGGATGAATGGTCCTCTATTAATCATCATAAGGTGATCTATAGAGTCAAATCCTTCTTCTTATTCTTCTCTGGAGCTAGGCCAAACATCTTGTTGTTGATCCAATTGGGTTGAGCAAGAGAATACAAAGCTAATATATTAGTAGTATTTCCATCTAAGATAGTCATATGCCTTGACCGACATCCAATATATGCATCAACTATAGCAAGCCAAGGTCTTCCCACCATCACTAGATATCCTCCCAATGTGGCCTTAGGAGATAGGATCATAAAGTTTGCAGGGTATTCCCAAGAATCCAAAGCAACAACTATATCTTCAATCATACAATCAGGTTGAAATGTAGAGCTATCAGCAAGTTGTTGGACTATAGGTGTAGGTTTGAGACTAGTTATTTCAAGCTGCTGTATAATATCCCTTGTCATAACATTAATGGTTGCTTTCAACTCTATCAAATAATTCTTTATCTAAGTTCCATTAATTAATATATTCACAACAAGGCTACCAGGATCAGTGTAGTTATGAATTGACACTTTTCCTATCATGATATAAGCCAACTGACCCAGTACATGCACTGTTTGTGGATAATTTATATTTCTGCCAGGCTTCTTTATACATGCTTCCCTAAGTACCTTACTATATATAGGGACATTATTTATAGCTTGTAACAATAGAATTTTAACACATGCATGTTTCAATTGATCTATAATATCAAGAATTAGCTCCTGTATTGGAAGAATATATTTTTCTTACAACCTCTGAGGAAATGGGGGTAGTTGTTGATTTTGAGGTATTGGGACTGTTGAACTAGAGATTTCTTGTTCTTTGGGTATTTTAGTAATGATTGGAGGGGATGGATTAGGAAAATTTGTCCCAGATCTGATGTGAATATCACTTATAGATAGAGAATAGGTTGGGTATTGATTACGATCAGCAGAATAAAGTTGTTGTTGTTGAGATTTTCTATTAGGATTCGGTATTGGTTGAGTGGGCAGCTATGTGGGTTTACGTGGATATTAGTGGCTGCAAGGGGAGGCATTATTGCAGGTGGTTGTGGTTGTTGAATAGGTTGCTGATATATAGAAGGCTAATTGGTCCGTGGCTGACTCCCCCTCTATTGAGGAGCAAGTTGCCAATTTCCTTGAAATTGCTACCATGGTCCCTGAGGTGGAGACCAATTTCCTTGTTGATGTTGCCACTGTGGAGTTTGATTGGAAAAATATTGCCCTTGGCCTCGAGGACCATACCAATTTAGATAACTACCAAAATTTTTAGCATATGGAGATTGTCATTGATTATTTGGTGCCTAGGAATTTCCAGTATAAGCAAAAAAAGAAAGTTGATCAGGAGGCATACCTTGTCTTGGAAAATTTGGCCTTCTTTGAGCAACATATAAAACTTGTTCATCATCCTCTTGTATTTTCTTGAAGTCGGGAACTTCAAGATTTGTAACCATTTTACATCTCCAGTCTCTTTTCCGTTTTCTACAATAAGGGCAAAATTCTGCAAGAACTACATCAGCTTCCTCATGCTTCTTCTTAGCTGAGAGTGTGTCTAGTTTAATAGCCATATTATTTATGATATCCTCCTTAAATCCCTTCAACAAATGGCTAAGTTCCATTCTAGAAACTCCATTATTAGATGTTGATGAAGAAACTCCTGGTCTGAAATGCCTGTTTTTCTTAGAAGCGGATCTAGAATACTTATGATAAATTTATCCAATATCATTCCATGTGGATTGTGTTATGTCACCTCCTCCCTTAAGATCCAAATCATCAATTCATTCATCACTAATTCCTCTCAAAAATATCAGCTTGAGAGAATCTTCATTTAGAGTTCTATGCTTGGACTTTTTGACACTGAATAGAAACCTCTCTAGATAATCTTCAAGAATCTCATCTTCTTTCTATGTCATTCTAAAAAAATCATCCCCATGGTGATTAGTGCCTCTACAATAATCCTTGTATTTTGTGAGAAACAATCATTTCATATCATCCCATGTAGTGATTGTACTACTCCCTAGACTCATAAACCTTCTTAAAGATGATTATTTCAAAGTGGAAGAGAATATTTTGAGTCTATGGGCATCTGTAGTATAGTCAAAACTCCTACAGAGGACATCAAACTCAAACAAGAATTTGTCTAGGTCCTTTGTCATTTTGATCTGAGATAGGAAACTCAAATGTTGGCACCAAAGGTGGGGGTGGATTATTTCCACCAAGAGGTGGATTTCCTTGCATTGGGATTTTGGGAGAATTTACTAAATGAAGTTCTTCTTCTGGAGGTCCAAAGAGAAAATGGAGTTTGTTCTTAGGAAATTCAGATTCAGGATGGTTCAAATTTTCTAGGATTCGATAAAGTTCAAAAAAAGGATTTATATCTGGGGGGTCAATTTCTGCATGATTAAGATGACTGGGGAGGAATATACCTTAGGCATCTCTTCTTTTCTTATGTATCCAGGTTCATAGAAATTACTGAACAATCAGGTCTATCAAAAATAACTAAACTAAAAACTAAAGAGATAACAACCATAACATGTTCTTAGTTTGACACCATCCCCGACAATGACACCAAAAATGTTCAATCCAACAATAGGAATAATAACTATAGTTAAAGTCTCAACCCAAGGTTTTTACATTCACTTCATGAAGTTACTATCTCCATAGCTAGTGTTCAATTAATTGTCAACCCAAGGATGTAATACTTGAAATGGGTCTGCACTATATATGCACTAAGTTCCTATGATAGCTACCTTGCATTACTACAACAACTAACATCTATGCAGGAGAAGTAAGAAAGAATCAGAACAACTAAATGGCTATAGGAAAAGCTCTGAATTAACATAAATTTCACTCAAGAAATACTAACTAAGTCCAAAGATGCCAAACAAGAATTACTTTGTTTCCTTTGGCTATAGGAATAGTTAATGGATTTGTTTCGAATGGTTGCAGGAATAGTCAATGCAAGGACGTCTACTACAGTGAAAGAAGAAAACTAAATTTAACAAAGGCACAAGAACATTCACCAAGTGGTTCCCCTTAGATGAGTGCTTCCAAGCTTCCAAAATAACTCTGAGTGCTCAGAATAACATATCTTTATTCATTGTTTCTCAAAAGTCGATACATTATTCAGAATCAAAAGAAACTCAAAACACTCAGCAACTTTATTTCTAAATCTTCTTCTCTTTTCCTTCTCTTTTCTTTCTAACCTCGTAAAAGAAAAAAATGTACTTATTTAAAAGAAACAATAACTTCCTAAAATTAAGATCACATTGATGAGAAGAGGTGGATAACATTCATGAAGGAGAACAGTTAGAGTTAAGCCACTAAAAACGTGGATCTAAACCAAAACATAGCATGGCAGTATTACAAGATTGATTCCCACTAGAGTCAGACATAAATAAGTCTTGTGTGCCTACTTCTCCTCTACCATTATTTATGCTCATTATCCTCTTCATTGATTTGAACTTTTAATCACCTCCTTGAACATCTCAAACTGCAATTGGTGTGACAGGAGAAGCTTCTCCATAACATCTTATTTATTCATGCAATTCAAATGTAGGGCCTTACGAATGCTAATGTACTACTTGTACATCAAGATTTAGAACAATAATAAGATCAAGTGTAATATGAAAATGAGATCTATCACATAGATAAAGAGAAAATTATTTAAAATATTTACAATCAGCAATCTAGTATGTCTAAACAAATTATGAAAATGACAATATTTTGTGCATTATTTTGTTTTTAATACACATTTAGTGTGAGAAAAAGTGATTTTACCATCATTTTTAACTTGCCAAAATAAATTTTTAACCATAGAAAGAGCTCTTTTGTCTTGTGGGATAGGATTTGGTAACAATACAGGTAAGGAAAGAGGGAGGAAATCCCACACCTTCTCTCATGCATTGTGAACGAGATTCTATAGGGATTGTGATTCATTGTTCTATCCTTCCAAGAAATTTTCCACAATGTCCTTGTTTAGAAATAATATCATAGCCAACTTCCTAATGTGTTTATAATTATAAGAGGAAGGGATTTCATGAAAGACCTCATTGAAGTTTGTTGTGTAAGTATGGTTTAAAGGATGAAAGGGATGAATACATGACTGATTATGGATGTTTGTTGGGAGGTTATCATTCTTATCATCATTATTCATCACTACTCAATATTATGTTAGGTGAGATATCATAAATAAAATGTATAAAATCATCTTCTCCTAAAACATGTTGATGGCTAAGATAATATCTTGGAGAATAAGGAGAATATAAAGTGGTGGAAGTATTAGGAAGTTGATTTTTAGTTTCTCCCTCTTGCATCAAAGTACCCTTGTGAGAATAGTATTCATCATTAATTTTCAAAGCTACATCTCTGTTGGAGAGACTATTGATATAAATATTAAGTATTTCCTCATGAATAAGAGTTACCCTAGGAGAAGTACAATTATGATTCATTTTAGTGTCATCGCTAGAAAAATTATCAAAGTACCACAATGAAACATCCACTAACATCTTAATGTAATCCAAAAATTCCATTAACATTTAAAAGGGTTACCATATTAAACATGGAACATATATGAATATTTGAGAAATAAAGTGAATGTAGGAAACATATTATAAAACCTTACTGTGAAATACGTTAAAGTGCTATGAATAAACACAAGTAACACGAAATGAAAAAGACCATTATTCAACACATTATGAAAATTTAATAGGAAAAATATAGATCTAAAAGAACACAATTATAAATTTGAAAGATTGAAGAAGTGTTAGGCTAACCAAAATGTTTAGGTAATTTGGCGACCTAGACCTCTAAATACATGCAATGTAAGTGTATGAATTATATATTTTTCAAATGATTGCAAATATAAGTTAATTAAATGCATAAAAATCAAATATGAGAATTAAAATCAAAATTTAATGCATGAATAAGACATATTGGGTTCAAAAAAATGTTTACAATGGTTATAAATGTTGCAAATGTGAAGTTGTTTGATGTTTTAGTATGGTTGTCATTGATATCAACATACTAATTTTGTTTTAGTGTTTAGTTTTTGTTTTAGATGATCCAACTTATTATAGATATACTCATGATGTGTTATCATGTTGATGGATATTGTCTTGAGAGTCTTCTCTCATTTTTTAGTGGTCTGGAATGTCTTCTCTAGAAGTCTATGTTGTAATGATGATGCTTGTCTATCAAAGTTTGTAGAGCTCCGCTTTTGTCTACATCTTTAGTTCTCTTGTTGTGTTTATAAATTTATGACTCTAATGAATGTATATTTGTTATTCTGATTTTGTATGTGTTTTTATACTCCAAAAAATTTCTTACTTGGTCTGATTAACCCTAGATACTCTATCTTCTTGGTTTGGTGATTGTGGAATTTGGATAATGTGTTGTTGCATTGTGGAGCGGTTCGATTTTGTTCCTCTGCACCGCAAGAATGCTTAGTGAAGACCTATTTTTGAATTATGTTTTATTATCTCCTTGGATGACATATAAAATCAATTATGGTGATTAGTATATATAAATAATGGTTGTAATGAAATACATATAGAAGGATTTATAGAAGGAAGTTTATTGTCAATGGAAGATCTATCTTTGGTGATGTGAAGTGGTTGACTAGTGTGGTTGTTTTCTAATGTTGTTTTGTATTGGTGGCAATGAGCCTAAGGTTTCTTTTGACATTGCAACAAAGTGGTCATTGTGCCTTTGTGGTGGATTCTTTCTTTCTTCCTCTGGGTAGCAAGCCCTACTTTTTGTGGTGGTTTTAGCCAAGCAGTGAGCCTATTTGTATTGATAATTTTTTTATAGTGAGCCACCTTGTAAAAATTACCTTAACCAGTGTAACCATAACATGTTTTTTCATATTGAGAAGTAACGTTCTCCATGGCTTTTCCCTTCTTGGGTTTTCATGACATATCTAGTATTCTTTGTGTGTGTTATTTCATGTTCCTATATATTATTGGTTAAGCAATTTGTGTTAATTTTTATAGCATCCATTTATGTGAGAATTGCATTATAATTTTTAATTTACAACTAATTCACCGCTCAGCTCTTAGTTGTGTAGAACATCCAACAATTGGTATCAAAGCTTTGGTTCCTAGAAAGTAAGACTAACCACTTGAGAAGATCTGATGGCATATAAATTTACTATTCCTACCTTTGAAGGATGCGACTATAGATGTTGGAAAGTAAAGATGTGAGGATATCTATTTCTCTAAGTTACAATATTGTGAATATTGTGGAGACTAAGTATTCAACTTTGCAAATGGACCTACTACATCGGATTACATTAAAACCTGTGAAGAAAATGAGTGAGAAATGTATGCTATATTTAGTGATTTATGTAGAACTGAATTGGTGAAGGTTGTTGTATTGGATACTATTTATGAAGAAAATTAAAGAGTCAAGCTATCTAAGATGCAGACTGCTAAGGCACTTACATGAGAATTTGAGAATGGAAGAAGGTGAAGGAGTTGCAAGCTATTTTCAGAGGTGGACACTATTGTAAAAGATCGGAGTGGTGGTGTCTTGGATGAGAATGATGTGATACAAAAGATCATGAGAAATTTACTAAAAAGTTATAGTGACAAGATTTCATCTACTGAGGAGACATATGATCCATCAAAATTCACTAGAGAATAGTGTTTGGGACTTTGACTACATTGGATATCTTGGATGAGATGGAAGCAAACTTTGTGAGGAAACTAAAGAGAGGAACTAGCAAGTATAAAGGTATATTACCTCTCAAATGTTTTAAATGTGGAAAGATTGGTCAATATGCATCTAGATGTCTGAAAAGAGGATCAAAACAAAAGTCTAAGGATAAAAAAGGAAAATTCAATAAGAGAACCTATTATGTTAGAGATGATTCCAGTATTTTAGATGATGAGTCTGATTTTGAAGATGGTGATTGATTATTCATGGTAGAGAAAGATGGACCTATTCCTAACAATTCTAAAATTGTTGAGATTGTTATTTCAACATTGCATGGTAGGAGAGATAGAAATGAATGTTTGATTCATAGTGGATGTTTAAATCATATCATTGGTGATAAAGTATGTTTGTAAAACTTGAAAATATGATAGTGGTTCTGCTAGATTTTGAGATGATCAAATTGCTCAAATTATTGGAATTGGTTCTCTTACCTTTGACAGGAAGCATAACACTACCAATTTTTTCTATCTGAAAGGATTACATCATAATCTCTTGAGTGTTGGATAGATGTGAAAAAATGGTTACAATGTTGTCTTCGGGATGGTGGTGGTGAGATATGGAAGAAATTTGAAAGTGTTATTATTATAGGGAAAAAGACTAGTGGAAATATGTATCAATTGGAAGTTTCTACAAGACATTGCTTATTATCACAAATTAATGAGACTTGTTTATGCCACCAGAGGATGTTTCATATCAATTTTGACAACCTAGTGAAGATTCATATGATAAAAGCTATGATAGATTCACCAAGATTGACTAAAGAAAATAATAGTGTTTGCAAAGAATGTCAAGTGGGAAAGTAGATAAAAGGAACATTTAGAGGAAAGGAACAATTGTCTACCAAATTGTTAGATCTAATACACATAGACCTATGTGGTTCGACCAGAGAAAGGAATTTACAAGGTAAGAGGTATTTCATGCTCCTAAATTATAATCATTCTATAACCACGGGTTGCATTTCTAAGAGAAAATTTAGAAGCATTAGAGAAATTCAAGGTATTCAAAGCTAGAGTTGAGAATGAAATTGATAGAAGAACTAAGTACCTGAGATATGATAGAGGATGAGAATTTATTTCTGATGAATTTGATACTTTCTATGGGAAATATAGAATTATAAGATATTTACCAACTCCTAGGACACCTCAACAAAATGGCTTAGTTGAAAGGATGAATAGGAATATTTAAGATGTAGAAAGAACTATGATCAAGTTTGGGATATGAGTTATGGTATGGAAGGATCCCTTCTCTGAAGTATTTCAGAGTTTTTGGAAGTACATGCTATATCTAGAAAGATGAAGAAGCTTTAGAAATTTTTCTAGTAGAGAAAATGAAGATATATTTCTAGGTTATTATACTAAGAGAAAAGCTTATAGATATTATAACAAAAGATTAAATAAGATTGTTGAAAGTGGAAATATGAAGGTTGATGAGGACAATTCAAAAGAACATATTATTCAAGTATGGTATGAATCTCATGAAGGAGAAGAGAAGAACAAAGGTGAAGAAAATCTAAAAGAAATTTAGGTTGCTTCGGCAACTATCTCAAAACCCCAAGGTATGTGCAAAAAACCGCACTGAAAATAAAATCGTAGGAGACAAAAACAAAGGAGCCATTACAAGAAGAAAGGACACTAAAGAAGAAGTTCTTTTGTGTTTAATTTTTGATTCTGAACCTAAGACAAGGTAAGAATCCTACAAAGATAAGAATTCGATGAAAGCAATGAAGGAAGAGCTAGATCAAATTGAGAAAAATAAAAATTGAGAATCCTTAGACTAAAAGATAAGAATTTTATTAGAATTAAGTTGGTATTTTGAAATACGTTGGATGGAGATGGTCAGGTTGTGATAAAAAAAGCAAGAATGGAGGCTATTAGGATATTTTTGGCTTTTCCAACATATAAGGATTTCAAAGTCTATCAAATGGATGTGAAGTCAACATTTTTGAATGGATAATTAAAAGAACTCTACATCGAACAACTAGAAGGATTTAAGTTATTAGATGATCCAGATGTTGTTTGTAGACTGAATAAGGCATTGTATGGATAAAATAAGAACCTAGAGGTTGGTATGGAAGGTTAGATAAGTACTTAGTGAATCAAAGATTTCAAAAAGGGTCTACTGACATCAATCTCTACTTTAGTGTTGAATCAAGGAAGATATTAATTGTTGTTGTATAAGTGGATGACATTATCTTTGGAGGTAATGATGACATGTGCAAGGAATTTCCTAGTGAAATACAAAAGGAATTTGAAATGTCTATGATTAATAAGTTGAATTTGTTTCTTGGATTGCATGTGAATTAGAATAGTGGAGGCATTTTCATTTCATAGTTAAAGTATGTGAGAGAATTATTGAATAAGTTTGTATTGGTCATGTACTCCCAAAATGCCACATGAAAGTTGACTAATGATGATAAATATTATACGACTAATGCAAGCAAGTATAGATCAACAATTGGAGAATTGTTATATTTGATTGTAACAAGACTAGATATTATGTATGTTGTTTGTTTAGAAACTAGATTTCAGTAAGGACCAAAAGAGTCACATGTTATTGTAGTAGAGAGGATATTTAGATACTTGAAAGGAATAGAAGATTTTGGACTATGGTATCCCAAGGGATCAGAATTCACTCTAAAATCCTATACTATTGCAGATTGAGTAGGAAGTGTTGATTATAAGAAAAATATAATTCGTGGATCATTTTTCTTTGGCTTGCAGTTAGTTGCATGGCTAAGTAAGTAGCGAGATTTTATATCTTTATCTACTGCATAAGTTGAGTACATTGCAACTACTTCATGCTATACTCGTGTACTTTGGATGAGATAAATATTGAAGGATATTGGTGTATTGCTTGAAGAACCTATCTTGATCATTTATGATAATACAAGTGCAATCAATGCCTCTAAGAACTCATTCTTGTACTCCAAAATAAAGAATATTTCTATTAGGTATCATTTCTTGAGAGAAAACTTTTTGGATAGTAAAGTGAAAGATAAATATGTACCTACCAAAGAGAAAGTTGTAGATATTTTTACAAAGGCATTGTGCAAAGATATTTTTAAGTATGTTTGACAAATACTAAGGGTTATTTCCCTTCCTAGTTTGAACTAAATTCATTTGGAAGTGCATTAGTTTGAGCCATGTTGTTATTTACCTTTTTCTTTGATGTCAAAGATGGAAAATTTGAGAAGTTCATGCTTGAGAAATTCAGGATAAGTTTGAGAAGTTTGGAAGTATATAGTTTTTTTATTTTGAGGGTGATGTTGCTATTATGGATGTGTTGCATTGGTTTTGTCAATGATGTCAACACTTATCAACACTTAGCCTTCTGGAGATCTTTGCTATGTTCACCTACAAGTTCATGAGTTATGCACAGTCATCGATATCTATTTCATCGGCAGGTTATATTGTTCACCAACACTGACGATGACTTTCTACATGGTTTGGACACTTGGTTTTGGTGATTTGATTATTTGTCTAATTGGCCTAACATATTTGTTGGTCCTGGCAAATTGGTCTAGGTTATGGACCGGCATGCATTTCATATCACCACAACACGTTATGGAGACGATTTAATCGATTGGTATTGTTGATTGAACCGACATGATGCATTGCATCTTAGCCTATTATAATTTATTTTATTGTAATATTCTTAGTAAGCCGACCTACACATTTGGTATTAGGTTTTGGTATATATGTAAGATCTCATTTGTGAGATTATGTAGAATGGAATACAATATGGTATGGTAAGGTTGTGATATTCAGTATATGCAAATATAAGCAGAGCTACTCATGCAGACATCATTTGAAGATTCAAGGACGATTTGAAGGAGATAATCAGAGCTTAACCAATACTGAATCGAGCATTGGAGATGCTATTTGAGTTGTACATTATCATTGGATTTAATCATCCAATTGTAGTTAGTGAGACTCCCATCTTGTGTTTGAGTAGTGAACTCTAGGTAGTTGGCCTTTTTGCATGTGCAAACCCCATTTGTATATACATACTATCTGCAGTAGTATCATTTAATTGTGGGTAAGGTTTCCCACCATGGTTTTCCACCTTATAGAGTTTACATGTACAAATCTTTGTGTTATGTGTTGGGGATGTTGTTTCTCTTTTTGTTTCATGCATTAAGCTTCATTGGTATTAATATTAACTATTAATCTGTCAACCGACATTAAGTTTTGTTTGCCGGTATTAAGTATCAACTTTGATTAAGTTATAATTGAGTTGAAATTATTAGACAACTGATTCACCCCCACTCTCATTTGCCTATGGGTTCTAAAAATTGATTAAGTCATAATTGAGTTGAAATTATTAGACAGTTGATTCACCCCCCCTCTCAGTTGTCTCTGGGTCCTAACAATTGGAGACATTTAATGAAGGAGATTCCACTATCAAAATTGCAAAACTGGAATGCTTCTAGATCAGGTATGAAAATTTGAAAATATAAGAAGATGAAAGAATTTTTTCTTTTATGGAAAGGGGTAATGAAATTGTTTTGGGAATACAATGTTGTGGAGGTTCCTTAAGTGAAGATGAAATTGTTTCTAAAGTTTTGAGAGCACTTCCACCAACATATAAAATGAAAGTAAGTGCTATTAATGAGTTGAGAACAATGCCTAATACATCAATATTTAGAGATACTCTAGGTGAAAAACTTACAACATTTGAGCTTGAGGAGTTTGGTCATGTTACTACAATTAAAATAGATTTAGCCTTCAAAGCAACATCATCTGCAGCATCTTCATCATCAGCTGATAAATCTAATTGGAAAGCACTTTTTGCAAGAGAACTTGAAGAGATTAGGAAGGAAAATGAAGAAATGGAAGAGCTTGAAGCACTATTTGCAAGGAAAATGCCTAAAGGTCATGTTGTAAGTAAGTATGAAGATAAATCACCATTTAAATGTTTTAACTATAATAAAATTGGTCATATGGCATCTAGATGTCCTGATAGACATGCAAGATTAAGAGACAAAGCTAAAAGAACATATAAGACTAACCCTGAATATCAGAGATACAGATTTAAGAAGAATAGAGACAAATCATGTTACTATGCTAATGAAGGAGTTATCGATGATTCTGATGAAGAACCAGGAGACAATGGATGAGATTTTGTTACAATAACAAAAGATCAACCAACACCTACTATTCCATCGGTCGAGCAAGCCTTGACAGCTAAAATAGAAGAAAAGGATGAATGGATTATAGATTTCGGATGTTCACATCATATGACTGGTGATAAAAGTAAATTCTTATCATTTCAGGAATATAATGGAGGTCTAGTAAGATTTTGAGATGAAAAAGATTGTTTGATAAGAGGAAAAGGAACTATATATTTTGATGTTAAGCACAATGGTGACAATGTCTATTATGTTGAAGGATTGAAGTATAATATTTGAGTGTTGGTTAATTAGTTGAGAAAAGATTTCAATAACAATTCAAGAATGGTAAATGGAAAATCATGAATAGAACTTGTTTGGAAATTGCAACTGGTAATCAGACTGATAAAGGTATATTCCTATGTCAATCAAAGTACTTAAAGGAATTATTGAAGAAATTTGGTATGGAAAACTCTAAACGAGTAAGTACTCCTATGACTACAACTGATAAACTTTCATTGAAGGATGAATCAACTCCTATTAACCTGACAAGATACAAATCTATGATTTAAGGTTTACTATATTTGACACAAACAAGACCTGATATAATAAATGCAATGTGTATTGTTTCAAGATTTCAATGTAATCCTAGAGAAAATCATGAATCAGCAGTGAAAAGGATTTTTTGGTACTTACAAGGCACAACAAATATTGGTTTATGGTATCCTAAAGACAAATTTTTTTGACCTATGTGCATACACCGATGCTAATTGGGAAGGAGATGTAGATGACAGAAAGAGAACCACTAGCGAGGCAATATTTCTTGGTAGCAGATTGATTTCATGGCTGAGCAAGAAACAAAGTTGTACATCATTATCAATAGCAAAACCAAAATATGTTGCAGTAGCAACTAATTGTACTCAGGTATTATGGATTACAAAATGTTGAAGGACATAAAGGTAAAATGCAAAGAACCTATAATCATTTATTGTGATAATTTTTGGGACCCGGAGGCAACTGAGAGGGGGGGGTGAATCAGTTGTCTAATAATTTTAACCCAAATATAACTTTATCAAACCTGATGCATAATACCAGTAAACCAAACTTAATGTCGGTTGACAGTTTAACAGTTAATAGCAATAACAATGAAACTTAATGCATGAAACAGAAAGAGAAATAACATCCACAACACATAACACAAATATTTGTATATGGAAACTGTGTAAGGGGAAAAACCACGGTGGGAATCCTTACCCACAATCAGATGATACTACTACATATAGTATGTGTGTACAAATGGGGTGTGCACATGCAGAAAGGCTAGTTGCCTAGAGCTCACTGCTCAATCACAAAATGGGAGTCACACTAACTACAATAGAATGGTTAAATCAAAGATGATGTATTGCTCAAAATAACATCTTCATATGCAGGATTCAGTACTGGTTTAGCTCTGATTATCTCCTTCATACCTTCCTTGAATCCTCAAATGATATCTGCATGAGTAGCTCTACTTATATTGATGTATACCGAATATCACAACCTTATAATACCTTTTCACACCATATTAATCTCACAATTGAGATCTTACATAAATACCAAAACCTAAGACCAAATGTCTAGGTCAGCTCACTAAGAATATTATAATAAAATCAATTACAAATGAATCAATATGTGATGCATCATGTTGCCTCAATGCATTTACAATAATAACCAATCAATAAATTAGCTCTATAATGTGTCTTGCTGATATGGAATAGATAATGCTTGCCGGTCCATAACCTAGACCAATTTGTCGGTAACAACAAATATGCCAACTCGATTAGACCAATAACCAAATCACCAAAACTAAGTGTCCAAACCATATCTTCAACATAAACAAGTAGTCTCCACAAGATAACAAGTCATCCTCTGTGTTGGTGAACAATATAACCTGTCGGTGAACTAGATACCAGTGACTATGCATAAGTCACTGAACATGCCGATGAACATAACCAAAGATCTCCAGAAAGATAAGTACTGATAAGTGTTGACAGGTGTTGACAAGTGTTGACAAGTGTTGACACGTGTTGATAAGTGTTGACATCAATGACAAAACCAATGCAACACATTCATAATAACAATAATCTCCCCCTTTGGCATTGATGACAACATAAGATGGGAAAACCATCTAAGTGCCAAAGCAGAAATGCCAAAAACCAAAAACCAACAATCTCCCAAAGAGATCAATTACCAGAAATCAAAATACAGAATATCTGTCCCCCAATGAGTAATCTCTCCCCAAAAGATAATGTGTTTTTTCGTAGATATCTCTCCCCTTTTGACATCAAATGCCAAAGCAATACAAAAACCAGATACAACCATTTCATAGAACTCAATACAAATACTAACTACTCCCCCTGAGAAGTAGCTCTCGTTCATCAAAGCTGAAAAATGGTTTCTCTGTAAATTATGTCAGTTTGATGTCAAGCATCAATTGTCTAAGTCTCTACCGGTAAGGGTATAACCCCAAGCTTCTCTCTGAGATATTCAAAAGTATCTTTAGGAAAAGGCTTAGTAAAAATTTCTTCAATCTTCTCTTTAGTATTCACATAAACCAATTTCACTTCTTTTTCTTCAACATTCTCTTTAAGAAAATTGAATTTGATAGAAATATGTTTAGTTTTAGAGTGAAATACCGGATTCTTAGATATATCAATTGCTGCCCTATTATCACAGTAAATGATTATAGGTTCTTTTCATTTTACCTTTATGTCCTTCAACATTTTCTTGATCCATAATACCTGAGTACAATTAGTTGCTGCTGCAACATATTCTGATTCTGCTGCAACATATTCTGATTCTGCTATTGATAATGATGTGCAACTATGTTTCTTGCTCAACCATGAAATCAATCTACTACTAAGAAAGAATGCTCCACTAGTGGTTCTCTTTCTGTCATCTACATCTCCTACCCAATTAGCATCGATGTATGCACATAACTCAAAATTTTCATCTTTAGGATACCATAAACCAATATTTGTTGTGCCTTGTAAATACCTAAAGTTTTTTTCATTGTTGATTCATGATTTTCCTTAAGATTACTCTGAAATCTTGAATTAATACATACTGCATTCATAATATCAGGTCTTGTTTGTGTCAAATACAATAGACCTCCAATCATATATTTATATCCTGTCAGATTGACAGGTGTTGAATCATCCTTCAATGATAGTTTATCAGCTATAGTCATAGGAGTTCTTATCGGTTTAAAGTTTTCCATACCAAATTTCGTTAGTAATTCCTTCAAGTAATTTGATTGACATATGAATATACCTTTACCAGTCTGTGAAATCTGCAATCCTAAAAAGAATTTTATCTCCCCAATCATAGACATTTCAAATTATTCCTGCATCTTATTAGAAAAGTCTTTACGCAATCCATCTTCTCCTCCAAAAAATTATATCATCAACAAAAAAATTCAATAACCAAGATGTCATGATTAGTCACTTTGAAATATAAGTTGTTGTCAACATTACCTTTAGTGTAACCAAGTTTCATAAGATATTTGCCCAATCTAGCATACCAAGCTCTAGGAGCTTGCTTCAATCCATATAAAGCTTTCCTCAACCTCAAAACCATATCTTTGTCATTTGTCAAAGAAAATCCATCATGTTGTTCAATGTAAACTTCCTCTTCAAGATCACCATTCAAAAATGCACATTTAACATCCATTTGGTATACTTTATAGTTCTTGTGTGCTACAAATGCTAGAAACAATGTGACTGCCTCAATTCTAGGTACCGGTGCAAAGGTTTCATTGTAATCAATTTCGTCTTTCTGTAAATATCCCTTACACACTAATCTTGCTTTGTTTTTAATTACCTTACCATCTTCATTAAGTTAATTTTTGAATACTCATTTAGTTCCAATTACATTTTTGTTTTTAGGCTGGGGAACCAATGTCCATGTGTTATTCTTTTCAATTTGTTCCAATTCATCTTCCATAGCTTTAATCCAATGTTTATCTTCACATGCCTCAATAACTGATGCTGGTTCAATTTGAGAAATTAAGAAAACCTCTTCATTTTCCAGTCTTCCTCTAGTCATAACTCCTTGATATTTATTCCCAATTATCTGACTTTCAGAGTGATTCAATCTTACATACCTGGGTGTATTCACTTGATGTTGTTCTTCAGTCACAGTGGAATTCTTTGATGATGTCAATGTGACTGGATCAACATTCTATATCGGTGCATTTAGTGTAGGTTCATTTGTGATTATCTCAGCAGTCGGTTCAGAGTCTATAGACCTTGAGTCTCTTCGAAAGTGTTCACCAATCTTCACATTTGCACTTTCAATGATTTTATGCAATCTTTTATTAAAACATCTATATGCCTTTCTCTTAGATGAATACCCTTGAGAAATATTCCTTCATCACTTCTAGGATCAAATTTGCCAATATACTCATCTCTCCTAATATAACATTTGCTTCCAAATATTTTGAAATATTTAAGAGTAGGAGTATTACCAAACCATAGTTCATGAGGTATCTTACCAGTTTCACCTTTGATGTAAACTTTATTGAAAGTGTAAAATGTTGTATTTACTACTTCTCTCCAATACACATGAGGTAGATTTTCTTCTGATATCATGCTTCTAGGTGCATCTAGAATAGTTTTGTTCTTCCTTTCCACAACTCCATTCTACTAGGGTGTCGGAGGCGCTGATAGTTGTCTTCAGAATCCATTCACTTCACAGAATGTATTAAATTCCTTAGATGTGAATTCACCTCCTTGATCTGATCTTAAACATTTGATTTTCTTACCAATTTCATTCTCTATCATTTCCTTGAATAGTTTGAATTTCCCAAAATCTTCTGATTTCTTCCTAAGAAAAGTAACCCAACACATTCTAGAATAATCATCAATGATTAGCATAAAATATCTATCTCCTTGTAGACTTCTAGTTCTTGCCCGACCGCATAAATCAGTATGAATTAAATCAAGAACATTATTGGATTTATTTGGAATACTCTTAAAATTTGTTCTAACTTGCTTTCCAAATTGACATTCCTTACATACCGGATTGTGAGGTTTTACATTCTTAGGTCAATCCCTTACTGCCTTAGTTGTACTGATCTTCACAATGCAGTCAAAATTTACATGAAAAAGTCTCTTATTCCATAACCAACTTTCATCAATATGTACAATTAAGCATGTCTTCTCATTGTTATTCAAGTGAAAGATATTACCTCTAGTCTGATTACTGGTTGCAATTTCCAAAACAGATTTGTTCAAGAATTTGCATTTACCATTCTTGAACTGTAACTAAAATCCTTTTTCAACTAATTGACCAACACTCAAAAGATTGTGCTTCAAACCTTCAACATAATAAACATTGTCAATATTGTGCTTACCATCAAAAGATATTCCTAAAATCTTACTAGACCTCTATTGTATTCCTAAAAAATTTAAGAATTTATTTTTATCACTAGTCATATGATGTGAACATCCGGAATCAATGGTCCATTCATCCTTTTCTTCAATTTTAGTTGCCAGGGCCTGCTCTACCAGTTGTACAATAGGTTCTAGTGGATCTTTTGTTATTGCAGCAAAATCCCATCCATTATTGGTAAATTCGTCATTAGAATCATCAGTAACTCCTTCATCAACATAGTAACATGATTTGTCTCTATTCTTCTTAAATCTCTATTTCTGACAATCAGGGTTAGGCTTATATGTCCTTTTAGTTTCCTCTCTCAATATTGCATGTCTATCAGGACACCTAGATGCCATATGACCAATTTTATTGCAGTTAAAACATTTAAATGGTGCTTTACCTTCATACTTACTTCCAACTAGACCTTTAGGCATTTTCCTTGCAAATAGTGCTTCAAGCTCTTCAAATTTTTCATTTTCTCTTTTGATGTCTTCAAGTTCCTTTGCATACAGTGTTTTCCAATCATATTTCTCATATGATGATGATGATGTTGCAGATGATGATGATTCTTTGAAAGCCAAATCTGTCTTAGTTGTAGCAACTAGACCAAACTCCTCAAGCTCAAAAGATGAAAGTTGTCCAACCAAAGTATCTCTAGATATCGATGTATTAGGCATAGTTCTTAATTCATTAATAGCAGTTACTTTCATTTTGTATGTCGGTGGCAATGCTATTACAACCTTAGAAACAATCTCATCTTCACTTAAGTATCCTCCACAACATTGTATACCCAAAACAATTTCATTAACTCTTTCCATAAAAGCAGAAATCCTTTCATCTTCTTCCATTTTTCAGATTTTCGTACCTGACCCAGAAGCATTCCAATTTTGCAATTTTGATAGTGGTATAACCTTCATTCAATGTCTCCATTTTTTCCCAAATAGCTTTAGCAGTAGATCGATATGATAATCCCATGATTTTCTGATCTGACAATGCGCTCAAAAGTGTTTCTCTTGCTTTGCAATCATTCTCCTGATGTTTAGCCAAGTTTGGTGGATTAGGTTGACTTTGCGTAGGACCAACATAGCCCATCTTTGTAACATCCCATATGTCTCTTCCAATGCAATTCAGATGCATCTCCATTTTGAATCTCCCCAAGTTGTTAAACTTCTTCAAAAAGAGGACTAGCTCTGATACCAATTGTTAGGACCCAAAGGCAACTGAGAGAGGGGTGGGGGGCAAATCAGCTATCTAATAATTTTAACCCAAATATAACTTAATCAAACTTGATGGATAATACTGGTAAACCAAACTTAATGTCAGTTGACAGTTTAATAGTTAATAACAATACCAGTGAAACTTAATGCATGAAACAGAAAGAGAAATAACATTCACAACACATAACACAAATATTTGTACATGGAAACCCTATAAGGGGAAAAACCACAATGGGAAACCTTACCCACAATCAGATGATACTACTGCAGATAGTATGTGTGTACATATGGGTTCTGCACATGAAAAAAGGCCAGCTACTTAGAGCTCACTGCTCAATCAAAAAATGAGAGTCACATTGACCACAGTAGGATGGTTAAATCCTAGATGATGTACTGCTCAAAATAGCATCTTCATATGTTGGATACAATACTGATTAAGCTCTGATTATCTTCTTCATACCTTCCTTGAATCTTCAAATGATGTCTGCATGAGTAGCTCTATTTATATTTGCATATAATGAATATCACAACCTTATATTACCTTTTCACACCATATTAATCTCACAATTGAGATCTTACATAAATACCAAAATCTAAGACCAAATGTGTAGGTGGGCTCACTAAGAATATTACAATAAAATCAATTACAAATGAATCAATATGTGATGCATCATGTTGCCTCAATGCATTTACAATAATAACCAATCAATAAATCAGCTCTATAACATGTCATGCTGATCTAGAATAGATAATGCATGTCGGTCCATAACCTAGACCGATATTCTGGTAACAACAAATATGCCAACTCGATTAGACCAATAACCAAATCACCAAAACCAAGTGTCCATACCATGTCTTCGACATAACTAAGTAATCTCCAGATGATAACAAGTCATCCGCTGTGCCGGTGAACAATATAACCTGTTGGTGAACCAGATACCGGTGACTATGCATAAGTCACTGAACATGCTGGTGAAGATAATCAAAGATCTCTAGAAACGTAAGTGTTGATAAGTGTTGACAGGTGTTGACAAGTGTTGACAAGTGTTGACATCAATTAGAAAACCAATGCAACACATCCATATTACCAACAACAATATGGCAGCGATTTATATATCTAAGAATCCTGTATCTCACTCTAAAACTAAACATGCTTCTATCAAACTCAATTTTTCGAAAGAGAATGTTGAAGTAAAACAAGTGAAATTGGTTTATGTGAATACTAAAGAGCAGATTGCTGATATCTTTACTAAGCCGTTTCCTAACGAAACTTTTGAATATCTCAGAGAGCAGCTTGGGGTTATACCCTCACCGGTAGAGACTTAGACAGTTGATGCTTGGCATCAAACTGACAAAATTTACTAAGAGATCTTCTTCCGGCTTTCATGGATGAGAGCTACTTCTCAGGGGGAGTAGTTGGTATTTGTAATTGGTTCTATGAACTAGTATTTATATTGATTTGGCATTTGATGTAGAGATATCTATGGAAAAAACACATTATCCTTTGGGGAGAGATTATTCATTGGGGGAGAGATATAGTCTCTGCATTTGTACTTTGATTTCTGGTATTGATATATTCTGGAGATTGTTGGTTTTAGGTTTTTGGCATTTCTGCTTTGGCACTTAGATGGTTTTTCCATCTTGTGTTGCCATCAATGCCAAAGGGGGAGATTGTTGGTATTATGGATGTGTTGCACTGGTTTTGTCATTGATGTCAACACTTATCAACACTTATCCTTCTAGAGATCTTTGTTATGTTCACCAACAAGTTCATGACTTATGCACAGTCACCGGTATCTGGTTCACTGATAGGTTATATTGTTCACTGACACTGAGGATGACTTGTTATCATCTAGAGATCACTTCGTTATGTCAAAGACATGGTTTGGACACTTGATTTTGGTGATTTGATTATTGGTCTAATCGCCTAACATATTTGTTGTTACCGACAAATTGGTCTAGGTTATGGACCGACATGCATTCCAGGTCAACATGACACGCTATAGAGATGATTTAATTAATTGGTATTGTTGATTCACTCGACATGATACATTGCATCTTGACCTATTGTAATTGATTTTATTGTAATATTCTTAGTTAGTTGACCTACACATTTGGTCTTAGGTTTTGGTATATATGTAAGAGATCATTTGTGAGATTATATAGAATGGAATGTAATATGGTATGGTAAGGTTGTGATATTCAGTATATGCGAATATAATCAGAGCTACTCATGCAGACATCATTTAAAGATTCAAGGAAGGTTTGAAGGAGATAAGCAGAGCTTAATCGGTATTGAATCTAGCATTGGAGATGCTATTTTGAGGAGTACATTATAATTGGATTTAATCATCCAATTGTAGTCAGTGAGACTCCCATCTTGTGTTTGAGTAGTGAGGTCTAGGTAGTTGGCCTTTCTGCATGTGCAGACCCCACATCCAATGTTTTTTAGGAGTTTTGTTGAACATGTTGTTGGAGAAATTGTTTTTTGTTAATGAATGTTCCAATCAATGACAAAGGGAGAGATTTTTGCTAATGTGAAGTTGTTTGATGTTTCAGTATGGTTGTCATTGATGTCAACATACTGATTCTATTTCAGTATGCTTTTTTGAAATCGTAAGTCCAATGACCAACTTCCTCACATTAGAAATATTTATTGAAAATTCCCCTACTACTAGTACCAAACCCACTTCCTTAAAAGTCTTTTTATTTTAGCTTTTTCCTCCTTCTCTAGTCCACTTAGACTTGTTTCCTTCATCAACTTCTATCATTTGTTTCTAGTTCCTTTCTCTATCATAAACCTTTCCCTACTTCTATGAACATTCTATTTTATTATCAACATCTTTTCATTTACCTTCAATGCATACTGATATGCCTCTTCTACTTATATAAGATTTAACATACTTTTTTCTTATTGAATGTTAAATCTTAATCCATTCAAATGCAATGTTAAATTTTCTCTATCCTTTTTTTCTCATCTAGATTGAATGGTCAATTTGTAGAGCTCCCTATCTAATCTTTTATGCTCTTTCACTTCAATCTCATGTTTTGTAGCTTTTTCAATATCTCCATTTCGTAATCTTTGGGAATGAACATAGCTTTCAACTTGGTCATCATCTGATTCCATTTAGTAATAATTGGGTTTTTGTATGCCATCTTCACTTTCTACAAATCCTTCCATGTTAAAGTGTAGTATAATATTTGAGTTTTTCTTGTTGTAACTTCACCCTTTTTGGGTCTCTAATCTCTTCCAAACATTACTACTATAACTCTCACATCGAATCAATTAACTCATTTAGATTTAATGTTCAAGAAAATTTAACCACATCCATTTGGTTACTTTTAGATAATCTAGCAAAGGGCTCTGAAAATAATTGTTGTCTAGCATCCTTTGGTTGTGAATCCTTTTCACTTTCATCTACTTTTGTCTCCTCTTCTCTAACATGGTCTACAATATTTTTATGTTACTAACTTTCCCTAAATTCTACATATGCTCAATATAATAGAAACTAACCGATACAGACAAAATATATAATTAATTTATCAAAAGAAAAGTTAAGTATAAATTACTTTTCAAATAATATTTGTTAAAAAATGCTTCACAATTATGCACTCATGGCCTCTCACAAGTCCTCTATGTCTCATTCTTTCTTAATATTCTTCTCAATTTCACTCGACTTCTTCTCTACTTGCAACTCTACCCCTTTTTTCTTTTTTCTTTTTTCTTTTTTCTTTTTTCTATGCATAAAATATATTCAATACCTGATTGTTTTTATACAATACAAAGAACTAGCAATTCTCTCTTCCTCCTACCTTTTTGCTATTCTTCTAGTGCTTCTATCTTCTTTTAGAACCACAATCTTTTACAAAATCTAAACAACGCACTTCTATGTATTCTCACTTCGCATTAACTATTTAAATGAATTATATTTGAAATTTGATAAAAAAATTTATGGTACTTCAAAAGTTATCTTTTTCAGCAAGACATTACTACTCTTTCCTTTATCTATTTTAAACTCACTAAAATAATTGCACTCGACTTCTTCTCTACTTGCAACTCTACCCCTTTTTTCTTTTTTCTTTTTTCTATGCATAAAATATATTCAATATCTAAGTTTTTTTATGCAATACAAAGAACTAGCAATTCTCTGGACGCATCTATTCTGGCTCCAAAATGATAGTATGGATTGACTAACACACGTGTTAGTCACGCGTTTTACACCATCAATTTTGCAATAAATGACTGCGATTGACTAACACGTCGCTATCACGTTGTATGAAAGGTCCGCTTTAGAGCTAGAATAGCTGCGACTCAATTCTCTCTTCCTCTTACCTTCTTCCTATTCTTCTAGTGCCTCTATCCTCTTTTAGAACCACAATCTTTTACAAAAAGTAAACAACGCACTTCTATGTATTCTCACTTCACATTAAATAAGTAGATTAATATATTATTATCCATCTAAAACTTATCTTAGTCATTTAAGAAAATTTTTAATTAATATATAGAATAATAATAATCAATCGAAAAACGCTATTGATGTTTATTGGAAAATAAATAGTTGTTCTGATCCTTTAATATTTTGAATCGAGTACCAAAAGAATTGAAATTTACATAAATTTTGCAAAGAATATCCTAAAATGGATGGAATGATCTCCCAAGGTGATCCAGGTGATGCCATGTGGCACCTAGGTGGCAGTGTCGTTTGAAGTGAGTTTAAAAAAGTAACTGTGGGATTCGAAGTCCACACCAGCCTCATAATAGCCTCATCCCCTACCATTACACCCTCCACCTAGGCTGATTTTTAGATTTGTTAGGAATTTTCAGGAGAAAAGATAAAATAATGTTAGTAGGGGTCAAACCCCCACCTCACTGTGCCTCATCTTAACCAACGCGCCGCACGCCCACTTTGGTATAAGAAACAAACAAAATGTCAATCACAGGTAAGGCCAAAGAAAATGAGGGAACTCGGGGGTTAGTTGGCCGAGCCCCTCCATTTATATTAAACAAATTTTATTATTTGTTAAACTTTTAAGCCCGAAAATATGGAAAACAAACATTGATTGTTTATTAAAAATATGGGCATATATTTTGTTTTATAAAAAATGTAAATTGTTTTATCCGTTATAAGGCTTATATGGTTTTAAACCATTAATAACCAACTTTTTGTATTTAAAAAGGGTAGAAGGCTTATTTGAAGGCATTCCAATTTGATACCAAAGTGGAGAAAAAATTATGAACCTAAGAGGAAATTGTGGAGAGACTTTTGTAAGCACGAAGACATTATCTTGAAGTGTAGAGAAAGAGACTGTGAATGAAGTTTCAAGCTTGGATGTTGTAACAATGCGTGTTTTTGCCTGGTGACATTAATAAAGCAGTCCCCAAATTGAGAAGCGGACCCGGAGCCGTAGTCGTCAAGGACGAACTCCGTTATCAAACTGTTTGCATCTCTCTTTCATCTCTTTCTTGTTCTCTCATTTCTTTCAGTTTTATGTTCTCTCACGAATGTTATTACGTATAGCTTATTTAAAGTGTTTAAGAAGAAAAACAAAGACATTATCTTGAAGTGTAGAGAAAGACACTGTGAATGAAGTTTCAAGCTTGGATGTTGTAACAATGCGTGTTTTTGCCTGGTGACATTAATAAAGCAGTCCCCAAATTGAGAAGCAGACCGGGAGCCATAGTCGTCAAGGATGAACTCCATTATCAAACTGTTTGCATCTCTCTTTCATCTCTTTCTTGTTCTCTCATTTCTTTCAGTTTTATGTTCCCTCACGAATGTTATTACGTATAGCTTATTTAAAGTGTTTAAGAAGGAAAACTCAGTTTTAGTAATCTCAACAGTTAAAATACATAACCACGCATTACTGTTGCGATCGGGATTTAAATCTGTAATTGAATTTAAGTTTTGCAAAACTTTAATATCCTAGTTTATAGATCACAAGGACTCTAGTAAGGTCATTTTATTCTATCTATTAGAAATATTTGGAATTAATAGTTTTTGTAAACTAGTAGGCTAAAATAGAGATAACTAAAGTCTCTTGAATGGTGACAAATTTGGCTACCAAACCTTTACCACATCAAGAATATCTGTGTAAAATCATTTTATCCAAGTCATTATAGAATTTCAAAAACAATCATTTCTATAAAATTCTCATAGAGGCTTAAAATGTTAACTCGACAAATACTCCAAATTTTGAATTTTGATCAAACCCAAAGTATCTTGCCATAGAGATACCAAGATTAAAAAAAAATCAAAATGCACACCAAAATTGAGAAAATGAAAATATTTTTTTTCTTCGTCAATGTGGATGGCACATGAGCATGGTTGTTCTTGCATCAACCTAGGATTTTAGATATAAAAAATTTCCTCATGTGTAGGATGTCTTCGATGAATGCTAACTGATTAGATGATAATGAGTTATTTAATGAGATATTAACTATCACTAAGTCATGATGAGGTCATGTGGAAGACCAAAGATTATGACTTAATATTCCTTATTGGTGGGTAGGTTAGATAGTATTATTCTTGAATCATAAAATTATTGAGTAACTTATTTCATGTAGATAGGATGATGAGGAGTTGCAATCATCTAGAGTGGTTGGTTAAAATTCATGAGACCTTGGTGAATTTTTTTTCTATTCTTCCTTTTGATATTAATGATTTATTAGAAAAGATCATTGATATGTACTAAAAATAAGGAGGTGTGGTTCATACTAACACAATCTTATTATTTTTTGAGATTAATTAAAAATTCATATGTACAAAAAGTTATGGCTAAACCAATGCTTTCAGGTTTATATAAATGAAAATCTTGATTTATAGAACCAATGTTTCATAATACCATAGAGAGAAAAAATAAAAATATATGACAAATTCATTAAGGATATTATATTATATTCATCGATGTTACATGCATATAGAATATTATACCATGACTATGGTGAGAAGATAATCCCTATGACGAAGAAATGTTTTAACTTGAAGTAGAGTTTTTAAGCAACTCTAGAGAGGTACACCTCATAGCAGTGGTATTTTTATAAGGTCACATATGTAGACCTTTAACAAGCTACATTTTGTATTATGAGATATAAATCCTATATCTAAATTATACATGTAGGCTCTTGTTATATAATGTTTATGAATTAGGCCTATAGATTGCACAATAATAACAATGTTTATGAATTAGGCCTATAGATTGCACAATAAATGTTAGAATTTTATGGTTATATGATTTGATTACGTATTGCCCTATGTTAAAAGTATATAGTTTTAAAATAACATGCTAAGCTTGATGCATGCGAATGTTGTACATGTTCTAAGATAGTATTACAACTTCTAAATATGGCGATGTTGAAGTTTTAAATATAATTCCTTAAGTTGCACAACACATCTAAGTGTTCTTAAAACCATATTTAATAAAATTGTATAACATTATTTGAATTAGTATGTTTTTGAATGTGTACAAAGTCATTATGTTTTAAATTATGCTGATGTCAGTAAGCCTCATCCAGGATGTTCTACGACGCTGTAGCATGAGAACTGTGCTGTTCGATAATAAGACTACATCACAAACAATGAAGGAAAAACAAACAACTGAATTAATTAAGCAAATAGAGAATATAATGGCAAAAAATGGAGGCAAGCCTTATTCCAATGAGCTGCTACGTCAAGCTCAGGTGTGTATGAACATTCGACATTCAAGAACAGAATGTAGTCTAAATAGAAAGTGGTGTTCGACATTGATTTAGTTTTGAAAATGCCACAGGAAAATTCGGAGAAGATTCTTGGTCGACAGACGAGCCGTGCTGAGCCAGGAAGGGCTTATGAAGAAGAAGTGGAAAGAGTTACTGCAGAACACATCAAGCAATTAAATGCTATGGTAATCTCAATCACTCTAATCATTGGAATGAGCTGTTAGATTCTATTATTATCCAATAAAGTGTTATATGGGTGGTAACTATGGTTACAAAAAAAGTTACTTTACAAATAAGAATTGTATCAAGATGCTTATGATAGTGATAAAGTATTGACTTAGGTGCATGATTAAATCACTTGTCCTGCAAGTTGAACCCAAAATACTAGATATCCCCTTTACCATAATTCCTACCTTGGAACACTTCCCTGTGACATTCGGTCATCCTTGGTTCACCTCTACAAAAAAAACATTGCTTCTATATTCCATAAGTCTTTAATTAAATGTTCAAGGGATAAGTACATATTGGATATTATAATAGGTTCAAACCCTTGTCTAGACATGAAAACTCTACAATTTACTACTTTTTTCACAACCACATCAATCTATTTGATTCAATGAGGGTACTTTATTCCTTTCTTATTAGAAGTTTAAATCTTAGAGAATAGTTGAAGGTATTCCTAGCTAGGTGTTTGGGTCTTTCTTTGACTACTACACTTAAGAATCCTATGACATCTATTAATTTGATACTAACTCTTTCTATCTGATAGTTAATGTGTTAATCAAACCTAGATTGAGAGTATATTCCTATTCCAGAGAGTCTAATGTGTATGTTGTCATTTCACCTTTGCCATGTACTATAACATAAAACATAAAAAATAATCAACACCATCCACACTTTCTCTTATCTCTAAAATTTTAGGGATCTATTGTATTCCTTCTTCTATTCTTGGAAAAAAGGAAGAGAATGAGTCAATGTAGAGCGATACTCCTCCTCCTCCTACAAATACTCTAAACAATGAGAGATGAAATCACAATGTGAGAGAACATTGTACACAATGTTATTTTATAGTTCCTAATCATTTTGTGAGACATATTGGCTTCGTTTTTATCACCCAATTTTAGAAAAATTCATTTTGTTGATTTAATTGCTATATTTATTTGTAGAGGTCTCCTACTGCCCAAAATAATCAAGTTCTTTTAAAACTATTCAATAATTAGTTAGTTTCTATAAAATTGGCATCTTTCCCTAGTTTTGTAACCACCATTTTGTTCCAATTGGGTTCTCACAACTTGTCTTAACTCCAATTAAGAATTATTTTTATAAATGTTCTTTCAAATTATAAATAATTTGTCTCAAAAGTTGGTTTTTATAATAGGTTTTAAAGCCACCATTTATTGTAGTTCTTTGAGTGCATGCTCAGAGCGGGGATAGGTGCTCCTTGAGTAGGTACTCTAAATTTTCACGGGTTAGTGCTCCTTTGGTTGGTGCCCAAAAATATATTGTAATTAGTTATTTCATTGTGAGGCTAGTTTTGAGCAATAAACTTAATCAACTTTTGTCACTAAGGTTTCTCCCACATTCGGTTTACCTCACATATCCTTATGTTATGTGATATTTTTGTGTGTGGATGTGTTTTAGTCTATTTGCATTATTAGTGTTTGCATAACTTTATTTAAAAAGTTCTAAAGATTCACTGGCTCACCTCCCCTCCCCTCTCCTCACCCCCTCCCCTTAGTGACCTAATTCCATTTCTTCATACATAAACACACACACACACACACACAACACACACACACATACATATACATATACATATATATGTGTATATATGTATACATATGCATACATCTATACACACATATATAGATACACACACATATCTATGTGTGTGTGCGTGTGTGTGTGTGTGTGTGTGTGTGTGTGTGTGTGTGTGTGTGTGTGTGTGTGTGTGTGTGTGAAGTGTGATACCTGTAGCCACAACACAAACACTCAATAGATCATTATAAGCATGGTTAGCAAATTAAAATGAAACAAAAGATAAACCATGACAAAGTGACCTATCGCCTCCTAAGAGATGCGAGTATGGATTTTCTCTCAGATCTGGATAAGCAATCCCAGTAACTTGACTACACCTAGACAAAGGATTTGAAATGATAATGATATGCAAAGAGGAGATTGATTAAGCTAGATCGATCAAAGAGACTAATTAAGCTAAAGGTATGCATGATTAAGCTACATGATTCAACAATTATGCTAGAAAATGATCAAATGAAACTAGACCTAAGATGCAATTTCCTATAATAACAATGCTTAAATGATATTCTAAAATGGATATTCCTATAATAGCAATGCCTAAATTGATAATGAGATGGGATCCTTTGTGCTCCAAAATGGGGGATATTTATAGGATTTCCAAGGCCAGGGATGAGGTGGCAAGAATCAATGGTCAAGATTGAGTCTGAAGATATCAAGGGTGAAATTGGAGAAGGTTGGAGGAAGGGACACTTGTCATCTCTTTGGTGACAAGTGTCAAGGAGCCTTTCTCATGAGAGGGGAAGTGTCCAAGGGACGAGACATGTGACCAAAGTGCCATGTGTCTCAAGGGAAGAATATCCACACCCTAAGAGGTTAGGATAAGGAGGTTAGAATGTGAAATGTAAGATAGGGTTAGTTAAACCCAAGGTTAGGTGGAATGGGTTAGGTTGGAGGGATGGTTAGGTCAAGTGGTTAGAAGTTAGGAGGCATGTGGGCAATTTGAATTTAAAAATTCAAATAATAGGAAAATGCTAATTAACTTTCAACAACTCATAAATTGATTTGTTTTAATTAATTAGGGGATTAGAAGAAATGACTTAGAATGGGGGAGGATTAATTAATTTGAATTAATTAATTAAAGGAGACCATGGAGTGAACTTAATGAATAAATCCTTAGATTTATTAATAAGTAGATGAAAGGGACAATTTAATCAAATTGTTAATGAATTCAATTAAATTAGGAAGGGGGATTAATTAAATAATTGCTTATTTAATTAACTATATTCAGACCATTTTTAGGTGTATACATTTTGCCCCTCTTTGAATAAAGGTGTGATGATGCGTTGATTCAAAGAATAATCTCATTTTGAAGATGATATTGGTTCGATAGGATGCCTCAAATATTGATTGATAAATTGCAATATGATGATGCCCCCTCAAGAGATCAATTGAGATAATTGATTTTTGGAGTGTGTGAATTTTTGCGAAATTGATATCCTGATTAGAAATGATTTGATTTCTGCAACTGTGGTTAATGAAAATGTGATTTCTATGATCATGGTGATGTGGTTCTTGATTATTGATAAAACTTGATTGATTAGATTGATAAGATCGAGATTCAGTCTGGTTTCAGGAATGACACCTCCTATATAAGACAAAGATGATCAAAGTGTCTGGTTTCAGGAATGATATATCCTGTATAAGACTAAGATGATCAAAGAGTCTTGTTTCAGGAAAGATGCATCCCGTATAAGACATGATAAAATAGATCAGATGTGATCGATTGATAGAATTGATAAGGTTGATTGAGCAAAGAACTGATAGATTTGCTAATATCCAGTTGTAGGAAAATTTAGATAAGCTAATGTTGGTTTGGTTGAGAGAGTAACATAAGATTTGGGATGGGTCGACAATATCTAGAGAGAGATGAGTCATCAGACTGATTATGTACACACTCATGATGATATCTTGATGATTCTTGTGATAGATTTAACCTTGGATAAGACGAGCTTGTGGGATCCCATGTAAGAATGAGATGCAAGCTAAATGTGAATGAAAATGCAAAGCTATGACCAAACTAGTCACTAGGTTATTACGTTTTGTCATCATTGAGTTTTTTAAAATGTGGGAAGTGAGTCAAAACATTGATGTTATAATTAAACCATGATGACCTGAGCACTACTTTCCTGGATTTTGATATGGCAAGTTAGCACAAGCATCGAGGTCTAATTGAACCAAGATGACCTGAGTGTTGCTTGCATAAAACAGGTAATATTAACCATTTCAATATGGAAATTAGAAATTTCTTCGATGATACTCCAATGATCATGTCCTGAGAAAAATTTGCACATATTAGTGATTTATTTATAGACAACAAAGAAGAAAAAATATCATGTTCCTTCCTTGTTCCTCTAGTCAGAGATATCCTGGAGTCACTCAGAAATCCTGATAGCGAAAATCAAAATAGAAAAGTTGAACAATCATGTTAAAATCATTATCTAAAAGATATCATCTATTGCAAGGTGTTTGAATGTGCTTGGACTGACATGTGATAATTTGATGGTTGACAATTTGATCTCATGTTCAACATTGGATGTGTCTCAGTTTTTGCTTGATAGGAGTTTCCTGACTATTGTTCTTCCTATTTGGTTAAGCTAAAAAGTGATTGATAATTTTTCCCCCAGCTAGGTGCATGTGAAATAATATAGAATTCTGAGGTTGTCATAGAGTGAATTATCTTTACTTGGTCTCTTTTGTGTGATAGATATTTTTCTTGTAGATGATTCTTGATTGTTATGGTTTTATCATCAACTTCTACAATAATATTGACCCATTAGAGAAAAATATATTTTTTGCATTTGTAGGATCAAAATTAGGCTCCCAATGTTATAAATAGAATCCTAACCTATTGAGACACCTATATTTTTATTGTAACACTAAGTTACTGAAAACTTTTGACTTAAAAATGGCCATAAATAATCTTATATTTTAATCTAGATATAAAATATTTTTTATATTTTCCTACTTTTCGTTAACCTAAGAAATCACCTTTAATTATAGGAGCAAAGGCTATAAGTTTATATAGAATTTCTTTCCTTCCTAGATTTGCACATCTATTGAGATTAATTCTTTAGAAAGGTTAATATGCTGAATGCATGGTCCCTTCTATTATTTAGTAACCTAGATAATGATCCTCTTTCTTTTTTTCATCATTCTAAATGATATTCTATGTTGAAGGTCTCAACATCTTTTCCCACTAAACTATCTATTGGGATGAAAAAAATTTATAGAGCTAAAAAAATTTATTTCGAAAAGGTCTTCGTAGGCTAACATAAGGCTTCAAAATTTGGGATATTATTGGTGATATTAAGTGGGTATTTTTAAAGCATTTTCATTGATTCACTACCAAATTGAAATTTTTTTGAATGTGTAAAAAGGTGACTACAAAAGTTCCTAGAAGATTTAACATTTAATTTATAGATTGGTCTAATTTTCGGATCTCTAAATTTAGAACCATCCTTTGATTAAATTTATAGCGAAACTCATAAGACCATTGTAATAATACTTCCATGACCCCTCCCTCCATAATCATTCTCCCAAAATTTGATAAATGGTTATTTCTCTTCATTAGCAAAAGGATCTTTATTTATCTATCTAGGCTACTTTAAAGGCAAAAACATCAAAGTATGCACTTGATTAAGTCATGTCCCTAAACAACCCAAAACAATTTCTTCTTCTTCATTTGTAAAACTATTTTGAAATAATTCAAATGCATGAAAGATTTCATGTTCTCTTTTAATTGATTATTATATTTTATTTTTTCCTTTATATTCATTCTATACAATATTTGTTCATGCATTTTCTATTCTAGGTTTTACACATTAAGAAAATCATAAACGTGTGTGTTCATGTATTTTAGGCATACTTCTAGTTTTTTCTATACAAGATAGTTGTGCTACATGTCAAAATCCATACATCACATTGGTTTCCTTTGATGAGAAGCTTATCTCCCAATAGAAATAGAAATCTTTGTGTCATTTATATTTCCTATTCATATAGTTATTATATTTTATTTTATTTTATTATATAAAAAATTAACAAATTTATTTCTTTATTAAATATTTCATTTAATAAATCATATTTGAGTGTATATAGTAACTTGTTAATTCTTGAAAGAACTTAGCATTCCTTTTGATAGAGTCATTTTTCATGCATTATAGCAACATTTTGTGTAATTAATTGGAGTAGAGAATTGCTTTGCTATTGTTTTAAGATGTCACTGTAGGTTGTTTGAAAGTGATTAATGGTTTAAAATCGTAACTAAAATAAAAATTAACCAAGAATAAAATGTGCAATTATTCTTTAAACACACAAAAAATTAAGCCATTATTGTTGATATTTGTTTGCTACCAAAATGGTTATATAGAGACTACATATATTTATATAACATCCTATGATATATATTAAATTATACAAATCTCTAGATTCCATATTTGTTTACAAAATATTACAATGAAAAAAATACTTCAAAACTTATTTAACTTGAAATCAATGACCAAAAAAAACTTGAGGTTTTTGATAATTTTTAATACAATGGTTATATTTATTTTGATCCAAGATAGGTTGTTAGAATTTTTACAACTCAAAATGTACAAAAAAGGAAATAGAAAATAGAAAATCTACTACTCTATACCATGATTGTGTTTATCCTTGAACCACATGGCTCCCAAAAACCACTAACAAAAAAAACTAATTTTCTTGTAAAGTATGCATATTCCATTAAATGATAAAAGATTGATTATAATATATATGTAATTATTCTTGATAAATGATAAAGAAACCCTATATATATCTTTGGGTGAGGATCAAGTTAGATCATAAAATGTGTTGTAATCCTATGACTTTAGATGATGAAACATAAGAACCATGTAATCTTAAGTACGCTATTATGAAAATGAATCAAATAATTGCTAAGTATCACTCTAACAGATAGGGAAAATATATAAATATATGTATTTTCCCAAGCCCTAAAAGTATTTGCATACCCATTTGAAATCCCGCTAAATGTCTCCTATTTAAAAGAGTAATTAAATACTCAGAAATGAATTAATATTTTATAAAGTTGGTCTCGTTCTATAACCTTTTTCAACCACTGCATACATAAATTCCCACAAATATGACAATAAACTATATGATTCCATAGACACTTTAGTACATTGGTAAGTTTTGTTCCCATTATTATCCATCATGTTTAGAAATTCATTCTTCACCTTTAATGTTCTTTTATACTATATCATTCTTGTAAGTTAGGGAATGACCCTAAAACTAACACTTAAAATTCACAAGTTTTGATTGACACTTTTGTGAATTACTGTCAATTATATTTGTACATGTATGATACATCAGAAAGCAACATGAAGCAAGAAAAATATTTAAATCTTTATTAATTTTAAAAAAAACATTAGATTCTTTATTTATTCCATTAAAGCAACAAATTATAATGTTGTCTCATTAATTTTAAAACTATATACTTACAAAAAAATATATATCACAAAGAGATATATACATACATATACATATACATATCTTATTTTTCTTGGAGTTTGATCCACAGTCCCTTGAAAGGTGTATGCTTTAAGTGATGGTTATGAATTAGAGACGTATTTGGTTGATATTGAATATTTGAATCATTGGAATATTCTTAGGTAGAGGAGAAGATGCAAGCAACAATAAAAACATATGAAGAGAAGTTGGCCCATGAGCAGGCTGCACGGAGAAAAGCTGAGAAAACAACGGAAGATACACTTCAATTATCAAAGGAATTACAGAAGACACAAAATAAATCTGAGAATTCTTGTCTACACAAGTTTCGCAATTATGCATCCGAAAAGCTCGCTTCCATGGGTTGCACAATTATGTGAATGAAACTATAAACAATATAGTTTTTGCAGTAAAAAAAAAATACTGGAACATAGATTCTTACATTAACAAACATTTGCAAAATTTATATTTCCTATACTAAAGATCTTGCCATTTTATACGAATTTTTTTTTTTTTTCCTCTAATCTGAACTATAACTTTATTTGCTAATCTACTTATCTAAATGTGTAATTATATATGAAAAATGAAAG
Organism: Cryptomeria japonica; assembly: GCF_030272615.1. Lineage (NCBI taxonomy): Eukaryota > Viridiplantae > Streptophyta > Pinopsida > Cupressales > Cupressaceae > Cryptomeria > Cryptomeria japonica. The sequence goes on along the minus strand of NC_081407.1, from coordinate 669,364,227 downwards.
TATAGTTTTTAAAGAGGTGAATATGTTTTGAACATAATAATATTTTCTTCTAAATGGTTTATCTATTTTTTCAAAATGTTTAATACTTTTTATCAATTTAGTTTTCATATAATTTATTTTAGTTAAAAAATTTAAAATAAGAGTTTATAAATTAATTAATATTTTTATAAATAGTTTAGTCAATAGATATTAGGTTGATAATCTATTTATAATTCATTTTATACTTTTTTGTATTTGAAAATTTAGTATAAAACATTAATATAATTCTTTCATAAATGTTAATTAAATTTGTAGTGTAAGTAGCGTATATATTTAATAACATATATAAAATATGTGGAGAGATATTCTAAAAAATAGGTGTAATGACTGCTAAAATACCCTAGAGATATACATCTATCTAACATGCAAACATAGATAAGGCTTTTTTTTAAAGCATCTACTATTACAACATATTAAAATACCATTACATCAAAAGCATTAATTAACATCTACAAGATTATATAAAATATCTTTAACATCATAATTATGCAAGCAGAATACAACACAACATCTACCATTCTGTAGGGTACTTCAATGCCATCACGTAAATAGCTCTAACACATAAACACATCTCCATCTATGATACCACTCAACATTCACTACATTCATTTCCTAATCGATTACTTTCCTCCTTAGCATGAGAATCATTATTCAACAAATGCATATCCTATCATATCCCATTATCCACTTGATTCCTTTTAAAATCCCAAACCGAATGTTCCTAATCCCTTTCCAAACCTTCTGACATGTCATATTTTCATGAATTATCAATTAGGCATCAACTAATGCAATCTAGTTCATTTCCTTAAGTATAACCATACATCCTACAAGCTACTCATTCTTATTCATATTCTAGAGCTATCAATTAACCAAGAATAACATCATTTCGATTAACTACATTCATTTAATGCCAACATGCACATCACTCAATCATTTGGTTCCTTCCAATCTAGAATTACATACATAAAGATTATCCAATTACAACATAGAAATTTATAATCATTTTCAATAATCATAACCTATTACAATACATCATGATCTCAATCTACTACAAATCCCATCACATATGATTACAAGATACAAGTACATAATCCTCTTTTATAATTACATCTTCCTCATGATACAAGATATATAATTTCAATCTCAAATACATAGGATATACTGCAAGAATCCCTTTACATGAAGAGAAGATATGAATCCATATCCATGGACAAGAGATTCCCAAAAAAAAATCCCAATGGAAGAAGGCATCAAACCACTCGACCATGTGGAACCATAAGGAACCACCCCTCGTGCTAGGAGATGACACAAGATCCCACCCGCACTCTAGATTTAGGTTGACACCTAACAACTAAAGAGGTAAAACAACTTCAAGACCACAAAACATCTAGAGGCTAACCAATAAAACAACATGAGGAACTAGGAACAACATGTAGGCAAGAGTGTCATCACATGCTATCACTAATAAGGACATCCTAGAACTCAGTCTGACATCCATGATACACATCCGGAACTATCTCAACCTTTGAGGAAATTAAGGGAGTTTGGCTTATTTGGTTACTAGATCTGTCCACCTCACTGTTGTCTCCAAGCCATGAGATGGGGTACCCCATACACATTTCTTACCTTATTAAGATGAGTTAATACTACCCAAATCACCTATGATTACTTTATTATGTTATCACTAGATTAAACAATAAACTTCCAAATGAGCTATCCAAACGATCGAGACCCCGACTCCTAACCACAAGGAATCTTAGAAGTCCATTCATTATGACCTCGGTAGAATTAGTCTTCCTAATCATGCACCCAGACCTTAGGTTAACAACATACTCAAATGCAAGAACACGGGCTCTCAGATGCATCATAACCCAGATAACCAAGGTTATACATCAAATAATAATCTCCAAAAATGTATGAACAATGTATGCCAATATCACAACCTTACAAAGGCAACCAAGAATCCTTAAACATCAAAAATCTCAGTATCAAAAATATTCAACATGAGCCCAAAGAATAACATCAAGGCATTTTGTGAGGCCCTAGCCTGACTCAGTAAAGCATTTCAGTGATTTTTATGTTGAGACTATTATGGATGCTTTATTTTTATGCATTATGGATGTAGAACTTATATGATTCCATGATTTGGATAACATTGATGTATGTGGATGCTTTATTTATATGCTTTATGATATAGAACTCTATATGATTCTAGAGTAGGATAAATTTGAGATGGTGTACGTCATTATTGGATTTGCAAGACTTTACTATGGTGATAGAAATAGGATGCATGTTTTATGTATGGATCAAAATTATGAGAATTATGATAATTGCTTATGTGGAGTTATTTGGATGTAAGATGTATTGATTTGTTTAAATGTATATTCTATGCAGAGTGTTTGATGTATATTCTTATTCATGTGTTTTATATTATATGCGGTTCTTTGAAATTATTAATGTGTAATTGAAAAGTTGTTCTCTTGCATTTTATTTTGGAAAATTATCACGCGTTATGCCTTTGATTTCTTGTATGCATTTTGTGTTTTGGGAGTAACCAAGGCCTCCTACAATTGGGAGAGAGGATGGTCTTGTGGGTGGTAGAAGTTTGATAGCCCTTGAGTGAAAGACTCTCATTATGAAAGTGATCTCAAGGGATATTTATGTGACCCTTGCTGCATGGCTTGTTTATGCATTTGGGGGTCATAAGGAGGGAAATAAGGCATGAATGCCTAGTGGGGCATAAGGATGTGGGGTTATTATACTTGTGATATATTTTTGGTTGCCATGAGGTGGCTTTGTGTTTTACCATACTTGCAGTCTCCTCAGGGTACTTGGTCCACTACCACTCTTGAAAAGACATCACATTGTGTGGTGCAGTGTAGCCCTGGGATGGGAATATGTTTGTGATTGTTTTCTCCTGCTTGTTGAGTTTGCATGTGTGTAACCTATCTAGGGCTTGGTTCTCCAAGCTCGGGGGTGGCTACTAGTTAGCCTAAGCTGGTAGGTGAGCACTCCATGGTCATCGCCTATGATTTATTTGCAGGTTGTTGAAAAAAAAGAAAAGAACAAGTAGATGTGGCTGGAGTTATTTGTTGCAGAAAAATATTTGGAAATGTATTTATTATTATTATTTTTTTTAAATCCTCATTTATTAAAAATTACAGACCTATTTGTAAAGTGACGATAGTGTCTTTGAAATATGCTTTAAAGAAATGTAATATTTTATTATGCTATACTGTAGAAAAGAAATGAGTATTTCCGGATTTAGTTTTCTAAAGTTCTGAAAATAATATATGTTGTGTATATGATATTTTGAAAAGCAAGAAATTTATTTTATTCTTTTATGCATTTAAAATGAAATAAAATAGGAAAGGAATGAAATAGATTTGCATGCATGTAGTAGGCTAGAAATAAAACATTTAGATCTATATATGGAAGTGCAAATTTAGTTTATTTAAATCTGTCATTTTATTTAATTGCAGAAAATGAAATCTAAAAAAAAAAATTATTTTAGCCATCTGTAAGGTTTATCTTAATAATTTCTAGATTTATAAAGTTGTTGTTTAAATTTATTTATTTCTATCAATTTTAATTACTTACAGAAAAAAATAATAATCTAAGGAATAAATAAACTATTCTCTATTTTTTTAGCAGCAAGACATTTAAAATAAAGAAAATATGTACATTGATCTTAAATCTGAAGACTCTACCTATTCTGTTAAAAATGTTTTCAAAATAAATTATCAACATATGTTTTCTTATAGATGTTGCCCTAGATTTATTATGCAACAAATATATATATATATATATATTATTATATTTAAAACAAACAAAAAAATATTAACTAAACAAATTCTATAAAAAAAAAAAATATTAAAAAAAATGGGGGTTTTGGGTGGGGGGCCGAACCCCGCTGTGTATACACACAGTGGGTGGTGCCCGGCCACCGTCGCCGCTATGTGTACACACAGTGGCGGTTGGGGAGAACCCACCGTCACCTCCCTCTTTAAGATAACTCGACCGCTCCACCATGTTTTCGTTCGGCCCCTCCCTGCGAGTTACAAAGAAACAAAAAAAATAAAAAATAAAACCCTAGCTCGGCTAGGGTTAGAGTAGAGCAAAATAAAGAAGAGATTTAAAAGATGAACAAGGCAATTTATAATATATATTCTTAGTTAGGGTTTGCATGGTTATTTTAGAAATATGTGAAAATTATTATAATATTTAAACATATATATATTTACACACATATATATACATACATATATACATATATATATATATATATATATATATATATATATATAGAGAGAGAGAGAGAGAGAGAGAGAGAGAGAGAGAGAGAGAGAGAGAGAGAGAGAGGGTAAATTTTAGATTTAATATTTAATTAAGAGTTTATAAATTAGATATTTTTTAATAAACATATGGGCAATTAATTGTTTTGATAAACATAAGGATATTTTTATAAAAAAATGATGTTTAAAATTATATTATTATTTTGGAGTTAAATCTGATATAGGGTTTGAGATTAAACTTTATGTTTAATTTGAGTTACTTATGAAGTTTATGAAGTTTAATCTTTTAGAAATTTTATAACCAATTTGGGTAAGTTATTTTTGGTTAGGGGAAAATAATTTTAGCCCACTTAAATATATGTATATGATGAGATTAAACTTTATAGGAAAATATTCATTATGAAATTAATTGACCCTTTAGTCATTTTAATTTAAGCACATTTTAATTATTAATTAGAATGAATTTTAGACAATATAAACTTTTGGAGAATAATTTTATCAACGTCAATTAATTGACTAAATTAATTTATTGATTTAAAATCGATGAGATAATAAATACTTCTTTTAAGTGTTCCACATTTGATTTAAATTAATATCACTTACTTGAGTTAGTGGTTAGAATTAACTCACATATAGTTAAGACAAACTTGTTAGTACATTTCATATTTGCTAATTTAATGCTTTAAATTGTGATTTAAAAAAAAAAATTATCCTGTTTGTGCCCAAAAGTTTGGGCATGACATTTTGGTATCAGAGCAAGGTTTCCAACACTTTGAACCTTTCTCCATTACATTTCACTTAAATTATTTAATTAATTTTATTATATTAATTTTCTAGGATATTTAAATTTAATTAATTAAATATTTTTCCAAAGAAATTAGTTATTTAATTTATTTTATTTTATTTTTCTCTTAAGGATGCCTCTGACTACGCGACAAGCTCACAAGTGTGGAAGGGGGCCTAGGCATGTACGCATGGCACGCGAAGAGGTCAATAGGGAGGAATCGGTTCTGGAAGTGAACCTAGAGGCTCCTCCCGAATAGCCAGTTGACCCAAAACAAAACCTCTTAGAAGCAATCCAAAACCTAATTGGTATAGTCCAGGATAGGCTTCCAGCCGGGGATCATCATGTTGAAAATCAGAACTCAGTGAGTTATAGATCGACAGAGAGGGAATGGAGCAGGATTCCACCTCCTATTCCTATAAAGAGTCAGGGTGGGAATGAGCCAGAGTCTATGCACCTAACAGGACCACCTCCAGTGGAAGACCCAATGTATTATGAGAGAGCATGTCGGGTCCAAGGAACTTAACCAGAGAGGTTATGCGCCTCCAGCCACCATCTTTTGGGGGATCTACTGACGGGGTACAAGCTGAGGCTTGGTTTTTAGCCTTGAGAGGTGCTTTGCATTGTGCTCTTATGAGAGCAATCTAAAGGCACATGTAGTAGTCCATCTATTGAGAGGAATGGCCTCCACATGGTAGAGACAAGAGGAATATAAGTGTGGTTTAGTTCCTGATACTCTCACATGGGAGATATTACAGAGAGGTTCAGGGAGTGGTACTTGTCAGAACATTACAAACAGCGTAGGATAGATGAGTTTCATGACCTCCAACAAAAGGGTCTCTTAGTGACCCAGTACAAGAGAAAATTCTTTGAGCTCTTGCCATACATGGACTACCTAAAGGATGAGAAACTTCTCATCAACCATTTCATCAGAGGGCTGAATGTCATCATAGCAGGACTAGTGAGGATGTCCACTCCAGGGAGCCTTTGGGTTGCTGTAGAGAAGGCACTTATAGCAGAGGAGATTCAGGTCAAACCACAGGATACTAGGGATCGGTTCCAGAACTGAAACCCTACACCCCAGACATACAAATTTCAGAAACCCCATTGGAAGGGTAATAACAGAAACTCACAGGGGTTCTCCAAACCCCCTCCTCCGCAATAGTCACAATAGAACCAAAGGCAAAAGCCTCCGTAGTATCAGCAGGGCGCAAAGCCCAAGCAGTGGCACTCTCAGGGTCAGAGGCCAGATCTAAGAGCTTAGGTGCCTTACACACCTCTGGCAAGGACTCAACAGTCCTCTAGGGGTGGGTACAATGGATCTAGCAGGACAGGGGGACAGGTTTTCTCCAGGCCTTAGGGTGCCTAGTTTCAGGCACGTTGTGCTTGCTTTACATGTGGAGCCTTGGGGCATATGGCGAGGGATTGTCCTTAAGGTCAGATGGCAGGAAATTAGAGGATGGCCACGTCAGAGCCTATAGTTGGAGATATGGCAGGTCCCATAGAGTCTTCGCAGTGGTTGACAACCGCCAAGTTGAGCACCAAGCCACGATCATTGAGGTTGTAGGTATGATCAAAGGTAATAGTGTATCTATATTATTTGATTCAAGAGCTACTGACTCCTTTATATCTCCATTGGTTGTGGAGCATTGCGGGCTAGTGGCAACTAGATAGGGTGTCAGTTGGGAAGTGGAGTTAGCCTCGAGGGCTAGAGTGTCAGTGGAATTAGAGGTTAGGGCATGTCAATTGCAGATTGGCAATACCACCACCTTAGTAGACCTTAGAGTTAGTCCACTTGGATCTTATGGTATCGTAATTGGCATGGATTGACTTTATGCCCATAAAGCCAAGATGGATTACCGCTGGAAGGAAATTGAGTGTGAAGATGATAATGGTTCACCCATAGTAATCACCAGGATTTAGAGACCTGTGTCTCTTCGTATGATCTCTGCAATGTAGCTTAAACGGAGCATGTGAAAGGGATGTCAGCTTTTTGCCATCACCATCAGTGATAGGGAGGAAGAGGATGAAAGGAAAACATTGATTGATGACCATCCTATCCTTAAGGGATATTCAGATGTGTTTCCCTCAAAGCTACTTGGAATGCCACCCCATAGAGAGATTGACTTTCATATAGACCTTGTACCAGGAGCTAAGCCAGTTTCAAGAGCACCTTATAGGATGACCACAAATGAGCTTAATGAGCTCAAGATTTAGCTTGAGGAACTTCTAGAGAAGGGTCACATTTGTCCTAGCATATTCCCTTGGGGTGCACCAGTCATCTTCGTAAAGAAGAAGGACGGATCTCTCTGACTATGCATGGATTATCGTCAGTTAAATAAAGTAACCATCAAGAACCGATATCCTTTGCCTAGAATCGATGATTTATTTGACCAACTTCAGGGTACCAAAGTATTTTCCAAAATTGATCTAAATTCAGGGTACCATCAGTTGAGGATAGTCGAAAGTGATATCCACAAGACCACTTTTCGCACTAGATATGGCCACTATGAGTTCGTCGTGGTTCCATTCGGTCTTACTAATGCTCCAGTTGTTTTCATGAGTCTCATGAATGGGGTATTCCGCACATTTCTGGACCTCTTTGTGATTGTGTTCCTCGATGATATATTGATATATTCTCATAATGAGAAGGAGCATGAGGAGCACCTAAAATAGGTTTTGCAGTGTTTGCGGGACAATCAGTTGTATGGCAGTTTGTCGAAGTGTGCATTCTTTCATTCAGAGGTCAAGTACCTTGGGCACGTTATTTCCAGTGATGGGATCTTAGTTAACCCATCAAAGATCAGAGCCATTATGGATTGGCCAGAGCCAACCAGTGTGACAGAGGTCAGGAGCTTCATGGGCTTAGCAGGTTATTATCAACGCTTTGTTGAGGGATTCTCTAGAGTCGCACATCCTATTACTTCTCTTCAGCGTAAAGAGAAGATATTTGAGTGGATAGAGAAGTGCGAGAGGGCCTTTCAGGAAATCAAAAAGGCACTTACTGGCGCACCTATCCTTGTAGTACCAGATTCCTCAGCTGACTTCATGGTTTGCACAGATGCTTCCCTAGAGGGTTTAGGAGTAGTTCTTATGCAGGATGGTAGGGCTATAGCTTTTGAGTCTAGGAAACTTAAGACTCATGAGCTTAACTACCCTACTCATGACCTTGAGCTTGCAATAGTAGTGCATGCACTTGTGAGATGGAGACACTTCCTTTTGGGTTATCATTTTGAGCTTCATTCAGACCATCAGAGTCTTTAGTACATTTTCACTCCGCCGAACCTTAATGCATGACAAAGGAGATGGATTGAGTTCTTGTGCGAGTATGATTTTGACATTCACTACATCAAAGGGAAGGAAAACATAGTTGCAGATGCTTTGAGTAGGAGACGTCACGAGGTATATACCATATCTATGGGCACAGGTTTGAGAGATCATATACTGCAGCAGTTGCCAAAGGATGGATGGTATGTAGAGGTTTGTCAAGTGATACGATCTCAGGCTACTCTAGAAGGGAAATATGTGGATTATTCCTTAGTGTCCGATGGACTATTACGCCATAGAGGGCACATCTATGTACCTTCTTCTAGGGGATTGTGAGAGTTCATCATAATGGAGGCTCATAGAGCTCCTTATGTAGCACATCCCAGAGTTAAGAAGATGCATGCTGACTTGAGATAGTTATACCATTGGCTAGGAATGCAGCAGCTCATTGCTGAGTTAGTAGCTCGATGCGTTGAGTGTCAAAGAGTCAAGGCAGAGCACCACCATCCAGGTGGGTTGCTCCAGTCTCATGCTATACTAGAGTGGAAGTGGGATACTATATCCATGGATTTCATCATTGGTCTCCCTATGTCATCTTGTCACCATGATGCCATCTTGGTGATAGTTGACAAGTTAACCAAAGTGGCCCACTTTTCACTAGTTCGGACTACCTTCACAGCACCAATAGTAGCACAAGTGTTCTTGCGAGATATTGTTAGACTTCATGGTGTTCCACGCAAGATTATTTTTGATAGGGATTCGCTCTTCACTTCTTCCTTTTGGAAGGCATTACAGGCAGCTATGGGCACTAAGCTCAACTTCAATACAATCTATCATTTGGAAAGGGATGGTCAGACAGAGAGGGTTAACCAGGTGTTAGAGGATATGCTTCGCATGTACATCATGGATCATCAGACCAGATGGGAAGAGTACCTTCCATTAGTGGACTTTTCCTATAACAGTGGGCATCACACTTCTTTGGGGATGCCACCCTATCAAGCATTATACGACAAGCCTTGTAGGACACCGTTGAGTTGGGACCACATAGAGGACAAAGTTGCTATTGGTCCTGAGTTAGTACGGGATATGGAACAACAAGTGCATTTGATTAGGTAGCATCTTAGAGAGGCACAAGATAGAGAGAAGAAATATGCAGATGTGAAGAGGATAGATCGTAGCTATTTGGTTGGAGAAAGAGTCTTCTTGAGAGTGTGATCGCATAAGAGTCCAATCCATTATAGAAAGGGTTCTAAGCTCGCACCTCACTTTGTAGGACCATTTGAGATCCTTGAGAGGATAGGACCAGTTTCCTACCATTTAGCATTGCCACCTAGCCTGTCATGCATCCACGATGTGTTTCATGTATCAGTTATGAGCAAATATATCTATGATGAGTCTCATATTTTAGATTGGGATGCCTTGCAGGTGGAGTCAGACGGGCAGCTAGCTTTGGAGCCCATTTGCATTTTGGCACGTCAGACGCTGGCCCTTCGAGGTCGAGAGTTGCACCAGGTTAGGGTCTAGTGGGATTGCTATGATGAGTTTATGGCTTCATGGGAGGATGCATCACGTATGAGATCAAAGTACCCTCATCTTTTTCATGAACTCCAGGAGGAAGTTCATGCCTAGAGGGGGAGCGTGTGAGGCCCTACCCTGACTCTGTCTAGCATTTTAGTGATTTTCATGTTGAGACTATTATGGATGCTTTATTTTTATGCATTATGGATTTAGAACTTATATGATTCCATGATTTGGATAACATTGATGTATGTGGATGCTTCATTTATATGATTTATGATATAGAACTCTATATGATTCTAGCATAGGATAAATTTGAGATGGTGTATGTCATTATTGGATTTGCAGGACTTTACTATGATGATAGAAATAGGATGCATGTTTTATGTACGGATCAAAATTATGAGAATTATGATAATTGCTTCTGTGGAGTTATTTGGATGTAAGATGTATTGATTTGTTTAAATGTATATTGCATGCAGAGTGTTTGATGTGTATTCTTATTCACGTGTTTTATATTATATGAGGTTATTTGAAATTACTAATGTGTAATTGAGATGTGCTGGAAAATTATCCATGTGACCATGGAAATATTATGGAGAACCAAACCTAGACCTATGTACGTTTGTAAAACTAGGGTTTGTCTATTTGGAAAGACAACACCCCATTTGTATTGTATTTTATTTGTGAAAGTGAATGTTACATGTATGTTAAATTGAATTTCATTAAAATTGTGTAAATCCAACAAGAGACAAAATTTCATGTGTAATTTTGTATAAGTATTTTTATTGTGTCACTTGACACATGTGTTGATTTATGTTTTGATTTTTCAATTGTCTCTTGGAGGGAGTTGTTTAACCATAGCTTTTTCAAATAATTTAATGTGGTTCTATATTTGCCATGGGTAGAGAATCCTTGGGGTGGTCAACTTAGGTTTGACCCGAAAGTTAACTTCAGAGGGGTTTATAAAGGGTTAAATGGACTCCTAGGGGTAGTTTAAAAGTGTTTCCTAAAACCCATAAGGTATACCTAAGGGTTAGGAGTAATTTTAGGCATGTACCAACTCCCATATGACCATTTAGACACCCTAAAAAGTGTGTTTCCTAAGTTGAGCGAAAATTGAAAATTAGAAGGCATCATCTAAGTTGTTAACCTTCCTTTTTGGATGACAGATCCCTTTCCCATTTTACCCTACCTTTCCTTTTTAGTTTTAGAAACTTGTGAGAACTCTCACAAAGGCCTTCTTAAGTAAGAATTAGGAAAATTAGTGGGTAATCACCCACTCTCCATTTTTGGAGATAGGACAATTTTGAAAGAAAAGATAGATTTGGTTTAGGAATTTTGGCTAAGTGTAGAGAAGAAAGGAATTTGTGGAATTGGGCTGCTCATCCTCAAGTAATCTAGCATACCTTTGGGCAGTTTAAAGGTTGGTTTAACCTTTCCTTATGTTTATTTTATGTTGCATGTTATTTTGGAAAGATTATTTGTGTGGCAAAAAGTTGTTCTCTTGCATTTTATTTTGGAAAATTATCACGTGTTATGCCTTTGATTTCTTGTATGCATTTTGTGTTTTGGGAGTAACCAAGGCCTCCTACTCTTGGGAGAGAGGACGGTCTTGTGGGTGGTAGAAGTTTGACAGCCCTCGAGTGAGAGGCTCTCATTATGAGAGTGATCTCAAGGGATATTTATGTGACCCTTGCTGCATGGCTTGTTTATGTATTTGGGGGTCATAAGGAGGGAAATAAGACATGAATGCCTTGGGGGGCATAAAGATGTGGGGTTATTATACTTGTGATATATTTTTGGTTGCCATGAGGTGGCTTTGTGTTTTACCATACTTGCAGTTTCCTCAGGGTACTTGGTCCACTACCACCCTTGAAAAGACATCACATTTTGTGGTGCAGTGTAGCCCTGGGATGGGAATATGTTTGTGATTGTTTTCTCCTACTTGTTGAGTTTGCATGTGTGTAACCTGTCTAGGGCTTCGTTCTCCAAACTTTGGGGTGTCTACTAGTTAGCCTAAGTTGGGAGGTGAGCACTCCATGGTCATAGCCTATGATTTATTTGTAGGTTGTTGAAAGCAAAGAAAAGAACAAGTAGATGTGGCTGGAGTTATTTGTTGTAGAAAAATATTTGGAAATGTATTTATTATTATTATTTTTTTTAAATCCTCATTTATTAGAAATGACAGACCTATTTGTAAAGTGACAATAGTGTCTTTGAAATATGATTTAAAGAAATGTAATATTTTATTATGCTATACTGCAGAAAAGAAATGAGTATTTCTAGATTTAGTTTCCTAAAGTTATGAAAATAATATATGTTGTGTATATGATATTTTGAAAAGCAAGAAATTTATTTTATTCTTTTATGCATTTAAAATGAATTAAAATAGGAAAGGAATAAAATAGATTTGTATGCAAGTAGTAGGCTAGAAATAAAACATTTAGATCTATATATGGAAGTGCAAATTTAGTTTATTTAAATCTGTCATTTTATTTAATTGCAGAAAATAAAATCTAAAAAAAATAAATTATTTTAGCCATCTCTATGGTTTATCTTAATAATTTCTAGATTTATAAAGTTGTTGTTTAAACTTATTTACTTCTGTCAATTTTAATTACTTGCAGAATAAATAAATAAATAAATCTAAGGAATAAATAAACTATTCTCTATTTTTTTAGTAGAAAGACATTTAAAATAAAGAAAATATGTACATTGATTTGAAATCTAAAGACTCTACCTATTCTGTTAAAAATGTTTTCAAAATAAATTATCAACATATATTTGCTTATAGAGGTTGCCCTAGATTTATCATGCAACAATATATATATATATATATATATATATATATATATATATATATATATATATATATATATATATATATATAAAATAAATTTTTATACATATATATATATATATATATGTGTTTATTTGTATTCAGTTCTTTTAAAATATACTTATTTATAGAATATATATATTTATAAATATATATATATATATTTATAAATAAATAAATATATACATATATTTATATAAATTTTATTATATTTAAAACCAAAAAAAAATATTAACTAAACAAATTCTAAAAAAAATATATATATATATATATATATATATATATATATATATATATATATATATATAAAATGGGGTTTTTGGGTGGGGGGTTCAAACCCACACAGTGGGCGGCGCCAAGGACCACCACAATGTGGGCACACAGTGGGCAGAGCCCGCCACTATGTGAACACACAGTGGGCGATGCCTGGCCACCGCCGCCGCTGTGTGTACACACAGTGTTGGCCGGGGAGAACCCGCCGCTGCCTCCCTCTTTAAGATAACTTGGCCACTCCACAATGTTTTCGTTCGGCCCCTCCCTGTGAGTTACAAAGCAACCAAAAAAATAAAAAATAAAACCCTAGCCCGGCCAGGGTTAGAGTAGAGCAAAACAAAGAAGAGATTTAAAAGATGAACAAGGCATTTTATAATATATATTCTTAGTTAGGGTTTGCATGGTTATTTTAGAAATATGTGAAAATTATTATAATATTTAAATATATATATATACATACATATATACATATACATACATACATACATACATACATACATACATACATACATACATACATACATATATATATATATATATATATATATATATATAGTTTGAAAATATGAATGGATAGGGTAAATTTTAGATTTAATATTTAATTAAGTGTTTATAAATTAGATATGTTTTAATAAACATATGGGCAATTAATTGTTTTGATAAACATAAGGATATTTTTTTTTTAAAATGATGTTTAAAATTATATTATTATTTTGGAGTTAAATCTGATATAGGGTTTGAGATTAAACTTTATGTTTAATTTGAATTACTTATGAAGTTTAATCTTTTAGAAATTTTATAACCAATTTGGGTAAGTTATTTTTGGCTAGGGGAAAATAATTTTAGCCCACTTAAATATAGGTATATGATGAGATTAAACTTTATAGGAAAATATTCATTATGAAATTAATAGACCCTTTAGTCGATTTAATTTAAGCACATTTTAATTATTGATTAGAATGAATTTTAGACATTATAAACTTTTGGAGAATAATTTTATCAACGTCAATTAATTGACTAAATTAATTTATTGATTTAAAATCGATGAGATAATAAATACTTCTTTTAAGTGTTCCACATTTTATTTAAATTAATATCACTTACTTGAGTTAGTGGTTAGAATTAACTCGCACATAGTTAAGACAAACTTGTTAGTGCATTTCATATTTGCTAATTTAATGTTTTAAGTTGTGATTTTAAAAAAAAAATTATCCCGTTCGTGCCCAAAAGTTTGGGCATGACACATCTCTTATCTTGCTTAGTCCAATAGTGAAATCAATCATCTCACATCAATAAATTAAGCATACAACATCATAGGGATAGACTCGTTCATGACAATGCACAAGTGTGGGATTCTAAATACCAAAATTCTCAATACCCAAAATCAAGAATAAAATCCCAGCGAATACATTAACCATATATTTTTCACAGACATGAAGAATACAATCTTTTCAAATCAAATTGCATAAGAAAGATTTAAAATCCCCAACATGGAAAATAGAAGTTATGGAATACAAAATTGCTACAGAAGCAACATGCCAAATCTTCAATCCACCATAAAAAATCGCAACATCAAGAAAATCCAAGCCAAACTCCAAAAGCCAAATCAATAATTCTTAGAAAACTCTCCAACCAAGCCATCCACACAACAAACTTAAATCTCCCAATAAATAGAAACTGATCAAAAACAATACAACTTCTCCAACCAATCAAAATAATCCAAACTATAATATTTCATACCAACCATGCCAAATATTGAGGTAGAACAATATAACATAATATTATTTAACTTGCCCAAATATCTCAACCAATAATAAAATAGGCTAGGAAGGGTAAATAATTAATTAATAAATAAATAATGAAACCAAACTAATATATTTCTTACCAACCATCTCGAAAATTAAAACAACAATGATATTAAATAATATTATTACAATCTTCAAACTCAGCCAACAATGAGAGAGGGTAGGTAAGATAAATAATAAATAAATAAATGGATAGTGTAGACACCCAAAAATTGCACCATGCTTGTGCACACTAACTTACAAACATTTTTGCCCTAATTGATTAATTGATCAAGTGTCATTCTTCTAATTCAAATTTTCCATTTTCCTAATCATTTAACTCATTTCATCATTAATCATTCATTTCCTAACATTAGTTGAATAATATTTATTATTTTATTAGTTCGATCCTACTTTAATTAAATTCAATTTTATTTTAGTTATAATTGAATAATTTCTCTTTATAATTAAATAAATTTTTTATTTATTTAATAAAATCTTAATTATCTTCTTCCAAAAATCAAGAATGGAAACAAATCTTTATTTTTTTTTAATTTAATTTCTAAGTATCCTCATCTAAATTAAAAAATGGTAATAAATCGAGAAAAGGATTTAAAAATTAAAATAAATCATTATCCAATTTAAATAAATTATTTTGTCATATCCTACTAATTTTCAAAAAATGCAAGTATATCTTAATTATATGATTTTCAAAATTCATTATCATATCTTCCTAAAACTTGAAAATGAAAGTAACTAGTCAACTTCTGATTTTATTGATTTATCTTCTTGGAAAATATCTCTTTAATCTCAATTTAAAATTTTAAAAAGGAGATATGCCTAGTTAATTGATCAATTTTCTCAATTTAGATTTAATTAGGATAGGCAATTGATCTTCATCTAGATTAATCTACGAGTTGAATGAACAACAATCTAAGCTAATATACACTCACTTTGTTCAATTTCACACAAATCACTCAGTTGCTAATTACATATAAATTTTTCTGATTGCATGTACTTTTTTTTCAAATTACATATCATGTAACTTTTTCTTGATTGCATCTTTCTTTTTTTGATTTGCATGTAGCTTTTTAAATTGTATGTCGCTTTTCTTTGCTTGCATGTTTCGTTGTTTCATTTACATGTAGATTTTTTCATTGCATATTGCTTTTCTTCGCTTGCATGTTGCTTTTTTGTATTTGCATGTAGCTTTTTTTATTCCATGTCACTTTTCTTTGCTTACATGTTACTTTTTTCTTGTTTCTTTTTAGTTACATGTGTTGGAATACAATGAATCCAAGAACACTGAGAGGTGGGGTGAATCAGTGTTCTGCCAATAACATAAGATTTTAAACTTTTATGACATACACATATAAATTGGTAAATGAAGAAACATATACCATGAAGTAAATAAACCAGCCACATCAATGAACACCATAACACACTGAATTTATATGTGGAAAACCTCAAACAGGAAAAACCATGGTGGGATTTGTGACCCAGAATATCAATTCATTGGCCATATGAAAGATATTACATAGCATGGGGGCCTGCACATGCAGGAAGGCACACTACTTAGAGTACTCTGCTCAACATAAAAGAGTATCACTAGCTATAGACTTCTGTTGAGATAAAACAATACTGGTGAACTCACAAAATGCATCTACAATGCCAAAATGAGTTCCAGTTAAAGCTCTATTCTATACAGGTTCATAAACCCTGAACCCGTTTACCAGTATCTCTTTTCCTCCAATAATGCTTTACAAACCATCTACTGATCATAGTATGATATTACATTTGCATACAAATGACCTACATACATATCCTTTGCATTACACAATTCTTCTACCTTGTCATATCCTTTATCCTATACCTTGTCCTATATCAAAATGACCTAACAGACTGTCATATATACCCTTTACAAACAATATGCCTTATGTCGGCTTACAATATAAAATATATTCAATGTCATCTCTAAAGAATAATTACTAAATGCTTTTAGAAATAACATTTCCAATCCAGATTGATATTGGCTTCATTGCACTCCTGGATGTCGATGTCAGTGTCGGTGATGACCTTGATTACTCCAATGCTAGTATCCATCGATGTATGCCTCCAAATGTTGGTATATGCCTTCAATAGAATCTTGTTACCATCAATGAGAACATATGAATCCAATGAGTGTCAATATCCAACAATCTCCTCCTTTGGCATTGATGACAACACTCATTTGAAAAATGGATTCCCTATTGGTTCAACTGAAACATGAAACATGCTCCCCTTGAACTGATATACTCTATCTATGATATACTTTGTTGATATCCTCCTCTTTATTACCTACATATTTTCCACATACATACACTCCTACTTTGGCATCAATGCCAAAGACTAGTGAAAGAATTGAAACAATAATTCAGATTACTTTACTGGAGCTTGACCAATCTCAAAAGTTTTGGGTAAGCTTTTTCTAGCAATTGTACATAGGTATCCTAGCTGGTTTTGAATATTTCAAATATGGATACAATTCCACTCAATAAATGTGCAAGTGTTTCTTTCTCAATGACTTTTGTCGGTGTGGGCTTCACAAAGATATCCATACATTCCCTCTTATGTACACCAAGTGAATCCAATCTTGGACTCACCAAACCTCTATGACTCCTTTCTCTCTGAATGATCTTGTCTGTTTCCTTTTCAAAAGCAAAAACTTGGTTCTCCAAAGTCAAAATTTGTTCATCAATTGAAGTTCTGAGTGATGTTATTCCATCAAAGGAATTAGCAATATTAGCAATCTTTTCATGTAATTCTTTTATCCTCTTATCTATATTTGTTGTAAGAATCTCTATATTACAATAGATCATGTAGATGTTTTAATTAATTAAAAATAGGTTTTTGGAAGGAACCCGAAACCTTAATTATATAGCAGGAGAAAGATAAAGCATTAAAGTGGCAAGAAATAACAGTGGAGAATTATATAGCAGGAGAAAGATAAAGCATTAAAGTGATCCCAAAAAAACAAAAAGGGATCACAAGACAAAGAGAACAACACAAGACAATCTAAGGACAACACCAAGACAATACAAAGACAAGGACAACTAGATGTATCTTATGAGTTCTTTCACATTAACCACCATCCGCTTCATATTGACTGTAGAGTTTTTCATATCCTCGAGCTCTTTTTCCTTGATGCCCACCTATTTTTGAGTGTTGGCCCTTGTTCTTTTTTCATGACCCGCCTTCTCTATTTGATCCTTCTCATCTTCCTTGCTTTTAATCTGTTCAAATTTATTTATCAACATATTAACGTGGTCAACAGTGGCCTTAAGGATCTAGAAATTTTACTCAGCAATCCTCTTCACAATAAGCTTCATCTTGTCCACTCTATTACCTAGGTTGTTCACAATAATTTCCAAACCTTTATCATCTCTGATTCCTTCTAGCTCCTTCACCTTCTTTTTTGTTTCTAGAATTTTGCTAACCATTGCCTCAATAGCTTCAGCTGTGTTAATAAGAACCATTAGTTCTTTGACATTCTCAAAGAGAGGCTTCTCACCCATGGTTTCCCTTTTGATCATATTGAGATTAGTCTTCTAGTCACCAATCTCTTTCGCCATTTTTCTAATGACCTCACAAAAACCCTTGATGCTATCATTACCTATGGTACCTTGGTAGACATTTTGATTGACCATGTTGTTCTCTTGACCCTCATTCTACAATCTCAGTGTGTTCAGGTTCTCCCCATGGTCTCCATCAGAAGAAATAATAATCTTCATTTTCTCCTTATTTATCCCCTTACTAGTCTTCTTGATCCTTTGGATTTTCTTACCCATTCCCTTTCTCTTCTTACTTTTAATGATTTTATCTTCAAAAGAATCATCCTCAAAGTCCAAAAGATTAGAGTCCACAATAGTCCCCTTGCTCTTTCCCTTTGTCTTCCCCTTGTTGCTAAAATCTTTAGACTCACCCTAACTTTCAGAATAGAGATTGCACCCACTATTCTCACTTTCAGTATCATCATCCCTAATTTGTTTGCCTTTACTAATGGGTTTCTCAATAATTTTCCCTTTCAACATCCTATAAACTAAAACCATTAAACCCTGGTGTAGGGTGTGATCTCTTTGAGAATCTTTTTGCATTTCACGAATAGTATGATCCATAGAGTAGGTAAGATAGTAAGGCAGACTAACATTATCACCATTACGAAAGTGGTTGAGAAACACAAAATGATGCCCATAAGCACTTGTGAATCTCCCATCCATAGTAATGTAGTTGACGGTGGCAAACAACACAAACCTTCATGGCCTACAAATACGCTTAGGGGAATAGTAGGGATTATCCGCCTTCACCAATTTCCTTTTTTCACCATCCATGACAGGAAACCTTTCTGCGGCCTTGTCAAACACACTTTGATCTCTCTAAAGTTTCATACCTTCTTTCACCATACACGTAGCTTTTGTAATGACATCCTCATCCACTTGCATCATCTAGGTGCCAACAAGAATCTTACCATTCTTCCAGTTTTTTTATGAAATGCTTGGTGATATTAGGGTCTTTGCCACAAAGCCTTTCCATAAAAACATTCAAACCTCCTTCTTGAAGAATCTCCTAGACTTCATTATTATTCTTCCAATCCGAGCAAGAAGACGGTTCAAACCTCTTTATATCACCCCCCATTTTATCCTTAAATTTCCAATTCTTCCTTATCGGAGCTCTATTATTTTCTTTGCAAGCTCTACGAAAAACAACAATTTTATTGTTGTTATGAAGAGCCATCAAGAATCCATGCCAAATAAATATGATATGAAAAATAAAACAAGCCTCGCTATCGTTGTGATCAATCATAGACAAATGAGGAAAAGACATTAGAGATTATGATTAGATAAGACACGTTGCTTCATCTAGATCCGGTCTAGTTCAATCAAAGATTTCACCTCACACTTGAGATTACTCTCATCATAAAGGGTAATAATTTTGTCAGAGCGGCAAGCCAGGTTAGCAGCCCAGTCAGGACATTTGTTCGCTTCTCTATATGCATGTGTGAAAATACACATTTCAAAGGTTTTACTTATATCCTTTATAGTTTTGATGGCATTATGTATAGACCAAGAGGGAGGGAAAAAATTATTCAATTAGTTAATAATGTTCAAAGAATCACCTTCAACTCAAACTTTAGTGCAATTTGAGTCTTTAGCAAGAACCAACCCCTGATATGTAGCAATGGCCTCAGCGACATGATTGGTTTGGTGACCTATTGGATTACATTTGATAGCTTTACATATTCCCCCTTCATCTCTTAATACCACACCATACCCTGCATTACCAGGATTAGCCTTGGAAGTGCCATCAAAATTGATTTGCATCCATCCCCGAGGGGGACATTCCCATCTCACCTCTTCTCTAGGATTAGTATGTATGATTTCACTCCCTTTTATTCTCCAATTCTTAAAAATGATGTTATCACCTTGATCTTGGGGTTTCATTATTCCACCTATAATGTAGAGGTTCTCCACCATATGTCTTTTGATTTTCTCAAAGATAATTTGAGCTTTTGATGCCTTATCTATGAACACTCTATTATTTCTCTCTTTCCAGATTGCCCAACAAATATGAGGTAAAGAAAGTTTCCATAGAAAATTAACTAAATTGTTCTTCAAAGGGTGGAACCAGGAATTGAAGACATCTTGGATAGCTTCAGGGAAGACCCATCTGACATTGAAGTTGTCTAGACATCTAGCCCAAATATCCATAGAGAAGGGACAATGAATAAACATGTGATTAATGGTTTCCTCATTCTGCATACAAAGATGAAAAATACTAGGCAAACAAAAGCCTCTTATTTTGAGATTGTCAGTCATCAGAATCTTGTTTTGAAGAACAGTTCAGAAAAAATATTAATTTTGGGAATGAGACCTTTCACCCAAGCCTTAGCCCAACAAGGACTCTCTTGACTAGAATATAGCTGAAAATAAAGAGACGAGATAGAAAATTTACCATCAGTAGTAAGTTTCCAGATAAGATGGTCCTCATCATCAACCACTACCATAGAATTCATGATTTTATTCAGATGCTCAAGAGAAGGATCAACAGTGAATAGGTCCTTCCACTGATCTAAATTCCAGTAGTCAGCTATAGTAGTACAAAATGTTTCCTTACATTGATCCTGAAACTTGCCCCAATCAAGATTGTCACTAATGGGAGATTCTAACAACCAAGTTTCTTCCCAAAAATTAATAAAATTACCCTTCCCCACTTCCATTTCAATCCTTTGAGTATTATATCTCTAGTTCTAGTGACATTTTTCCTGATGTTGGATCCAGCCAGAATATCTCCAGCCTTGAGGAAACTATGAAGGGTTGGGAGCTATCTTTTATAATTATTATCCCATATTAGTTTCCAGTCTCCCTCAGTTTTATAACCTCTCCATATCTTCTTAGCCATGAGAAACTCATTCATATCTCTAATTCTTCTAAGACCAAGACCTCCTTTTCTTATTGGTTTTCACACCTTTTCCCATGCAACCAAATTCATTCTCTTATTTTCCTCAACCCCAGTCCAAAGAAAGGTTATTTGAATTTTTTCAATAGCCTCTGCAAACTTAACATAAATTCTAAAAAGACTGATGGCATATAGAGGGATACTCTGGAGAGTAGATTTCAGAAGCTAGACCTTTCCTGCTTGATTGAGAAAAGGGCCTTTCCATCCATCTAACTTCTTATGAACTTTATCCACCAGAGCAGCCCATAAGGTATCAGGAGGAACATGATATAAAGGGAGCCCAAGATAGGAAGTAGGGAGATTTTCAATTTGACTACCCAAAATATTACTGATCTTAGTCTTTCTTCTCTCTAGAGTGCTTATGAAATAAACAAAACTTTTAGACCAATTAATCAATTGACCAGTAGCACTCCCATATATATCCAAAGCTTTCTTTAGGATTTTAGAATCTTTCATAGAAGAATTGCCCATAATTATTGAATCGTCCACAAATTGCTGATGAGAACACACTTGGTCAGCAGATGAAAATTTAAGCCCTCTAAACTCTCCCTTCTCAACAATTTTTCCAATAAATCTGCCCAAGCATTTCACCATGATTATGAAAAGAATATGGGAGAGAGGATCCCCCTATAGAAAACCCCTGGAGGACTTAAAAAGGGGTGAGGGAGACTCATTGACCAACACAGAAAAAGAAGAAGAGGAAACTAGTTGCATAATAAGGTAGATGCTTCTTAAACAAAATCAAAGGATGAAAGAACAATCTGCATCAAGCCCCAATCAACTCTATCATAGGCTTTAGATAAGTCAAGATTCAAAAGAAAACCTTCATATTTTTCCTTAAAAAGAGAATGAATGTTCTCATGGACCATGATTATCAAGTCCAAAATTTGCCTCCCAGGGACAAACCCACTTTGCTAGGGAGATATGATCAAGGGGAGCTCAGTCAGAATTCTAGAGGTCAATAATTTAGAGATAATCTTGTATAGGGAATTACAAAGGCTTATAGGTCTAAAAGGATCCATGGAGTTAGCTCCCATCTTTTTGGGAATAAGAGAAATGAAAGTACCATTCAATTATTTCAGAATTTTCCTAGCACCAGCAAATTATTTCACAGTATTGGAAACATCCCTTCCAACAATATGCCAATACATTTGCAAAAAAGAACATAGGGAAGCCATCTGGACCCGGGGCCTTATTACCTTCAAAAGAATTGACATTTTTCAAAATCTCATCATTAGTTGGGATAACAGTAATATAGGAATTCTGGTCAGCATCCAAGATAGAAGGGATGCAATCTAAAAGATCCCTTTGAGCTTGAAGGTCCAGATTTTGATCCTTAGTTAAAAGATTGGAGAAGAACTCCAGAGCAACTTTCCTCATAGAATCTTCATTATCAATAATTATTCCATTGACTTTAAGATGAGAAATCATGTTGATAACCTTGTGTTTCAAAGTGGATATATGAAAGTGTTTGGTATTTTTGTCCCTCTCATTCAACCATATATTTCTGGATCTCTATTTCCAGAAGGATTCTTCTTTGGCTATGATATCATGATATTTCATAAGGATCTCATCTTCAGCCTCTCTAGAGACATTATTGTAGCCAATATTCTAAATCTCATCTTGGATGTCTTTCAGATCTAAGACAGTGGTAGCTTTGGAGACAAAAATGTTCCCAAAGGAGTCTGTATTCTACCTTTTAACATTGACTTTCACAAACTTCAAATTTTTGACCACCTTATACATAGAATTTCCTTCAACTATAACCTACCACCAGTCCTTGATTTTGCCTTCAAGATCTGGGTGTTTTGTCCACATTGTTTCAAATCTATAAGGGAAATGTCTCCTTCCCTTCTTGGGGTCAACATTAAAAGATATAGGATAATGATCCGACCCAACCCTGATATGAGCAGATAAAGAACAAAAGTAGGACAAGTTAGTACAATGTTTTAAAGAATTTTCAATGAGTATAAGTTTCTCCTCTACCTTCCTCTTCTTTGTCTCAATAATCTAGTCAAATGTGGCTTTTTTGGGCATAGAAAATATTTCAAGTGCTTTCTTGTCGGAAATCTGTTGCAATGATTGAAAGTTTTTAGATATGTGCTTTGTTAATACCTTAAGATTTCCGGAAGGGCTTTCTTCATTTTCAATCATACAATAAGGAATAAATCTATGCAAAATTACTATTGATTGATCTATTATTCCTTTGTCTATAGATCTCTCCTTCATTAGCTATGTGGGACTCATCTCTAAGATTGATTTCTTCTCAACTTGAGAAGTGTCAATTTCCAAAAGTTTTGTAGGGGGAATCAACTGTCAGTTTAGTAGATCCTTTTCCTTTTCTTCTTCCGCTTTATCTCTTTTATCCTCCTCTATTGCATCAATGGCTTCACCACTTGGTGCAGTAATTGTTATTGCTAGTGGAGTGTTATCCACAATATTATATGTAACCTATACATTTTCTATATTACCTTGCCCAGACTATCCAAATGTAGTTTCTATTGGCTTAGTCTGTACACTCTCATTAGTTTTAGGTTTAACTGTCAGTTCACTCAAAATTTGAACTAAACTTCCCAAAATTTCTTTCCCTTTAGATTTGTCTAGAATGGTGGGAGAAGTTGCCTTAGCATATTCTTCTTGAGAAGTGAGAAAATTAGGATTCTTTTGAAATAATTTGGCCCAACCATTTCTGGTCTCATTTATTATCTCATTGACTCTTCCCATCACTAAGCCTATTTTCCTAGTTTTGCTGCTAAAGATTGTTCTATTTGCAACATCTTTATTGTTGTTCATTTCCTCATTATTTATAGAGCCACAAATATTCAAAATTTCAACTTCTTTAATTTCTTGGTCCCTCCTAATTGCATCTAACTTATTTTACAATAGGAAATTTCCTTCAAAATCTCTACCAAATCCTTTTTATATATGTCTAAATATAACAAAATTGCTTCTTCTATTTCATTTTTCTCATTATCATCTAAATCGTCATATAAATTTGACACATTCTTCAAAATTCCATCTTTAGTTACCTCATCAATTAACTCAACACAAGTCATATTACCATATTCGGTTGCTTCATCACTCTTTTTCTTCTTGTCGGGGGTTGCAAGAGCGGATGGAGTCGACTTCCTCTTCTGAGTAGGTTTCCTTGCCAGAGGTGTGGATGCAATTGTTACCTTTATAACTAGCTTCCTCCTTGGTTCCACCTTCTTCTCCTCTATTGGAGGCTTGTCAGCTTTCTTCCTCTATACCCTTCTAAATGCAAGAGGTTGATTATCCTCTACATTAGAGTCAGAAGTGATAGAAGAAATGAAAGTCTCAAGCCTCTTCACCTCAGGAGCACTTACTGTTGTCGGTTGATCTACCGGTTTAGATCCAAAACCTAGTTTTGTATCTATCCTATGAATTACATCCTAAAGAAATGTAGACATTTTGTCTATCTTGCTTTCTTGTTGAATCCAATCTTAACCTCAAGAGCCTTCTCCTCTACAGTGCCAAAGTGTTAAGCCTTATCATCCAAAGGAGCATCAATAAACATTTTAGCATATAACTCCAAGATACTATCATCTAATTCATAATGCAATTCAGTGACCCATATAGTTCTAGGTTCCACTGCTTCCATTAGTGTCCCATCTGTTTCTACAATGAATAAAATATTAGTGGAGTATTTCTCCACAATGTGTTTGGAGATCCTCTCCCTTAGTCTCATGTTCTCCTGAAAAGTTTTGAAGTAGCCCCAAAGCTTCTCATTCCTGTTACTACCCAAACTGGTGATTGCATCTTTCAATTTGCATACCTATCGGTTTGTGATGAGCCCAATGCTTCTTTTCCAAACTTGGTATCTCATTCATGAATTATAATATCAAACAGACAATAAAATTGTCAAATCGGAATGTTCCTTTCTTAGCACCTTTGATCTTGCCAAGATTAATGATTAATTCACTCCTTAAACATTCACACAAGTCATACTTTTCATTATTCTTTATCATCTAATATGCAACATGGATGCAAGAACTAGAAATAGAGTTCAATCAACTTGATTCAGTTACCTTGTAGCCGATGATCATGCTAGAAAATTTCACACTTGTGTCTTTGATGGTGCTGACCCTCATCGATCTTCCATCATGGGTTGCGTCGGTGATATTTTCAACCATAGTGTTGGAGATCTTCTTTCACGGTTCCTTTCTAACTTTAGGTAACTCAATGACTAACTGAATAGCTTCTTTGGTGATCATGTGGGGCTGGCCCAACTAGATAAATTCATTATGGACCCTGCTCAGAACATATCTGATCACTTCATCCTTGAATTCCAATATGTATAGAATTTTGGTTAACCTTAGGTCTTTAATAGTTTGATATTCTGGTTTGATTGTTCCAGAGCTTCCTAGTATCATAGATTGATATGTTCCCTTGATATCCTCAGTGCCTAAATCCTCCAAGGTGTAGTGAGTATAGGCCCTAGCATCTTCTACATAAACCATGCCATCGGGAACTCTTGAGAATGTGCTAGTAGAGTCTTCCTTCATAGAAATTTGGGGAAATTCCTTGAAAATAGGCCTAACGCTATCCTTGACCTCAACAACAATGGGATTCACAATGAAAGTAGGAGAAAATGATTATATGGATGCCATTTAAAAGAAACACCTGGATAACAATCGTCAGTTGAAGGGTTTTGACTACTTCTTAGATGACAGCTAGAAATCCTTCAGAATTACTTTACTCGCTCTTGATCACCTATGATTCACCTTTGCTTCGCTCTGGTTTTCTTGAGTGCAGGGTGAGTGAAAATGAGTCCATTTTCCCTTTTTATCAGTGAGTAAACCCGAATTCATCACTGTCATAAATGCTTAGTGATGTGTCCTACCAGATGTTGGTTTCATAGTTTTATGCCAAAAAAAAACTTCCATCAATGATCAATATCACTCTCCAGATCTCTTCCAGATCTCTTCTGGGGAATATGCAATATTTTCAATGAATTTGCCAAACCTTAAGGTGTATTCCTCAGTTACTAGTTGAATTTCTTGTCGGTGCAGGAATGCTCTTGTCTACTAGTAGAGTTACAGGTGCAATTACCAGTGTAGTTGCATCTCCACTAGGTTCTTCATATTTTATAACCCATATCTTAGTGTGATCTTGTTGTATTTCATCTACCTTTTTCTTCTATTTCTCATTTTATTTATCATTTCTCACTAGTGTAGTCTTGCTTCTCTAGTACTTAGCAATATGACCTATTTTGTTCCATGCATAACATGTAACATTTTTCTTTTGAATTTATTTGACATATCTAGTGTCATTCCTTGACCTACATTGATTAGCCAAATGACCAAACTTTCCACTTGCATGACACTTAACATTCATTCTGCAATCTTCTAACTTATGACCATATTTCTTGCAATTTGTGCATTGATCGGGAACTGAATTATAGTTTTGATTTTCTCTATTTCTACATTGTCTAGCCATATTCCCAAATTTATTAAATTCAAAACATCTAACATTGAATTTATAAGTATTATATTGACTTACCAGTTTCCTCTAGTCTAATGAGTTCTACATACTGATTGTTTGATCTTCATTTGGAGTATCGAAGATTTTGCCTTGTACAAATCCAAGTCGTTTATAATCTTCATTCTACCTTTATCTTTTGAATAAGTCATCTAGCTGTGCAACACTAATCCTAAATTTTTATTTATACTCACTTCCAGTAGTTAGATCATCTCTCAGAGTCATTAATTGTCATTCAAGCTCTTGTTCATTATTCTGAGATTGTACCAAATCAGTTCTCAATAGATTATTCTCATGAGTCCAGTTGCCACATTCTTGAAATTTATTCTTCAGAGATATAGCAATATTTTCTTCTTTCTTCTTTTTGTCCATAATATCTTTTGACATCCTCATAGTCAGGTCTTGCATTTCATTCTTCATGAGCATGTTTTCTTGACTTAGTTTATGAAATTGTTGATTAAGTGCATTTTTCTCTTCATCATCCTGGTTTTGAAAATGTTCCTTTCTCTTAGCTTAAGCTGATGATAGACTTTCTTGCAGAACAAGAATAAATTCATTAGAAACATTCAATTCATCTTGCAGTTTTAAGTTCTTCATCCTTTCAACATCATGATCCTCAAGTGACATCTCAAGTTTCTTTTCCATAGCCATGTTCATTATTTTGGTTATAGGATCTTCCTCAAGTTGTTAAACTTCCTGCGGGGTACCAAGCTTTGATACCAGTATGTATAGAATTTTGGTTAACCTTAGGTCTTTAATAGTTTGATATTCTGGTTTGATTATTCCGGAGCTTCCTAGTATCATAGATTGATATGTTCCCTTGATATCCTTAGGGCCTAAATCCTCCAAGATGCAGTGAGTATAGGCCCTGGCATCTTCTACATAAACCACGCCATCAGGAACTCTTGAGAATGTGCTAGTAGAGTCTTCCTTCATAGCAATTTGGGGAAATTCCTTGAAAATAGGCCTCACGCTATCCTTGACCTCAACAATAGTGGGATTCACAATGAAAGTAGGAGAAAATGATGATATGGATGCCATTTCAAAGAAACACCTAGATAACAATCATCAGTTGAAGGGTTTTGACTACTTCTCAGATGACGGTTAGAAATCCTTCAGAATTACTTTACTCGCTCTTGATCACCTATGATTCACCTTTTCTTTGCTCTGGTTTTCTTGAGTGCAGGGTGAGTGAAAATGAGTCCATTTTCCCTTTTTATCAGTGAGTAAACCCGAATTCATCACTGTCATAAATGCTTAGCGATGTGTCCTACCAAATGTTGTTTTCACAGTTTTATGCCAAAAAAAAACTTCCATCAATGATCAATACCACTCTCTAGATCTCTTCTAGATCTCTTCTGGGGAATATGCAATCCTTATAATATCTTTTGACATCCTCATAGTTAGGTCTTGCATTTCATTCTTCATGAGCATGTTTTCTTGACTTAGTTTATGAAATTGTTGCTTAAGTGCATTTTTCTCTTCACCGTCCTGGTTTTGCAAATGTTCCTTTCTCTTAGCTTGAGCTGATGATAGACTTTCTTGTAGAACAAGAATAAATTCATTAGAAAAATTCAATTCATCTTGCAGTTTTAAGTTCTTCATCCTTTCAACATCATGATCCTCAAGTGCCATCTCAAGTTGCTTTTCCATAGCCATGTTCATTGATTTTGGTTTTAGGATCTTCCTCAAGTTGTTAAACTTCTTGCGGGGTACCAAGCTTTGATACAAATTGTTGGAATACAATGAATCCAAGAACATTAAGAGGGGGGAGTGAATTAGTGTTATGATGATAACAAAATTTTAACCTTTTATAACATACACATATAAACAAATAAATGAAGAAACATATAACATGAAGTAAATAAATGAGCCACGTGAATAAACATCATAACACATTGAATTTATACATGGAAAACCTTGAAGAGGAAAAACGATGATGGGATTTGTGACACACAATATCAATTCACTGACCATATAAGAGATATTACATAGGATGGGGGTCTGAACATGGGGGAAGACAAACTACATAGAGCACACTTCTCAATACAAAAGAGTCTCACTGACTACAAGCTTCTACTAAGATAAAATAGTATTGGTGAACTTACAAAATACATCTGCAATGCCAAAAGGAGTTTTGGTTAAAGATTTGTTCTGTACCAATTCATAAACCCTTAACCCTTTTACCGGTATCTCCTTTCCTCCAAGAATGTCCTACAAACCATCTACTGATCATACTATGATATTAAATTTGCATACAAATGATCTACATACATATCCTTCACAATACACAGTTCTTCTACCTTGTCCTATACCTTGTCCTATATCAAAATGACCTAAAAGATTGTCATATATACCCTTTACAAATAGTATGCATTATATAGGCTTACAATACAAAAGACATTCAATGTCGTCCCTATACAATAATTATAATTTTTTTTATAAATAAAATCTTTTAGATCCAGATTGATGTCGACTTTATTGAACTGCTGGATGCCGACGCTAGTGTCGATACTGATGATGACCCTAATTAAACTAATGTCGGTATCCACCAGTGTATGCCTCCAAATGTTAGTATATTCCTTCAATAGAATCTTTTTCCCATCAATGACAACATATGAATCCAATGAGTTTCAATTTCCAATAGCAAGTTGCTTTTTCACCTATTATTTTTTTAGTTTGCATGTTTCTATTTTGTTTTTTGCTTGCATATTGCTTTAACTACTAAACTTAGAGGTTTTCTATATTACTAATCATTTTTTGCAACACCTTGGAATTCATTGGGAGAAGAACAAACATAAATTACTAGTGCATTTGATGCAGGACGCAGCGAAAGAAATCTTATAAAAAACAGAGTGATTATTTTTAGATTAGTGCACATTTTTATTTATAAAGGTTGATGAACAAGTGCTTCTCATGTTTTCTTAGTTGATTTAAATGTGTTAACCTTTAGAGGGCCTACCTCCCAATTAGCTAAGGCTAAACCACATTAAATAATTGCAATGAAAGTTGTAAGCAACAGGCGTTGGAATGGCATAGCAACTATTAAATTCATCAGATCTATGCCCACTTGAACAAATTCCCTGACTAAAAACCTTTGTACTTAGAGACCAAAAACCTTCTAGTCATTGGTACAAGATGTCAGACCTTTGATGTCATCTTACACTTTTACGACTCTTAGTAGATACAAAGTTTTTCATGGGGATTTTTCATGGGAACTAATTCTTGGCTGCCCTAGAGAAGTGAGTGTCATGGAGTGGATCTAGTGGGGATAAGAATCTAAGTATTTTCTTTGAGTAGGCATAGTTGGGAAACCAAGTGAGATCCAATGACTATTGTCCTTGCCAGCCATAGGATTTGTTGTTGAACGTGCATGATTGTCTTGGGTCAAAGTCCAACAAACATTTTTTCTTATATGTTTTCCAAAAGTTGAATAAAAACCACAAGTATTCCAAAAAGTAATTTTCAAGCAAGTCCAAACATTCTTCAAACCAAATTCAAAACAAAGTTCAAACAAAGGTCCAAAATCTTGTCCAAGTATTCATCCAACATACAAACATGTCTTGTCAAAACATTAAAACTCCTTCTCTCAAAGTACATGTCACTTAGGGTTAGAATTTTCATAGTCCAAACTTAGGTCTTAGGACATAATCATTATTCTTCATTTTAGTCCATTTCATTTGTAGTGCCCTCATTTTGCACTTAGGTTTAGAATCAGTTTCCTAAGTGTTCATTGCATTATCATCATCCCAAAATTATGTCTTGGCTTAGGTTGCACTTTGAATTTCCAAAGTCATTGGTCCTCACATATCCATATCATATTGGTTTTATCATTGCAGAGTTCAAACCCAAGTTCTCTTCTTAGGTTGACATTGTCAAATATTTGCATTCATATCATTGGTTCATATCATTTTGTTATATCATATCATATCATATCTTGATACCATATCATATTCATAGCATATCCTTAGGTCCTTCTCACATCATTTTCCTTTTGTGTAATAGTCTCAAAATTTGGTTTTGTTAAACTTCAAAATTCAAATCTTTAGGTTAAACCCTAAGTTGCTAGGGATTGTTGACCTTGTCCTAAATTTGTCCTCTTGTCAACATCATTTTGTCAAACCTAGCTTAGTATCCAAGCATATAGGTGAGACATTATCGATTTGTCTTATAATAATTTTATCCTTTTGTCCTTTGTCAACTAAGGTCTTGACTTCATTTCAATTTCCTAAGGTTGAGTCTTTAGCTTTATATTTCAAAATTTTGCCAAACTCTTTAAATAAGATCAAAAACATAGGTTGCACTTTTTCTCTAGATTGCATTATCATTTTCTTGGGTTGCACTTATTCACATCATAGTCATTTAAAAAATTCAAAAGTCCAAAAAAAAAACATAGGTTTCATTGTCATCCTCTTAGGTTGCATTTGTTAATCCCAAAAACATTGCATAGTGATATGTCTATTGAATCAAGGTTCCAAGCTCCTATGATGCAACAAAGTTTGGCATATCAATCGATGATCGAACCAATGAATAATGTAATTCAATCAAGTTTTAATCCAAGGCAATCACAATTTTATACAACCCAACAACAAGGCAA
The DNA here is from genome assembly GCF_030272615.1 of Cryptomeria japonica. Taxonomy (NCBI): domain Eukaryota; kingdom Viridiplantae; phylum Streptophyta; class Pinopsida; order Cupressales; family Cupressaceae; genus Cryptomeria; species Cryptomeria japonica. The sequence continues at coordinate 669,332,834 of NC_081407.1, read as the reverse complement.
TATTGGTCAAACATTTTGTGATGAAACAGGTATCCAAATACAAAAACTAGAAGAGAAACAAGCTCAAGAAAAAGAGATCTTGGAACAAAAAGTGAGAAAACATGAGAAGAATAGATCACAAATGTCCAAAATGTTTCAAAAATGTCCAGGTCCAAATCCAAATATTGAGTCAATTGATGTAAGAGCTATTATCAAATGGTGAGACATACTAACTCTCCTAACACAAATAGACACTATGAAACAATTTGAAGGAGAAAACACAAATTTGAACCAAGTCCCAAGTAAGACTTCATTTGATCAAATTTTGTTCAATCAAATCTTGAATAAACAACCAATCATCTAACAACAATCAACTATCCAACAACAACCAATTAACGAACAACAACCAATGGTTCAACATATCCAACCAACACAATCAATGACACAATTTCAACAATATGCTCAACCAAACACACAATGTCAAAAACTTGTTCAAACAATTTTCAAGTACCAACAACAATAGTATCATTCAATAAGTCAATATCAACAACTACAAACACCAATTCAAAAACAAAAGTTGCAACTCACACTAGACCAAATTTCAAACATGTCAAATTAATTCAACCAGAACTCAATTCAAAATCAAAATGTAACACCAAAGAAAAACCAAATCACCTTGAAAGAATTACAAAATCCAAACCCAAATATGTCAAAACCTCACAAGAATTCAAATGCTTCTCCAAAGAAAGGTGGATATATGGCAAGGCTCTTAAAGAGAGCCCTAGGTGATTTTTCTAAGAAAGATCAAAATCATGCAACCATGTCTAGAAATGGCTCATTCCCCTGTAAACAAATTGACTCTCCTATGGCATCCATACCTACACCTTTTGAAACTTTGGGAGAAACTTGCATATCATCCTCATCAAATGATACATCAAATAATGCATCCTCCCAAGAGTTGTTTACATCAAAAATACAAGATAATATGTGTCTTTATACCGATCCCTTGTACTATTCACAAATGTCAAATCCAATACCACCATGCACTTCATTTCCCATACAAAGTCCATCTCTCTCATGTCAGAGAATTGCCTCCTTACCAAGATCCGCTACATATTTCCAAAGTCCAACCTCGTGTCAAGAAGATGATTCAGAGCACAAAGAAATAAGTCTTGAAATGGGTCAAGATCAAGATCCGAAAAGTTTTTAATTGCATACTATATTGGACCAAGATCTTGTTTCCTTTGATGAACCCCTATCGTTCCATCCTTGTTGGCCATTTGGAGGAATTGATTATGTGTTGCATTGATGTTTTGTCATTGATGTCAAAACCAATTATTTTGGTTACTTTACTGACACCCTTCTGGTCTCGATAGGTTGTGTGGTTTCTAAATCCGGCATGATCTGGTATGCTCTGGTATGTTTTTGGTTATGGAATTGGCTTACTCATGTTCATATTCAATCAGCTAGTTTTAGTTTGGTGATTGGATGCTATCCCATTTTCTTGGAAGCTTGGTTTGTAGTTCCGATGAAGGTTTCACCAACAGAGATTTGTTGAGGATCTTTTCATGATACACATAAGTGGTCTTGGTGGAGCTTCTAGTATAGATTTAGGATGCTGATGGTGATCATGTTTGAGACTTGGTGGATTGTGATCATTGCTTTAGTGTGTGGACCTACATTGTGTCCCAATTATTATCTAGGTTATGGATCAGCTTAATGTAACATGTGGATTGTACCTCTTGATATGTTTCTAGGATGTCTTGTGAGTAGGATATTATTTGTTTTCTTTAAGGCCAACATATTTTGTAATTTTGTAATTGTTTTATTGTTTGGTGTCTGACCTGATTGTTTATGTTCGAGGGTTTGTATATATATGATCTCATTGTAGATCATCATGGTCATAGGAATGGGATCTGGATATGTAATATGTGCGAATAATGTAATATCATTAAGGAAGATGATTTGGTTGATCATTGGAGATCAATCTAGGTTTATGTAAGAGGATTTAGTCCTCTGGTATTGAGCTTAGTTAGAACTATACTCAGGCATAGGAGATGCTATCTATGCAATTCAATCCTTTCTCTGGATTGTAGTTTAGATTTCTATATAGTCAATGAGACTCTTTTTGTGATGAGTAGTGCACTCTAGGTTGTTGGTCTTCCTGCAAGTGGAGGCCCCTCAATTTTATTTCACATACTTACTACAAAATTATTATCTAAGTGTGGGTAGGCTTTCCACCATGCTTTTTCCCTTTATTGGGTTTTCCACATATAAATCTTGGTGTCATATGGATGGTATTTATTCTTTGATTATTGTTTATGCTTAATTAGTTTATATGTTAGTCTAGTATTTGGTTTAAGCATTACGGTATTAATGTTTTGGGTTCCAATATTAAAGTTTTAATTGTTTAAGGTTTTGGTAATATGTGACAACTGATTTTGATGTAGGGACTTAGCGGGGTCATAACTTTTGACTCGGTTGTTCGATTGGGCTGAAATTTTACATGCATGTAGATCTTGAGGAGTTGATTGGATTTCCAACCAAACCTAGGAACCTAGTCTAGTAGGGCCTCCAAAAATTCAACTTTTCATGGCTAGATTCCTTCATCTAAGGCCTCAAAATTGGCTTTTACTTTCTTTTTCGATTTTTTAGAAAGTTGGTTTTTTAGTTAATTTTGAGATCGTAATCTTTTTGAGATTAGAAAGTTGTTTTTTTGTGTCATAGGAATGGTTATTTAGATTTCTAGAAGATTTCGTGATTTTTGGGATAGATTTGAAAATTTCCTTAAATGTCAATTTTCGGATTTTGTAAAAATCTACCCAAAAAGGAATTTTTTGGTGATTGTTTAAAATAGAGACTTTTTCATTGTAATGGCAGAATGGTTGGAGTTGCAGAAGAATAATGAAGAAGATTTGATCTAGAACTGTATTTATTTTTTATTATTCTTTGTTATATTGGTTATGTTTTAACTGGCTACATCAGATTCAGTCTCCCTCTCAGTTGTTTTCTAGTTATTTTAACTGTCTAATAATTGGTATTTGAGCCTAGGTCCTCTCTGTAGAAAGATTAATCACTTGAGGAAGATCCTATGGTGACTAACAGTTCAAGTTCATCCAGTTCATCTAGAGCTATCTTTTGGAGACATGTTCCTAGGCTTGATGGAACTAATTACACAGTATGGAAGATTCAAATGGAGACTCATTTGAGATGTCTCAACAAGGATATTTGGGAGATCACACAAAATAGTGTCACTCCTCATAATCCGGCATTTGGAAATCCTTCTCCAAAAAATTTAGATAAGGATCTTGAGAATGATTGTAGAGCAAGAGAAGCCCTCTTGTGTGCACTTTTTGATCAGAAAATAATGGGGTTAACTGACAAAGCATCTGCAAAGGCTATATGGGATAAGTTGGAGACTCTTAATGAAGGTGACCCTACTATGAGGATTGCTAAACTTGATGGTTACTGGGTAAGATATGAAAACTTGAAGATGGAAGAAGATGAAAGGATTACTACATTCATGGAAAGGGTAAATGAGATTGTTATGGGAATTCAATATTGTGGTGGAACTCTGAGTGAAGATGAAATTTTTTCTAAAGTTCTAAGAGCCCTACCACCAGTTTACAAGATGAAGGCTAATGCAATTAATGAATTAAGAAAAATGTCTAATACTTTTGTCAAAAGAGATACCTTGGTTGGGAAATTATCTTCTTTTGAGCTTGAAGAATTTGGACCTTCTGGAGCTGTGAAGTCTGAACTTTCTTTTCATGCATCTACATCATCAATCGGTAATCAAGATTGGAAAGATTTATAGGAAAAGGAATTGGGTTATATGAAGAGAGAAGATGATGAGTTTGAGCAACTTGAATCATTATTTTCTAGAAGAGTACCTAAAGGACCGGTAGGAAGTAAGTATGAAGGAAAAGCACCTTTTAAATTTTTTGCATGTAATAAGATTGGTCATTTTGCATCTAGATGTCTTGAAAGGAATTCAAGATTTGAAGAAAGAGTTAGAAACTATTTTAAGCCTAACCCTAGATATCAGAACAATTATAAGTCTAAGAAAAACTAAGACAAATCATGCTACATAGTGGATGAGGAAGGTGTTACTAATTCTAATGATGAACTGACATAAGACTTTGCTTGTGGTTCTGACAATGTGAAGGAATGGGTGTTTCGACACTAGAAGAGAATGTACCTAAAGAAAAGGAAATTGCTGCTAAAATTAAAGATAAGGATGAGTGGATAATTGAAAGTGGTTGTTCACATCATATGACTGGAGATAAAGGGAAGTTTCTATCTTTGCAAAAATGTGATGGTAGTCTCATTAGATTTGGAGATGACAAAGTATGTATGATCAGAGGAAAAGGAACTATATTAGTAGATGGTAAGAAAAATATTGATAATGTTTATTTTGTTGAAGGTTTGAAGCATAATCTTTTAAGTGTAGGAAAACTGGTGGATAAGGGGTTTCAATTACTGTTCAAGGATGGAAAATACAAAATCATTAACAGATCTGGTTTGGAGATTGCAATTGGTACACAGACAAAAGGTAATATATTTCATTTGAATTCTAGTGAGAAGACATGTTTGATTGCACAAATTGATGAGAGTTGGCTATGGCATAAGAGGATATGTCATCTGAATTTTGATTGGATTGTGAAGATCAGTTAAACTAAGGTAGTTAGAGATATACCTAAGATTGTGAATCCCTATAATCCGGTATGTAAAGAACATCAAATGGGTAAACAAATCATAACCTCTTTTAGGAATATACAAGAAAGATCTAATGATATTCTTGATCTTATTCATACTAATTTGTGTGGCCTTGCTAGAGTTAAAAGCTTTCAAGTTGATAGATATTTTATGCTAATAATTGATGATTATTCTAGAATGATATGGGTTACTTTTCTAAGGGAGAAATATGAAGCTTTTGAAAAGTTTAAAATATTTAAAGATAAAGTTGAGATAGAGATAGGATTGAATATTAAATGTTTGAGGCCAGATCATGGTGGAGAATTCACATCCGGTGAGGTTACTTTTGTGAGAAGCATGGTATAAGGAGATAATATTTTGCTCCTCAAACACCTTAGCAAAATGGAGTTGTGGAAAGGAAGAACAAAACTATCTTGGATGTTGCTAGAACAATGATGATAGAAGCTAGTCTACCTCATATCTACTAGAGAGAAGTAGTGAGCACAATGGTTTATATATTCAACAGGGTACATATCAAAGGAGAAATCGGTAAGACACCTTATGAATTATGGTTTACAAATACACCTACAGTTAAGTATTTTAGAATCTATGGTAGTAAATATTATATCATGAGAGATGATATCATTGGAAAATTTGATCCTAGATGTGATGAAGGCATATATCTTGGTTATTGTAATGAAAGCAAGGCATATTGATGTTATAACAAGAGATTATGGAGAATTATGGAGAGTGATAATGTCAAGGTGGATGAGTTGAATAGAAGTCAAATCAGAGTTTATGAGCAAGAACCGGTGTTGGAAATGATTATATTTGAACCGGTAGCACCTTTACCAAAACATAGTGTTGAACTAGTTACTCTGGTAGTATCAAAAAATTCAACAACTAAATAACTGGGAAGAGGAACAGAGAGTCAAAAGACTCCTAGATATGTGAGATTGAATCATTTAGAAGATCAAATCATTGGGGATAAGAACAATGGAGTGATGAAAAGAAGGAGATTGGCATCTAATGAGGTATGTTTAATTTCTCGAGTTGAACTAGTATCAATAATTGAAGCATGTAAAGATGAATGTTGGAAGAAAGATATGGAAGAAGAACTAGATTAAATTGAGAAGAATAACATGGGTAAGTGTAAGAAGTTGTGTCCACTTTTTGGCCAAAAAGTGGAAGTTTTTTCCCTTTTTTTCAATTTTGTCCCATTTGACCTAAATATTTGAGGCACTTAAAGGATAATTCCTGAAAAATTCAGTAATAGAAAATGTAGTGCTCGAAGGCTACTTTCCAAATATGTAATTTTTTTCAATACCCAGATCTTAAAAGGGAAGTTTGAATAGGCATTAGTAAAACCTATAGTTTAAAAGTCACTTTTTAAGACCATACCATGCCCGTGTACGACAAGCATAATTTGACCTAAATGAAACTATTTTTCTTTATCCTTTTGGGAAAAGATCTATAACTCACTCATCTTTGATGAGGATATTTTTTTGTAATTTTTTTCCATATATTTTTTTTTTGTTATTTTTTAATTGGGCATAATCACTATTTTGAAAAATCCACGTGTACGGCAAGTATAATTTGACCTAAACTTAATATTTTTTATTTTTATTTTTAAATTGTATAGATTTGTCTGTAGTTTGATGCCATATAATTTTTTTTTCAAAAAACTTAAAGACAAAAAAGCTATTAAAATTTTTAAAAACCATGTTATTTAAAGTTTATGGATCTCTTTCATTAGAAATTATTTTTAAATTAAAAATATTGATCCATTCTCTTAAAAAATTATATATTTGGAATCTAAATAGTGTTTACTATAATGGGTTTTTGTTGTTCAAAAAAAATCTGAAAATTAGGTGTTCAGATATATTTTTGAAGTCATTTTTTTGTATGAAGCTTGATTTAGGCTTGAAGTTGTAGGTCAAACTAGTTTCAAGCCTCAGGTTCGGCTTTGGGAACCTAAAAGTGGGCCCCAAAAAAATCTTTTTACAAACAAGATCCTATGTTGAAAATAGGATCTTGTGTTTAAAACGGGATCCCGTTCTTTATTGCAAATTTAAAAAAAAAAAAAGCAAACGGGATCCCGTTTCGAATTAAAACGGGATCCCGTTTGCTTTTACCATTAGTTTTTTAATTTGAATTATATAAATATATGATCATTTAACATAATAAAACATGTCGATTCAAATGTGCGAGTTTTTAAATGATATATTATGATCTAGTTGTCCTTTGGATGCTTTTTGGTCGCAATTTTAGATCCATTTTTTGAAGGTGGCACTTATTGCATAAGTTTTTAGTCATGGGGTCTAAACAACGTCAGAAGAAGAAACAAAGGAGGAAATTGACTGTAGAGGAAATTCAAGAAGAACGAGAGAAGGAGGCCAAACGTCAAACAAATAGAAGAATGATGATTTGACAAATGAATAATCCTGATGCTTCTAGATCCACAACAATGGAAGAGACAAACATTCAAGATGAAGCCTTGGAGGATCAGATGGACGTAGATGATGCAATTATGGATGATGATAATGTGAATGAAATAATTATGAAAAATATTCCAAGTACAACATCCTCAAATCCAGGTACATCTTCAAATTACCCAGGTACATCTTCAAATCCTTCTCTGCAAGACATGGATAATGTGATTATAGGTGATCTTCATATTGCTGATTTAGTAGAAGCTGGATATACCAATGTTGAGATTGATAGAATTGATCATATTAGCTTGAAACCATGCACCTCATATTAGCCTCAAACATATGTCCCCTACTGGTAGGTGATGTGGATAGAATATCATTCGCTGTACATATCAATGACTGGATAATAATAATTTTTTTTGATAAAAATATTATCATCTTCAGAATTATGATGAATACCAAGTTTTCCATCAATGATGAAATTGGTGGACATATAGCATTCTCGTCAGTGAAATATTCTGGAGTTGTCACACTTTCGACTCAAACCACACAAACATCCAATAAGGATGCTATACGTGCGATGACACTTTGTAGTTGGACGGTCATTGATGCCTCTGAATGGACCAATGACACAAGCGTCAGACAAACAGCATCACCATCGGTGGGAATTGATAGTTCTGATACTAATATGTTTTGTACAGATGCCAAGATAACAAGATGAGAAGGGGGGGGTGAATCATACAAACTTAATCTTCCATAAAAACAATAGATTCAACCTCAGTAAACTTATCAAAAAAACTGTAAAGCATGCACACTCATAAATAGATAAGCTCACAAAACATATAACACCAAATTTAACGTAGAAACCCAAATAGGGAAAAACCACTGTGGGATTTCAAGCCCACTAAGAAATATTCTCTTCTAGAGTATGCTCAGTTAAAAGCAAATCCTATTAAAAATTACAAACACATTGCTAGATGTGACCCGGTTAAGGGATTTCCCTTAGATCTATTACGATCTTCACCTTGTTAGAAGTGGCCTTGTTAAAGGATTTCAAACACTCAATCTAAATGTCACCTTGCTAGAGGGTTTTACAAATAAGACTGTTAAGTCCACTTAGTTAAGAGATTTTCTATCACTTTACAAAATAACAGTAATAAAAATATATCTGCAACTTCACATCTAAATATGCTAAAGAAAATTCTTATTTGCTCAATATAATCTAGTCATAGGACTTATATTGTCCCTCTACTGGGCTCTGTACTCTGTTATCAAAAATAGGTCTTCAAGCTTCTGTGCTCAGTAATCACTATGTAGCATTCCTGTGCTTACACTTGCCTGCATTCATTGTTTATCAACAATTCCTTATTTATAAACAATTTACCAACTACTTAATCTACTTGATCACATTTCCCATGATCAATCATAGCCATCAGATCTTCAATCTTGACCAGGTTCAATGTATCCTTCTATCTGAAAACATTTTACCTTGCCTTGGAACTTGCATACATTTCTTGGAACTTGTGCTAAGGTATTGTGGTTCAATCTGAGCTATAGATCTTCCTGTTGATCTTTCATTGCCATAGATCCTTAACAAACTTCATGCATGGCTTACCAATCATTTAATCAACTCTAGCTCATCAGCTTCCTTTATTAAATAATGCTTTTATTCATTCAATGCATTATGTTATTACTCGGTTGGAACTCTGTAAATACTAAACTTCACTCGGTAGACATTCTACCTTCATTAACCGATAGCGATAACCTTAGGGTTTACCGACTAGGTTCCTTAGGGTTTACCAACTAGGTTCTTTACTCGGTAACATAGTATAGTATTAACCTTACAAACAATAGCATATTTAGGATATGAAAACAATCTAAACATCATGATCTCATCATTGTCTAACTCGGTAATAGTTGCCCATTGAATACCTTATTCCTCCCCTTATTCATCACTTTCTTTCTGTGTCTTTTACCGACATCTTAACTCTTTTCAAAACATACTTCTTAAGATATGGCAACATCATACTGAATTAGAAAATCATTTTCTTGACATCAATGACAAAATGATAATATTAAGATAGTGAACATCCTTAATCAGTTATATCCATAGTTATGAACAACCTTCTCAATATCCTTATTGAAATGCCAACAATCTCTCATTGTAATTGGAATGCCAACAATATCCCCCTTTGGCATTGACGGTAAAACCAATTGATTTGACCTAAATGATTCAGATTTAGATTGCTGAAATGCTGAAATGCTCTCCCCCTATCATTAGTCTTCTCCCCCATACATTAGTCTTCTCCCCCTTTGACAACAATGCCAAAAATGAAAAGAAATAAAACATAATTTCTTCCACTGAGAAGTGAATTCCTTGCTGTTATGTATCTACTCAGTCTTGATTAGAGCATTTTGTCTTCAATTCTTGTTTCCTGCACACCTTTAGAAAACCTCCTAAAGTGTGTAAATCAGCATCAACTCCTAAAAGATATTTTATAGAGTCATCGAATTGATGATTTCATCGAACTCAATTAGTGAATGGAAGATAGGGGTAGGACCCCTAACTGACTTCTGAGATACTCAAAAGTGTCCCTTGGTAGTGGTTTGGTGAAGACATCTGCTATTTGTTCCTTTGTGTTAACATACTCCAACGCCACTTTCTTCTCTTGAACTTCTTCTCTAAGATAATGATATTTGATAGAGATGTGCTTTGTCTTAGAGTGCATAATAGGATTCTTTGAAATGTTTATGGCACTAGTATTATCACATAATATAGTTATTGGCTTGGTAACTTGCTCATTTATGCCTTCCAATAGTTGTTTGATCCATGCTATATTAGTGCAATTCAATGCTGCAGCAACATATTCAGCTTTAGTTGTTGACTGTGAAACACATCCTTGTTTCTTGCTAAGCCAACTTACTAGTCTTTCTCCTAAAAAGAAAGCTCCTTCACTTGTGCTTTTCCTATCATCAATGTTGCCTACCCAATCAACATCAATATAAACTTTTAAATCAAAGACATTTCCTTTTCAATATACTAAGCCATAGTCTTCAGTGCCTTTCAGGTATCTGAAAATTCTCTTGATTGTTGTCATGTGTGTTTCCTTGGGATCTGTAGAGAATCTTGCAACTATACCTACTACATGTGCTATATCTGGCCTACTGTGAACAATATATTGCAACTTTCCAATCATAGATCGGTAAAGTGTCTCATCAATAGATACAGATTCATCATTCTTGGATAGTTTACAATTGGTAGTCATAGGAGTGCTTACTGGTTTTGAGTCCTCCATTACAAATTTCTTCAAGATTTCCTTTATGTACTTGGATTGGGTAATGAAAATATCATCTTTCACTTACAGTATCTATAAACCTATGAAATACTTTATCTCACCGATTAATGACATCTCAAATTCTTTTCTCATTTCATTTCCAAAGTTCTTGCATAGAGAGTCATTTCCACAAAAGATAATATCATCAACAAATATGGCTGAGATTAGTATTCCATTTTCATCATTCTTCATGTACATATTGTTGTTTTCACTTGTTCTTATAAAACCAATTTTGATCAAATATGAGTGCAATCTCTCATACCATTCTCTAGGTGCTTGTTTCAAACCATATAAAGCTTTGTTCAATTTACATACCTGATCATTATTTTCTCCTTCAACAAATCCTTCAGGTTGTTCAATGAAAACTTCTTCTTCTAATATACCATTCAGAAATGCAGATTTGACATCCATTTGATATACCTTGAAATGCTTGTAAGCAACATATGCCAACAATGTTCTTACTCCTTCAAGTCTTGCCACAGGTGCAAAAGTGTCACAGTAATCAATTCCTTCTTCTTGAGCATAACCTTTGCAAACTATTCTTGCTTTATTTCTAATGACCTCACCTTTTTCATTCAGCTTGTTTCTGAAAATCCACTTTGTACCGATTACATTTTTGTCCTTCAGTCTTGGGACCAGTGTCCATGTGTCATTCTTCTTGATTTGATCAATCTATTCTGTCATAGAATTTATCCAATCTTCACTGTTAAATGCCTCTTTCACTATCCTTGGTTCAAATTTAGATATCAGACATGTGTTCTGTCTCAGTTTGTTCCTTGTCATCACTGGATCATTCTTATCTCCTATAATTTGACTTGATTCATGATTCCTTCTGACATATTTGGCTAATACAGGCTCGGTAGGCTCTGTATGATCTTCTTCATCACTCGGTAACTAAATATTCTCTTCATTTCCTTCAACAGTCTTCTCGGTATGACTTCTCGGTTGAACATAGACAAGTTCTTCATAATCTTCTGGTTCTTTGGAGTTTCCTTCATCATTTCTTTCTACAAATTCATCAATTTTCACATTTGCACTTTCTACTATTTTGTTAGATGATTTGATCAGACATTTAAATGCTTTGCTTCTAGAAGAATAACCTAGAAATGTTCCTTCTTCACTTTTCTGATCAAACTTACCATTTTTTTCATCTTTGTGTACAAAACATCTACTTCCAAATATTTTAAAATAACTTACATTAGGTTTCTTGTCATACCAGATTTCATAAGGTGTCTTCAAAGTTCCTTTCTTCAATTGTACTTGGTTCAGGGTGTAAACTGCTATGCTTATTGCTTCTCTCCAAAATTTTTGTGGCACTTTCTTTTCAGTCATCAGGGTTTTGGCACAATCCACAATAGATCTGTTTCTTCTCTCATCTATCCAATTTTGTTGTGGAGTTCTCAGTGCAGAGACTTGTCTTATTATACCATGATCATTGCAAAATAAGTTAAACTCATCAGATGTGAACTCTCCTCCTCTATTTGATCTAAGACATTTTAGTTGTCTTCCTATTTCATTTTCAACTCTTGCCTTGTACCATTTAAACATTTGAAAAGATTTTGATTTTTCTTTTAAAAACATTACTAACATCATCCTTGAATAATCATCCACAAATAATATGAAATATTTATCACCATAATAACTTTGAACTTTCATAGGACCACAAAGATCAGTATGCACAAGATCTAAAATTCACTTTGAAGTGTAGGACTTACTTGTAAAGCTTGATCTTATCATCTTACCCATCTGGCATCCTTGACACATAGCATTCTTAGGTTTCTCAAGACTCGATAGACCTCTTACTGGGTGTTTCTTACTTATTTTGATCAGATTATCAAAATTTACATGACAAAATCTTTTATGCTATAACCAGGCATCATCTATCTTTGCATATAGACACTTATTCCAAGTTGAGTCAAGGTGAAATGTGTTACCTTTTGTTTGTGTCCTGGTAACAACTAACTTTCCATGCTTGTCATGAACTTTGACAATTCCTTTCTGAAATTATACTTGGTAACTTGTGTTGTTTAGTTGTGCTACACTCAACAAATTGTATTTCAAACCTTCAACCCAATAAACATCATTACATTTGGCATTGTCAAGAAGTGTTATGGATCCTTTACCTCTTACTAGACATGGTGAATCATTAACAAATCTTACATAGCCTCTGTCATAATCTTCTAATATAATAAACTTGTGTTTATCACCTATCATGTGATGTGAGCATCCACTATCTATGATCCAAGAATCATTAGTGTTTATATGAGATATTAAAGTTTTTTCTTCATACATTTCTTCATCTGATCCATCTTTGATGGCCACATAAACAACTTCCTCTGTATCAGTTTCATCTGATTTATCACCATTAGATTCCTCATCAGCTATTAGGCATGTCTTTTTATCTCTTCTCCTGAAGTCTCGGTGTCCTCTATAATGATTATCTTTCTGTCTGTCATCTCTATAATCTCTCTTTTCACTAGATTCTTTGTCACGATAGTTAGAAGTCATATGTCCAATTCTATCATAGTTAAAACATTTCAAAGGCAACTTTCCCTTGTACTTACCTTTTCCTCTCGGTAGCCTTCTGGCTAAAAGCGCTTCAAACCCTTCTTGCTTTCTGATTTCCTCATACAGTTTGTGTACCTCCTCCACATTTTGGTGAAATCTTTCACTTGCTCCACTGTGATTCCTTTCAGAATACTTATACTTTCTATCATTGTAATCATCAGATTCATTAAGATGTAAAGAACTAAATGCAGACTCAACTTTATTTACTGATGACCCACTGTTATCAAAGTTACTTAACTCAAATGCATGTAGCTTACCAATAGTAGCATCTAAAGAAACTGGCATATTGGGTATAGACCTCAATTCATTAATTACTAAGACTCGGATTGCATAAGCTGGTAGAAGGGTTCTTAACAACTTACTTGTTACATCCTTTTCTTCAATAGTTCCTCCTGCTCCTTTGATTTGATTGACAATCTCCTTTAATCTTGTACTGTACTGGGTTATGTGTTGGCATATGAACACTCCAATGAGACAATGAACGTGATTGAAGGTTTTGTCATTGATGGAAACCTTACAATCCTATGGCATCGGCGAGGAACTACACCAACATTAGCATAACACACTCTACACCGGCACTCAAAACATTGGCACTGGCACAGAGAAAGGAAGTATACCGGCATAGAGGCCGACAGGATTTTTGATATATTATATTTTGTTTATTATTTGAAAAACTTTGTAAGCCGACTTTATATCATTGTAAAATGACTTATATATATAAGAAGTCATTGTAGGACATTTTTTAAGATGTAGAGAATAAGATAAGAAGGCGAAATTAGGCAGACCTATTATGCGAAATATAGGTTAAGGGGTATATGTAGAGAATAGAGTAGAAACTGGTACTGAATCTGGCATTGAAGATGCTATTGTAAAGTAGTACAAGTTATTGGATTTGTATAATCCACATTGTAAGTCAGTGAGACTTCCATTTGAGCAGTGAGCTCTAGGCACCTGGCCTTCCTGCATGTGCAGGCCCCCTTTTGTAAGTAATATTCTCTTATTCGCTAGTAAGAAAATATTGTGGGTCACAAATCCCACCGAGGTTTTTCCCACACCGATTTTCCTCGTTAAATCATTGTGTTATGGTGTCTTTCTTATGTGGTTGCTTTCATTTTTGTTTATTGCATTATTTCTTGCATACTAGTACATTGTTATAATATGTTCTGCATGTTTCAATTTGAGAAATTCTACAAACTGGTTAGATACTAATTCACCCCCGCTCTTAGTATTTGTGGGAATCCTAACAATTGGTATCAGAGTTTGGTCCTCTATTTTCAGAAGCCTAATAGCTTGAGGAAGATCTTGACACTGGTAGAGATGGAAAATTTGATGAAGCAACTTGAAGTAGCTGTCTCAGACTATGATAGAGAGAAATTAAAAAAGATCAAACTTGAAGATGATCTAAAGGCATCTTAGGATATCATTCAGGCACTTCAAGAAAATCTCACCATTGCAAGAAACAAGAGAAGAGAAATTTGTGAAAAGATGCGATTTGAGAATGATGAAATGGAAACTCTAAATGATATGATAGGGAAGCTGAAGCAAGAGAACATGACAACAAAGAATGAAATGCAGGATATGACTATGAGGTTTTGCAAAGAAATTGAAGATAGAAAGAAGAATGAAGAAGATTTGACTAGAAGATTAAGTGATGTAGCAAATGAGAACACCATACTTAGCTATGAAAATGACCTATTAAAGATAGATTTGATGCATACTCAGAATGATTCAAATGAACTCATGAGACAGAAATAATTTCTAGAAAGATAATTGGATACTGCAAATCAACAAAAAGATAAATTCAAGGAAAGCTCAGAAGAACTTGGTAACTTGTTGAAAAATCAGAAACCTAATAGTGACACTAATAGGATTATTTTTGAAGTTGGTGAAAGCTCTGGTACTGCAAACACTCAGGATCACAACAAACCAGTAAGACAACCTAATGCTTATAAATTCAATGGAAAATGCTTTAACTGTAATAAGTATGGTCATAGAGAAAATCAATGTAGATCTATAAATTATCAGAACATCAATACACCCACCACTCAATGTTCAAAATGCAACAAAGCTGGTCATAACTCTAAAAATTGTAGAATGAATGTAAGATGTTATGTTTGTGGAAGATATGGACACTTATCTAATCAATGCAGAACTCAAACCGGCATAGGCTATGGCAAAGCTACTTAGAAAAATAATGTAACTTGTTATGCATGTAACAAGATTGGGCATATTGCACAATTCTGTAGAAGCAAAGGATCACCGATAGACAACAAAAGTGCTAGCTTGAAAGGGAAAGAAAAAGTTGAAGACGTCAAGCGAGAATTCTCAAAACAATGGATTAGAAAAGTAGATCTAAATGTTGGGAATACTCCTCCACCAGTAGAACCAATCAACACCCCACCGGTAGAACAAAGTATTACTCCACCAGTAGGACAGAGTAGTGCTCCACCGGCAAGAAGTTCTTCATCGAACTGAAGAAAGTCAATTTGAGGGTTTTGGCAATTCAATGACACGTGCTATTATTCCCTCAGTTAAAGATGAGAAGTTGAAAGATACTTCTATACCGGCAGACATGTTAAGTGATTACTTAACTGGCATGCATTAAATGTGGTAGATGGCAAAGTAAACATTATAAATTAGTGGTTTTAGCTCCATTTCACTTCACTACAAATTCAAACACCCGAAGAGCGTGAAAACTCCAGAGCTAAGGCATTTCAAAGCAAAGAAGATAAGGATTTCAAGCACTCATCCACCCTAAGGTAGAAAAAGGTATTTATCATCATGGCATCTACCTCTGCACTTGAATACATAGAAAACCCTACTGTAGTCGAGGTTATAGAATGCCCTAGACCCATATTTCAACTAGTTCCTGAAGTAGCAAAGAAGGAAGATACAGGTGCTTTTTCCCAAATTCCTAAAGGAGTTGTTTATGTTGAAGACCCCAGAATTTACATCCATTGCAACATAGAGGAATTAGGTGATGAAGAGATTAAAACCATGTTTAAATCTGTCATATGTGATGCTTCCGGTAATGTAAAAGTTGAACATTAAATTGTTGAAACCCTAGGATTTACAGAGATCATTAGCATTCCTAAATTCCCAAAGGATGTGACTAGGATAGTTTTAAGCAGGGTTCATGGAGAATTTTTCTGGTTAGATGCAATCCACAAAATTACCAAAGAAGTTGTCAAAGAAGTGACAGGGTTACCCTCAACCGGTAAAAGACTAGACAAAACCAAGAAGGTCTCAAATGACCTAGTTACTAAACTAACTAGTGCTACATCTGATAAAAGGTCCTTAAGAGTCAATGATGTAACCGACACCAATGTAAGGTTTGTCAGCATGATATTAGGGTATAAGGCAACTCATGCAACCTGACTCAACTCAGTTTCAAGTTTGTGCATTAAAAGTGCTTATGACATGATCACTAATAATGTAAAGATTGATGTATGTGAGTGGTTGAAGGATGAATTAATTGACAACCTTGGAAAGATCAAGAAAGATAAGAAAGGAACTTTTAGGTTTTGAGATCTGTTAGTATGCCTAATGCTACATATAAACAAACAAGTTCCTAGTATAGGCTACAAAGAGCTTGGATTTGATATACCGGTAGGTAAACAGCTGACAGAACTATTCAATAATATGAGAGAAGATAAGGAACAGAATATAAGTGACTATTTTCAAGCATTTAAGGCCAAAATGAAGAAGAGAATTAGACTATCACAAAAGATGGTTGACAAATACAAGAAGGAAATCTATTTTGTGATCAAGAAGGATGAGATCTGGATGGAAGTAGTCATCCCTAGGACTATTTGGGTAACAAAGATGGGTTATGAGACAAATGACCTTATCATTGAAACATATGCTAAAGCACTTATAGAAGCACCTAGGAAACTAGAGGAAGAAGTCTTTGGTAATGCTAAGACCATAGAGAGCTGAATTCAATCAAAGAAAAATGTCAAAAAGGTTGAAGTGGTTGTGAGAAGAGGTTGTAGAGAAGCTAAGGAAATAAAAGAAGATGTACTTAAGAAAACCGACATCATTGAGGCTGAGTTAGAATCACTTGAACCTGAAACTCACCTATCACCAGTAGGCACATCTTTGGAAAATGACATGCCTACAACTTTCAAAAGAGTTGTAAGAAAAAGAGACCCCTCACCGGTAACCACACTCTCACCTAGGAGGACAAGACAGAAACAACAAGTAGTGAGATCTCTGGTAAAGAAAACTACACCCAAGAAGAAGTTGACACCTAAGAAGAAGAAGATGACTCATCAGGACATGGCCCCTCTAGACAAACTGCTAAATGAAATCACAGAGGAAGGCAAGCTAAAGAATGTAAATAAAATGTATGAAACTTTTATTGTAGATGAAAAAGAACAAATAGAAAATAGTGTCATTTTGCATATGGATATGTATAAGAAATTTTTGTTGGAAGTGGTAGATGAATTACCTAAAGAATTGTTCAAAAGGTTAGAAGCAAGGAGACAAGCAGTAGTAGAACTTGACAAGAAAATAAAGATAGAAAAGCTACTTGCTGTATACCCAGTAAACTCACCCAAGGAAATTGATGATTTAATTGTTGAAGCCAACCGGTTAGTTTTTTCTACTACACACTGGCACATTGCATTAATGGTTGGAAGAGTAAATAAGGTGAATGAGGAAACAATGAATGCATGGGACATATTCCTAGTAGAAAAAGAAAAATGGGAAGAATACATGAGCCCCAAACCAATAAAGGTATATCAAAAGGTAAAAGACAAGGGTAAAGGTATAGTTGGTGGACCACCTAGTATCAAAGTCAAAGACAACTTACTCCCACCTCCTTTGATTACTCCACCGGTAACAACAACAACAACCATAGAAGATCAACCAATAGTTGAAAGTATGGATGTAGAGGATGTCAATCCTAATCCTAAAGTCTTATATATAGTAAATGTTGATACACAAAATATAAACATTGTGGTAGACCAAGATACAACTAGTAAGACTAAAATGACTAATGACCCACTAGTAGCTAAACAGACTAATAACACTCAAAACAAACCAGCAGATGATAACATAGGGGAATAGGTAGAAAATCAAAATGAGACAGAGCAACAAACAGAGCAACCAACAGAGCAACAAACTGAAACACCATTAGAGACACAAACTGAGAAACAGTCTCTGAAACAGAAACAGGAACAGAGTCATGTGGAAACAAGGAAACCAGCAACTAGAGAAGTAGATAAACCATTGCTTAAGGAAATGCAAACACAAACAGACCTACCAGAGGTCAATACAAGCTTGGTTACTTCCACCACCGGCGGTATTCAGAATGTAGATTCTTCATCAGCAGGTTTTAAAGCAACAAATGTGACTGAAGTACTCTTAGATTCAATTAAGAGGATAACATATTGTAGATCTCAAGCCTATAAGGCTATAGATGATACAATTCCAATTTTGAAGAGATTAGCTCCTAACTGTAACATAGACAATAAATATTCATTGAGTCAAATTGAAATTTTGTCTAAATATATCAATGAAAACATAGTGACAATTGAGGAAGAGGCATTGAAGGATAAAATAGAAATGGAAAAACAAAAATTCTTTGAAAATCAGATAAAGAAGTGTACTAGAGATTTTGACACACTTCTACTGGAACTTTGCAACTCTTTGAAGGAGTTAAAAACTCTATACAAAGATACTTGCAAGACAAACTTTTTGACAATAGACATAGATAAGAAGATGAGCAAGATACAGGATGAGATAAATAAACTTGCAGATAATTTTGTTAACTCACCAGATACACTATCAGTTTTTGAGTAGCAGATAACAAATTTTGAGGATGAGATACTAAAGTTGGGAAGAGAAAAGGAGAGAATAGTGGATAAGGCAAAACATTTAAGGCTAAGACTGAGTCCAAGATTGGACTATCTATTATTCATGCGTAAAGAGATATCTGAGGCACTTGTACAGGGATAGAGGACACTGGTAGAACACTTGCAGCAACTCACCAGTACAGTCCAGAGGACAGAGACTGCTATCAGAGATAGTAAAAATTTTATGGAGAGCATAAACTTAATTTTGGCAGATCTATTTCAAATTGTAACTGCTCAGTTACAAGGTTGAAACTACAAACTCTACTGACATCTTGACAACCTTTGTCATTGATGCCAAAGGGGGAGTAGAGGTATGAGAAAATTCAAAACATCACAGGAATCATATGCTCAGGGGGAGCACACATTTTTGGTAAAAGGAATCATATGCTCGGGGAGAGCACACATTTTTGGTAACATTTTTTTGGACACACATCTTTGGATAATACTTTTTGAAATTTCTCATGAGTGATGCCATCAATGCCAAAGGGGGAGATTGTTGGCATATGAACACTCCGATGAGACATTGAAGGTGATTGAAGGTTTTGTCATTGATGGCAACCTTACAATCCTATGCCACCATCAAGGCACTACACTGGCATCAGCAGAACACACTCTACACCGGCACTCAGAACACCGACACCAACATAGAGAAAGGAAGTATACCGGCACAAAGGTCGACATGATTTTTGATATATTATATTTTTTTTATTATTTGAAAAGCTTTGTAAGCCGACTTGATATCATTGTAAAATGACTTATATATATAAGAAGTCATTTTAGGACACTTTGTAAGATGTAGAGAATAAGATAAGAAGGCAAAATTAGGCAAACCTATTATGTGAAATATAGGTTAAGGGGTATATGTAAAGAACAGAGCAGAAACTGGTACTGAATCTGGCATTGAAGATTCTATTGTAAAGCAGTACAAGTTATTGGATTTGTATAATCCACATTGTAAGTCAGTGAGACTTCCATTTGAGTAGTGAGCTCTAGGCACTTGGCCTTCCTACATGTGCAAGCCCCCTTTTGTAAGTAATATTCTCTTATTGGCTAGTAAGAAAATATTGTGGGTCACAAATCCCACCAAGGTTTTTCCCACACCGGGTTTCCTCGTTAAATCATTGTGTTATGGTGTGTTTCTTATGTGGTTGCTTTTATTTCTATTTATTGCATTATTTCTTACATACCGACACACTGCTATAATATGTTCTGCATGTTTCAATTTGAGAAATTCTACAAACTGGTTAGATACTGATTCACCCCCCACTCTCAGTATCTGTGGGAATCCTAACATTATGTTCTCACCTTCATTCATCCTCATAGATTCAAGTTTTCGTCTAAGACTATCCACTTTTTCTCTTTGAACATGTTCATCACCACCATACATAGATATGAGCTTATCCCACATTGACTTTGCATCATTGCAACCTTCTAGATCATTAAACTCTGAGTCGATCAATGCAGATGTTATTTCAATAATTTCTTGGATATGTTCTTGCTTTGCCTTTATCTCTTCCATTGTCAATGGATAGGTGCTCAGTGTGATGAAATCATTTTCCAGATAATATACATCATATTCTCCAACTCCTGATAAGTGCAGCTTCATCCTTTTCCTACCATGTAGAGAAACTTGACTTGTTCAGCTTCGGTGCATCCCTCTTATATATCTTTGGATATTTGCCTCAAGTACCTTTAAACTTTTCTTCTGGAGTCCAAAGCTCTGATACCAATTGATAGTTCTGATACTAATATGTTTAGTATAGATGCCAAGCTAACAAGATAAGAGTGGGGGTGAATCATACAAACTTAATCTTCCATAAAAACAATAGATTCAACCTCGGTAAAATTATTAGAAAAACTATAAAGAATGCACACTCATAAATAGATAAGATCACAAAATATATAACACCAGATTTAACGTGGAAACCCAAATAGGGAAAAACCACTATGGGATTTCGGACCCACTAAGAAATATACTCTTCTAGAGTATGCTCAGTTAAAAGAAAATCCTGTTAAAGATTACAAACACATTGCTAGATGTGACCCGGTTAAGGGATTTCCCTCAGATTTGTTAGGATCTTCACTTTTTTAGAAGTGACCTTGTTAAAGGATTTCAAACACTCAATCTGAATGTCACCTTGCTAGAGGGTTTTACAAATAAGACTGTTAAGTCCACTCAGTTAAGAGATTTTCTGTCACTTTAAAAAATAACAGTAATAAAAATATATCTGCAACTTAACATTTAAAAATGCTAAAGCAGATTCTTATTTGCTCAATACAATCTAGTCATAGGACTTATCTTGTCCCTCTGCTGGGCTCCATACTCTGTTATCAAAAATAGGTCTTCAAGCTTCTGTGCTCGGTAATCACTATGTAGCATTCATGTGCTTACACTTGCCCACATTCATTGTTTATCAACAATTCCTTATTTATAAACAATTTGCCAACCACTTAATCTCCTTGATCACATTTCCCATGATCAATCATAGCCATCAGATCTTGAATCTTGACCAAGTTCAACGTATCCTTTGATCCGAAAACATTTTACCTCGCCTTGGAACTTGCATACATTTCTTGGAACTTGTACTAAGGTATTGCGGTTCAATCTGAGTTGTAGATCTTCCTGCCGATCTTTCATTGCCATAGATCCTTAACAAACTTCATGCATGACTTACCAATCATTTAATCAACTCCAGCTCATCAGCTTCCTTCATTAAATAATGCTTTTATTCATTCTATGCTTTCTATTATTACTCGGTTGCAACTCAGTAAATACTAAACTTCACTTGGCAGACATTCTGCCTTCATTAATCGATAGCGATAACATTAGGGTTTACCCACTAGGTTCCTTAGGGTTTACCAACTAGTTTCTTTGCTCGGTAACATAGTATAGTATTAACCTTACAAATAATAGCATATGTAGGATATCAAAACAATCTAAACATCATGATCTCATCATTGTCTAAATTGGTAATAGTTGCCCATTGAATAACTTATTCCTCCCTTTATTCATCACATTCTTTATGTGTCTTTTACTAACATCTTTACTCTTTTCAAAACATACTTCTTAAGATATGGCAACATCATATTGAATTAGAAAATCAATTTCTTGACATCAATGACAAAATAATAATATTAAGACAGTGAACATCCTTAATCAGTTATATCCATAGTCATCAACAACCTTCTCAATATCATTATTGAAATGCTAACAATCTCTCATTGTAATTGGAATGCCAACAATCTCCCTTTGTCTGTTATAATGCTAACAGGAATTTCCAAATTGTTGTCGGCTTTGCATCGAAATCTACTGAAGCATCCAATAGGAATGCTACATGTTCGATGACTTTTTTGACCGGAAGAGCGATCATACCCACCATCGGCAGAGTCCATGGGATTGTCGTATTTCCGATGATCAGGGCATCGTTGACAAATCTGTTGACAAGTTTTTGATGGCTACTTTTGTTGGCACTCTGATGAAAATTAGTCACAAATCCAACAATTGGCCGTCGGAAATTAGCTCCAAATGTACTAGTGACAGGTGCACAGTCTATGATATCTAAGGCAACAAGTAATTTTTTTCCTACGACTGTGTTTTGCAACTCTTGTTTGTGTGGTGTTGTTTGGTGCTTGAAAAATCAAAAGTTTTTTTGAATAGTAATTGAAGGATAGTTTAAGATGGCACCACAAAGGGAATTCAGTGGAAAGGTTGATTATGAATAAAGTGCTATCTATGATCACTTTTTAGAACAACAGGCTCAATCTACTAATAGTGTAGCCAAGATAAAAGAAATTGTGCCTAAACTCTCTACCTAAGGATTGGTCATGGTTTGTAGGATAAGGGGTATTGGCTGAGAGATGCTCAGATAGGTATGACAGGTTTGGGTTTTATTAGAGTAGGATCTGGTCAGCGAAATTTACCTACTCCTATAAACAGTATATGGGAGTTAGATGTTGGAAAACTTGTGGTCCCTGGAGTATTCATGGACGTTGATCTGTTAACCCAAATTTCCAAAAATTATGACCCCATCACTAAGACTATGAGAAATGTTAATGGGGGGAGCTTAATTGAAATCAATGATGATGAATTCAAAAAAGTTTTCTTGCCGAGTGAGGTTTCAAATTACTTAGAGCCCATTGATTTTGAGATAATTAAGAATGTCTATGATGCACAAAGGGATCACCTTAGGAGTGGGCTGTTGAAAGAATTCTTTTCAAAGATAGGAGGATTAACTTTAGTAGGCCCTGGCACAATGGAGCATTTCCCTTTGAATTTATTTACTTTAAGGGCTAAGGGTATATATTGGTCTTTATGTAAAATTCTTGGGGAAGATGTAGAGAGTGCCATGCCAACCCATTACATGCTTATGATGGCACAAATTTTCAACCCATCTTTAGCAGTGACCTATGATTTTGCACCCTATGTTATAGATGCCATTCATGAAGGCCTAATTGGGATAAATAATGCTAAGGTAGATAGAACTTTTGGCTCATACTCCATGTTGATCCACATGTTCTTGTTTAAAGGTGTTGAATATTTTGCAAATTACATGGACCTATTAAGGGAGAAGGATGGAAGAGATATGTATGTTCAGCTATGGAGTACAGAGAGTATGCAAGTTATTTGAAATTTGATAGATGCTTTGTATCTAGGCTCAGAATCCTTTTGTGCCAAGAAAAACCTAGGATTCCTAAGGCCCTCCTTGAATTCCTCAAACCCAAGGAGTTTGCTGAAAATATTAAGATTGTGCACAACTGAGGTGATGTAATCTTGTACCCAGTTTATACTATTTTTAGAGTATATGGTTTTAGGGGAACCTCAAATTTGCTTCCTTACCAGGTCCCTTTGAAGGTAGGCATTGCTGACATTTTGAGGCAAATTGGAGGCCTTCAAGAAGCAAAGTTGACAAACAAAGGAAGGGGGACAATTTTCCCAACAATCACTGTGGCACATTAGTTTGTGATCACCAAGGGTGGCTAGTTACATTTTGAGAGTTTTCTTCAGCCATACAGGTTATCAACTACAGTTGCTAGGTGTTGATCCAGAGGACTTCTTTAACGACATGTTTAGGAGGAAAGTTAGGTGTGGAGGTAGTGTTCATCAATTTAACTTTATTAAAGAACTAATAAGGAATGAATTCAACTTAGATGAGAAATAAATAAGAGAAGAAAAATTGTTGGCATTCAAGAAGACCCTTGATTTTGTCCAACATATTGACAAGAACTATGATCCCTTGGGGAGTTTTTACCCTTTTGAAGTGAACATTAATTTTTTGGTGGTCTATTTTTAGGATGCAATGTAGGCCTTAAATGAGAAAAAATATGTTGTAATAAAAGCATACTCTGAGAAAGCTAAACATGTTTTAGCTAAGCCTGTTTTTGCCAAAGTGGTTCCCCCAAGTGAATATGTGATGTTTAAAAGATTAGGGTATAATGTAGTAATGCCCCGGAAAGATGAGCCTTCCACCTCAAAAGGAAAGATGCCAATAGAGGATGCTACAGACGTGCAAGCCTCCCCAAAAGGGAAAATGTTAGGAAAAGAAACATGGCCAACTGAGTCCTTGTATTCCCCTTCTCAATCTCCATTACTCATAGGAGATGAGCATGTAGTAGCTGAACAATTGTTTCAATTAGGAAGACTTGGAGAGATAGCATGCACATATGGAGAAATACAAGAAGTAATTCCAATAGAGCCAGCAGGTGCCAAAATGGACCTGACTATTGAAGAACATGCAGATCAAAAGTTGTAATTGTTCCCTAAAGGTTTTGTTAATAATGATAAATTGAAAGATAAAGATGTATGGATTGGTGAGTTAGGCCATAATCTGTCACAAAGAATAAATGGCATCATGAATACAGATGATATTTCCTTGTTAATTCAAACCATTGAGGAAATTGAAAAAATAAAATCACACTTTTGGTTTTTGGAGAAGGCAATCAAATAGTTAAAGGAGACGTGGAAAGGGTTAGATAAGCTGACAAAGAAAATTGTTAGTTTCTACTGGCCTAGTGATGATACATTCAAGTAATGGGAAAATAAATATGTGATAAGGGAAATAGAGGCTCAGGGACAATTAACCGATCATATAGCATGTGATAAGCCTCAGGCAACTTGAAGCGATTAACCCTTGTAACGGATTAGTTTTTTTCTTGAGTAATTGGATTTTTAAAGAATTGAAGACACCTAGCACTTGACCTATGAATCTTGAGAAGTCAGTTGGCCTTTCTCTAGCTAGTTAACTAATCATTTTTTCTCCTATTGTCATTTGTAAACAATGTAACCTTTTTTGGGGGAATTATAGTTAGAACAAGAATACTTTCTAGGAAAGTCTGAAGCTTGTTAAATCAATCTCTCTATAAATGGATACCAAGACTACTTAGAAAATCATCACAAGAATTTTGTAAAGAGCTATGGAAAAATGTATTCAAGCTTTCATTTCACACTCCAGAGAATCATTCATGTGTTTTTGGTAGAACTTTGATGAGATAATACTAATATACTAATCAAAATATTTTGAGCATAGATTTATGTTGTCTTTATGTCTATGTGATTGGTTATCATTTTGATTTAATGATCTAGGATTGTTTACTGAAATAATTTGTAAAGAAAATTACAAGAATGTCTTAGGTTTTCCCCTCAAGGAAGGAAATTAAATATACTTGATTCCTTTTCATTGATAATCAATAACTGTGCATGAATTTGATGACTAGGTATCGCATGGGTCAATAATCCATATATGTCAGGCATGTATATATCTAATAAATCGAGGTGATTATTGTGTCTATGAATTTATATTGTCAATCTTATATTTAATTTTGAATGACTCCGAAGCCCAAATAAGGCACTGGTACAGCTTGTTAAAGTTTATGACTTTCTGGGTGATCAATTATAACAAAGAAATATATTTCATTTATTTTTAGTAGCATTTAAAGTGATAAGGTTTTTAGAAATTCACACTGGTTTTCTCTAAGTCATCAAGTAAAATTGTGAGAGAGTAATCACAAAAGGTATACCCGCCTAAGCTCTTTTGAAGCTTGAAGTGTAAGAATTTTCTTTGTAAACCTTGTCAATTTTTGTCTTATGTTTCTATTCTTGTTTTTCTCTCTATATGTGACCGATGCTTAAAATCTTGTAGAGAGAACAAAGCAATCAGAAATTGAGAACACGTTCCCTCTTCATCGTTACAATAGAATCTTTCCCTCAAGTGGTTAGGCTTACAACATAGAGGACCTAGAGGACGCTCTGATACCAATTGATAACTCAATGATGAACAAATAGTACCAAAACAGGTACTAAGAGGGGAAGCATGAATTAGTACAAACAAACACACAGTCTTAAACCGGTTTGACAACAGATACTTCAAATAAATGGTAAACAGTGATACCGGTTCAACACAAACTTCAACCGGTAAAGCCAAGAGTGTCTCAGACAAGCATTAACTAGTTGATCACTTATTTTTTCACTTAACTCAAAACAACAGTACCATTTCACTCTTATGCATGAACAGGTAATCTATTATCAGATCTTCACTACAACTAGTTCAACATTTTTTACTGACAGGCATAAAACACAGAAACATCATATGCTTAATAGGCAATAAAAAAAATCACAAGATAAAAACATCACACATGACACACTTATTTTTCATGTGGAAACCCAATTGGGAAAAACCACAATGGGAATGAATACCCACAAGCTTGCTTTTGAAATCTTTAGAAGTTTGCTCTGTTAGGAGCCTTGTCTGGTTAAAGACATTACAATAGGTTCTGCTAGGAACCGATCCTGTTAGGGATCACCCGGTTAAGGGATGGCTACAATACCCAGTTAAGGGTTAAACTCAGTTAGGGTTACCTTGTTAGAGGATTTCAAGAACTCAATAGCTAAAGGATCTCAAGAGCTCTATAGCTTCCCAGAACTCAATAACTTTGAGATACCCTATTAAAGGATTTGTATCAGGCCGGTTAAGGCTACCCTGTTAAGGGATTTCACAACTATTGAAATGGTTAAAGATCAATGGGAATTACAATGATCTGGTAGTAGCACTCAATGCTAATGCAGATCTGCTTTGGCTCCTCTTCACCTTCTGCACATTCACTTTGCAGGTATATCTTCTCTCCTTTGGTTTGGCAAGAATCATGTATCACTTTCCTTGGATACACACATACAACTTTTGCCAACAACTCTGAAAGAAAGACAACATCGACCTTATATGAAATAGATAGGTCGGTAGAAAAAATCCTCAACCCTAAACCTGTTAGGTTAAGCAATTCAAATGGTTTAATCTTGACCATTGAATCATACTGCATTAAATGCAACAATCTTGAATCAATCTCAAGACAGTCTCCATTGTCCATTATCCACCGATTTCGTGGTGGCTGATAACCCATCACGTGTTATCACCATTTAACAAACTTCACACATTCCCGAGGTAGATAGGGATAGCCTTCTTCATGCAAGATCCTTCATGCACATAGGGCTTACATGGCAACATGATTAGTCATCCATTACCATGCTAACTCATCACACAAAGATTACCGATTGAGTCACATAGGCTTGAGGCACTCCAACTGGAAACCTTGACACTACCAACCGGTAGTCACACAAGGGTTCCATGAATTGGTTCCCATATGCTGGTTCATCTTCAATGAACATACCGCTTTAATTTCACATAACCAATTCTCATATCATCATGTCGGTTTACTTTTCATCATGCCGGTTCACTTTTGCACATATACCGGTTCACACATGTGTCAGTTCTCTCTTCTCTTGACACATATTGACATCAATGACAACATACAATATCATTATGTCCTCATACCAGTTCACATAATGCGAACAATCTCCCCCTTTGGCATTGATGGCAATAAACAAAGATATTTCTCTGCTTCACATCTTCTCCCCCTTTGACAACAATGCCAAAGTGGAGGCACAAGCATCCCTGTTCCATTATGCTGCTCCCCCTAAGGAGGAGCATCCTTCAACACATCAATCAACAAAAAAATTGACTATGCAATACCTGACTGATGTGGAGAAAATACTTTTAGTTCACCTCCTTAAGGGGCAGTACCCCCAATTCACTTCTTAAATGCACAAATGTAGCCTTTGGGAGAGGCTTGGTGAATATGTCTACTAACTGCTCCTTGCTGGAAACATGCTCTAGTGAAATCTCTTTATTTTGAACCTTTTCCCTCGAGAAATGATACTTAAGCCCAAAAGGCTTGGTTCTAGAATGTAAAACTAGATTCTTTGAAATATTGATAGCACTTGTGTTATCACAAAATATACTTATCGGTTTAGATATAGGGATTTTGAAGCCATTTAAAACATGCTTCATCCAGATTGTCTAAGTGCAGTTCATGAAAGCTGAAACATACTCCGCTTCCACTATAGACTTAGAGATACAACTCTTCTTCTTACTCATCCATGAGACCAGTCTACCACCAAGAAAGAATGCACCACTAGTTGTGCTTTTCTGGTCATCCACATTACCTGCCCAATCAGCACTTGTGAATACTTTCAGGTTGAAATCATTGTTGTATGGGTACCACAATCCATAATCAACTATTCCCTTTAGATACCTAAGAATCTGCTTGACTACAACCAAGTGAGATTCTCTTGGACTTTTTTGAAACCTTGTAGTAATGCCAACTGCATGTTCAATATCCAGTTTGTTGTGCACTATATAATGCAACTTACCAATCATTGACCGGTATTCCTTCTCATCAACCAATGCAGAATCATTCTCTTTTGATAATTTGCAGCTGGTCACCATCGGTGTACCAACTAGTTTTCTATCTTCCATGCCAAAGGTCTTCAACACCTCTTTGACATATTTGGACTGAGTGATAAAGATTCCTTCTTTCATCTGCTGGATCTGTAGTCCAATGAAGAACTTAATCTCTCCTATGAGTGACATCTCAAACTCTTTCTTCATCTCATCAGCGAACTCATGACTCATCTTGTCATCTCCACCAAAGATAATGTCATCAACAAAAACCTCACAGATTACGATCTGATCTCCTTCAGACTTCAAGTAGATATTGCTATCTTCACTTGTTCTCTCAAATCCAATCTTGACAAGATGGGAATGCAGACATTCATACCATGCTCTAGGTGCCTGCTTTAAACCATATAAGGCTTTATGTAGCCTGCATAACATATCATTGTCTTCAGATAGGGAAAACCCATCTGCTTGCTCTATATACACCTCCTCTTCAAGTACACCATTTAGGAATGCAGATTTTACATCCATTTGATATACCTTGAATCCTTTAAAAGCTACATATGGAAGAAGCATATGGACTCCTTCCAATCTGGCTATAGGAGAAAAGGTTTCTCCATAGTCTTCTCCTTCTTCTTCAGCATATCCTTTGCACACCAATCTAGCTTTGTTTCTAATCATTGTGCCATCCTCATTAAGCTTGTTTTTGAAAACCCATTTGGTACCAATAACATTTTTATGCTCCAATCTGGGTACCAAGGACCATGTACCATTTTTCTTTATCTGGTCAAGTTCCTCTTCCATTGCCTTGATCCAATCTTCATCTTTATGTACCTCTTTGAATGATTTAGGCTCAAATTCAAAGATCATACATGAGTTTTCTCTGATTTTCCTTCTTGTAAGGATTCCTGCATCCTTATCCCCTATGATCTGCTTAGGATCATGGTTCAGCTTTACATACCGAGGAATGGTCTTGACAGATTCCTCTTTCTTTTCTCCTTCATCTTCTTCTCCACTAGTATTAGAATCTACATCTGTTGGTGTGGGAACACACTTACTGGTACTTTGTTGACTGGCAACTAGTTCCTGGAAGGTAACAGCCAGTTCATTTACCGCTTGCTTACTGCTAGTTTCCTCAATTTTCTCAGAGGTTTCATCAATTCTCACATTGATGCTTTCCATAATTATCTGATTCCTATTGTTGTAACACTTCAGAGCTTTACTCTTGGTGGAATATCCTAGGAATATCCCCTCATCACATTTAGCTTCAAACTTCCCTTGATGTTCACTCCTCTTGATGTAACATTTGCTACCAAAAACCTTAAAGTAGCTCACCACAAGTGTCTTACCGGTCCAATACTCATGAGGAGTTTTATCCTTACCTTTATTGATGAGTATCCAGTTCATTGTGTAGACTGCAATGCTCACCGCTTCTCTAAAAAGGTGTGAGCTACCTTTCCTTGAATCAACATTGTTCTTGCTGCTTCAACCACTATCCGGTTGTTCCTCTCTGCTAGGCCATTTTGTTGTGGAGTCCGGGGGGTAGACAGTTGCCTCTTGATGCCAAATTCTTCACAATACTTGTTGAATTCACTGGAAGTGAATTCCCCTCCTTGATCCATTCTGAGGCACTTGATCCTTTTACCACTTTCCTTCTCCACTAATGCTCTGAAAGCTTTGAACTTCACAAAGGCTTCAGACTTGTCTTTCAAGAATGTGACCCACATCATTCTTGAGTAGTCATCAGTGAGGATCATGAAGTACCTATCACCCTACACACTTTTAGTTTTCATAGGACCACACAAATCAGTATGCACAAGATCAAGCAAGTTGCCAGTATTGAAACATTTACCTTTAAAGGTTGAGGAAGAGATTTTCCCCAATTGACATTCTCTGCACAAGGTATTTTCCGGTTTGTTTAGCACTGACAATCCTCTAATTGCCTTGATCTTACTAGCCTTTACAATGTTATCAAAGTTTATATGGCAGAGTCTCCTATGCCATATCTAGCTATCATCACATTTAGCCATTAAGCATGTACTTACATTTGCATTCAACTGAAATAGGTTACCTTTGGTCTACATGCTTGTGGCCACCAGTTCATCATTCTTTCCTTTGATTCTGCATACTCCATTCTTGAATTCTAGAGTGAGACCACTATCATTTAGCTAGGCAACACTCAAGAGGTTGTGTCTGAGACCATCAACCCAATACACATTTTCAGCACTAATCTTTCCATTCAGAGAGATGGACCCTCTTCCTTTAACCATGCATGGTGCATCATTACCAAAATGAACCACACCACCATCATATTCTTCCAAAGATAAAAACTTGGTCTAGTCAACGGTCATATGGTGAGAATAGCCACTATCAATAATCCACTCATTGAAATTATCAAAGTGGGAGACAAGAGCCTTCTTATCTGACATGTCTTCCTTTACAGCAACAAACACAATGTCTTCATTCTCTTCATCTTCTAATTCCTCATCTGTGACACCTTCATCAACTACAACAAAACGGTTTCTTTGGTTTCCTCCTTTGAATTTCTTGAACCTTTCTAGTTTATCCTTGTTGTCACTATTAGGACAGTTCATAGCAATATGTCCTATCCGGTTACAAGAAAAACATTTCAAATGGATCTTACCTTTGTATTTACTGATTCCTTTTGGAAATTTCCTAGCAAGAAGAGCTTCAAATTCCATCAAAAACTCCTCATCATCCATTGTTCTGCCCTATCTTGTTTCATCACTGGTGCTTACTTCTTTTCCTTTTCTGGGTGATACAGTAGAAGCTTTAAAAGTTGATTCTATCTTTTGAACACTGCCATCAAAACTATTCAGCCCATAGGCTGTCAACTTTGCAATGATGGAGTCCAAGGATACCTTAATCTTGTCAATTGATCTCAGCTCCTGAATAGCAGCAACCCTTATTGCATAGACCGGCAATAGGGATCTCAAGACTTTGCCTACCATAGTGGCATCTTCCATTTTACCACCTGCACTCTTGATATCTCTAACAACAGTTTTGATTCTAATGCCATATTGTTGAATGGTTTCTCCTTCAACCATTCGCATATCTTCAAACTTCCCTCTAAGACTTTCTTCCTTAGCTTGTTTTACATGCTCATCACCTCCATAGATATTTTCAAGAGCATCCCATACCTCTTTGGGATTTACCTTATCTTGGACATCAATGAGCTCAATGTCAGATAAACTACTGACTAGGGCTTCAATGACTTGCCCATTCTCCTGTATCTCTCTCTTTTTGTCATCGGTGAGAGCACCGATAGGGGCAACATAGGGATTCTCAACATAGCTCTAGTGTTGAGAACCCATACTTCTGATGTATATCTTGATTCTATCTTTTCATATACTAAAATTATCTCTATTAAACTTTGGACCTTCCCTCTTCATCATTACAAAAGAATCTTTCCCTCAAGCGGTTAGGCTTACAACATAGAGCACCTGGAGGATGCTCTGATACCAATTGATAACTCAATGATGAATGAATAGTATCAAAACTGGTACTAAGAGGGGGGGGTGGATCAGTACAGACAAAAACACAGTCTTAAACCGGTTTGATAACAGATACTTCAAATGACTGGTAAACAGTGATACCGGTTCAACATAGGCTGCAATCGATAAAGCCAAGAGTGTCTAAGACAAGCATTAACTAGTTGATCACTTAGTTATTCACTTAACTCAGAACAACACTACAATTTCACCCTTATGCATGAACAGGTAATCTATTATCAGATCTTCACTACAACTAGTTCAACATGTTTTATTGACAGGCATAAAACACAGAACCATCATATGCTTAACAGGCAATAACAAAACATCACAAGATAAAAGCATCACACATGACACACTTATTTTTCATGTGGAAACCTAACTGGGAAAAACCATGATGGGAATGAATACCCACAAGCTTTCTTTTGAACTCTTTAGAAGTTTGCTCTGTTAGGAGCCTTGTCCGGTTAAAGACATTACAATAGGTTCTGCTAGGAACCAATCTTGTTAGGGATCACCCAGTTAAGGGATGGCTACAGTACCTGGTTAGGGTTACCTTGTTAGAGGATTTCAAGAACTCAATAGCTAAAGGATCTCCAGAGCTCTATAGCTTCCCAGAACTCAATTACTTCGAGTTACCCTATTAAAGGATTTGTATCAAGCTGGTTAAGGCTACCCTGTTAAGGGATTTCACAACTGTTGAAATGGTTAAAGATCAATAGGAATTACAATGATCTAGTAACAACAATCAATCCTAATGCAGATCCACTTTGGCTCCTCTTCACCTTCTGTACATTCACTTTGCAGGTATATCTTCTCTCCTTTGATCTGGCAAGAATCATGTATCACTTTCCTTGGATACACATACAACTTTTTCCAACAACTCTGAAAGAAACACAACATTGACCTTATAGGAAACAGATAGGTCGGTAGCAAAAACCCTAAACCCTAAACCTATTAGGTTAAGCAATTCAAATAGTTTAATCTTGTCCGTTGAATCATACTACATTAAATGCAACAATCTTGAATTGATCTCAAGACAGTCTCCATCATCCATTATCCACCGATTTCATGGCAGCTGATAACCCATCACGCATTATCACTGTTTAACAAACTACGCACATTCCTGAGGTAGATAGGGATAGCCTTCTTCATGCAAGATCCTTCATGTGCAAAGGGCTTATGTGGCAACATGATCAGTTATCCATTACCATGCTAACTCATCACACAAAGATTACTGATTGAGTCACACAAGCTTGAGATGCTCCAACCAGAAACCTTGACACTACCAACCGGTAGTCACACAAGGGTTCCATGAACTAGTTCCCATATGCCGGTTCATCTTCAGCGAACATACCACTTCAATTTCACATAGCCAATTCTCATATC
Organism: Cryptomeria japonica; assembly: GCF_030272615.1. Classification (NCBI taxonomy): domain Eukaryota; kingdom Viridiplantae; phylum Streptophyta; class Pinopsida; order Cupressales; family Cupressaceae; genus Cryptomeria; species Cryptomeria japonica. Next base: position 669,299,338 of record NC_081407.1, on the reverse strand, counting down.
ATCATGCTGGTTTACTTTTCATCATGTCGGTTCACTTTTGCACATATACCTGTTCACACGTGTTAGTTCTCTCTTCTCTTCACACATATTGACATCAATGACAACATACAATATCATTATGTCCTCATACTAGTTCACATAATGCCAACAGTATATATCTAATAAATCAAGGTGATGATTGTGTCTATGAATTTGTATTTTCAATCTTATATTTAATTTTGAATGACTCTAAAGCCCAAATAAGGCATTGGTACAGCTTGTTAAAGTTTGTGACTTTCTAGGTGATCAATTATAACGAAAAAAAATATTTCATTTATTTTTAGTAGTATTTAAAGTGATAACATTTTTAGAAATTCACACTGGTTTTCTCTAAGTCATCAAGTAAAATTGTGAGAGAGTAATCACAAAAGGTATACCCACGTAAGCTCTTTTGAAGCTTGAAGTGTAAGAGTTTTCTTTGTAAACCTTGTCAATTTTTGTCTTGTGTTTCTATTCTTTTTTTTCTCTCTATATGTGATCGATGCTTAAAATCTTGTAGAGAGAACAAAGCAATCAGAAATTGAGAACAACAAAAATGGTGTCTCTACTGGGGAGAGTCATAGTATAAGTTTATGATTGAGATCAATGTTTGTATTACCCGAAATTTGTCCGCATCTGCATTTACCTCTGTCCTCATAATATGTTGGCCTACCCCTGTTCTTTTTTTTTTTTTCAATTTTCTTTCTGAAATTAGCTTTCTCCTTTTGTTGCCTCATGTGAGTGATCTGTCGAGTTTAACTTTTTCTAAATTCCCAATTAGGTGGTGACTCTGATAAAAAAAAACTGGTGCTCTTAACAAACTACAAGTCATTTTAAGGAAGCACATACAATGTAGAGAGGAAGGAACATGAGGTCTTACATGAGGAAGAATCATCAAGAAAAATTGCAAGAAGGATTGCCCAAGCCTACTCAGAAAGGCCAAAGAAGAATAGATACACATGAACCAATTAATGCCACATGGATACAAAAGGGAAGCCACATGAGTAAGTCCTTTGAAAGACCCATAGGTTCAAATTCTAATACTTCTTCTCATGAACCTAAGAAAGATATTTTGGGTTTTCATACGGTCTTATTTGGCAATAGCGAGGATGTCCAAACTTTTCATCAAGGGGTGTCTCATACTGGTATTTCTGGGAAATATAGAAGTATTTCCAACATTAGGATGGATTATATACTGCGAACTATAGATGGAAATGTTAGTTTGATTGACATGGATCAAATCCATGTATCAGACTCAGAATTTTTTTTCCCAGATCTAGATGAAGTTTCCTAGGAAATTGAGGCTCTTAATAGAAGAGTTCATTAGCTAATCTCCTTAAGAACACAAAAGGAAATGAACCAAGAGAATGATAATAAGGCTAAAATCATGGAGAAAGATAGGTTATTGAGATAGATTGCCGATCTTGAGCTATTCACCTTAGAAGAACCTTAAAGAAAATAAGAGGGTCCTATCATTAGAGAAAATTTGACTGCTAAAGTTAGTCTTGCACCCAAAGTTTTTATGCAAACTCGTAGTGAGGTTCAAAATGACCCACAACCTACTGAAACCATTGCAAACAAAGGGAAACAAAAGGTTATGAAGACTAGATCTGGTTCCAAAATTGTAGAGGTAGTACTGGGAAGTGAAACCTTACATCATGGACTATTTTTACATGAAATAGAAATAGAGAGAACAAGGAAAGAGAAAGAGAATCTGCAGAGGGAGTTGGAAAAGCATTAGTTAGAAGAAACTAATGCTGAAGTTAGAAGAAAAATTGACTACCTAAAAGATCCTCCCATAATCTTCCCTCCAATAGATCAGACTGAACTTATACCTTAGCATGCTTCACATCCTATGGTAAGAACTCAATCAACCATGTCTTTGAATATTGTTCCACCTCTAAATAAGCATCCTCCTGTTAGTCAAGACAACTTTGCTTTTTCTTCTAATAAGGCCCCAAGAAACCAAATCCCTCGTGTGCAACTTGTCAACCAAAATAACCTGTTCCAAAGAAAACCCATCAATATGGAATTGTATAGACAAATTTTCTTTGATGGAATCCCAGGTTACCCAAACCATGTCCCTATTGAAATGAGAGACAAAATCAAGAAGTTTGCTGGAAACAATGCTATAAGTGTAGAGGAATATTTGAAGTCTTTTGGTGGCATGATCAATAACTATGAGATTTCCAGTGAGGATGTAAAGTGTTTGTGCAGTCTCTAGTGGATGATGTTAGGGATTGATATAGAGGGTTGCCTCTAAATAGCATTAGTTCTTGGGAAGAGTTCAAAATTTTCTTTCAAGAGAAATATGGAGACAATAAAAGTTTGAGCTTCATGCTCAATGAATTTAATAACATTAGGAAGTCTTATAATGAGGCTGTCACATATTTTAATGCAAGGTTTCAAAAGGAAATGCATAGAATTTTTCATCACTAGGTGATGAGGTTAGATGAGAAGGCATGTCTAACTACTTTATAATGCCTTTGACCCAAAGATGACTTATATCCTCCGAGATAGAAATCCACATAGTTTAAGAGATGCTTTTAGAATTGCCATAAATGTGGAAAGTAATAGGAAAGCATCAGGAAAGATGGGAAGAATGACTGATGGTAGATTGTGGCAAGAGAAAAAGCCACAACTAAATAAAACCTCTCAAGAAGAGGATAATATTGAGAAATTAATGACTGTTGTGAAAGACCTTACTGCTAAGGTGAGAAAGAATGATAAACATCATTACAATTGGCAAGATAGGCCTGCTACATTACATGATATGCCTTATAACACCACTTGGAAGGATGGAAAACATTGCAAGATAGGCCAAAACACACACAAAATCATGACACTCCTGATCCTGTAAAGGGTGGAAATGTGCATAATGTGGAGAACACTCCCTGGTGTATAGCATGTGATGGGCCAAACTCCCCTTACCAATGTGTTGTGGCTCAAGATTTGAATGAATCTATGAGGAGTGAACATGAACTGAGATATTAGGGTGAAGATAAACCTGCAGTTAACATGTTTGAAAACATTATTGAAAGTGATGATGAGTCTTCACAAGATGAAGCAAGTGTGCATGATGCATTAAGAAATAGTGAAAATTATCATAGGCAATTAACAATTGATTGGCATCCCACCTTGAATGTGCTAACAATTCAGGATGAAGAAGTCTATCTTAGAAGGCCTAGTGAGGAAGAAGTCAAGAACCTCACCAAAGATGCCTTAGCTAAGGCCAAACATAATTACAATCTTAGGAGTAACAAGAAGGATGAAGATCAGGGTGAGCCTAGTTCTATGTTTATGAAAGAAGTGTCCCAAAAGAAGACAACTAGCAGTAATACTGCTTCCCAAAACAACCATGCCGAAGGGGATCAATCCAAAGCTTTGGGGAAAAATGGAGAAAATAGTATGACTCGCAATTCACTTGGGACAGTTGTTGATAAAAAGACAAGTCAGCCAAAAACAAAAAAGGTTAAAGCCCATACTAAGTCAAGTGTCAGTTCTACATTTGATATGACTCAGGCTTTACCTCAAATGAAAGTTATAGTACCACCGATGGAGTTGTTAAAAATGAAAGAGCATAGAGAATTTGTTTTTTCTTTACTTTCTAGTATATCAGACAACAATGCATCTCTATCTAATGGTACTGAGAAGGATAAAAAAGATCAAGAGCAACAAATTTTAGAAATTTATGTGGGAACTAAAATTACTCAGGAACCTTCCCAGGTTGATCCTTTCTATGTAACCTTATTAGTCAATAATAGGATAATAAAAAATTGTATGATATATTCTGGAGCTGTTGCAAATGTAATGCCATATGGGGTCATGAAAGAATTGGGATTGTCAGTGAATACTTTATATGGGAAGTGCTATGCTATGGACAATAGAGAAGTACATGTTGTGGGTACAATGAAAGATGTAGAAGTAAAAATAGTGGCCTTCCCTGAAGCCACCTACAAGATGGATGTTATAGTAACTGATACCAAACCTCATTATGGAATGCTTCTATCTAGACAATGGGTTGTAGCAGTTGGGGGAAATGTTCAATTATACCTTTCATATGCAACCATCCTAGTGAATGGGAATCAGGTTAAGTTATATAGAGTACCACATGCCCCAAGGGTCACTAAGAAAGTAGAACCTAACATGCTTAATTGTATGATTGATGTGGACTTTGATAGTTTTAGAGTAGAACCAATTCAGCCTCAGTTAAAGAACACAGATCCCTTTGTCAATGAACTGGAATCTCAACAAAAGGCTTGTGGCATATGTACTTTGATGGAGCATGTTCCAAAGAAGGATCTGGAGCTGGGGTGCTTTTTGTTACTCCATCTAATATTACTTTCAAATACTCTTTTTCGTTGGCTTTTCAGTGTACAAATAATACAATTGAATATGAGGCCTTGTTGTTGCAGTTAGAAATCACCAAAAGGAATGGAATTCAATTATTGAAAGTTTTTGGAGATTCAGAACTAGTAGTATCTTAGATAAGATCAAGATATGCATCCAAGAACAACTGGTTAAAAAGGTATAAGCATGCTATTTGGGATGTGATCGAACACTTTAATGCATTTTAAATTGATTAGATTGAGAGATCAAAAACATTATGGCATATTTCTTAGCTAATGTTGCACTAAAAAATGATGATGTAACATTGACCGGTGTGTCAATAGTTGAGGTTAAACTTAGACCTTCTATCCTAGATAATGTGTATAATTGGAAAGTGTTTGAAGATGATGATGATATACTTAAGTTTGTACAGTGCATTGATGAGTATGAAGGACAAAAAATTGATTGTAATGCACTGGTAGAACTAGTAGATGGCAGGGAAACAATTTTTGAAAATGACATGGTTTAGTTAGAAATTAATGAGATACCCAAAGGATTGGTAGAACTAGAGGGTATTTTTAGTTATAGTGATAGTCATTTCATCAAAAGTCATCTAGTAAATTGGAAGAATTGGATGAGGTAAACTTAGGGACATATTCATTCCCTAAGTTGGTCTATATCAGGAAGAACTTGTCTCCCCATATCAAGACTAACCTCATTAATTTGTTAAGAAAGTATAAACATGTTTTTGGTTGGTTCTATGAAGACTTCAAAGCATATAGAAAAGACTTATTTCAACATGATATACCTCTGCATCCTGATGCTAAGCCTTTCAAACAAAATAAAAGACCTATTAACCCCCTTTTTGAAACCAAAATGCAACAAGAATTGAATAAGTTAAGAGAAGGGGGGATTATAAAGCCTATAAGGCATTCTTCTTGGGTGTCCAATTTAGTCCCTATCAGAAAAAAGAATGGGGACATAATGCTTTGTGTGGATTTTATGAACTTGAATGTTGCCTCTCTTAAAGACAATTATTCATCCCCAAACATGGAAACTATGTTACAAAGGGTAACTAGTTGTGATTTACTATCAATAATGGATGGATTCTCTGGTTACAATCAGGTATTAGTAAAAGAGTCTGAACAGTTTAAGAGTGCTTTCACTACCCCTTGGGGAACTTATGTTTATGTAAGAGTGCCATTTGGTTTGAAGAATGTTGGGGAAACTTTTCATAGGGCTATGGATGTAGCCTTCAAAGAATTTATTAACATCATAATGGTTGTTTACCAGGATGATCTGACATGTTTCTCAAAGAAGGAAGAAGACTACTATGGTCATTTGGAAAAAATATTTTGCAAGGCCTTAGAGTTTGGCATATCTTGAAATGCAAAAAATGCCACTTTGTTGTGATCGAAGGAAAATTATTAGGGCATATTATTTCCAAGGAAGGAGTTAGAATAGACCTTGAAAGAATTGAGGTTATTAATAATGTGCTTCAACCAAAGAATGTTAAAGGAATTCAGTCTTTTTTGGGTAAGGTGAATTTTGTTAGGAGATTTATATCTAACTTCATTGAGATTATTAAGCCTATTATCAAGTTACTTAAAAAGGATATTAAGTTTTCTTGGGATGAGGAAGTTGCATAGGCTTTTGACAAAATTAAGAAGGCTATTCAGGAAGCACGGGTGTTGAAATCTCCTGATTATAGTATGCCCTTCTCATTATTTTATTTTGCTTCTTATCATATAGTAGTAGCAATTCTACTTCAAAAGGATAATGAAAGGTATGAACATCCAATTTCTTTCTACAGTAAATCCTTACAGGCTGCTAAATTAAGGTACAAAATTATGGAAAAGAAGGCATATGCTTTAGTCAAGGTTGTCAAAGCATTTAGGTCTTATCTTATAAATGCAAGAATAATTGCTTAATTTCCACATGCAGCTGTCAAGGATATTCTATCTTAGTTTGAGGTTACTGGTAAAAGGTGTAGATGGATAAATAGGATACAAGAGTTTGACCTTGAGATCAAGATTACAAAATTGGTAAGAGGATAAGGCCTTGCTAAATTAATGAAAATCAAATCTTGTCGCTATTGATATCAATAATGTTGAAACTGAGCAGGTCATGGTCACTAGTATTGAAAAATAGCCATGGTATTCAGAAGTAGTGCATTTTTTAAAAGATGTAGCTTGTCCAGAAGGACACTGAAATTGAAGTCTCAAAATAATGTCCTTATTGAAGGGGACTTATATTGGTGAAACAGAGATAGGGCATTACTGATGTGCTTAGATGATTCCCAGGCTAAAATAATGTTGACAAAGATGCACAATCGAGTGTGTGGAGGTCACTATTCACCAAAGATAACAACTGGCAAGATAGTCAAGGTAGGATATTATTGGCCCACTTTGTTCAAGGATACCCATAGATATGTTCAGAAATGTGATCCTTACCATAAATTTTCTTCTAAATTGAAGTATGAAGGAGCTTTACCACTTAACCTCATTATAGTTGAAGCCCCTTTTGTTCAATGGGGCATTGATTTTATTGGTGAAATAGAAGAAAAATCAGGTAGAGGTCACAAATGGATTATGGTAGCTATAGATTACTTTAGAAAGTGGATTGAGACCATACCCACTAAACAAGAAACTAGTAAGATTGTCATTGAATTTTTAGTGGATAATGTAATAGCATGATTTGGTGTTCCTATGAATTGATAATGGATAATTCTATGTGCTTTAGGTCTGAGGAATTCACCGAATTTTTTGCTAGTTATGGAATTAATATGTCATACTCTTCACCATATCACCCACAAGGAAATGGCCAAGCAGAATCTAGTAATAAAAGTCTCCTTAACATCATCAAGAAGATTCTTGAGCACAATAAAAGATCCTAGGATCAAAAGCTCAAGTTGGCTTTATGGGAAGATAGATTTACTATAAAGAAAGCCATCGGTATATCTCCATTTAAATTGGTATATAGAATAAAAACTAGAGTACCTGTAAACAATTTTCTTCCTATATATAAATTCTTCCAGGCTGAAGAGTTGGAATTATCAGAACCTATGGAGGATAGAATGGTTCAGATGGTAGAATTGGAGGAAATGAGAACTATTGCTCATAGAAGAAACCTGAAAATCCAACAACAATCAAAATATATTTTTGATAAAAGAACTACAACCAGGAAGTTTTGTATTGGTGATATGGTTCTTTAGTGGAATGCTAAAGGATAGGACAAGGGTAAGCACAAGAAATTTGAATCACCGTGGATAGGTCCTTTAATTGTTTTTGATGTTAATGGAAAGGATTCATACTTTTTGTGAAGAATGAATGGTGAAGTATAGGAATTTGTAGTTAATGGAGAATTCTTGACGTATTACTTCTCTTGACTTGTTTTAGTCCATGCATGGTAGTTGTAGGAGCTATATATATTGGGTTTTCTTTGTTTTAGGGTTTTATTTTGGTCTGCGTTGTGAAAATTTCAAATTTATTGTGTTGGTATCACATCCAACCATCCCTAGTTAGAGCTATTGTTATCAATGTTTTAAATGTGTTGGAAGTCTTGCCTTTTATCCTTAAAAGTCTGTCAAAATTGAGAAATTTGACCTTGGTCTGCGTGTTTATGGTTCTAAGGGTTCAAGGTTTTTACAAATTTCAAAATCTTTTAAAAGATAGACCTTTGTGTCGTTATATCTACAAGTCTTTTATTTTTTCCCGTTTCTTTTTCCACTTAAGTGGAAGGGTCACTTCATTGTTGAAAAGGGGTTATTTTAAGTCTAGGTTAGGGTGGGTGTTAATTAAATATGAAATATTTCACATATTTTCTAGGTCCTAAGTCTTTTCCTCTATACTTGTTGGGGTCCTTAAAGGCTGGATAAGTTCCTTTAGATCGACAATTGTCGCTATACCATAATGGGAAAGTGCACGATGTTTATTCATGCAACCCAGCGACAAACAACTAGCAATAGGCTAAGGTAGGTGGTTAAGATAGACAAGTGGAGCCCAGGTGTATTAACAAGTGAGAAAGTTGGAATCGATCCAACGGTGGTCACTATAACTCAACTCAAAAAATGCTTGTTGGTTACTCAAAGAGGATCAGTGACAAAGAAGAGACTAGGTCCACTGGTGGGTCCGATGGGGCTGAAGTTGTGGATGAGGTGGTGAACAGGTGAATCTATGAGCAAACTAGAGGCTGACACATGGTGGGCCTGGCAGAAGGGAATGACCTAGGTATGTTAAAGAGATGGAAATTCTGAGAAAGATCAATGGTTTTCATTGTACCGCAATAAGGAGATGCTTGAATTTTAATCTTTGCAGATTGGCGACACAAAACGGGTGAGTGGTAAACTAATGGGCCCACTTCGAAAGCTAATATAGTTACCAGGGGAGCTAGTTCTACACGATTTGATGATAGTTTCTAATATGCAATTGAAAGTTGTTTGAAATTTCATCCTTGCAGATCAGCAACAAAGAAGAGAATTACTCAGAAGAAGCCTTGTTGGTTCATTGGAGCCAAAATTTGAAATTTCAAAAGGATTAATTGCAAAAATGTGCAGCTTTATTGATAGTAATTAATGCTCAGTTGTTGTTATCATCCCTACCTAAGCCATTGTTTTGGAATTTAAAATTGCAAAAGGGCATTCAAGGAGATTTGTAGATAACAGGTGCGCGCTCTATGATTTCTAAGGTAGTAAGTAAGTTTTTTCTTGCGACTATGTTTTGCAACTCTTGTTTGTGTGGTATTGTTTGGTGCTTGAAAACTCAAAAGAGGTTTTTTGAATAGTAATTGAAGTAAGGATAGTTTAAGATAGCACCATGAAGGGAATTCAAGGGAAAGGTTGATTATCAAGAAAGGGTTATCTGTGATGACTTTTTAGAACAACTTGCTCAATGTACTAATAGTGTAGCCAAGATAAAATAAGTTGTGCCTAAAACTCCCTGCCTAAGGATTAGCAATGGTTTGTACGATAAGGGGTATTTGATGAGAGATGCTCAGATAGGTATGACAGGTTTGGGTTTGTTTAGTGTAGGATTTGGTCAGTGAAATTCACCTGCTCCTATAAACAGTTTATGGGAGTTAGAAGTTGAAAAACTTGTGGTCTCTCGAGTATTCATGGATGTTGATTTGTTAACCCAAATTGCCAAAAATTACGACCCCCTCACGAAGACTGTGAGAAATGTAAATGGAGGGACTTTAATTGAAATCAATGATGCTAAATTCAAAAAAAAAATTTAGCTGAGTGAGGTTTCAAATTACTTAGAGCCCATTGATTTCGAGATGCTTATGAATGTTTATGATGCATAAAAGGATCACCTTAGGAGTGGGCCATTGAAAGAATTATTTGCAAAGACAAGAGGATTAACCTTAGTAGGCCCTAGCATAATGGAGCCTTTCCCTTTGAATTTATTTACTTTAAGGGCTAAGGGTATATACGGGTCTTTATGTCAAATTCTTGGGGAAGATGAAGAGAGTGCCATGCCAACCCATTACATGCTTATGATGGCACAAATTTTCAACCCATCTTTAGCAGCGACCTATGATTTTTCACCCTACCTTACAGATGCCATTCATGAATGCCTAATTGGGATAAATAATGGTAGGTTAGATATACCTTTTGGTTGGCACTCCCTGGTGATACACATGTTCTTGTTCAAAGGTGTTGAATATTTTGCATATAGCATGGACCTATTAAGGGAGAAGGATGGAGAAGAAATGCATGTTCAGCTATGGACTATAGACTTGTCCAGGGACATAGAGGATGCAAGTTACTTGAAATTTGATAGATTCTTTGCATCTAGTCTCAGAATACTTTTGTTCCAAGAGAACCCTAGGATTTCTAAGGCCCTCCTTGAATTCCTTAGACCCAAGTAGTTTTTTGAAAATATTAAGATTGTACACAACTGGGATGATGTAATCTTGTACCTAGTTTCTATTGTTTTTAGAGTATATTATTTTGGGGGAACCCCATATTTGCTTCCTTACCAGGTCCTTTTGAAGGTTGGCATTGCTAAGATTTTGAGGCAAATTGGAGGCCTAAAAGAAGCAAAGTTGACAAAGGAAGGGGGACAATTTTCCCAACAATCACTATGGCACATTAGTTTGTGATCACCAAGGGTGACTGGTTACATTTTGAGAGTTTTCTTCAGTCATACAGGTTGTCAACTGCAGTTGCTAGGTTGGTTGATCTAGAGGACTTCTTTAAGGGCATGTTTAGGAAGAAAGTTAGGTGTGGAGGTAGAGTTCATCAATTTCACTTTCCTGAAGACCTAATAAGGAACAAATTCAACTTAGATGAGAAAAAAATAAGAAAAGAAAAATGGTTAGCATTCAAGAAGACACTTGATTTTGTCCAAGATTTTGACAACAACTATGACCCCTTGGGCAATTTTTACCCTTTTGAAGAGAAGATTAAGTTTTTGGTGATCTATTTTGAGGATGCAATGCAGGCCTTAAATGAGAAGAAGGATGTCGTAATAAAAGAAAACCCTGAGAAAGACAAACTTGTTTTAGCTAAGCCTATTTTTGCCAAAGTGGTTCCCCCGGGTGAATATGTGATGTTTAAAAGATCAAGGTATAATGTAGTAATGACCAAGAAAGATGAGCCTTCCACCTCAAAAGGAAAAAGGACAATGGAGGATGCTACTGAATCACAAGCCTCCCCCAAAAGGGAAAAGGTTAGGAAAAGAAACACAGTCAAGTGAGTCCTTGTATTCCCCTTCTTAATCTCTATTACTCATAGGAGATGAGCATGCAGTAGCTGAACAATTTTTGCAATTAGGAAGCCTTGGAGAGATAGCATGCACATACGGAGAACTACAAGAAGGAATTCCAGAAGAGCCAGTAGGTGTCAAAATGAACCTGACTGTTGAAGAATATGTAGATCAAAAGTTTGAATTATTCCTAGGAGGTTTTGTTAATAATGATAAATTGAAAGATAAAGATGTATGGCTTCATGAGTTAGGCCATAAGTTGTCACAAAGAATAAATGGCATCATAAATATAGATGATACTTCCTTGTTCATTCAAACAATTGAGGAAATTGAAAAAATAAAAGCACACTTCAGTTTTTTGGAAAAGGAAGTCAAACAATTAAAGGAGACATGGAAAGGGTTAGATAAGCTGACAAAGAAAATTGTTAGTTTCTCCTAGCCTAGTGATGATATGTTCAAGGAATGGGAAAATAAATATGTGATAAGAGAAATAGAGGCTCTAGCGAGAATCAACTGATGCTACAACATGTGATAACCCTCAGCCAACTAGAAGCGGTTAAACCTTGTAATAAATTAGTTTATTTTTGGGTAATCGGATTTTGAAAGAATTGAAGACACCTAGAGTTTGACCTATGAATCTTGAGAAGTCAGTTGGCCTTTCTCCAACTGGTTAACTAATCATTTTTTCTCCTATTGTCATTTGTAAACAATGTAACCTTTTTGGGGGGAATTATAGTTAGAACAAGAATACTTTCTAGGAAATTCCAAAGCTTGTTGAATCCATCTCTCTATAAATGGATACCAGGACTACTTAGAAAATCATCACAAGAATTTTGTAAAGATGCTATGGAAAAATGTATTCAGGCTTTCATTTCACACTTTGGAGAATCATTCATGTGTTTTTTGTAGAACTTTGATGAGATAATACCAATATACTAATCAGAATGTTTTGAGCCTAGATTTATGTTGTCTTTATGTCTGTGTGATTGGTCATCATTTTGATTTAATGATCTAGGATTTTTTAGTCAAATAATTTGTAAAGAAAATTACGAGAATGTCTTCAGTTTTTCCCCGAAGGAAGGAAATTAAATATACTTGATTCCTTTTCGTTGATAATCAATAACTCTGCATGAATTTGATGATTGGGTCTAGCATGGGTCGATAATCCATATATGCCTGACATATATAGATTTGATAAATCAAGGTGATGATTGTGTGTATGAATTTCTATTATCGATCTTCTCTTTAATTCTGAATGACTCTGAAGCTTGAATAAGGCATTGGTACAACTTGTTAAATTTGATGACTTTCTGGGTGATCAATTATAATGAAGAAAAATCTTTCATTTATTTTTAGTAGCTTTAGTAGCATTTAAAGTGATAAGGTTTGCGGAAATTCGCACTAGTTTTTTGTAAGTCATCAAGTAAAATTATGAGAGAGTAATCACAAAAGGTATACCCGCCTAAGCTCTATTGAATCTTGAAGTGTAGGAGGTTTCTTTGTAAACCTTGTCAATTTTTGTCTTGTGTTTCTATTCTTGTTTCTCTCTCTATATGTGACCAATGCTTAGAATCTTGTAGAGAGAACAAAGCAATAAGAAATTGAGAACAACACCGGTATAACTATAGTACAACAATTAAGCAAACTGGTGTGTGTGGTAGAGAAAGACAACATCCAAGTGTGACACAGTGCATTGTGAGACTATGTGTGTGTGTATGTGTGTGTGTGTGTGTGTGTGTGTGTGTGTGTGTGTGTGTGTGTGTGTGAGAGAGAGAGAGAGAGAGAGAGAGGCCAAGAATCAAAGAGAGTAAACTCACAACCGGTAGTATAAGATTTAGTGGAGGAGAAAAGATAGTCAACTGACATTAAGATATTAGATCAAGAGTTGCAGAATTGATTTGCAACAAGAAGCCTTAACTGTATCGAAATTGTATCTCAATATACATCACCAAGTTGGAGCTTTGTGCAAGGGTTGGTGCTCCTTGGGTTGGTGCCCTAAATATTTTTAATCCAGTGTTTTACTTGTGAGATTGGATTGGAGTAGTAGTCTCTAATAGTATTTCTCACCGAGGTTTTTCCCATATTGTGTTTTCCTCACATATTTGGTGTTGTGGGTTGCATTTGTGTGATTGATCTCTTCAATTTTTTTTTCTTCACTGGTTTAATTTTTTTGTGCTTAAGTTAATAATTGGCATTCTGAAGTTACTTTGAAAAAGTCAAAAAGTTTTAGGAACCACTGATTCACCCCCCTCTTAGTGGTACTCTGTGTTCAACAATTGGTATCAGAGCATAGGTTCCCAATTACTTCTAAAACCTTGGGCTAATCCTGGACTTAGAACACAATGGCAAGAAATGAGTTTGCTTCCTCAAAAGCCCCCATGTTTGATGGATCCAACTATGCCTTCTGGAGCAGAAGAATGGAGACCTATATTTCCTCTCTGGGTTTTGATATGTATATGTCTCTCAAGAATGGCTATACTATTCCTAGTGTTCCTCCCACTAACTTGGATGCCAAAACAGAGTATGAGAATAATGCAAAGGCCAAACATGATATCTTGAGCACCCTGTTTGATAATGAGTTTGTCAAAGTCATGCACTATGTATGAACCAAGGAGACTTGGGATAAATTGAAGAGATTATTTAAAGAAGATGAAAAAGTCAAAGAGGCCAAGCTACAAGCACTAAGGGTCCAACTTGAAGGCATCAAGATGAAAGATGATGAAAATATTGCAAACTACCTTCATAGATTTGATGAAACTATGAACTGTTGCATTTTGAGTTCATTGGCATTTTGCATATAGATTGCATTAATGATATATTGTCATTGATGTCAATTGAACTAGTAAATGGTATTCAAGTTAGTGTGGATATTGTTGTTTTTGATATTGGCTGGTAACTGGTAAGAAGAGAGTTGTAGAAGATTTTGTAACCGGTATGTAAATTTTGTAAGTTGAACTGGTGAACCGGTGTAAAGGGTTAAACCTTTTTACATAATGTAACCAGTAAAACCCTATCAATTGTTAAACCCTAATTGATCAAGTTTGTTGGTTTATTATCTGATGAGCTATAATAATGGAAACATGTGTGATCATTGTATGAAGATAAATTCAAATTGGTTTGGCATGTTTTCATATTGTCTAGGGAAGGAGCAAAGTGGATTGCATTTAATGCACAACATGTGATGAGTTACAAAGTCCAATGGAGTGATGATCATGGAGCGGTTGGAATTGTATTGAAGAATGTGAAGAGATTGTCATGATTTCTAATAGTCAAGATTGAACTAACTTGTTTGTAATCTAAATGATGAGAATTAGGTTTTTGTTGTGTTACCAACCTAATTGATTTATATTTAAGGTCAATGAAGTTGTAATTTGTAAAGGTTGTTGGCTAGTTTGGTAGAAAACTTGTTGAGTGTGTGGTTGCCCAATCAGTGAATGAATCTCCACTTTGAGTGAAGATAGATTGAATCTTAGAAGGATCTGATCAAGAAAATGTGGTGCTACTCAGACAAATCAAGAGAACCTATTGCTTTCTAACAATTACAATAGAAGTAAAATCCCTTAACCAAGTAAGCTCTAACAAGCTTGGTTACTCATTAAATCCTCTTACAAGGTGGTCCATTATCTTGGATTCTTAAATCTTCCAGTGAGGTTACTCCTAATAGGGTATTGTGCTTCTAACAAGGCATATTTGTAAATCCCTTAACTGGGTGATTCCTAACCAGAATTAGTTCTTAACAAGACTTATTGTAAAGCTCTAATAGGCAAACTTCGAAAGAGTTAAGATATCTATCCTTGTGAGTCTCATCTCACTGTACTTTTTACCTATTTGGGTTTTCCACATATAAACATTTGTGTCAAGTGGTGAATGTTTTTGTGGTTGTGATCTTATTTGTTGATTTGGTTAATCTCTGATAAGGTATGTTAAGTTGAAGCATTAAGAGATGAATATGTTGAGCTAAGATTAAGCATTGTTGATATTTACAAGATTGAAGGTGTTTACTATTAAATGTTATCATAACAGTTAAACTGATTAATGTCAAGTATTCCTATGAATATTGATCTTGACTGATATATGTTTACTTTGTTTGATTGAGTTTGAGTTTGGGAACCTTGTATCAGTTTTTCAATATACTGATTCATCCCCCCTCTCAGTATTCTACTAGATACTTATTCTTTCATCATATAATCAATTGGTATCATAGCTTCTCAAGTCCTCTTTATCTAAAATCCCAATAGCTTGAGGAAAATATCTTGTAGATCATGATGAAGAAAGAAGGTTTGAAGTTTAACAAAGATAAATATAGAATATGGACTGAAAAATGAAGATTTACATTAAGAGTCTTTGTAGTCTGTATTGGGAGCATATAGAAAATAAGTATACTACACCTACTGAACCCCTAACTGATGATCAAATGAAAGAACAACAAGAAAATCACCAGGGACTTGAAGCTATTATTAATTCCTTGTCTGATGTTGAATATGTAGATGTTCATGGTCTTGAAACTGCATATGAAGTCTGGAAGAAACTAGAAGATATCTATATCGGTGATGAGCATGTTAAGATTACTAAAGAAGAGAGTTTAAGAGACAAGTTTGATGACATGAGAATGTCTGAAGGTGAGAGCATCTAACAGTATGGTCAAAGGATTAAAGAGACAGTTGGAGAGATAAAGAGTGCATGAGGGAAAGTGGAAGATTCCATAGTAATAAGTAAGGTACTAAGAAACCTGCTACTAGTCTATGCTATCTGATTTGCAGCTATTCAGGATCTAAAATCCTTTGACAAGACAAAGGTAACTCTTGACTCTATTATTGGCAAACTTACTGCTTTTGAACTAAATGGCTATGATGGTAGTGTACAAAAATCATAATCTGCATTTAGAGCTTCTATCTCTAACCCATCTGTGAGAAGAAGTAGAGATACCAGAAATAGCTATGAATCTAGATCCAGCAAAGATGTTGATGATGAAGACAACTTAGTGGAACTTGAACCATTGTTGGTAAAACAACTGCCTAGAGGCACTGGTAAATATAGAGGTAAGCTACCTTTAAAATGTTTTGCATGCAACAAGATTGGTCATATAGAAGAAAACTTCCCTAATGGTGAAAATTATTATAAGAGAGATAAATTTAAAAAGTACAAGGGTAAAGGAAAGAGAGATTGTCTTGTGGCTATTGACAATGGTATTACTGATGATGAATCTGATGATGGTGCTACTGAAGATATTGTGTTTGTAGCAATTAAGTAAGAAGTATAAGATTAGAAGGAACTATTATCTAGAATGGATAACTCTGATGATTGGATCATTGATAGTGGTTTTTCACATCACATGACCGGTGATCAGAGAAAAAAATTTTCCCTGAAGGAATTTGATGGCGGTGTTGTCAGATTTGGAAATGACTATCCCTATATGGTAAAAGGTAAGGGAGTTATTTCTCTTAATGGGAAGAGAAGTGTTGATGATGTCTATTGGGTTGAAGGCCTAAATCACAATCTTTTAAGTGTGGCACAACTTAATGAAAAAGGTTACCCAGTGGAGTTTAGAAATGGTATATGCAAAAATTTTGACAACAAAGGTGAATTGATTACAACTAGGAAAGAGACTAGAGATAATCTATTTCATCTCAATATTAAAGTTAGCAACTATTTGATTGCAAAGATAGATGATAGCTGGCTTTGGCATAGGAGATTTTGTCATATAAATTTTTACAATATTATTGAAGTGAGCAAGTCTAAGACAGTAAGAGGTCTACCTCAGCTAGACAAACCGGTTAATCCTATTTATAAAGAATGTCAAATAGGAAAGATGAGTTCTTCAACTTTCAAGAGCAAGTCCTTCTTAGCAGAGAGCTTTTTATATTTGGTTCATATAGACCTATATGGACCAATAAGAACAAGAATCATCCAAGGTGATAGATACTTCATGATATTCACTGATGATTGTTCAAGGAAGATGTGGATCACATTCTTGAAGGATAAGAATGAATATTTTGCAAAGTTCAAGGCATTCAGAGCCTTAGCTGAGAAAGAGAGTCAAAAAAAGATAAAATATCTAAGAAAAGATCAAGGCGGTGAATTCTCTTCTGTAGAGCACTAAATATTGTCATGATAATGGTATCATTTGGAAACTTTTTGCACCAAGGACACCACAATAGAATGGTATAGCAGAGAGGAACAACTGGTCATTGGTTGAAGCTACTAGAGCTATGTTGATACAAGGAGTTGTATCAAAAACTTTTTGGAAAGAAGCTCTAAGTACTACTGTGTACACAATGAACTGAGTTCTAGTAAAAAGAGGTAAGGACAAGACCCCATATGAGTATTGGTATGGGAGATCACTTGATATTAGTTATTTTAAAATATTTGGTAGAAAATGTTTTATTAAAAGAGGCAACTACATAAGCAAGTTTGAAGCTAAGAGTGATGAAGGCATATTTTTAGGCTATTCCACCAACAGTAAGGCCTATAAATGCTTCAACAACCAGACATAGAAAATTGTTGAGAGTGCTAATGTTCATGTAGATGAATATCCTAAAATTTTAGAAGAAACTAGTTCTGAGAAGAATGATGAAGATCCTTGCATTTTTCTTTTAGATACTGAAACTGTTAAATCATAAAGTGGAAAAGAAAATCCTAATGTACTTGCTCAACCAAAACAAATAAATTGAGAGGAAGATGAAAATGAATAAGTTGAACCTGAAGAGAATGATCATGTTATTCCTAGGTATGTGAGACTGAATCATGGCCCTGAACAGATAATTGGGGATAAGGATGTTGAAGTGCTAACTAGAAGGAGAATAAGAGAGAACTCTTGCATGCTATCTACCTTTGAACCTAGAAATGCTAAGGAGGCATTCAGTGATGATCATTGGGGGAAAGCTATGGAGGAGGAGTTGGAACAAATTAAGAAGAACAACACTTGGACCCTAATACCCTGTCACGTAAACAAGAATGTTATATGTAGTAAATGGGTATTCAGAAACAAGTTAAATGAAGACGGTGTTGTATTTTGCAATAAGGAAATATTAGTATGCAAATGTTATGCACAAGAAGAAGGAGAAGACTATGGAGAAAAATTTTCACTAGTAGCAAGACTTGAAGGTGTAAGAACACTACTTGTATTTGCAACTCATAAGAAGTTCAAAGTATATTAGATGGATGTCAAGTCTACATTCTTGAATGGGATACTGGAAGAATAGGTTTATATAGAGCACTAACAGATAACGAAGACGTGGTATAAAAATTGCATAAAGATTGTATGGATTAAAGCAGACACCCAAAGCATGGTATGAATGACTTCATACTCATCTAATGAAGATAGGCTTTGCTAGAACTAGTGATGATATCAACATTTATCTCAAGTCTAAAGGTGATGATATACTGGTCAGTGAGGTATTTGTAGATGAAATTATATTTGGAGGCAATGATGACATGAGTAATTGTTTTGCAGATGGAATGAATAATGAATTTGAGATGTCATTTGTAGGGGAAATAAAAAATTTTATAGGCTTACAGATACAACATATGAAGAATGGTATTTTCGTTACTCAATCCAAGTATGTGAAGGATGTTTTGAAGACTTTTCATATGAGTGATTGTAAACCAATTGGAACCCCAATGGTTACAGGTTGTAAATTGTCCAAGGAAGATGCATCTAAGTCTGTAGATGAAAAGGAATATAGGTCAATGATTGGCAAACTACACTATGTTGTTCAGAGTTGACTGATATTGCCCATGCTGTTGGTATTGTGGCTATATTTCAGAAGAATCCAAAGGAGACACATCTGATGGCAACTAAGAGAATATTTATATATCTGAAAAGTACTATTGAATATAGATTATGGTATCCATATGGTGGATATTTTGACTTGAAGGCACACATAGATGCTGATTGGGCAGGAAATATTGATGACCAGAAGAGTACTACTGGTGGAGCATTCTTTCTAGGAGGAAGGTGAGTCTCTTGGAGTATTAAAAAGTAAAGTTGCACTTAATAATCTACTACTGAAGCTGAATATGTAGCAGCCTATATGAATTTCACACAAGCTATGTGGATGAGGCACATTTTGGAAGGTTTGAAGATGAAAACCTCAGAACCTATAAGCATTTTATGTGATAATACAAGTGCAATAAATATTTCTAAAAATCATATTTTGCATGCAAGGACTAAGTACACTGAATTAAAATATCCCTTCTCAAGGGAAAAAGTTCAAAGTAAATATGTAATCTTGGAGCATGTTTCTACCAAGGAGCAGCTTGTAGATATCTTTACCAAACCTCTACCTAAGACCACTTTTCAGTATCTTATAAGTCAATTGGGGGTTGTCCCTCTTCATGAAGTTAATTGAACATAATGTCAATTGCATCAGTCCTTGAGTTACTTGTAGACTCTTATATGGATTGATGAAGGAGTGGATATATTCCATAGGGGGAGAATCAAGTTGTAGAATGATGCTGTTGCATGATGAGAGAAGAATTACATGTTTTACTTTCACTTTGGTATTGCTATCAAAGTGGGAGAATAATTATGTGATTGAGGAGAATAATTATGTGTCTGATGTGGTGAATACTTCATAATGTAAACCAGGATTCCTATTTACCAACGGTAGGTTGAAGACATACATAGCAAGGTGAATACTTGGTAATGTAAACTAGGATTCCTATTCACTAATCTTAGCAACAATAAGAGGCATTGATATTTGTATTGCCATCAATGCCAAATGGTGAGATTGTTGGCATTTTGAGTTCATTCACATTTTGCATATAGATTGCATTAATGATATGTTGTCATTGATATAAATTGAACCGGTAAATGGTATTCATGTTAGTGTTGATATTGTTGTTTTTGATATTGGTTGGTAACTGGTATGAAGAGAGTTGTAGAAGATATTGTAACCGGTATGTAAAGTTTGTAAGTTGAATCGGTGAATCGGTGTAAAGGATTAAACCTTTCTATGTAATGTAACCTGTAAAACCCTATCAACTATTAAACCCTAACCAACCAAGTTTGTTGGTTTATTATTGGATGAGCAGTAATGATGGAGACACATGTGATCATTGTATGAGGATAAATTCAAATTAGTTTAGCATGTTTTCTTATTGTCTAGGGAAGGAGATAAGTGGATTGCATTTAATACACAGCGTGTGATGAGTTACAAAGTCCAATGGAGTGGTGATCATGGAGTGGTTCGAATTGTCTTGAAGAATGTGAAGAGATTGTCATGATTTCTAACAGTCAAGATTGTATAGACTTGTTTGTAATCTCAATGATGAGAATTAGGTTTTTGTTGTGTTACCGACCTAATTGATTTTTATTTAGGGGCGACGAAGTTGTTTGTAAAGGTTGTTGGCTATTTTGGTAGAAAACTTGTTGAGTGTGTGGTTGCCCAACTAGTGAATGGATCTGCACTTTGAGTGAAGGTAGATTGAAGCTTAGAAGGATCTTATCAAGGAAATGTGGTGCTGCTCAGACAGATCAAGAAAACCTGTTGTTTTCCAACAATTACAGTAGAAGTAAAATCCCTTAACCGGGTAAGCTCTAACAAGCTTGGTTACTCATTAAGTCCTCTAACAAGGTGGTCCATTAGCTTGGATTATTAAATCCTCCAGCGAGGTTACTCCTATTAGGGTATTGTGCTTCTAACAAGGCATATTTATAAATCCCTTAATCGGGTGATTCCTAACCGAAATTAGTTCTTAATAGGACTTATTGTAAAGCTCTAACAAGCTTTGGCTCCTAATAGGGTGAACTTCAAAAGAGGTCATTTAGCTATCCTTGTTAGTCTCATCTCACCATGGTTTTTACCTCTTTGGGTTTTCCACGTATAAACATTTGTGTCAAGTGGTGAATTCTTTTGTGGATATGATCTTATTTGTTGATTTGGTTAATCTCTGATAAGGTATGTCAAGTTGAACCATTGAGAGATGAATATGTTGAGCTAAGATTAAGCATTGTTGATATTGACAAGATTGAAGGTGTTTATTGTTAAATGTTTTCATAACAGTTAAACCAGTTAATGTCAACTATTCTTATGAATATTGATCTTGACTAAGATATTTTTACTTTGTTTGATTGAGTTTGAGTTTGGGAGCATTATATCAATTTTCCAATATACTTATTCACTCCCCCTCTCAGTATTCTACCAGATACTTATTCTTTCATCATAGCATCATGAACACCATCAAAGGACTTGGAGAAGAAATTGTAGAAGAGATTCTTGTCAAGAAGGTACTTATATCTCTCACACCCAAGTATGATACTAAAGTGTACGACGTAGAAGAAACCAAGGTAAGACTTTTACAATGGATAAGTTATTTGGCTCACTGATAGCCTATGAGATGAGAACAACTGGTGATACTTCCTTAACAAAAGAGGCAATGTTCAACACCACCAAAAAGGGAAAAGAAGCAGCTACTCATAAAGAATCCAGTGAAGACTCTGATGCAGAAGTGGCAAAATTTGTCAAGAAGCTCAAAAGAGAATCTAGCTAGTATAAAGGAAAGTTACCACTTTAATTTTTCAACTATGGTAAGTTTAGACACTTTGCTGTAAAATTTCCCCACAAAGAAATTGGTTGAGATGAGTCAAGAGAGTTCAACAAATCTCCTGGTAAAGATAGAGAAAGAAACTTCTACTAGCAAGGAGAGAGAGGCTACCAGAATCATAATAGCCTATATACTATTGAAGATGACACAATAGATGAAGAAATTGCATCAGAAGATGATTACCATGAGAATGAAAGAAAAATCAATCTCTTTATGGTACTTGATGAACCTATTGATGAAGATGAGGAAGAGGAGGATATTGAGCTGAAGTGGATTTGGAAGGTGATCTTATTAGTGCTCTTGAGGAATTGAGTAAAACAAGAAGAAAAATAAAAAAGGTCAAGCTTATTGTAGTAAATGAGAAAATCTCTTGAAGAAATCACTAGATGAGTCCAGCCAAGTTATATCTGATTTGAAATTATAGCTAGAAGTAACTAAGAGGATATGTGAAGCTAGATCCTCTGATTTGTCAAAGAAGGAAAAGGAGCATCAAGAGTTGGAAGAAGAAATAGTGAAGCTTAGAAAGGAGCTTGAAGAAATTAAGGAAGAAATAAAAGTAAGGATTAAATATGAATGCAACACTGAGGCTTTAGACAATATGTTGAGCAAATAGAAGAAATCCAAAGACACCGATGGCTTAGGCTTTGAAGAAGGACAAAGTTCAACCAACAAAGATACATCCAACAAAGAAATAAAGTTCACCTCTTCAAATGAAGATGAAGAAAAGAATACATTCACTGTAGGCAAGGATACCAACAAAAGGACATATGCAGATGTTGTTGGAAATTGCCACACAAACCGGTATACACAAACTATGAACTAGAGGCCATACTCTTTGCATTGACATAAAGATCCAAGGAGAAGTGTAAGAGTTGACCATGAAGGATTCACCTAAATCAACAGCATGAAGGGAAGACCCTCAATGAGGCAGTCCTTTGCAGGACCAAGGAAACCTAACCGGTACATTTCAAACTTTCATGGTTACCGTTACTAGTGTAACAAATTTGGGCATAGAATCATTGAATGTAGATTAATCAATAAACCCTCTATGAGTTATGAAAGTAAAAATCCATTTAATCCACTCTGAGATATGAATGTTGTTTTTTATCAATGCAATGGATATGGTCATAAGAGTTTTGAATGTAGGAAGAATAAATGGATTTTCCTTTAAATGAAGATATAAAATGATATAACTATCAAGAATTTGGACACATAGAAAGGATGTGTAAAAACATGAAGATCAAGTAGAAGAAGACAAATCCTGATCAAGAACCGGTAACTGAACCTGAGCATAATATAGCAGCTAACAAGAAGAAGGAAAACAAATAGGTATGGGTTGAGAAAGAAAAGGAGTAGGCAGAATGAAGTCTCATAGTGTAGACTGCCTTACATGCTAAAAGGAAAAATATATGGGTCATGGATAGTGGTTTCTCCAACCACATGATTGGTGACAAAAATAAATTTAGCAAACTTGAAGAATGGAATGGTGGCTCAGTAAGGTTTGGAGACAACTCATTCATAACAATAAAGGGAAAATGCACTCTAAGTATTGATGGAAAATTGAAGGCACATGACGTATATTATGTGGAAGGCCTAAAGCACAATCTGCTGAGTGTGAGTCAGATGTGTGACAAAGGTTACAAATTTTCTTTTGACTCAACCGATTGCCAAATAAAGAAATACTGTACCGATCAAGTTGTGGCAGAAGGGAAGAAAACAAATGGCAATATTTATAATCTGAAGGAATTCTATGAGTCCCAATGCATGTTAGGATAGGTTGATGAAATTTGGTTGTGGCATTGAAGATTAGGCCACATAAACTTTGATAACCTAGTTGCAGTAAGAAGAAAGGGGTGTGTGAGGAATATTCCACCCATCATCAAACTAGTAAGCACATTTTGTGATGAATGTGTGAAAGGTAAGAAAAATAAAGTGAGCTTCAAGACAAAAGAGCACAACACCTCAAGACCACTTGAAATTGTGCATACAGATCTATGTGGTCCAACTAGGACAAGAGAAATTGTAGGTGAAAGATACTCTATGCTCTTTATTTATGATTACTCAAGAATGACATGGGTCACCTTCCTGAAAGATAAGTTAAAATAATTTGAAATATTTAAGATCTTTAGGAAGATGGTGGAGAAAGAAAGTAGGTGTAGGTTAAAATGCCTAAGATCATACCAGGGTGGGGAGTTTACATCAAACGAATTTGAAGATTATTGTGAAAACATGCCAAGATAATAAACAAACATGCCAAATCAATCTGAACATATCCTCATACAATGATCACACGTGTCTCCATCATTACCACTCAACATCATATCATAAGCCAACAAACTTGATCGGTTAGGGTTTATCAAAAAACATCTGGTAGGGTTTACCAGTTACATAACATAGAAAGGTTTAGCCCTATACACCGGTTCAACTTACAAACTACCATATACTGGTTTACAACAACTTCCACAAAGATTATCATACCAGTCACAATACAAAAGCAATATCAACAATAACATCAACAATATCATGAATACCATTCATTGATTCAATTGACATCAATGCCAACATATCATTAATGCAATCTATATGCAAAATACTGACAATCTAAAAATACCAACAATGTCCCCCTTTCACTGGTTTACATACCAAGTATTCACCATGCTCTGTCTATCATCATCCTTTCACTAGTTCACTTAATCAAACACATATTTCTTCTCCTCCTTTGACAAAAATGGCAAAATGAAAGTAAAATATTTAATATCAAAATCTCACTATGTATCAACAAACTGTAACTAGATGCTCCCCCTTATGGAATACATCCACTCCATCAATCCATGTAAAATTCTACAAGTAGTTCAGGGAATGATGCAATCAGCATCATGCTCAACTAACTTCATCAAGAGGGACAACCCCCAATTGACTTCTAAGATACTCAAAAGTGGTCTTTGGAAGAGATTTCGTAAATATATTTGCAAGCTGCTCCTGGGTAGAAACATTCTCTAAGATAACATCCTTACTTTGAACTTTCTCCCTCAAAAAGTGATACTTTAATTCAATGTGCTCAGTCCTTGCGTCCAATACAAGATTATTAGAAATATTTATTGCACTCGAATCATCACACAAAATCTTGATAGGTTTTGAGATATTCATCTTAAAACCTTTCAAAATGTGCCTCATCCAAATAGATTGTGTGCAATTCAGATAAGCTTCTACATACTCAGCTTCAACAATAGATTGTGAAGTACAACTCTGCTTTTTACTACTCCATGAAACTAGCCTTCCTCCTAGAAAGAATGCTCCACTGGTAGTACTTTTACGGTCGTCAATATTTCCTACCCAATCAACATTAGTGTATGCCTTCAAATCAAAATTTTCTCCATATGGATACCATAACCTAAAGTCAACTGTACCTTTCAAATATCTAAAAATTCCCTTGGTTGCTATCAGATGTGCTTCCTTTGGATTTTTCTGAAATCTGGAAACTATACCAACTGCATGGGCAATATCCAGTTGACTATGAACAACATAGTATAATTTTCCAAGCATTGACCTATATTCCTTTTCATCTACAAACTTAGATGCATCTTCCTTGGACAATTTACAACCTATAACCATTGGAGTTCCAACTGGTTTATAGTCACTCATGCCAAAAGTGTTCAAAACTTCTTTCACATACTTAGATTGAGTAATGAAAATACCATTCTTCATCTATTATATCTGTAAGCCTATGAAAAAATTTATTTCCCTTACTAACGACATCTCAAACTCATTCTTCATTTCATCTACAAAACTGTTGCTCATGACATCATTACCTCCAAATATAATGTCATCAACAAATACTTCACTAACTAATATTTTATCTTCTTCAGACTTGAGATAAATGTGTTGTCATCATTGGTTCTTGCAAAGCCTATCTTCATCAGATGTGTATGAAGTCATTCATACCATGCTTTGGGTGCCTTCTTTAATCCTTACAGAGCTTTATGCAATTTGTATACCATGTCTTCTTTGTTTGTCAATGCATAACCATTAGGTTGTTCTATGTATACCTCTTCTTCCAATATCCCAATAAAAAATGTAGACTTAACATCCATCTGGTATACCTTGAACTTCTTGTGAGTTGCAAATGCAAGTAATGTTGTTACTCCTTCTAGTATTGCTATTGGTTTAATTTTTTCTCCATAATCCTCTCCTTCTTCTTGCGCATAACCTTTACATACTAATCTTGCCTTATTATGAACTACAACACCATCTTCATTCAACTTGTTTCTAAACACCCATTTAGTACCTATGACATTCTTGTTTACCAGTCAGGGTACCAGGCTCCAAGTGTTGTTCTTCTCAATTTGATCCAATTCCTCCTCCATTGCTTTCACCCAATGATCATCACCAAATGCCTCCTTAGAACTTCTAGGTTCAATGGTAGAGATGATGCAATATTTCTCTCTAACTCTTCTTCTATTAAGTACTCTAGCATCCTTCTCCCCAATAATCTTCTTAGGACTATGTTTCAGTCTCAAATATCTAGGAATAACATGATCATTCTCCTTAGGTTCAACTTCTTCATTGTCTTCTTCCTCTGAATTTATTTGTTCTGGTTAAACAAGTACATCGGGATTTTCCTTACTCATTTTAGATTTAACTATTTAAGGTTCCAAAACAAAAATGCAAGGATCTTCATCCTTTCTCTTTGAGCTACTTCCTTTTGAAACTTCAAGACATTTATCTACATGAACATCAACACTCTCAATAATTCTCTGTGTCCGGTAATTGAAGCATTTGTAGGCCTTACTCTTGGTGGAATAGCCAAGAAACATACCTTCATCACTCTTCGCTTCAAACTTTCTAATGTAATCACCTCTTTCAATAAAACACTTACTACCAAAGATCTTAAAATAACTAACATCAGGTGACCTTCCATACCAATACTCATAAGGTGTCTTGTCCTTACCTTTTTTCACCAAAACCCAGTTCATTGTGTAGACTGTTGTACTTATAGCTTCTCTCCAAAAAAAATTCACCACACTTCCTTGTATCAACATAGTTCTAGTTGCTTCAACCATTGACTGATTGTTTCTTTCTGCTATACCATTATGTTGTGTCTCCTTGGTGCAGAAATTTTTTTCTTGATACCATTCTCATCACAATACTTAGTGAACTCCACAAAAATGAATTCACCGCCTTGATCTGTTATCAAACATTTAATCTTTTTGCCACTCTCTGATGAATAATGATGAACAAAAAATACCCTAACACGTACTAAGAGGGGGGGGGGGGTGAATCGTTACATACAAAACATTCCCTACAACTTATCAAGTTAAAACAATGCTAACTGGTTGTCTTCATTACTGAACATAACCATGGCAATACCAGTTAAACATAGTAAGACTTTAGACAACATAAACCGGTGAAAATGACTCTTCAAATACATTCAATACTCGATAACTACTTCACCCATAAACATATGCATGTGGTGTATCAACAATAACATAACCATTACCTCTGCATGCATAATCACTCAAATAAATAATGCTTAATCATCATATGAAAAATTGCACAACTCATGACACAGATTTTTCATGTGGAAACCAAAATGGGAAAAACCATGGTGGGGATGAATACCCACAAGCTTGTTTTGAACTCTTTTGAAAATTGATGTGTTAGGAGCCTAGTCCTGTTAAACAATTTATAATAAGTTTCTCCTAGGAACCAATCCTGTTAAAGATCACCTGGTTAAGGGATGGCTATATACCCTGTTAAAGGTTACCTCACTAGAGGATTTAAGGAACTCAATGAACTTGAGTCACCTAGTTAGAGGTTTTACAGTAAGCCTGTTAAAGCTACCTGGGAAAGAGGATTTACAGTAAGCCTATTAAAGCTACCTGGGAAAGAGATTTTCCTTCTGTTGAAATGGTTAGAAGACAACAGGTAAATCTCTGATCTGATAACAACACTATAAGATAAGGCAGATCCCTTTCAGTTCCTCTACTCTACAATCACACTCTACAATTTTCACTCACTAGTTTGGCAAGTATCTCATCACTCAGATACATAAACAACTTTTGCCAATACTTACAATAACAAACATGATCAACCTTATAGACAATAATTAGGTCGGTAGCATAAACCCTAAACCCTAAGCATCTTAGGTTTACAATTACAAGCGGTCTAATCTTGACCATCCAATTACTTTTCATAGAATGAAACAATGTCAAACAGATCACAATTCATTCTGCATTGTCCATTCTTCACCACACATAGAAATTAGTAACCCATCATGCTTTCTTCTCATATGGCTAAGAAGAATGTTCATTCCAGAGGTAGATATTAAATGCAATTGATCTTCACATGCAAGATCCTCAAGGAAATCCTTCACGTGCACAAAACTGACGTGGAATCTCAATCTCATCCTTATTTCTTAGCTAACTCATTACATAATATCACCAGTTGCATCGCAAAAGCTAGATTGCCAAACTAGAGACCCTAAATCTAAGACTTCCAACCGATAGTCACACTTAGTGAAACCCTGACACCAATTCACTACATCTCTTCATACCAGTTCTCCAACTTTATCATCAATAACAAATTCTTCCAATCTTCATACCAATTGTCCTAAACTTATTAACATCAATGACAATATACATTATTATTATATTATCATACCGGTTCATCATATGCCAACAATCTCCCCCTTTGGCATTGATAACAATATTCAATGTAGCATTGCAACTAAAAAGATCATAGACCAATGCAACTAAAATATCTTCATCTTATATCATACATCAGATATCTTCTCCCCTATCATGTATCTTCTCCCCCTTTGACAACAATGCCAAAGTGGACACACAAGCTTCCATACTCCACTATGTTGCTCCCCCTATGGAGTAGCATCCTTCAACACATCAATCCTGAAAGATTTATCACTGTAATACCTGACTGATGTGGAGCACACATCTTTAGTTTACTTCATGAAGGGGCAGAACCCCTAATTCAGCTCTCAAATAGGTAAATGTTGTCTTTGGTAAGGGCTTAATAAATATGTCTGCTAGTTGCTCCTTACTGGAAACATGTTCTATACAACCTCTTTTTTTTAAACCTTCTCTCTCAAGAAATGATACTTGAGCTCAATGTGCTTAGTTCTAGCATGCAATATAGGATTCTTGGAAATATTTATTACACTTGTATTGTCACAAAATATACTCACCGATTCAGATATAGGTACTTTGAAACCATCCAATACATGCTTCATCCAGATTCCTTGAGTGCGGGTCATAAATGCTACCACATACTCCACTTTAGCTATAGACTGGGAAGTACAACTCTGCTTCTTACTCATCCATGAGACTAGTCTTACACCAAAAAATAACGTTCCAATGGTTGTGCTCTTCTAGTCTTCCACATTACCTGCACAATTTGCATTGGTAATCACTTTGAGATTAAAATAACCATTGTATGGATACCACAATCCATAAACAACTATCCCTTTTAGGTATCTAAGAATACTTTTTACTGCTACCAAATGGGATTCTCTTGGATTTTTCAAAAAATGAGCTACTATGCCCACTGCATGAACAATATCTAGTCTATTTTACACCACATAATGCAACTTACCGATCATTGACCGGTACTCCTTCTCATTCACCAAAGTTGAATCATCTTCCTTAGTCAGTTTACAGTCGGTCACCATTAGTGTACCAACCGGTTTTCTCTCCTCCATGCCAAAGGTCTTCAATACCTCTTTGACATACTTGTACTCAGTAATAAAGATACCCTCTTTCATTTATCGAATCTGTAAACCAATTAAGAACTTTATCTCTCCAATCAGAGATCTCAAACTCTTTCTTTATTTCATCTACAAAAGCATGACTCATTTCATCATCTCCTCCAAAGATTATGTCATCTACAAATACTTCACAAATCAGAATCTGATCACCTTCAAATTTTAGGTATATGTTATTGTCCTCACTTATTCTTTGAAATCCTATTTTCACAAGATGAGAGTGTAACCATTCATACCATGCCCTTGGTGCTTAATTCAATCCATATAGGGCCTTGTGTAATCTACACGCCATGTTACTAGCTTCTTGTAGCGTCCTAAAATTGTGACACTTGCAATTTCAACTGCATTTCGGTCTTCACGATGGCGACACAACATGCAACCTGAATGGAGACCCCGAAACTTGCTGACGACACTAAAAACTGCATTTTTCAAGCACCCTGGCCTAAACCTCCTTGCACCCTGCTGTCCCGGGAGGTGGGACCAGAGCGCCCAGCGCCCTGGTCCCCAGGACCATGGCACCCAGCGCCCTGGTCCCTGGGTCCTATTTTGGGCCCGGTCTCCTAAGGGGTCTCGGGTCTTTTTGTTTGCAAATTGGAAATTATATTTCCTGGTTGGCCTAAGGTTGGGAAAATCAGTCTATCAGCCCTAATTGACAAGTATATAAACTACATTTTTCTCTCTCATTTGGCATGAGATGATGATAAGATGATATGACATGGAAACTATACTCAAGCATTCAAGCATTCAAGCATTCAAGCATTCAAGCAATTGATCATTTCAAGTCTCCATTCAAGGCTAAGTGTTGCATTCAAGTCAAGGATTCAACCATTGAAGAGGAGATCACTTACTACATGATACTACAACACACAACAAACAACAACATCTAAACCTTCGCACATAAGGATACAAACATCCTTAGACAAGGTATTAGTACTTGTTTTACATTACAATCATTTACATTTACAGCACTTGCTCATTTCTTGGTTAATTCCAAAACTGGGGTTTGACCTAAAGGCAAACCCCTAATCCCTAACCCCCCATTCGTCTTTGCTTTTCTGTGTGTAGGTTGCAGGTACGCGGTTGAAATTGAAGATCTGGAATCCTTGTGCAGAGACGAATAGATCCCACTTCGTTTCACGGATTTTTCGGAGGACCGTGGCACCGGGCGCCATCGTCCTGACAACTTTTGCTCAAATTTGCAGGACAACGCCGTATCGACATTCTACTGCTAATTCCAGGTCCGCAGCTTCATCCTATAACCCGAACTCAATTTATAAGCGAATCTTTGTCACTTTCTATGCATTCTTAGCTCAATCTTCCTATCAACATTCTTTACAAAAGAGGGTAGCCTTGCTGTCTTAACCCTTGAAATTCATTTAGCATCCAATCTTACATTGTGTGGGATTGGATCTTATGATTTTCAACCCCTCTTTTGAATGTAAAGTCTCTCCCTTAAGTGAAAAACCATCGAATCCTAGCGAACCTCCCTTCTCTCTCCTTAGAGTTGGAAGAGGGGAGAGCAACTAGGGTTCGATCGCGATTTTTCCGCTTTACATTTTGGTGAATCTGACGTGAACATCCTTTCTGATTTTTCATGCTTAGATCTGAAAATTGATTACATTTCCATGTTTGATCTTTTGCAAAATTTTAGAGGTTAATTGCATAAAAACCCTAAATTTTCTTTTTGAAAATTGAACTTGTGAAATGCTTAATTGTTAATGTTTGCTTCAGATCTGCCCTTCTATTACAAATTATCAATTCATATCTGTGCTTTAATTTTGAAAATTAAGTGGTTAAGTGTCAAAACCCTAATTTTTGAAACCCTCTTAATTCAATCTTTGTCCGACAATTTCACTGATCAAAACATCTCCAAATCAGCTGTAACTTTGGATTCCGCAATAAAATCACAATATCTTTCATCCCTGAAAATTTGGAAAAAAGTTGCGAGGACCGTGTGCACTCCAAGCGCCATCGTCCCCAACATTTTTTCCAAAATTTCGGGAGCGAGATCTTACTGTATTTTTCTGCTAAAATCCAGAATTTTGGCTGACTTTATCAATTATAACACCTTCAAAATTACAGTCAAAGTTGGTCTTGTGATTGCTTGGTCTAGGGCTCCTAATCATTCAAAAATTATCGAAATTGAAATTTTGTGTCAAAACTGTGTTCTTACTATCATAAATCTGAAAAGTGTATTTGCATTCATTCGAAATTTCAGTGCTTTATTCAAATTCTTGCAATTTGTGACTTTTGAAATTAAGTGCTTAATTACAACAACTTTGATTTCCGCTTTCAAAATTGAATTTTGCGTGAAATTGAGTCAATTTTTAAAATTCAAAACTTGCATTGCTTTGGACATTCCCTCTAAAATCATAAAATTCAAAATTTCAGTTTCCCTCTCT
This sequence comes from Cryptomeria japonica, assembly GCF_030272615.1. Taxonomy (NCBI): domain Eukaryota; kingdom Viridiplantae; phylum Streptophyta; class Pinopsida; order Cupressales; family Cupressaceae; genus Cryptomeria; species Cryptomeria japonica. The sequence goes on along the minus strand of NC_081407.1, from coordinate 669,267,554 downwards.
TTTTCAAAATTCAAATTTTTGCATTTTTTGACAATTTGGGTAGGGTTCAATTTTGAGATTGCAACTTTAATTTGGCCTATCTACAGATCGTAAAATCCCTCAATTTTTTCAGATTAGCTCTAAAATCATTATAACTTTCATCCCTGCAAATTTCAAAAAAAGTTGCAAGGACCGTGTTGCACTCCGAGCACCACGGTCCCAAACATTTTTTCCAAAATTTCGGGAGACTGTCGTGATTGCATTTAACAGCTTAAATCTGGAAGATTGGCTGATTTTATTGAAAATTGCTACCTCTAAAATCAAAATCTTTTCTCTCTCTCTAGTGCATGAGTTTTACAACAACAAGCCCTACTTACACTATTCCCGTTAGACGAAGCCGTAGAATTAAGTCTTTCCGAGGTTTAACTACCGAGGAGATGGAACCTAATTTGAGTAGCCTTTTTAACGAGGACATGGGTAATTCCTCTAATCCTCCTAATGATGAAGAAGCTCCCCATGAGGTTTCTATTGAACAACTTTTGAAATTGGATAACCAATTTGATGATTTTCACCAATGGATGTCTCATGAGTATCCCGATAGTCAAGCTCTTCCTTTAATCGAGGGTCTAAAACGCATGCTTCAAAGTGATAAGAATGGAATTGATATTTTGCGTGGTATTTCACACATTGTGAATTCGAATGTGATGCCTATGAAGAGTTGTGCTGAATCTTTGGGTTATACACAACCTCCTACACAAGTCAATCAATCTATTCCTTTGACAACTTCTATTGCTAGCATACCTACCTTTACATCAAACATAATGGCTACTTCTATACAAGACATTCCTCCTGTGATTACTAGTCATGGGGGCAATCCTTATTCTTCAATTAACCCTCTTCTTTCATTCAATCCAACTTCTTCATTCATTCCTTCAATGAGTGTCCCTATTATATCTTCACAAATGAACATGACGCAAGGGGGCAATTCATTTAACCATTCCATTCCTCCTTGTAGTGTTCCTCCTATCCAATCATCCCCTATGGTTGACTATCATAGGGTCCCACCACCTTACTCTTTACCTTCTTTCAATAACATAACACCTCCATCTCAATCTAACACACCTAATATGAATTCTTCAACTGAAGCGACCATTAATAATCTTGCACAAACTGTCTCTTCTTTACAGCAACAAATTGCCTCTATGAATCAATCTAAGTTTAGTGTGCCCACATTTGATGTTGCGAGCCCACTTTCTCTTGACATTGTTTGAGCTATCCCTCCTAAACATGTTGAAATCCCACATTTGGAGCTTTATAATGGTAAAGGTGATCCTCTAACACATGTTAAGACTTTTCAAACAATCTGTACTGATTTTGCTTATGACCCAAGGTTGCTTGTGAAACTGTTTACTAGAACATTAAGAGACAAAGCCCTACAATGGTATTGCTCATTGCCTTCTTATTCTATTACTTCTTTCGAACAACTTGCAAATGCTTTCATTCAACAATTTCAAAACAATATAAGTCCTAAAGTTACTTTGATTGATTTAATGCATTGTAAACAAGGTGTTAAAGAAAAAGTGACTGATTTCATTGGTAGATATAAGCATTTGTATGCTCAAATTTCTTTTCCAGTGCTTGATAATGATATTCAAAGAATCTTTATTTCTAATTTGCAAAAAGATATTCGAGACAAACTTCTATTTTCTGAGTTTACTTCTTTCCAATAGTTGTGTGCCACTCTTCACAATTATCAACTGACTGTGAGTCAAATGGAACAATCACATCCTATGGCTCTGAGTGATAAGGGTGATAGCAGTCAACAACCATTTGGGAAGATTAAACCGAACAAAGATTCCATCAAATTCAATGAAAACATCATCAACAACAATGTGAATGCAGCATCAGGTGTGCCTCCTATTTCTAAATTTTTCAAGAAAGAAAGAAAGTATACTCCTTTGAATGAATCATTGCATGGTATTATGAATAAGTTATTGGAACAAAATGTGCTTACTCTTCCTCCTATAAGGCAAATTGATCCTGCAAAGATTACTTCACCTTATTTTGATCATAAAGCTTTTTGTCATTTTCATTGTCAGCCTGGTCATGATACTGAAAAATGTTTTTCTTTAAAGGTTAAAATTCAAGATTTGATTGATAATAATACTATTTCTGTTTCTGGAGTGAATGATAAAGGCAACACATCTGTAACTCCTCCTAACCAAAATCTTCAGATTTTTACTGATCCATTACCTTCTCATACTTCTCATACTTCTAATGCAGTTGAGGCTAATGATTCCTCTCTCTCATCTGATGGTCTTGTGTCTATGACTCCGAATGTGATTAACTTTGTAGAGCAGCAAGAAATCCCTAAAGAACCTTCCATCACATTTGATTCTAGTGAAACCATTAGGGCACCTGATGGTCCTTTATACATAGTTGCGAAAGTCAAGAATACACCTTGCCGTGGAGTGCTTATTGATCCTTCGTGCATGGTTAATGTTATTACTGAGGAATTTCTTTTTACTTTGCAATTGAATCAAGTGATCTATGACAAAACAGATGTGATTGTGAAATTATTTGATGCCTTTTCTTCTCCTGCAATTGGTTCTATTACATTGCCTATTGAGGTCCATAACAAATCTCTTGATGTGAACTTTGCTATTATTCCATCTTCCGAACAATTTCGTGTGAAGCTTGGCTATCCTTGGCTATCTTCCATGAAAGCTATTGCTTCTCCTATACATAAATGTTTGAAATTTCCCCATAATGGTGAAGTTGTTACTATTAATCATAGTCTCTTTAAACCAGCTGAAAGAACTTCTAGTGTTCCTATTGATTACTTTTGGCCTAAACCATTTCAGTCTCTTCCTCTGCGAAGTGATCATCTCTTCAAATCTTATCAAAAGTGGAAAACAGATATGATCCTATCTTTAAGTGAATCTAGAACACCTAAACTTGACATTCCTATCATTCTTGAGAAGGAAATTCTTCCTTTGAAAGATAAAACTAATGTCTTTCCTCAAGAAGATTCCCAACCCATCCCCATGGATGTGACTATGTCTATGCCTAATAAACCTTCTAAAAGTAGACCTATACCTCCTCGTCATGATGGACTTGGTCTTCTTCCTAAACCAAAAATTCCTCCTTTATATGGAGCAATTCCTCCTCCTGCCTTTTATAGAGAGAAGAGACCTTCTTCTTCTCCTATTATCCAGCCTAAAAGACCACAACCTAAACACCCAAGTGATAAGGATGAGAACATTCCTCCTCCTCTATCTTCTCCACTTCCTACTAAGACTAGACAAAATCGTTCTGCACATGAACGCCGATGAAAACGTTGTCTTAGGGCTCAAGCAGCTGCTTCTCAAAATTTACAATCTCCAAAGACACCTTCAACAAGCATTATTCCATTTTCTCCTCAGCCGGATATTGAGCCTAAATCTCCTAAACATAAGATGCATGATGGTCTTGATCCTGTGCGAGTTAAAGATCCTATTTTTATAAGTCTTGATGATGATATAGATGAAAATGTTATTCATGATGAAAATGTTTCTCCGCTTGCTTCTGATAGTGAATATGAACTTGTTGATGTTGATAACCATTTATCTAATGAATTTTCTAAAGCACTTATCCTAGCTCCTAGACAAGAACAACGTGGCTTGGAACATGAACATAGCCCTTGTTTGGATCTTGTGATAGCTCCATCTGCTATGTTGGATGTTCCTCCTCTAGCGTGTTCCCTGCCTTCCCGAAACATTGATCAGCAAGATCGGGGGGTAGATGACGTGCTAGACTAGTTACATTAGCATAGCAGATTCTCTCCTCCTTTCTTTTGTTACTTCTTCTATATGTTATTATCATTCTTCTATTTGTCATCCTTAGTGTTGTCTACTTGAGGACGATGCAAAGCACTGAGATCTCTTTGGTCTCTCTCATGTTGACTCAAAAGACACATGTGTTCCCTTCTTCTAGGTGACCTTCCTTGATTGGGGAATGAAGAACAATTATGCATACATACATATGATATATATATACATGACTTATCATATAGCATACTGACCCCAAGGAAAGCGAAGTCACCTCGTGCTTTGTGTTTTGTGCCTATTATCCTTGGGTTTATCTCACACTTGGGGGCTAAATCTTTGTGATAACGTGCTCCTTTCCTTTCTCATTTCTTATGTGTATCACTACGTTAAAACAATCACCCCGGTTGAGGCGTGTGCGATCGCTTTAACGTAGGGGGGCATACACCCTGTCTATCCTTTCAAGATACTTGAAAATTTCTTGGTGAACTTAGCTTTGCCTTGAAAATTTTTGGTATTTCTTTTGCATGACTCATAGTGAGGGAACCTTACTACTGACAGTCATGGTTCTCCCTCATGATCTTCCCTTTTACTTTGTCAATCGAAGTCGTAAGATCCTTAGTCCACTGGGGGCTTGGTGTATCTTGCCTCCTTGATGTGGTGAAAGTCTTTCAATGTTGTTTCCTTGTACTTTACCGGAAGTATGAGCATACATACTCCCGCTAAAGTGGGGGCTAAATGTAGCGTCCTAAAATTGTGACACTTGCAATTTCAACTGCATTTCGGTCTTCATGATGGCGACGCAACATGCAACCTGAATGGAGACCCCGAAACTTGCTCACGACACTAAAAACTGCATTTTTCAAGCACCCTGGCCTGAACCTCCTTGCACCCTGTTGTCCCGGGAGGTGGGACCAGAGCGCCCAGCGCCCTGGTCCCTCAGGACAAGAGCACCTAGCGCCCTAGTCCCCAGGACCATGGCGCCCAGTGCCCTGGTCCCTGGGTCCTATTTTGGGCCCGGTCTCCTAAGGGGTCTCAGGTCTTTTTGTTTGCAAATTGGAAATTATATTTCCTGGTCGGCCTAAGGTCGGGAAAATCAGTCTATCCGCCCTAATTGACAAGTATATAAACTACATTTTTCTCTCTCATTTGGCATGAGATGATGATAAGATGATATGATGTGGAAACTATACTCAAGCATTCAAGCATTCAAGCATTCAAGCATTCAAGCAATTGATCATTTCAAGTCTCCATTCAAGGCTAAGTGTTGCATTCAAGTCAAGGATTCAACCATTGAAGAGGAGATCACTTACTACATGCTACTACAACACACAACAAACAACAACATCTAAACCTTCGCACATAAGGATACAAACATCCTTAGACAAGGTATTAGTACTTGTTTTACATTACAGTCATTTACATTTACAACACTTGCTCATTTCTTGGTTAATTCCAAAACTGGGGTTTGACCTAAAGGCAAACCCCTAATCCCTAACCCCCCATTCATCTTTGCTTTTCTGTGTGTAGGTTGCAGGTACACGGCTGAAATTGAAGATCTGGAATCCTTGTGCAGAGACGAACAGATCCCACTTCGTTTCGCAGATTTTTCGGAGGACCGTGGCGTCGGGCGCCATTGTCCTGACAACTTTTGCTCAAATTTGCAGGACAGCGCCGTATCGACATTCTACTGCTAATTCCAGGTCTGCAGCTTCATCCTATAACCCGAACTCAGTTTATAAGTGAATCTTTGTCACTTTCTATGCATTCTTAGCTCAATCTTCCTATCAACATTCTTTACAAAAGAGGGTAGCCTTGCTGTCTTAACCCTTGAAATTCATTTAGCATCCAATCTTACATTGTGTGGGATTGGATCTTATGATTTTCAACCCCTCTTTTTAATGTAAAGTCTCTCCCTTAAGTGAAAAACCATCGAATCCTAGTGAACCTCCCTTCTCTCTCCTCGGAGTTGGAAGAGGGGAGAGCAACTAGGGTTCGATCGTGATTTTTCTGCTTTACACTTCTAATAAGGAAAACTCAACTAGTTGCTCAATATACACTTCCTCTTCTAGGATTCCATTCGAGAATGTGGACTTCACATCCATCTAGTATACCTTAAATCCCTTGAATGTTGCAAATGCAAGTAGCATTCAGACACCTTCCAGTCTAGCCATAGGAGCAAAGGTTTCTCCCTCTTCCTGAGCATATCTATTGCATACAGGTATTGCCTTGTTCCTTGCAACTGTGCCTTCGTCATTTAGTTTATTCCCGAAGACCCATTTGGTACCTATGCCATTCTTGTGTTATGGTCTAGGTACCAAGGACCATGTTACATTGTTTTCTATCTAGTTTAGCTCCTCTTCCATTGCCTTAATCCAGTCTTCACCTATAAATGCTTTTCTAGAATCTTGGGCTCCAATTTAGAAATCATGCAAGAGTTTTCTTTCGCCTTTCTTCTTGTGAGTATCCCTGCATCTTTATCTCCTATGATCTACTTCAGACCATGATGTAGCTTCACATATCTAGGAATGATTCTAGCTGGTTTTTCTTTCTTTTCCTTTTCTTCTTCACTTACTTCTTCTTCTTCACCTACTGCAGCTTCTACAACTATAGGAACACTAGGGTCTTTACTTGTCTCTTTCTTAACCAGTTCCCAGAAGGCTATACCCAGTTCATCTTCCACTTTCTCACTGCAGGTTTCCTCAGGCTCCTCAGGGGATTCATCAACCCTGACATTGATACTCTCAACAATTTTATGAGTCCTATTATTGTAGCATTTGAGATCTTTTCTCTTAGTGGAATATTCCAAAAATATTCCTTCATCACATTTAGCATCAAACTTGCTCAGATGCTCACCTCTCTTGATGTAACACTTACTGCCAAATACTTTAAAATAAATCATAGTGGGAGTCTTCTCGGTCCAATATTCATAAGGGTTTTTATTTTTACCTTTCTTGATGAGTACCCAGTTCATAGTATAGACTACAGGGCTCACTGCTTCTCTCCAAAAAGTGTGAGGAACCTTTCCTTGGATCAACATTGTTCTGGCTACTTTAACTATAGTCATGTTATTCCTTTCTTCTATGCCTTTCTACTATGATGTCCTTGGGGCAAACAACTACCTCTTGATACCGCTATCTTCACAGTAGTTGTTGAATTCATTAGAAGTGAATTCACCTCCTTGATCATTTCTTAGGCATTTTTATCTTTTTACCACTTTCCTTCTCTACTAATGCTCTAAAGGCTTTGAACTTTCCAAATTCCTCACATTTTTATTTCAAGAATGTGACCCACATCATTCTTGAGCAGTCACCAGTAAGAATCATGAAATACCTATCTCCCTGAATACTTCTAGTTTTCATAGGACCACGCAAATAGATATGCACAAGATGAAGTAAGTTCTCTACTGAAAAAGACTTACCTTTGAAATTTGAGGAAGACATCTTCCCAAGTTGACATTCTCTAGATAAAGCATTCTCCAGTTTGTTTAGCAAAGGTAATCCTCTTACTGCCTTGATCTTACTAGCCTTTACAATATTATCAAAGTTCATATGACAAAGTCTCCTATACCATATCCAACTATCATCAAACTTTTCCATCAGACACTGACTAATCTTGGCATTTAGCTGAAACAAGTTACCTATGGTCTTCTTACCGATGGCAATAAATTCACCACTCTTTCCAATTATACTACAGACTCTGCCTTTTAACTCCAGAATGAGTCCTTTATCATTTAGCTGAGCAACACTCAATAGGTTATGCCTAAGACCTTCTACCCAGTAGATGTCATATGCACTTCTCTTTCCATTCAGTGAAATGGATCCTTTTCCTGTTACCAAGCATGGTGCATTGTTGCCAAATCTGACAACAACTCTGTCATATTCTTCTAACGATAGAAACATTCCCCAATCACCAATCATGTGGTGAGAACAACCACTATCAATAATCCACTCATTAGAGTTGTCAATGTGAGAGACAAGTACTTTTTTGTCAGACTCTTCTTCCTTTACAGCTACAAACACTATGTCCTCATTCTCTTCATCCTTAGATTCTTCATCAGTAACACCTTCATCCACTGCAACAAGACAATTTCTTCTATTTCCTCCCTTATACTTTCTAAGCCTCTCTAGTTTATCCTTATTATCATTGTTAGGATAGTTAACAACTATATGTCTTATCTTATTGCAGGAAAAACATTTTAAAGGAAGATTACCTTTGTATTTTCCAGTGCCTTTTGGAAGTATTTTAGCAAGAAGAGCTTCAAACTCCATCAAAATCTCTTCATCATCCATACCTCTTCTTTGCATGGATTCATAACTAGTACTTACTTCTTTTCCTTTTGTGGTTGGTGCAACAAATGCTCTAAAGGCTGACTCAGTCTTTTGAACACTGCCATCATAGCTATTCAACTCATATGTAGTCAATTTTGCAATGATAGAGTCTGAAGATACCTTGGTTTTGTCAATAGACCTTAGCTCTGAATAACAACAACTTTGATTTCATAGACCAGTAACAATGATCTCAAAACTTTACTAACAATGGTGACATCTTCAATTGTTCCACTAGTGCTCTTGATATCTCCAACCATGGTCTTGATCCTTATGCCATATTGCTGAATGGTTTCACCTTCAACCATCCTCATGTCTCAAATTTTCCTCTAAGGCTCTCTTCCTTAGCTTTCTTGACATTCTCATCACCGTCATAAATAGTTTCCAATGTGTCCCATACATCCTTAGGAGTGTCCTTATCTTGTACATCAATGAACTCAATATTAGACAAACTGCTAATAAGGGCTTCCATAACCTGCCCATTTTATTGAATCTCTCTTTTTTGATCATCGGTTAGAGTGCCAATGGGGATTACATAGACATTCTCAACATAGCTCTAGTGTTGAGCACCCAAAATATTGATATAGATCTTCATTTTGTCCTTCCATATTTTGAAGTTATCTCTATTGAACTTAGGACCTTCCCTCTTCATCATTAAGGTGGGATGTTTTTACCTCAAGTGGTTAAGCTTATATCGCCAAGGACCTAGAGTTTCTCTAATACCAATTAATGAATAATGATGAACAACAAATACCCTTAAAGGTACTGATAGCGGGGGGGGGGTAAATCAGTACATACAAAAAATTCTCTGCAACTTCTCAAATTAAAACAATGCTAACCGGTTGTCTTCATTACTAAACGTAACCATGGCAATACCGGTTAAACACAGTAAGACTTCAGACAACATAAACTGGTGAAACTGAACACTTCAAATACATTCAATACTTGATAACTACTTCACCCATAAACATATGCATGTGGTGTATCAATAATACCATAACCATTAGCTCTGCATGCATAATCACTCAAACAAAGAATGCTTAATCATCATATGAAAAATGCACAACTCATGACATAGATTTTTCACATAGAAACCCAAATGGGAGAAACCACGGTGGGGATGAATACCCACAATCTTGTTTTGAACTCTTTTGAATCTTGCTCTGTTAGAAGCCTAGTCCGGTTAAAGTCTTTACAATAAGGTTATGCTAGGAACCGATCCTATTAAAGATCACCCAGTTAAGGGATGGCTATATACCCTATTAAAGGTTGCCTCACTAGAGGATTTAAGGAACTCAATGAACTCGAGTCACCTAGTTAGAGGATTTACAGTAAGCCTATTAAAGCTACCTAACAAAGGGATTTTCCTTCTATTGAAATGGTTAGAAGATAATAGGTAAAACTCTAATCCGATAATAGCACTATATGCTAAGATAGATCCTTTTTAGTTCCTCTACTCTGCAATCACACTCTTCAGTTTTCACTCACTGGTCTAGCAAGTATCTCATCACTTAAATACATACACAAATTTTGCCAACACTTACAATAACAAACATCATCGACCTTATAGACAACAATTAGGTTGGTAACATAAACCCTAAACCCTAAGCATCTTAGGTTTACAATTACAAGTGGTCCAATCTTGTCCGTCCAATCACTTTTCATATAATGAAACAATCTCAAACATATCACAAGTCATTATGCATCATCCATTCTTCACCGCACATAGAAATCAATAACCCTTCACGCTTTCTTCTCATACTGGTAAGAAGAATGTTCATTCCTGAGGTAGACACTAAATGCAGTCGATCTTCACATGCAAAATCCTCAAGGAAATCCTTCATGTGCACAAAAGTGACGTGGCATCTCGATCTCATCCTTATTTCTTAGCTAACTCATCACATAATATCATTAGTTGCATCACACAAGCTAGATTGCCAAACTGGAAACCATAAAGCTGATACTACCAACTGGTAGTCACACTTAGTGAAACCCCGACATCAGTTCATTACATCTCTTCATACTGGTTCTCCAACTTGATCATCAATAACAACTTCTTCCACTCTTCATACCGGTTGTCCTAAACTTATTGACATGAATGAAAACATACATTATTATCATATTATCATACTGGTTCATCATATGCTAACACTCTCTTTCTCAATTAAGGCTATGAAGCTTTGAATTTACCAAAAGCTTCATTATTATCTTTCAAGAATGCAACCCACATCATCCTTGAATAGTCATCAGTGAAGATCATGAAATATCTATCACCTGAAATGCTTCTAGTTCTTATTGGTCCACATAGATCCCTATGAACCAAATCTAACAAGTTCTCTGCTGAGAAACACTTTCTCTTGAAAGTAGAAGAAGTCATCTTCCCTAACTGACATTCTTTACAAAGAGCATTAACCAGTCTTTCTATCTGAGGGAGACCTCTTACTGTCTTAGACTTACTTTAACAATATTATCAAAATTTATATGACAAAATATTCTATGCCAAAGCTAGCTATCATCTATTTTTGCAATCAAACAGATGCTAACTTTTGGATTAAGATGAAATAGATTACCTCTAGTCTGTTTACTAGTTCCAATCAATTCACCTTTGTTGTGAAAGATTTTGCACATGCCATTTCTAATATCCAGTGGGTATCCTTTGTCATTCAGTTGTGCCACACTCAAAAGATTGTGCTTAAGACCTTCAACCTAATAAACATCATTAGCACTACTCTTCCCATTAAGAGAAATAACTCCCTTACCTTTAACCATACAAGGTGAGTCATTGCCAAATTTGACAACACCACCATAAAATTATTTCAAGGAAAGAAATTTTCTCTGATCACCGGTCATGTGATGTGAACAACCACTATTAATGATCCAATCATCAGAGTTATCCATCTTAGATACTAGAGCCTTCCAGTCAGATGTCTCTTCTTTAATATCTATAAACACAATATTTTCTCTAGCATCATCATCAGATTCATCATCAGTAATACCATTGTCAATAGCTACAAGATAATATCTCTTTCCTTTCTCTTATACTTCTTAAATTTGTCTCTCTTGTGTTCATTTTTACTATTAGGGAAATTAGCTCCTATATGACCAATCTTATTGCAAGCAAAACATTTCAACGATAGCTTACCTCTATATTTACCAGTGCCTCTAGGCAGTCATTTTGACAACAATGCTTCAAGCTCCACTAAACTATCTTCATCATCAACATCTCTTCTACATCTAGATTCATAGCTTTGGCCAGTATCTCTACTTCTTCTCATAGAAGGGTTAGAGACATAAGCTCCGAATGTAGATTCTGATTTTTGTACACTACCATCATATCCATTTAGCTCAAAGGCAATAAGCTTGCCAATAATAGAGTCAAGAGTTACCTTCATCTTGTTAATGGATTTCAGCTCCTAAATAGTTGCAACTTGAATAGTATATACCAATATTAGGGTTCTCAATACCTTACTGACCACTATGGCATCTTCCACTTTCCCTCCTACTCTTTTTATTTCACCAACTATTTCTTTAATCCTTTGACCATACTGCTGGATATTCTCACCTTTAGAAATTCTCATGTTATCAAAATTTTCTCTTAAAATCTCCTCTTTAGCAATATTAACATGTTCATCACCACTATAAATCTCTTCAAGTTTTTTCCATACTTCATATGCAGTTTCAAGACCATGAAAATCTACATATTCAGCATCAGACAAGGAACTGATAATAGCCTATAATGCTTGATGATTCTCTTGTTGTTCTTTCTTTTGATCATCAATTAGAGTACCGGTAGGTGCAACATATTGAGTTTCTACATACTCCCAATACTGACTACCAAGAATTTTAATGCAAATCTTCATTTTGTGGCTCCATATCCTATAGTTATCTTTGTTGAACTTAGGACCTTATTTCTTCATCATGATCTACAAGATCTTTTCCTCAAGCTATTAGGCTTAGAGATCTAAGAGTAATTGGATATCTCTTATACCAATTGATTATAAGATGAAAGAATAAGGATCCAATAGAATACTGAGAGGGGGTGGTGAATCAGTATACTCAAAAACTTATACAAACTCCCAAACTCAAAATAAACTTATCAGCAAAATAACTTTGTCAAGATAATGTCTCAAAGATAACCAACATCAACTAGTTTGACTGTTATGAGAACTTTGTTAGGATTCCCACAAATACTAAGAGGGGGGGGGGGGGGGGGGGGTGTTGAATTAGTATCTAACCAGTAGGTAGAATTTCTGAACTTAAAACATGTAGAACAAATTAAAACTGTGTACTGGTAAGCAGAAAATAATGCAATAAATAGAGGTAAAATAAACCACATGAAAAGCACACCATAACACAATATTTTAACGAGGAAACCTGGTGTGGGAAAAACCTCGATGGGATTTGTGACCCACAATATTCACTTACTGGCCAATAAGAGAATATTACTGCTACAAGAGGGGCCTGCACATGTAGGAAGGCCAAGTGCCTAGAGCTCACTACTCAAACAAAATAGGAAGTCTCACTAACTTACAAAATGGATTATATAAATCCAGTGTCTTGTACTGCTTCAGAATAGCATCTATAATGTCAGATCCAGTATCGGTTTGTACTCTGCTTCTTACATAAACCCTTAACCTATAATTCACATAATAGGTCTGCCTTATTTCGCCTAATTACATTCATCTATCCATGCATAATTGTTCTAAAATGATCTCTTATATATATAAGTCATTTTACAATTTGCCAAGTAGGCTTACAATGATTTTACAATAATACACAAAATAAATCACAACAAAATTCTTGTCGGCCTCTATGCCTGGAATGCTTCCTTTCACTGTCGGTGCTAGCAGTCTATGTGCCAGTGTAGATTTTCACCTTGCTAGTGCCGATGGATTGTGTTGTCGGTGTCATAGGATTGTAAGGTTTCCATCAATGACAAAACCTTCAATCACCTACAATTTCTCATTGGAGTGTGCATTTGCCAACAATCTCCCTCTTTGGCATTGATGGCAACACTCATGAGAAAATTTCAAAAGTGTATCCAAAATTTGTAATCCAAAAATTGTTTCCAAAAATGTGTACCAAAAATATATGAGCTCCCCCTGAGCAGATAAGTCTTTTGCTGATTATTTTCTCATACTACTACTCCCCCTTTGGCATCAATGACAAAGGTTGTCAAGGTGTCAATAGAGTTGTAGTTTTCTATCTCAACCTTGTAACTGGGTGGTTACAATTTGAAAAAGATCTGCCAAAACCAAATTTATACTTTTCATAAACTTCTTACTATCTTTTATTGCTGCCTCTGTTCTTTGACCTGTACCGGTGAGGTGTTGCATATGCTCTTTTTTTTTTTTTTGTCCTTGTACTAATGCCTCAGATATTTCCTTCCTCAAGGATTCTAGATAGTCCAATCTTGGACTTAGTCTTAGTCTCAGATTCTTAGCCTTGTTTATTATTCTCTCCTTTTCTCTTTCTAACTTAAGTAATTTTTCCTCAAAACTTGTTATCTTTTGTTCAAAAACTGATAATGTATCAGGTGAGTTAACAAAATTGTCAGCAAGTTTATTGATTTTATCCTGTATCTTGCTCATTTTCTTTTCTATGTCAACTGTTAGAAAGTTTGTCTTGTAAATGTCTCTGTATAGAGTTTTAAATTCCTTCAATGAGTTGCATAGTTCTAGTAGAAGTGTGTCAAATTCCCTTGTACACTTCTTTATTTGATCCTCAACAAATTTTTGTTTTTCATTTTCTGACTTGTCTTTGAATGCCTCTTCCTTTATTTGCTCAACTATCACTATGTTGTCAGTAATATACTTAGACAAAGTCTCAAGTTGACTCAAAGAATCCTTATTATCTATGTTACATTTTGGAGCTATCTTCTTCAAAACTGGGATTGCGTCATCTATAGCTTTATAAGCTTGTGAACTACAATTAGTTATTTTCTTCAAAGAATCTAAGAGAGCTTCAGTTACATTGGTTGATTTAAATGTTGTAGAGGAGGAACCAACATACTGAATTTTGCTGGTGGGAGCACTATTCTTGCTAGTAGTGACCTCTAGTAGGTCAGTCTATTTTTCCATTTCTTTTACCAGTGGTTTTCCTTGTTCACAAGATGTCGATGGCACTAATTCTGCATTTGCCTATTGCTCTACTTGTTGATCTATTTGTGCTTCTCTTTGAGTCTCTGTATGTTGCCTTGTGTTACCTATTGCCAGTTCACCTTGTGTGTTATCTGTTTCATTAGTTACCGGTGGCTCACTAGCCATATCGGTCTTACCGGTTGTGTTTTGGTCTATCATAATGTTGACTTTTTGAGTATCAACATCAACTATGTATAGTACCTCTGAATTAGGATTAGTATCATCTTGTGATACATCCATATTGTCATTTGTCATTTGGTCTTCAGTTGTTGTTATCGGTGGAGCAATCAGAGGCAGTGGGGATAAGTTATCTTTTATTTTGATGCTAGGAGGTCCACCAACCTTTCCTTTACCCTTATCTTTATCCTTTTGATAGACTTTGATAGGCTTGGGGTTCCTATACTCTTCCTGCTTTTCCTTCTCAACAAGGAATATATCCCATCCATTTTCTGTTTCTTCTTTTACCTCATTTACTCTTCCTACCATTAGTCCAATATGCTAGTGTGTAGTAGAGAATACTAACTAGTTGGCCTCTGCAATTAGATCATCTATCTCCTTTGGTGAGTTAATTGGGTAAACAACAAGTAATTTTTCAATTTTGATTTTCTTGTCAAGCTCTACCACAGCTTGTCTTCTTGCTTCTAGTCTCTTGAATAATTCATCTAGTAGTTCATCTACCACTTGCATTAATAACTTCTTATAGATATCCAAGTGTAAAATGACACTGTTTTCAACTTGCGCTTTCTCATCTGCTGATAGTGTATCATATAATTTTTCTATGTTCTTGAGTTTTCCTTCTTCTATGATCTCATCTAATAGTCTGTCAATCGGAGCAATATTTTGTTGAGTCTTTTTCTTTGGTGTCAATTTCCTTTTCTTAGGGGTTGTCTTCTTGACCGAAGACCTCACCGCCTGTTGTTTTTGTCTAGTTCTTCTAGGTGAGGGTGTGGATGCCATTGAAAGATGAGTTTTAGGTTGTAATGCTTCCAACTCATCTTCAGTGATACCAATTTGTTTTAGTACATCTTCTTTGATAGCCTTAGCCTATCTAGAGCCTCTCCTCATAGTTTCTTCTACTTTCTTCACTCTTTTCTTGGATTGGATTTGGTTTTCAATGGTTTCTGCACTACCAAATACTTCTTCCTCAGGTTCCTTGGCTGCTTCCAAAAGGGCTTTCGCATATGTTTCAATGATGCGGTCATTGGTCTCATAACTCATTTGAGTAACCCAAATTGTTCTTGGGATAACTGCTTCCATCTAGATCTCATCTTTCTTGATGAAAAAACATATATCATTCTTGTATTTGTTAACAATTTTCTATGACAGTCTGATTCTTTTGTTCATTCTGGTCTTTAGTGCTTGAAAATACTTATTGATATTATTTTCCTTGTTTTCACCCATGTTGTTGAATAGGTTTGATAACTATTTCCCTACCGGTATGTCAAATCCAAGGTCCTTGTTGCCTATATCAGGCACCTATTTGGTTATGTGTAGCATTAAGCATACAAGTAAATTACCAAACCTAAAAGTCCCTTTCTTATCCTTCTTGATTTTTCCTAAATTATCAATCAACTCATCCTTTAGCCATTCACATACATCAATTTTCACATTATCCTTAACCATATCATGTGCACTTTTTATGCATAAACTAGAAATTGAGTTCATTCTATTTGCATGAGTTGCTTTGTATCCTAAAATCATGCTAACAAATCTCACATTTATGTTGGTCACATCATTAACCCTTAGAGACCTTCTATCAGATGTTGCACCAGTTAAGTTCATTACCAACTCATTTGAGACCTTCTTTGTTTTGTTTGGTCTGCTACCGGTGGAGTGTAACCCTGTTACAGCTTTCACAACTTCCTTGTTAATTTTATGAACCGAATCTAGCCAAAAGAATTCACCATGTACCATACTCAATACTATCCTAATAACTTCTTTGGGGAAATCCGGAATGCTAAGAATTTCTGTGAATCCTAGGGTTTCAATAATTTGGTGTTCAGGTTTTACTTTACCAGAATCATCACAGATAATAGATTTGTACATGTTCTTGATTTCTTCATCTCCTAATTCTTCTATATGGCAATGGATATACATTCTAGGGTCTTCTGCAAAAACATCTCCTTTGGGAATTTGGGGGAATGCACCAACATTATCATCTTTCTTTGCTATCTCAGGAACTAGCTGAAATATGGGCCTAGGTCATTTGATTACCTTGACTACAGTAGGGTTTGCTATGAATTCAGGTGCAGAGGAGGATGCCATGATTATAAATACCTTTTTATGCCTTAGGAAGGATGAATGCTGAAATGCTTTGTTTCCTTGCTTGAAATGCCTTAGTTCTATAAATTTCATGCTCTTCGAATGTTTGAATGCTCGGTGAAGTAAAATGGAGCCAAAATCACAAATTTATAATGTCAATTTGTCACCTACCACATTTAATGCATGTCGGTTAAGTAATCACTTAACTTTGTCTGCAGGTATAGAAGTAATTATTAATTTTTTTATTTTAAAACTTCTCATCACCAATTGAGGGAATGATAGCATATGTCTCATTTGATTGCCAAACCCTCAAAGAAACTTTCTTCAATTTGATGAAGAGCTTCTTGCCGATGGAGTACTACTCTATTCTACTGGTGGAGTGGTTATTGGTTCTACTGGTGGAGGAGTATTTCCAACATTATTTATGTCTAACTTTCTTATCCATTGTTTTGAGAATTCTTGCTTAACCTCTTCAACTTTTTCTTTTCCTTTCAAACTAGAACTTTTGTTGTCTGTCGGTGATCCTTTACTTCTGCAGAATTTTGCAATATGCCCAATCTTGTTACATGCATAGCAAGTCACATTATTCTTCTGAATACCTTTCCCATAACCTATTCCAGTTTGTGTTCTACATTGATTAGATAGGTGTCTAAATCTTCCACAAACATAACAGCTCACATTCATTTTGCAATTTTCAGAGTTATGACCAACTTTGTTGCATTTTGAACATTGATCGGTGGGTGTGTTGATATTTTGATAATTTCTAGATCTACATTGATTTTCTCTATGACCGTACTTATTACAGTTAAAGAATTTTCCATTAAATTTGTAAGCAATAGGTTGTCTTATCGGTTTGCTATGATCCTGTGTGTTAGCAGTACTAGAGCTTTCTCCTACCTCAAAGCCAATTCTACAAGTGTCACCATTAGGTTTCTGAATCTTCAACAAGTCACCAAGTTCTTCTGAGCTTTTCTTGAATTTATCTTTGTGCTGATTTATAATATCCAGTTCTCTTTCTAAGATCTCTTTCTGTCTCATCAGTTCATTGGAGTCATTCTATGTATGCATCAAATATGTCTTCAGCAAGTCATTTTCATAGCTAAGTCTTGTGTTCTCATTTGCTGCATCACTTAGTCTTCTATTCAAATCTTCTTCAGTCTTCTTTCTATCTTCAATTTCCTTACAAAATCTCATAGTCATATCCTACATTTCGTTCTTTATTGTCATGTTCTCTTTTTTCAGTTTGTTTATTGTATCATTAAGAGTTTCCTTTTCATCATTTTCATTTTGCATTTTTTCACATAATTCTCTTCTCTTATTTCTTCCAATGGTAAAATTCTCTTGAAGTTCTTGAATGATATCCTAAGCTGCCTTTAGATCATCTTCAAGTTTGATGTTTTTCAATTTTTTTGTGTCATAGTCTGAGAGAGTTGCTTCTAGTTGCTTCATCAAGTTTTCCATCTCTACCGGTGTCAAGATCTTCCTCAAGATATTAGGCTTCTGAAAATAGAGGACCAGGCTCTAATACCAGTTGTTAGGATTCCCACAGATACTGAGAGGGGGGGGTGAATCAGTATCTAATTGGTAGGTAGAATTTCTTAACTTAAAACATGTAGAACAAATTAAAACTATGTACTACTAAGTAGAAAATAATGCAATAAACAGAGATAAAAGTAACCACATGAAAAGCACACCATAACATAATATTTTAACGAGGAGACCCGGTGTGGGAAAAACCTCGGTGGGATTTGTGACCCACAATATTCACTTACTGGCCAATAAGAGACTATTACTACTACAAGAAGGGCCTGCACATGCAGGAAGGAAAAGTGCCTAGAGCTCACTACTCAAATACAAAATAGGAAGTCTCACTGACTTACAAAATGGATTATATAAATCCAGTGTCTTGTACTGCTTCAGAATAGCATCTATAATGCCAGATCCAGTACCAGTTTCTGCTCTGCTTCTTACATAAACCCTTAACCTATAATTCGCATAATAGGTCTGCCTTATTTCACCTAATTACATTCATCTATCCATGCATAATTGTTCTACAATGATCTCTTATATATATGAGTCATTTCACAATTTACCAAGTTGGCTTACAATGATTTTACAATAATACACAAAATAAATTACAACAAAATTCCTATCGGCCTCTGTGACGGTATGCTTCCTTTCACTGTTGGTGCCGATAGTCTGTGTGCCGGTGTAGAGTCTTCTCTTGCTAGTGCCGGTGGATTATGTTGCCAGTGTCATAGGATTGTAAGGTTGCCATCAATGACAAAACCTTCAATCACCTACAATGTCTCATTGGAGTGTGCATTTTCCAACAAACTTAACAGTAAACAACTTCAATCTTGTAAACATCAACAATGCTTAATCAAATGTCAACATATTCATCTCTCAATGTTTTCAATTATCATGCCTTAATCAGAATAGTTATGTAGTTAATCAAATCAACAAATAAGATCATAACCACAAAAACATTCACCACTTGACATAGATATTTATACGTGGAAAACCCAAATAGGTAAAAACCATGGTTAGATGAGATTCACAAGGATATCTATCTGAACTCTTCTGAAGTTCTCTCTATTAGGAGCCAAGCCTATTAAAGCTTTACAATAAGTCTTGTTAAGAACTAATTCTGGTTAGGAATCACCTGGTTAAGAGATTTATAAATATGCCTTGATGAAAAGTACAATACCCTATTAGGAGTAACCTTGTTGGAGGATTTGGGAATCCAAACTAATGGACCACCTTGTTAGAGAATTTAGAAAGTAACCAATCTTGTTAGAGCTTACCCAATTAGGGGATTTTGATTTTTGCTATAATTGTTAGAAAACAATAGGTTTTATTGATTTGTTTGAATAGCACTACATCAACTTGATCAGATCCTTCTTAAGCTTCAATCTTCGTTTACACAAACTGTAGATCCATCCTTCAGATTGGAAACTACACACTCAACTAATTTCTGGCAACTTTTCAAACTTTGGCAACACTTAATAAAACAATAACATCGACCTTAAATACAAATTCAACTAGGTCATTAACACAACAAAAACCTAATTATCATGATCGAGATTAGAAACAAGTTGATACAATCTTGACCATTATAAATCATAACAATCTCTTCACATTAATAAAGAAAATTCCAAGAGCTCCATGATCAGCGCTTCATTGGACTTTGTAACTCATCACGTGCTATGCATTAGATACAATCCACTTTGCTCCTTTCCAAGATAACAAAAAAATGCCCCAAATCAATCTGAACTTATCCTCATACAATGATCACACATGTCTCCATCATTACTGCTCAACATCAGATCATAAACCAACAAACTTGATCGGTTAGGGTTTATCAAAAAAGAACTGGTAGGGTTTGCTGGTTACATAACATAGAAAGGTTTAACACTATAGATCTTGTTGGGACTCATTAAATTTGAGTCAATTTTAGAGGCCCATTTCAAAAAAATTCTCTGCATTTCCAAATGATCATGAAATGAGTCAGTTTGAATGGCCTAGTTAGAGAGAGGGTAAAATGGAGCTAGTTGATTTTCAAAGGGTAAGGCTTGGGAAATGTGTTCTACACCTTTCATTTGACCTATGTAGTATGTTGCAGATTTCAAAATTCAGATTGGATCATTTTATCAGGTACCCATTTCAAGGGGTGAGCTGAAAGTGCATTTTAGGCACATATGTAGATTTTATTGAGTAGCCTACTTTGAGCTCCTATATCTTTTTCCCCATTGATCGTCATGGTAAAATTAAAAATGGATTAAATTCTATGCATAAATGTGAGTTAGCATGCAAATTTTCAAGCCTTTATGAATCCATTTGCTCAGTTTTCAAAGCTTAATCCGTTTACAGTTGGTGTTGTTTGACAAGTCCCTATTTCAGCTGCTAGTCGGAGCCCTGTTTTGGATAAGTGTAAAAGTTGCCTCAGTGAGTGTCATGTCAGAATGTTTGTTCCAGGATATTGTTGGTATAAATAAAAAGCTATGTTTCCAGTTTCAAGCTCCTGCCAATCCGTTTAATCAGTTTTCAAAAGGGTTTCTTGAGTAACCATATTCAGTGATCCGTACTTTCATTGGCTACATTAGTTAAAGTAGCTATTTTCATGAGCGCACCATTTGCACCCAGTCATCCTTTTGGTCAAACTAAGTTTTCTAAGTTTTCATATGTACTTCAAGGTAGCTATGCCTTAGATTTGAGGGTCTACCGAGATCATTTGATATTTTTAAGAAAGAGAGCATGAGTTGCCTGTGCATTGACTTCATCAGGTCCACACTGTCGACAAAGCCAGTTGGTCATCTTTGACCATTAATATCTCTTCACTTGAGATTCATCTTGAAAAATCACTTGGTAGAGTTCATTTTTGTATATCAGAGTACACACCTATCAGATGGCGAGGTCCAAAAAGTTGTTTTGACTAGTTTAAAAATTATGTCTTCGCAATTAAATGCGAAAATGTGGCGCAAGTGTCTAAAAGTTGGAAAACTTAGTTTGATGATCCGAAAATGGTGCCAATCAATTCCAAAGGTATGTTTAAGGTTCCTGAGGCATTTCTAAGGTCAATTTCATGAAAACAAATTTTTTTTTTAGTCGAACCCACTTTGGGGCCCGACCTCGCTCATGCTCGTGCACTAATTTTATGGTGATGTGGTTTTAAAATAACATGGTGCAGTCATAAAGAAATAAATGGAATGGATCTCAATGCTTTTACAATGTGGTTTTGAAAGTAATAGTTGATCACAATCATTTAGATGGCAAATTTATCCTAAGTTGAATTCTGCCTGTGCGGTGTGAGGTGCTAGATGAAAGAGTTTTGAGCAAATGGAATTTGTTAAAAGGGCATGGAAGTTTCCAAGCAAGTGTGATTGTCAGGTAAAAATTAAATTCCATAACAATGGCCAAATCCTCCCACGTGAGTTGAAGACCATATAAAGTTTGGCAAATTCAAATGGTGGAGGGCGATGTCTTTAAATAACTTTCAGCAATTTGCATTTAGCATAATGAAATGTCTTTGCTTTTGCTGTTCACATGGTATTTGAGCACCATGCAGAAACTTTCCACTAAATGCAAATTCCAAACATCCTCCCTACCTGTAGCACATGACTGGTGTTCAGAGAAGGCAATGAACTTCAAACAACAAAAGAAAATAGTAGTTTAGTCTCTTGCATGGAGAGTGGGAGAGTGGGGAGGTTTCAAAGCAAATGCCAATGGCATTATGGCAGGTGTAAAGCCCAAACATTTCCCTAGTAGGTGAGGTAAGAGGGCAGCTTTGAAGTTTATTAAAATGCAATAATTGAATAGCCTCCCTTCCTCCCAAGTACAACAGCACCATAGTAAAATTCCAAGCAAATGCCATTCTCAACTTTCAAACAAATGCAATTAGCAGTGACTCCCCTACGTAGAATGGTGGGTGTTTGGAAGACTGTTAGAAGCTCTAGAAAATGATATAAAACCAGGTCCATCCTCAACTGCATAGAAGTTGGAAGGCTACCTGTAGCCTCAAACAAATGAAGCAGCATTCTCCTCCCTGTGTGAAAATCAATGGCATGGGAAAGGGTTTAAAATCAATGGCAAATGTAATCTGCAACCCAACGTGACTTTGCTAGTGTCCTCCCTACGTAGTGTCTGGTGAAAAGGCATCAGAAAATGTTCAAGCAAACACCATTAAAACTCAAGGGAAAATCTTAGAAATGCATTCTCAGGCTAAAATGCATTATCCCACACTGGCTGGGTAGGCGTCATTTGTGGTATTTATAACTAAAACTCCACCCATCTATAATGTCAAAGCCTCATGAGGCTTTTGACGGATGGTGTTGGCTAGGCCCAAGCAAACCCCACGCACATGGGCACACTTCTTGAGTCAACCACGGAGGCTGACAAGTGGTGATCAGGTGGACCCCATGTAGGCATGGTTCTCGAGGTGAGTTTT
Source organism: Cryptomeria japonica (assembly GCF_030272615.1). NCBI lineage: Eukaryota > Viridiplantae > Streptophyta > Pinopsida > Cupressales > Cupressaceae > Cryptomeria > Cryptomeria japonica. The sequence goes on along the minus strand of NC_081407.1, from coordinate 669,245,092 downwards.
GCAGAGAAAGGGAAACTTAACTAGTGAGCAGGTTATAGGAGATCCGATGGCACATGTTTATTCATGAAAGGAAGATGATCGGGAGCTAAGCTTCATGAAATGGTGAGAAGCATGTGCGGAAAAAGAAGGCTAAAGATCGAGCATATTCAATGAGATCCGATGGTGCGCGTGGATTCACGAAGGAAACATGCATGCATGTTACCCTTCATGAAATGGCGAAAGGTGATGTGGCGTTATAGGTGAAGGTCTAGCTTGCAAGTCCCATTGGACATGGTGGTTATGTGGCTGTTGAGGTGGAAATGACATGGCGACCGGTGGTAGTCCAATGGTGGTGACGAGGTAGACAAATGGCGATTGATGAGGTATCATCTGAGGTGGCACCCAGTGGACCTTCCTAGCGAATCATAAGCCACCATGTGGCAACGCATCAGGCCAAAAATCAAAGTTAAAATCAAATTTAATATATAGTTTCGACTATATGAAAAATTCAAAAAATTTAAATGATGGAGGCATAAAAATGATTAATTCGCCTAGAGGCTCATTTTTGCCCAAAATATAAAGTATTATATATGACCGGAAAGCTCTTGGGATAAGGAATCAAATCAGGTAGTTAATTTTAACAAATTTGGGATATTTTGAGAGCAGTTTCCATGGGAAAGAGGAAGAAAATGAATTTTAGTTGGAGAAAGGGGACACATGGCATGTTTTGTAGACCTAATCTTTTTCCCCTTCTTCTTATTCCTATTTTCTTCTCATTTGGAAGGGGGTTCCATAATTTTGGAGGAAGTGCTCCAGATTTCATGGATTCCAGTTTTGAGTTTCTTGACCCAAATTTGTAAATTTCGATGGATCTTTTTAGGGTATAGAGGTTAGATTGCAAGATGATAGATGTTTTCTAGTTGTAGGTGTTACTTGTGTTAGGCATGAGTAAATTCCATACAATAATGTCTCTAGGCATGTATTTCATTGTTATGAATTGAATCTTCAAGCAGGCTATAATTTGTCATCTCAAGGTGATTGTATGATTGTTTGTAGGCATTCTTTAGTGAAGAGTTTAAATTCTATAATCAGTCATAAACAATGAAATACGTCCTAGATCTGATACTTTTGTGAATTAATCAAGTAATGCATTGGTATAAGGTATTGATGCAGCAACATGTGTTTAAGGAAAACAAATTTGTAGCTAGGATGCACATTTGTAGTTTTGTGTGGGACTTTGTTGCCTAATGAACAAGGCACTATTGTTTGAAAGATTTGGGGATAGTTTTAGATTTAAAAAATTAATGACAAATCTATTTCCCTTTATGTCTAGGGGTTTGTGCTCTTTCATTCCAAGCTTTGTTTCATCTATGGCTTATACAGATTTAGCCAATTTGTAGTGTGTTTCTAAATTGGGTGAGTTTGTGGAATGATCTATCTGCTTATTGTTGATGCAGTCATATGTGTGTAACTATTGTATTTAATGCATCAAAAGGTTGTCCCCCCCTAGGTCTAGCAGAACCTGAAATGCAGGAGGATCAATTAGGGTCCTATCTTATGTTGTCCAAGCCCTGAGGTTCTTCATAGATTGAATTGGCTACTTCATAGATCAATTGCAGGTGTACTTGGGTTAATCAATTTTGATGAACAACAAAAGTGGCGACTCTGCTGGGGAAGTTGAATAGAAATTGCTTAATTTCATCCAGTAAGTTAGTCCATTGAGATTGCACAGAGTTGAAAATGTCTTTTATGGTTGAGAGATTGATAGATGATTTGATGAATCATATTGAGATGCAAAAAATTAAATTAGTTGTATGCTCAAACATAAGTTCTTTATCATAAAAGTTTTATAGAAAAGTGCACTAAAAGATTTCAGTTCATACATAAGTTTGATGCATTTCCAAATTTGTGTTAAATAGCCTGGAGTGAATTGGTTGCAGTGAGATTGAAGGAGACAATAAGGAATTTAAATGTGTTGAATGGCATTCTGTTGTTCAAAATATCCTCAATGCAAGAGGTGGTGACTCTGAGGTAAAAGACTGTGCTGAAAGTGAAATAAATGTTCAGATCTACAAGTCCTATAGCTCCAAACACCCAGGTATTTTTCAGAAGTTTCAATGCAAGATATTTCTTCTGAAAACTTGAAAGAGAAAAATAGTTTCGCTATCTAGTGTTTTGCACTTTGTTGAAAGGGAAGAAGATCAAAAATATTTGCATATTCAAAGTTTTGTTAAGTTTAAAAATATTATATTATTTCCTATGATATGCAAGCATCCATGACTTTTATGTCAAAAAGTGAAGAAGATAAATCTGTAGATTGACATATTTATGAGTTGTTGAAATTTTGTTGGGGTTGTGTGTGAAGTTTGAGAAGTCACAATGTGTAGTCAATTACTCCAGCCCCAATGTTATTCACGTATGACCATGTCCAGCAATCTAGAACAACCATGTAATAGGAAAAGTTTCAGTATAGAGTATTGTGCTGCTCTGAACTTTGAAGGTATTCTGGGTTACCCAAATCCCATACCCACAGAAATTAGAAAGTATTTGCCCATATTCAGTGGGAAGAAATTAGAATCAGCATGTCAACATTTGAAAAGATTTTCAGATTTTATGGGAGAGTTTGAAATTTGTCAAGAAGATGTGTGCATGAAGTTATTTGTCCAGTCATTGAAAGAAGATGCAAGGGATTGGTTTTCTTTCTTGCCAATAGATTGTATTTCTTAATGGGAGGAATTAATTTTAGATTTCATAGACCAATTTGCTGAAAAGGTGAGTGATTATGATATGCTAAAAGAATTCACGTACATACAAATCAAGGAAGATGAATTGGTACCAACATTTAATATCAAGTTTTCACAAACATTTTCTAAAATTTCTAGGAAGTATAAATTTGATGATAAAGTTGTTCATATTTTGGTATGGTTTTGTAATTGATGTCAACACCTACTAAAACACTAGCACTCTAGAATTCAGCAACATTCACCAACAGACAAGTAACTATTGCACAATTACTGGTATATGGTTTACCGACAAGATATAATGATCAAAAACACTTGGAATGACATGGAAGACACTTGGTAATGTCGAAGACATCATGGGGACACTTTGTTTTGAAGAATTAATCATTGGTATATTCATACTTGCATATTTGCTTTTACTGGCAAATAGGTCCAGGGTTATCTAGGGTTACACCAACATGTTTAACTTTTCCAGATCAGCATGGCATGCTATGGAGATAATTAATTAATGTTATAAATGCATTGAGCCGACATGTTCAATCAGTTATTGCATCGGATATTGTATTATTTGTAAAATGATTTTATTGTAATATCTTGTAGAGCCGACCTACTATAATTGGTCTTAGGTTATGATATAAATGTAAGATTGAATGTGGAATGTGAAGAAGATTGTGTGTGAAGGTATATGCAAGATTAAGCAGAGCTATACATGAAGACATCATTTGAAGGTAAAGCTAGGGTTTTATGAAAGCATATCAGCATTACACCAGTACTGAATCTAGCATATGAAGATGCTATTTTAGTAGTACATTCTTATTGGATTTAACCATCCAATTGTAGTCAGTGTGACTCCCATTTGTGTTTGAATAGTGAGCTCTTGGTAGTTGGCCTTTCTGCATGTGAAGACCCCATTTATGTACACTTACTATCTACAGTAGTATCATCTGATTGTGGGTAAGGTTTCCCACTATGGTTTTTCCCCTTACAGGGTTTCCATGTACAAATATTGGTGTTATGTGTTGTGGATGATTTTGTCTTTTGGTTTCATGCATTATTCTTTACCGGTATTGCATTTATCAGTTAATTTGTTTCACCGGTATCACATATTGTTTCACCAGTATTAGACTGCAATTTGTTTAAATGGTTTTTGGCTTAATATTTTAAGACAACTGATTCACCCCCCCCCCTCTCTGTTGTCCCCGGGACCTAACAATTGGTATCAGAGCTGAGTCCTCTTTTTTGGAGAAGCTTAATAGCTTGAGGAGATCCAATGTCAAGGAACTATTTCAGGAAAGATAGTCCTAAACTTGATGGAACTAACAGTGGAATATAGAAGATCAGAATGGAGACACATCTGAACTGTATTGGAAAAGATATATGGGAGGTTAGAAAAAATGGATATACTGCTCCTACTACAACTCAACCAAATCCTCCAAATCTGACTAAAGATGAAGAAAATGATTGCAAGGCAAGAGAAGCACTTCTGAACGCATTATCAGATCAGCAAATCATGGGACTATCAGATAGGTCTACTACTAAAGCTATATGGGATCATTTGGAAACACTAAATGAAGGAGATTCCACAGTCAAAATTGCATAACTTGAAAGCTTCCGGGTCAGGTATGAAAGTCTGAAAATGGAAGAAAATGAAAGAATTTCTACTTTTATGGAAAGAGTAAATGAAATTGTTTTGGGTATTAAATGTTGTGGAGGAACCTTAAGTGAAGATGAAATTGTTTCAAAAGTTTTAAGAGGTTTGCCACCAGCATACAAAATGAAGGTTACTACAATAAATGAACTTAGAACAATGTCTAACACATCAGTAACTAGGGATACATTGATTGGAAAAATATCAACCTTTGATATTGAGGAATTTGGTCTTGCTACTACTATAAAGACAGATCTAGCTTTCAAAGCATCAACATCATCTACACCATCATTTGACAAATCTAATTGGAAAGCCTTTTATGCAAGAGAACTTGAAGAACTTGAAGCACTATTTCCAAGAAAAATGCCTAAAGGTCCAGTTGGAAGTAAGTATGAAGGTAAAGCACCCTTTAAATGTTTTAACTATAATAAGATTGGTCATATGGCTTCAAGATACCCTGATAGACATGCTAGGTTAAGAGAAGAAGCTAGAAGAACATACAAGCCTAATCCTGAATATCAGAAATACAAATTCAAGAAAAATAAGGACAAATCTTGTTATGTTGCTGATGAAGGAGTAACTGATGATTCTGATGAGGATCTGGCAGACAATAGATGGGTCTTTGTTGCTATAATAGAAGATCAACCGGCACCTGTAGTGTAACTGGTAGAATAGGCCTTGGCAGCAAAATTTGAAGTGAAGGATGAATGGATCATTAACTTAGGATGCTCACATCACATGACTGGTGACAAAAGTAAATTCTTGAACTTTCAAGAATATAATGGAGGTTTGGTAAGATTTGGTGATGATAAAGCTTGTTCAATTAAAGGTAAGGGTTCAATATCTCTTGATGGTAAGAATAACACTAACAATGTTTACTATGTTGAAGGTTTAAAGCATAATCTTTTGAGTGTTGGTCAATTAGTAGAAAAAGGATTTTAGTTACAATTCAAAAATGGTAAATGCAAAATTATGAATAGAACTGGTTTAGAAATTGCAACCGGTATTCAGACCAGAGGTAATATCTTTCATTTGAATAACAGTGAAAAGACATTTTTGATTGCACATATTGATGAAAGTTGGTTATGGCACAAGAGACTTTGTCATGTAAATTTTGATTGCATGGTAAAAATCAGTACTACTAAGGCAGTTAGAGATTTACCTAAAATTGTCAAACCTCACAACACAGTGTGTAAGGAATGTTAATTTGGAAAACAGGTTAGAGCTAGTTTTAAAAGTATTCCAGAGAAATCAAACAATTCTCTTGACTTTTTTCATATTGATTTATGTGGTGCAGCTAGAACTAAAAGCTTGCAAGGTGATAGATATTTCATGCTAATCATAGATGACTATTCTAGAATGTGCTGGGTTACCTTTCCCAGAGAAAAATCAGAAGCACTTGAAAAGTTTAAACTATTCAAAGCAATGGTTGAAAATGAAACCGGTAAGAAAATCAAATGTTTAAGATCAGACCAAGGAGGTGAATTCACATCTAAGGAATTCAATGCATTCTGTGAAGTGAATGGAATTAGAAGACAACTATTAGCACCTCGGACACCACATCAGAATGGAGTTGTTGAAAGGAAAAATAGAACTATCTTGGATGTAGCAAGAAGTATGTTATCAGAAGCAAACCTACCACATGTATATTGGAGAGAGGCAGTAAGCACAGTGGTCTATACATTCAACAAAGTCCACATCAAAGGTGAAACCGGTAAGACCCCTCATGAACTATGGTTTGGTATTATTCCTACTCTTAAATATTTCAGAATTTTTGGAAGCAAATGTTATATTAGAAGAGATGAGTATGTTGGAAAATTTGATCCTAGAAGTGATGAAGGAATATTTCTTGGTTATTCATCTAAGAGCAAAGCATATAGATGTTTTAACAAAAGATTGCAGAAAATTGTTGAAAGCACAAATGTAAAGATTAATGAACAATTCAGATTAGCTTCAAGGTATATGGATTATGAACCGGCAACAGAGATTCTATCACATGAATCTACACTAAATCCACTGGCACAGAATGAAGATCCAATTACATCGGTATCATCTGAAAATTCCACGATAACTGGGGAACGAAAGCAAACAAAGACACCCCGGTATGTAAGATTGAATCATTCTAAAGATCAGATAATTGGAAATAAATATAGAGGAGTTATGACAAGAGGAAGATTGGAAAATGAAGAGGTATGTCTTATTTCTCAAATTGAACCATCATCAATTAATGAGGCATGTGAAGATAAATTTTGGATTAAAGCTATGGAAGAAGAATTAGAACAAATTGAGAAGAATAACACTTGGACATTAGTTCCCTAGCCTAAAGATAAAAATGTTATTGGAACCAAGTGGGTCTTTAGAAACAAACTTAATGAAGATGGTAAAATAATCAGAAATAAAGCAAGACTAGTGTGTAAGGGATATTCTCAAAAAGAAGGAATTGATTACAATGAAACCTTTGCACTGGTAGCTAGAATTGAGGCAGTTAGATTTTTTTTGGCTTTTGCAGCTCATAAGAACTATAAAGTATATCAGATGGATATTAAATGTGCATTTTTAAATGGAATTCTTGAAGAAGAGGTTTACATTGAACAACTTGATGGATTTTCTTTAACAGAAGACAAAGATATGGTTTGTAGGTTAAAGAAAGCTCTGTATGGGTTGAAGCAAGCTCCAAGAGCTTGGTATGCAAGATTAGATAAGTATCTTTTAGAGATTGGTTTTTATAAAGGTAATGCAGATAGTAATTTATACTATAAAGTAACTAATGATGACACCTTGGTTATAGAAGTTTTTGTTGACGATATAATCTTTGGAGGAGAAGATGGATTATGTAAAGATTTTTCTATCAAAATGCAACAAGAATTTGAAATGTCTATGATAGGAGAAGTAAAATTCTTTTTAGGATTGCAGATCTCTTAGACTAACAGTGGTATATTCTTGAGTCAACCAAAGTACTTAAAAGAGCTACTAGAGAAATTTGGGATGGAAAACTCTAAACCGGTAAGTACACCTATGACTACAAATGACAAATTATCAATAAGAGATGAATCAACACCTATTAATCCAACCAGGTACAAATCTATGATAGGAGGTTTATTGTATTTAACACAAAAAAGACCAGATATTATGAATGTAGTATGTATTGTTTCAAGATTTCAAAGTAATCCTAGGGAAAATCATGAATCAACAGTAAAATGGATTTTCTGGTACTTACAAGGCACTACAAATCTTGGATTATGCTATCCAAGAGATGACAACTTTTAATTTTGTGCATATACTGATGCAAATCGGTCAGGAGATGTAGATGACAGGAAAAGCACCACCGGTGGAGCATTTTTCCTTGGAAGCAGATTAATTTCTTGGTTACGCAAGAAATAGAGTTGCACATCTTTATCAATAGCAGAATCATAATATGTTGTAGCAACAACAAACTGTACACAGGTACTATGGCTTAAACAAATGTTAAAGGACTTAAAGGTGAATTGAAACTAACCTATCACTATATATTGTGATAACATTGCAGCAATTGATATATCTAATAATCCGGTACTACATTCTAAGACTAAACATGTTTCTATCAAACTGAACTTTCTGAAAGAAAATGTTGAAGCAAAACAAGTCAAACTGGTTTATGTAAACACTAAAGAACAGATTGCAGATATTTTTACTAAACCTCTACCTAAGGAGACTTTTGAAAATCTAAGAGAACATCTTGGGGTCATAACCCCACTGGTAGATACTTAGAGATTTGATTTCTATCATCAACTGACAATAGAGATATATTCTTAATCCTTCTTTGATGAGGAAGCTACTTCTCAGGGGGAGTAGATGGTATATTGAAAATAGTTGGTATTTTGTATGTGAAACTAACAATTGGTATTTTATTGTAACTTCGGCATTTGATGTCAAAGGGGTAGAGATATATGGGAAAACACATTATCAATTTGGGAAAGATATCTATGGTGAAAAATTAGTACAGAATAACATAAAAAACTCATGTTACTCTCAGGGGGAGAGATTGTTACCTTGAGGAGAATGTTGGTTTTATACTCGGCATTTCTGTCTTGGCACTTTGATGATTTTTCCATATTGTATTGCCATCAATGCCAAAGGGGGAGATTGTTAGTATTTTGGTATGGTTTTGTCATTGATGTCAACACCTACTAAAACACTAGCACTCTGGAATTCAGCAACATTCACTAGCAGACAAGTAACTATTGCACAGTTACGAGTATATGGTTCACCGACAGGATATAATGATCACCAACACTTGCAATGACATGGAAGACACCTGGTAATGTCAAAGACATCGTAGGGACACTTTGTTTTAAAGAATTAATCATTGGTATATTCATACTTGCATATTTGCTTTTACCGACAAATAGGTCCAGGGTTATCTAGGGTTACACCGACAGGTTTAACTTTTCCAGATCAGCATGGCATGCTATGGAGATAACTAATTAATATTGTAAATACATTGAGCCAACATGTTCAATCGGTTATTGCATCAGATATTGTATTATTTGTAAAATGATTTTATTGTAATGTCTTGTAGAGCCGACCTACTATAATTGGTCTTAGGTTATGATATAAATGTAAGATCTTAAATGTAAGATCAAATGTGGAATGCGAAGAAGATTGTGTGTGAAGGTATATGCGAGATTAAGAAGAGCTATACACGAAGACATCATTTGAAGGTAAAGCTAGGGTTTTATGAAAGCATATCAGCATTACACTGGTACTGAATCTAGCATATGAAGATGTTATTTTTGCAGTACATTCTTATTGGATTTAACCATCCAATTGTAGTCAGTGTGACTCCCATTTGTGTTTGAGCAGTGAGCTCTAGGCGGTTGGCCTTTCTGCATGTGCAAACCCCATTTATGTACACTTACCATCTGTAGTAGTATCATCTGATTGTGGGTAAGGTTTCCCACCATGGTTTTTCCCCTTACAGGGTTTCCACGTACAAATATTGGTGTTATGTGTTGTGGATGATTTTGTCTTCTGGTTTCATGCATTATTCTTTACCGGTATTGCATTTATTAGTTAATTTGTTTCATTGGTATCATAGATTGTTTCACCGGTATTAGATTACAATTTGTTTAAATGGTTTTTGGCTTAATATTTTAAGACAATTGATTCACCCCCCTCCCCCTCTTAGTTGTCCTCGGGACCTAACAAAAGTATGTTTGGATATTTATATGAGTGTTTTTGGTAAGAAGATGGGTTTCGTATTGAGAAACAAAGAACTAAAAACTTTGCATGAAGCATTTAACATAGCTAGGGACATTGAAAATAATTTGAAATTTGGGATCTCAAAAAGATTTGTGTTTGTTGTTGTTTCTTACCAAAATACCTCCAATGGTGAAATACCATGTGAAGCTGAACAAATCATTCCTTGTCCAAATATGCTAAGCTCTGTTGTTCCAAATGGTTTTGCTAATATATGTGTTTCAAATTTAAATGAGAGTCAAGAATCTCTGCTCTTAATGCCAGTTGTCTCTTATGGTAATGATGAAATGATCAATGGGAAATTTTGTGATAATGCTAATACAGAGGTAGATTTGTATAAAGGATATGTACCATTTGATTTGTATGCCGGTTATGCTGATTATGTGGCTGCAAGCTATCAAGTAAATCATGCATCTCTCAAGGATAATGATAATGAAAATAATTATGGCGATGACCATCGATCTTTATATGCTACTGCTGTATTTGATGTTGAAGTACCAAATACTGAGGGATCACCAAATGTTGCTGATTATGCAAGTGAAAATATGCAATATGATGTAAATCAGATTTTGATTAAGTCTGATAAAACTGAAAAATGAAATTGTAGACGATTTTGATAGTGTTTTCAATGCAAGTATACTCAGTGATGAATGTGTTTCAAAATTGAGTGGTGATGATGATTATGAGGACACTGAGTTCTATTTCTAGCACCCTAAAGGTATACAAATGAACAATGAAGAGCAATTTCAGAATAGGAATGATCTTGGCACAAGTTATTCACTTTCTTTTGATCAACAAGAGGATACCTATGAGAGTTCTTACTATTCATCTTGTGAAGATGATAAAAGAGGAGATCAAGTTATATATCTCAATCATGAATCTGAAAATGAAAGTGTTTTTGAAGATAAAAATATATGTAACAGTGCGGATAATGTTTTATTTTTCAGATTTAAATGAACCCATATTTGAATGCTTTTAGAATTTGAAGTACCATGAAGAGAATGTGAATGTTGATAGTATGCTTGAACCGGATATGGAGTTCTTTGCCTTTGATATGAAAGTTCATGGTGTTGATCTTATTGATGAAAATGTTGAAGTTTTCCATTGTTTTGAACATGTTTGTTATGCTTATGTAGTTCCAAACAGCAGTAACATGTGTTGTAAAATTTTACTTCATGATGAAGATAAGAGGCATGGGTTGTGTGATGATTACTTCAGACCACAAATGGAAGTTTTTCAGGTGGATGCAAGTTTGAATGAGAAAGACTTAGCTAAGGATTTGCTTCAGCCAGAGGTATGAATTCTTTTCCATGAATGGGATATTATAGAGTTTGATAAACAAGGATATTATAGAGTTTGATCAGCATAGTGAAGTATCACATCTGGATCAAAATATGTATGTTCCTTGTTTGCATCAATTGGTTAGTAATGCCCCTCATTATATGAATTTAAATGATAATAACGCATGTGATGATGAGAATTACAATGTTGAGATTGAATGCTTTAGTTTTGAAGTTCAACATGATGATGCATTTGCAAATGATAGAATTGATTGGGATAGTGAAATGTATGACAGCTTGTGGGAAGGCCTCTATAGTGTTTTGTCTCATGATTTTACTTTTGTTGAAGTAGTGATTACAAAGTTCAAAATCAAGCCAAAGGTAGGCACACCAGATATTACAATAATGAGACAAAAGGGGTTGATTATAAGGATTATGCTCAGTTGTTATTGAAAGGTTCCTTTGTTTGGATCATGATGTCAAGTGATGAGGATCAGATTTTTGACAGAGGTAAATGTTGAGAATGCTTGGAGCAGTTTATATTTAGTTGTTAGTATGTTTGTGTATCTTGTATAGTTTATTTGCTTCAGTTGTGTGGTTTTCAATAAAGTGCCCTACTGTTAGGGTAGACAAAAGGAAGCCCTTTGCTTTTGAGAAGAGAAGAGATGTATTATGTTTTTGGGTGGTCTGCTTAACCATAGATTCTGAATTCTTGTGTTGATCTTGTAATCAACCATCCCCAATCAGAGCCACTATTGGGAGTCATTAAATTTGAGTCAAGTTTAGAGGCCTATTTCAAAATTTTGCTCTGCATTTCCAAATGATCATGAAATGAGTAAGTTTGAATGGCCTAGTTAGAGAGAGGGTAAAATGGAGCCAGTTGATTTTCAAAGGGTAAGGCTTGGGAAATGTGTCCTACACCTTTCATTTGACCTATGCAATATGTTAGAACTTTCAAAATTTAGCTTGGATCATTTTATCAGGTACCCATTTCAAGGGGTGAGTTGAAAGTGCATTTTAGGCACATATGCAAATTTTATTGAGTAGCCTGCTTTGAGCTCCTATATCTTTTGCCCCATTGATCGTCATGGTAAAATTCAAAATGGATTCAATTCTATGCATAAAATTGAGTTGCATACAAATTTGCAAGTCTTTATGAATCCATTTGCTCAGTTTTCAAATCTTAATCTATTTGCAGTTGATGTTGTTTGACAAGTCCCTGTTTCAGCTGCTAGTTAGAGCCCTGTTTTGCATAAGTGTAAAAGTTGCCTCAGTGAGTGTCATGTCAGAATGTTTATCCTAGGCTATTATTGGTATAAATGACAAGCTATTTTTTGAAGCTCCTTCCAATCCATTTAATCTTTTTTCAAAAGGATTTCTTGAGCAAGCATATTCAGTGATTCGTACTTTCATGGCTACATCAGTTAAAGTAGATATTTTCATGAGCACACCATTTGCACCCAGTCAGCCTTTTGGTTGAACTGAGTATTCTAAGTTTTGATATGTACTTCAAGGTACCTATGCCTCAGATTTTAGGGTCTATAGAGATCATTTGATATTTTTAAGAAAGGCATCATGAGTTGCCTGCGCATTGACTTCATCAGGTCTACAATGTCGACAAAGCCCGTTGGTCATCTTTGACCATTAATATCTCTTCAATCGAGATTCGTCTTAAAAAACCACTTGGTAGAGTTCATGTTTGTATATCAGAGTACACACCTGTCAGATGGTGAGGTCCAAAAAGGTGTTTTGACTAGTTTGAAAATTACATCTTCGCGATTAAATGCAAAAATGTGGCGCAAACGCCTGAAAGTTGCAAAACTCAATTTGATGATCCAGAAATGGTGCCGATCGATTCCAGAGGTATGTTTAAGGTTCCTGAGGCATTTCTAAGGTCAGTTGCATTAAAATGAAATTTTTTTTTAGTCGAATCCACTTTGGGGCCCAACTTGGCTCATGCCCGTGCACTAATTTTATGGTGATGTGGTTTTAAAATAATATGGTGCACTCATAACAAAATAAATGGAATGGATTTCAATACTTTTACAATGGGGTTTTGAAAGTAATAGTTGCTGAAAATCATTTACTTGGGAAATTCATCCTAAGTTGAATTATGCCTATGCAGTGTGAGGTGCCAAATGCAAGAGTTTTGAGCAAATGGAATTTGTTAAAAGGGCATGGAAGTTTCCAAGCAAGTGTGATTGCCAGGTGTAAAGTCAATTCCATAACCATGGCCAGATCCTCCCATGCAAGTTGAAGACCATAGAAAGTTTTAGGAAAATTGTAATGGTGGGGCACGATGTTTTTAAATAACTTTTAGCAATTTGCATTTGGCATAATGAAATGTCTTTCCTTCTGTTGTTCACGTGGTATTTGAGCAACATGCATAAACATTCCACTAAATGCAAATTCCAAACATCCTCCCTTCTTGTAGCACATGACTGGTGTTTAGAGAAGGAAATGAACTTCAAACAACAAAAGAAAACAACAGTTTAGTCTCTTGCATGGAGAGTGGGAGAGTGGGGAGGTTTCAAAGCAAATGCCAATGGCATTATGGTAGGTGTAAAGCCCAAACATTTCCCTAGCACATGAGGTAAGAGGGTAGCTTTGAATTTTATTAAAATGCAATAGTTTAATGGCAGCCCTTCCTCCCACATAAAGCAACACCATAGTAAAATTCCAAGAAAATGCCATTCTAGACTTTCAAACAAATGCAATTAGCAGTGACTCTCCTGCGTGGAATGGTGGGTGTTTGGAAGACTATTAGAAGCTCCAACAAATGATAGAAAACTAGGTCCATCCTCCCCTATGTAGAAGCTGGAAGGCTTCTTGTATCCTCAAACAAATGAAACAACATTCTCCTCCTTGCATGAAAATCAATGGCATGGTAAAGGGTTTAAAATTAATGGCAAATGTAATCTGCAGCACCACATGACTTTGCTAGTGTCCTCCCTACATAGTGTCTGGTGAAAAGGAATCAGAAAATGTTCAAGCAAACACCATTAAAACTCAAGGGAGAAGCTTAGAAATGCATTCTCAGGCTAAAATGCATTACCCCACATTGGCTGGGCAAGCATCATTTGTGGTATTTATAACTAAAACTCCACCCATCTATAATGTCAAAGCCTCATGAGGCTTTCGATGGATGGTGTTGGCTAGGCCCAAGCAGACCCCAACCATGTGGGCGTGGTTCTTGAGGTGACCAAGGAGGCTGACAAGTGGTGATCAGGTGGACCCCATGTAGGCATGGTTCCCTAGGCAAGTTTTGTAGAGAAAGGGCAACTTAACTAGTGAGCAGGTTGCAGGAGATCCGATGGTGCACGTTGATTCATAGAAGGAAGATGATCTGAAGTTAAGCCTCACAAAATGGTGAGAAACATGTGCAAAAAATGAAACCTAAAGATCGAGCATGTTCAATGAGATCTGATGGTGCACGTGGATTCATGAAGGAAACATGCACGCACATTACCCTTCACTAAATTGTGAAAGGTGACATGGCAGTCTAGGTGGAGGTCCAGCTCGTCGGTCCCACTGGATGTGGCGGTGATGTGGTCATTGAGGTGGTGATGACATGGTGAAAAGTGGCAGTCTAGTGGTGGTGATGAGGCAGACAAATGGCGATTGATGAGGTATCATCTGAGGTGGCACCCAATGGACTTTCCTAGCGAATCATAAGGCACCACGTGGTAGGCCATCAGGCCAAAAATCAAAGTTAAAATGAAATTTAATATATAGTTTTGACTATATGAAAAATTCAAAAAATTTAAATGATGGAGGCATAAAAATGATTAATTCTCCTAGAGGCTCATTTTTGCCAAAAATATCAAGTATTATATATCACCAGAAAGCTCTCGGGATAAAAAATCGAATCAAGTAGTTAATTTTAACAAATTTGGGATATTTTGAGAGCAGTTTCCATGGGAGGGAGGAAGAAAATGAATTTCAGTTGGAGAAAGGGGACACATGGCATGTTTTGCAGACCTAATCTTTTTCCCCTTCTTCTTATTCCTATTTTCTTCTCATTTGGAAGGGGGTTCCAGAATTTTGGAGGAAGTGTTCTAGATTTCATGGCTTCTAGTTCTGAATTTCTTGACCCAAATTTGTAAATTTTGATGGATCTTTTCAAGGTATAGAGGTTACATTGAAGGATGATAGATGTTTTCTAGTTGCAGGTGTTACTTGTGTCAGGCATGAGTAAATTCCATACAATAATGTCTCTAGGCATTTGTTTCATTGTTATGAATTGAATCTTCAAGGAGGCTATAATTTGTCATCTCAAGGAGATTATATGATTGTTTATAGGCATTCTTCAGTGAAGAGTTTAAATTGTATAATCAGTCATAAACAATGGAATGTGTCCCAGATTTGATAATTTTGTGAATGAATCAAGTAATGCATTGGTATAAGGTATTGATGCAAGAACATGTGTTTAAGGAAAACAAATTTGTAGCTAGGATGCACATTTGCAGTTCTATGTGTGACTCTATTGCCTAATGAATAAGGCACTAGTTTTTGAAAGATTTGGAGATAGTTTCAAATTTACAAATTTAAAGACAAATCTATTTCCCTTTATGTTTAGGGGTTTGTGTTATTTCATTCCAAGCTCTATTTCATCTATGGTTTATATAGATTTAGCCAATCTATAGTGTGTTTCTAAATTGGGTGAGTTTGTGGAATGATCTATTTGCTTATTGTTGATGTAATCATATGTCTGTAACTATTGTATTCAATGCATCAAAAGGGTGTCCCGCCTAGGTCTAGCAGAACCTGAAGTGGAGGAGGATGAATTATGGTCCTATGTTATGTTGTCCAAGCCCTGAGGTTCTTCATAGATTGAATTGGCTACTTCATAGATCAATTGTAGGTGTACTTGGGTTAATTAGTTTTGATGAACAACACACCTGTTCAACTTACAATCTACCATATACCGGTTTACAACATCTTCGAAAAATTATCATACTGGTTACAATACAAAAGCAATATCAACAATAACATCAACAATATTATGAATACCATTCACCAGTTCAATTGACATCAATGACAACATATCATTAATGCAATCTATATGCAAAATGCCAACAATTTAAAAATACCAACTTACAGGTATGAAGTGTCTTGCAATAAGTTCACATCAATGCCAAAGGAGGATATTGTTGGTATTTTGGCATTAAGTTGTCATTGATGTCAATTGATTTGGCAAGGTCACTGGTAAGTAAGAAGGGGTGACCAATATGATGGAGATTCACATAAGAGTGAGCAAACATAAGGAGGGGTTACCAGTAAGTCAAAAACTAGGATGAAGGTCGTGAAGGCTATGTGCATGCTAGCATGTTGAGTGGCAACTGGTAGAGCAATAAACTGGTCTGGAGGTTGGCTACCTTTTTATGATGAAAAGGCAGAATGTTAAAGTAATCACAATCCATCAAAGGTGAAGATGTGCTATGAGTGTAGTTTGCACTACCGGTTAGCAGAAGGAGTAAGTCTCACTAGTAAAGGCATGTATCGGTATGAGTTTATTGAATGTTCAAGTATGAACTGACTATGTGTCAATGAGCTAAGTGATTGACCATTGTGATGCCATGTGGAGCTGAGGTGGGAAACATGCAGAAGTCAGTGAAGCCTCCATCGACATAGTTATTGAAACAACTAGTCGATATTAATGAAACAACCACAAATCATGAGATTGTAACTGACTGATGTGCCTTGAGGTAGAAAGAACAACAAAGGAAGATCATAGAGTAGTTGGTGCCTGGATCAATGTAAATGAAATCAGATTGCAAGAATACCTTGAAGAAGGAGTAGTCAAGCATGTTAGGAGTTGATATATTCAAGGTAGAAAATCATGTATGAGATTTCTATCTTTAGCAAGTATGCATTGGATAATAAAAAACATGTATAGATCCATTCCTAGATTACAATTGATCGATCCAAGACAAAAATTATTAGTTCTCATAAAGATTGTGCTAGGTAAAGGAAACTTTAACCACTCAATGTTTGAATGCATTCTTGGTGAGAAGTCATGGTGATAAATAAAGGACCTCAAAATAGAGCAAGGTGATAATGAAGAAAAGAAAAAGAGTGAAGAGAGCTCAAGTAAAATAGAGGATATTTTTGCCTTAGAATTTATTCTAATAAATTTGCAGAATAAGTGAGAAAGAAAACCGGTGAGAGGGTTTAACTGGTAGTGATTGAGTACTAGTATAAATGTAGTACAACACTTAAGAAAATTGGTGAGGTGTGGTAGAGAAAGACAACATCCAAGTGTGACACAGTGCATTATGAGAGTGAGAGAGAGAGAGATAATAGAGACCAAGAATCAGAGAGAATAAACTCACAATTGGTAGTATAAGATTCACTAGAGGAGAAAAGATAGTTAACCGGTAGTAAGATATTTGATCAAGAGTTGCATAATTCATTTGCAACAAGAAGCCTTAACTATATCTAAATTGTCTCAATATACATCACCAAGTTGGATCTTGGTGCAGGGGTTGGCGCTCCTTGTGTTGGTGCCCTAAATATTTGTAATCCAGTGTTTTGCTTGTAAGGTTGGATTGGTTCAGTAGTCTCTAGTAGCATTTCTCACCAAGGTTTTTCCCATATTGGGTTTTCCTTGTATATCTGGTGTTGTGGGTTGCATTTATGTGATTGATCTCTTTGGTTTTCTTTTTGCTTCACCAGTTTAATTGTTTAGTGCTTAAGTTAATAACTGGCATTCTGAAGTTACTTTGAAAAGTCAAAAATGCTTAGGAACCACTAATTCACCCCCCTCTCAGTGGTACTCTATGTTCAACACTAATTTCAAGTTCAGTACCACCTTTTGCAAAACATCAATATACATCTGAATAATATTTTGTCTTTACTTTTAGATTTAACTAGGTCTTGATTGGCTTGGACCTGAACTATAGCTACAACCATGAGCTTTTCAGCTAGAGACATCCACTGAATATCTAAAGGGCCATCAAGATTAATTGAAATATTAGCTAGGAATGTTTTCCTTTTATGCTTTGGAATGTCATTTTTTGAAGTATCAATAATTTTATTTCCTTTATCCACCTTTTTTTGTTGGCATAATTGATGGAGATGATGATGAGATGAGAAGATGACTGATAAAGCTAATATGATGGGGAGATTGTTGGCATAACTGATGGAGATGATGATGATGAGAATATGAATGGGAAAGTTGATAGAGATTGTTGATGATGATATATTTTAATAGGTTGTTTGATGATTTTATTTGTGTTGAAATTGATGGAAACCCTATTTGTTTAGTCATCTAGACCTACCAGTATAGCCTAACCAGTGGTGGAATTAGTTAAACAACTAAACTACTAAGTTGTTGTCAACTAGCAAACAAGAACAAAGTGATGATCAAGAGATTGGTATGGATGATTAGAGAAGATTCAAGAGTTGTGGTTCAGAATATATGTTCATAAAATTGGCATGAGTCTTTGATTGAAATCACAAGAAGTTTGGTGAACTGAAAAGCACATTTATGATTGACTGTTATGAACACTATGAAGAAGAATGAATACTGGTATCAAATCATTAACCAATAATGATTTAAGGTGGTAGTGGATCTTATCATGATCATAACTTAGCGATGATGTGTCATAATCCTATGTAATGATAAGATGATGTTTGAGCGTGTACAAGGATCAAATTTCTTTGGAAACAATTAAGTTCTTAGAAGAATGTGACAAGGGTTGATTTCTTATCAATCTGATGTGCAATGCTCATTCAATGATGAAAATCATCTAGAAATTTGTTGAAATGATCTTTAATGTAAATTCATTGTATCTAGTTGATGTAAATAGCATTTGTAGCTGCCCTAACTAAAAAGTGTATTTAGGGCTAGTTGGAGAAGGGTTTTAGTGTCGGTGGTTTTTAGGAGAAGGTATTGTTGAACCAAATTGAAGTGTCTACATGTGTGTAGTAGAGTTGTGATGAAAAGGATATGTACTAGCAAGAAAGGAAGTGTTGTAATCAAATCATTTGCCTCATTGTTCCCTAACTGTTACAACAGTTTGAAATCCCTTAACTAGGTAGACCCTAATAGGTTTGATATTGTAAATGCCTTCACTAGGTGGCTCATTAACTTGAGTTTGAAATCCTCTAACAAGGTTACTATTAATAGAGTACATCTCCTAATAGGGCTGAGGCAAAATCCCTTGACCAGGTTACTCCTAACAAGGTTTTCTCTTAACTGGTCATATTCAAAGCTCTTAACTAGGCTAGGCCATTAACTACGTGCATTCTAAAAGAGTGAAAATATATTGTGGGTGCTAATTCCCACCACAATTTTCCCAGTTGGGTTTCCACATGAAAAATCTTTATGTTTAAGTGGTGGATGCATTGTTGATTTGTCCATTTTATGTCTTTACTTTGTTTGCATATTAATGAACGCTTGAGTGAATGGTTTGTGAAATCAGTTTCGAAGGTTATTTGAGTAGTTAACAATATAGTTTTGTGAAGTGTTGAATATTTTTTTTATTACTGATTCACCCCCTCTCATTAATAACTAGATCCTCATAATAACACTTTTCCCTTATCCTACACCTCTTTCTTCTCTGGTTCCTCTTTCTCTACAACATCCCCTTTATCATGTGCACAAGTTTTACCACCTGGTTGTTGGCATTTGTGCAGAGCTTCATGACATGATGATATTGTATGTTGTCATTGATGTCAATATGTTGAAGAGTGAACCGGAATATTGAAGTAAGTAAACTGGAAAGAGATCCGGTATGATGTTGTGAATTGGTATGTTGGAATGAGAAACGATATGTGGAAGTTTTGTATCTGTGTTTCATTTGTTATGACTACCGGTTGGTAGTCTCAGCCTTAGGGTTTCTAGTTGATGCATTTCAAATCTGTGTGATTCGACGGACAACATCCTGTGATGGGTTAGCATTGAGATGAAGATCATATCGTTCTGCTACATCAGCCTTGTGCACGTGAAGGATTTCCTTGAGGATCTTGCATGGAGATTGATCCTATCTACCTCAAGAATGTGTAAAGTCTCTGCAAACGGTGGAGAACGCATGATGAGTTATCAGCTTCTAGAAGTGGTAAAGAATGAATGATGGAGAACATCTTGAGATGTGTTCAAGGTTGTTTTACACTATGCAAAGTGCTTGAATAGTTTGGATTGGACCGATTGTATTGATAACCTAAATTTTTAGGGTTTAGGTTTTATGATACCAACCTATCTATTTCCTATAAGGTCGATGATGATTTGCATTGTGAAGTTGTTGGCAAATGTTATGTGTGTATCCCAGTGAAGAGATACTTGATTCTTAACAGACCGGAGAAGTGTGTTGTTACTTGGAAAGTGTGATTGTAGAAGTAAAGGAGCTAAAGTGGATCTGCCTTGGCATTGTGTGTTGTTATTAAATCAATGTAGTACCTATTGACTTCTAATCATTTCAGTAGCTATAAAATCCCTTAACCAAGTAGCTTTAATAGGCTTTTGTGTAAATCCTTTAACAAGGTCACTCAATTCAATGAGTTCTTCAAATCCTCTTGCGAGGTAACCTTTAACATGGTTCTAACCTTTAACCGGGTATTTAGCCTTCCCTTAACTAGGTGATCCCTAGCAGGATCGGTTCCTAGTAGAACCTATTGTAAAATTCTTTAACTGGACTAGGCTCCTAATAGAGCAGACTTCAGAAGAGTTCAAATAACAACTTGTGGGTATTCATCCCCACTATGGTTTTTCCCAGTTGGATTTCCACGTGAAAAATTAGTGTGTCATGTGTGATGCTTTTCATGTCATGGTTTAGTGTTTTATGTTAAGTGGTAATGCAAGTTGATTCAATGATCATAAGTATTTCTGATGTATTACTAGCTTAAGCTTTTGGTTGAAGTTGTGATAAGGTATTAGGTCTTGAATTGATCTAGGTGTTACCCATTTGAGTTTTACACAGTCTCACTGTGTTTTACCGATAGTGCCCTGACTTAGATCAGTAATGTTGTTTACCGGTTAGTTCAATCTCTGTTGTTTGAGTTGAGAAATTTTTTGTCTGTGTTGATTCACCCCCCTCTCACTACCTATTGTATAGTTATTATTCATCATTATTCATCAATTGGTATCAGAGCTTCTTTTAGGTCCTCTGTGTTGTAAGCTTAACTGTTTGAGGAAAAAATCCTATTCTAATGATGAAGAGGGAAGGTCCGAAGTTTAATAGAGACAACTTTAAGATATGGAAGGACAAAATGAAAATATACATCAAAAGCATGGGTGCTCAACACTGGAGCTATGTTGAGAATACTTATGTTGTCCCTACTGGTACTCTCACTTATGATGAAAGAAGAGAAATTCAGGAGAATGGGCAAGTAATAGAAGATCTTATCAGCAACCTATCTGATGCTGAGTTTATAGATGTTCAGGATATAGATAATCCCAAAGATGTATGGGATACTCTAGAGTCTATCTATGGCAGTGATGAGCATATAAAGTAGGCTAAGGAAGAAAGCCTTAGAGGAAAGTTTGAAGATATGTGAATGGTTGAAGGAGAGACCATTCAACAATATGGGATAAGAATCAAAACTATTGTAGGAAACATCAAGAGTGCAAGAGGCAAAATAGATGATCCCACTATTGTGAGAAAAGTCTTGAGAACCTTATTACCAATCTATGCAATAAGGGTTGCTGCTATTCAAGAGTTGAGATCTATTGACAAGACAAAGTTGTCCCTTGATTATATCATTGCTAAGTTGACCGCTTATGAGCTAAACAATTATGATGGTAGTGTTCAGAAGACTGATTCAACCTTTAAAGAATTTGCTACACTATCTAGAAAGGGTAAAGAAGTTAGTACCAGTTGTGAACCTAGACAAAGCAGAGATATGGATGATGAAGAAATCTTGATGGAATTTGAAGATCTTTTGGCCAAGAGACTTCCTAAGGGAACCGGTAAATACAGAGGTATGATCCTTTTGAAATGCTTTTCTTGCAATAGGATTGGACACATTGTTGTTAACTTTCCTAATGGTGATAATAAGGACAAACCAGAGAGGTTCAAAAAGTTCAAAGGAGGAAATAGATGAAACCATTTTGTAGCAATTGATGAAGGTGTCACTGATGAGGAATCGGAAGATGAATAAAGTGAATACATTGTGTTTGTAGTAGTTAAGGAAGATGTGTAAGACAAGAAGGCTCTTGTCTCTCACTTTGATAATTCCAATGAGTGATTATTGATAGTGGTTGTTCTCACCACATGACTGGTGACCGAAGTAATTTTTTGTCTCTGGAAGAGTATGATGGTGGTGTGGTCCGATTCAGTAATGATGCACCATGTATGGTAAAAGGCAGAGGGTCCATCTCTCTAAATGGAAAAAGCAGTGCCGATAATGTGTATTGGGTAGAAGGTCTCAGGCACAAACTTTTGAGTGTTTCCCAGCTAAATGATAATGGATTCACTCTGGAATTCAAAGATGGAGTATGAAAAATAAAAGGAAAGAGTGGTGAGCTAATGGCCACTGGTATGCAGACCAGAGGTAGCCTATTTCAACTGAATGCAAATATCAGTACATGTCTAATGGCTAAGTTTGATGACAATTGGATATGGCATAGGAGACTCTACCATGTTAATTTTGATAACATTGTGGAGGCTAGTAAGATCAAGGCAATCAGAGGATTGCCTATGCTAAACAAACTAGAGAATCCTCTGTGCAGAGAATGTCAACTAGGGAAAATGTCTTCCTCAACCTTCAAAGGTAAATCCTTCACAGCATAAAATCTACTTGATCTTGTGCATACTAATTTGTGTGGTCCTATGAAGACTAGGAGTGTTCAAGGAGATAGGTACTTTATGATTCTTACTGATGATTGCTCAAGAATGATGTGGCTCACATTCTTGAAAGACAAGTCTAAAGCTTTTGGAAAGTTCAAAGCCTTCAGAGCATTGGTTGAAAAAGAAAGTGGTAAGAGAATCAAATGCCTTAGAACTGACCAAGGAGGTGAGTTCACTTCTAGTGAGTTCAATAAGTACTATGAAGAAAATAGCATCAAGAGACAACTGTCTACCCCTCAGACTCCATAGTAGAATGGCCTAGCAGAAAGGAACAACTAGACTTTAGTTGAAGTAGCAAGAAACATGCTAATTCAAGGAAAGGTTGCTCACACTTTTTGGAGGGAAGCGGTGAGCACTGTAGTTTACACAATGAACCGGGTAGTCATCAAGAAAGGTAAGGATAAAACACCTTATGAGTATTGGACCTGTAAGACTCCCATAGTCAGCTACTTTAGAGTGTTTGGTAGCAAGTGTTATATCAATAGGAGTGAACACCAAAGTAAGTTTGATGCAAAATGTGATGAGGGAATATTCCTAGGGTATTCCACCAAGAGAAAATCTCTCAAGTGTTTCAACAACAGAACTTAGAGAATTGTTGAAAGTATCAATGTTAGAGTTGGTGAAACCTCTGAAAAACCTGAGGAAATTGATAGTGAGCAAGTAGTAGATGAACCAGTTGTAACCTTCTGGGAACTAGTTGTGAAATAGCCTAGTACCAGTAACAGTGCTCCTACACTAGTAGATGTTGATGCTGATGAAGATGAGGATGAAGAAGAAAAGAAAGAGGAATCTGTTAAGATCATTCCTAGGTATGTTAAGCTAAATCATGATCCAAAGCAGATAATAGGAGATAAGGATGCAGAAATGCTTATAAGAAGAAAGGTCAGAGGAAATTCTTGCAAGATCTCTGAATTTGAGCCTAAAACATTTAAAGAGGCACATAAAGATGAAGACTAGATCAAGGCAATGGAAGAGGAACTTGACCAGATAGAAAAGAATGGTACATGGTCTTTGGTAGCCAGACTTGAGCATAAAAATGTCATTGGCACCAAATGGGTTTTCAGAAACAAGTTGAATGAAGATGGCACAATAGTAAGGAACAAAGCCAAATTGGTGTGTAAGGGTTATGCTCAAGAAGAAGGAGAAGACTATGGAGAAACCTTTGCTCCTGTAGCCAGATTAGAATGAGTTTGAATGCTTCTTGCATATGCAGCCTTCAAGGGATTCAAAGTATATCAGATGGATGTAAAATTTGCATTCCTAAATGGAATACTTGAAGAGGAGGTATATATAGAGCAACCAGATGGGTTTTCCCTATCAGAAGATAGTGATATGGTGTGTAGGCTATATAAAGCCTTATATGGATTGAAGCAGGCACCTAGAGAATGGTATGAATGCTTACACTCACATCTTGTAAAGATTGGATTTGAAAGAACAAGTGAAGATAGCAATATCTATCTGAAGTCACAAGGAGATCAGATTTTGATCTGTGAAGTATGTGTTGATGACATAATTTTTGGTGGAGATGACAAGATGAGTCATGATTTTGTAGATGGAATGAAGAAGGAATTTGAGATGTCACTCATAGGGGAGATTAAGTTCTTCATTGGACTATAGATTCAACAAATGAAAGATGGTATCTTTATCACTCAGTCCAAGTATGTCAAAGAGGTGTTGATGACCTTTGGAATGGAAGACAGGAAACCGGTTGGTACACCAATGGTGATCGGTTGTAAATTGTCAAAAGAAGATGACTCAACATTGGTGAATGAGAAAGAATACTGATCAATGATTGGTAAGTTGCACTATGTAGTACATAGTACACCATATATTGCACATGTAGTGGGCATAACTGCATGGTTCCAGAAAAGTTCAAGAGAATCCCACTTGGTAGCAGTCAAGTGGATTCTTAGATATCAGAAGGGAACTACTGACTATGGATTGTGGTATCCATATAGTAATTATTTCAACCTCAAAGTGTTTACATATACCGATTGGGCTGGTAATGTGGATGACCATAAGAGCACAACCGATGGTGCATTCTTTCTTCATGGTTGACTAGTATCATGGATGAGTAAGAAGAAGAGTTATATCTCTCAGTGTACCACAGAAGCAAAATATGTAGCAGCATTTATGAACTGCACCTAAACAATTTGAATGAAGCATGTATTAAGTGGTTTCAAAGTCCTTGTATCTTAACTGGTGAGTATCTTTTGTGACAACACCAGTGCAATTAATATTTCCAAGAATCCAGTTTTTGATTGCTAGAACCAAGCACTTTGAGCTCAAGTATCATTTTTAAAGGGAGAAGGTTCAAAACAAAGAAGTTGTATTGGAACATGTTTCCAGTAAGGAGCAATTAGAAGACATATTTAGCAAGCCTCTACCGAAGGCTACATTTACCTATTTAAGAGGTGAATTAGGGGTGTTTCCCCTTCAAGTAGTGAACTAAAGGTGTGTGCTCCGCATTAGTCAGGTATTGCATTGATAAATATTTTCAGGATTGATGTGTTGAATGATGCTACTCCTCAAGGGAGGAACATAGTGGAACATGGGTGTGTGTGCCTCCACTCTGGCATTGTTGTCAAAGGGGGAGAAGATGTGAAGTAGAGAAGATATATACAATATTGGGGAAAAGATGTGAAGCAGAGAGATATCTTTGTATATTACCATCAATGCCAAGGGGGAGATTGTTGGCATTTGTGCATAGCTTGATGACATGATGATATTGTATGTTGTCATTGATGTCAATATGCTGAGGAGTGAATCAGAATATTGAAGTAAGCAAACTAGCAAGAGAACCGGTATGATGTTGTGAACCAGTATGTTGGAATGAGAACCGGTATGTGGAAGTTTTATATTGGTGTTTCATTTCATATGACTACCAGTTGATAGTCTCATCCTCAGGGTTTTCGGTTGATTCATTTCAAATTTGTGTGATTCAACCGACGACATCCTATGATGGGTTAGCATTGAGATGAAGATCATATTGGGTTGCCATGTTAGCCTTGTGCACGTCAAGGATTTACTTGAGGATCTTGCATGGAGATTGATCCTATCTACATCGGGAATGCGTGAAGTCTCTGTAGATGGTGGAGAATGCATAATGGGTTATCAGCTTCCAGAAGTGGCAAACAACGAATGATGGAGAACATCTTGAGATGTGTTCAAGATTGTTTTACACTATGCAAAGTGCTTCAATGGTCTAGATTGGACTAATTGTATTAGTAACCTAAATGTTTAGGGTTTAGGGTTTATACTACCAACCTATCTGTTTCCTATAAGGTTGATGATGATTTGCGTTGTGAAGTTGTTGGAAAATGTTGTGTGTATCCTAGTGAATAGATACTTGATTCTTAACAGACCAGAGAAGTGTGTTGTTACCTGCAAAGTGTGATTGTAGAAGTAAAGGAGCTAAAGTGGATATGCCTTGGCATTGTGTGTTGTTATCAAATTAGTGTACTACCTGTTGACCTCTAATCATTTCAGCAGTTAGAAAATCCCTTAAACGAGTAGCTTTAATAGGATTTTGTGTAAATCCTTTAACAAGGTGACTCAATTTGATGAGTTCTTCAAATCCTCTTGCAAGGTAACCTTTAACCGAGTATTTAGCCATCCCTTAACCGAGTGATCCCTAGCAGGATCGGTTCCTAGCAGAAACTATTGTTAAAGTCTTTAACCAGACTAGGCTCCTAACAGAGCAAACTTCAGAAGAGTTCAAAGAACAGCTTGTGGGTATTCATCCCCACCATGGTTTTTCCCAGTTGGGTTTCCACGTGAAAAATCAGTGTGTCATGTGTGATGCTTTTCATGTGATGGTTTAGTGTTTTATGTTAAGTGGTAATGCAAGTTGATTCAATGATCATAAGTATTTATGATGTATTACTAGCTTAAGCTTTTGGGTGAAGTTGTGATAAGGTATTATGTCTTGAATTGATCTAGGTGTCACAGGTTTGAGTTTTACATAGTCTCACTATGTTTTACCAATAGTGCCTTGACTTAGATCGGTAACGTTGTTTAGTGGTTAGTGAAGTCTCTATTGTTTGAGTTGAGGAGAAAGTTTTTGTCTGTAATGATTCACCCCCCCTCTCTCAGTACCTGTTGTACAGTTATTATTTATCATTATTCATCATTGGTGTAGTATCATCCCTTGGAAGCTCAGGAACTTTTCCAATATTCCCTTCCACCAGAGGATTCTCATTGACCTTGGCATCAAGAGTTAAATTTGGCTGATGTACCGGATGTGTATCAGTTTAAGTTTCATCATTATGATCATTTGGGACACCTACCTATACTTATAGATGAGAAGTGTCTTCCTTTTGAGTGGAATCATTATATAAAGGGTCATCCTTTATAATAATTTTCTATGTGTCTTCAATTTCTTTCCTTGCTTCTTTAACCCTTATAATCATTAGCCTGTTTACCCTATTTCTATTCTTGAATTTCTTCTTATTTTCTTGTTTAGTGAGTCTATGTTCTTCTAGTTGAGAGATACAAGTGCAAACATTTATCAGTTCACACTCTTTCACACTCTTCCATCTCTTTATCTACTCTACAATAAGTCAACCTCCTAGCATCAAGAATGTTGTATAGATCTTTTGGGATGCTACGTTCCAATTCAATCAAGGATTTTTTAAAGTTATTGTAAATGAAAAATAATAGCTTCCTCAACTTTCCTTTGATCATCCTCAACAAGATTTTCATAATGCCCTCCCATGAATTTCAGATTACCATCAACAATTATTTCATCAATCAATTTCTTGGTTGTCAATAGGTGAACAATGGTATATTTACCTTGTAGATTACTGGATTTAAGGTATTCAACAAGCTTGATCCTAATATTTTTGCCTCTCTTAGGTCTTCTAGTTAGAGTAGATTCAGATTTAGCCTTCTTTCCCTATTGAGCTCCACCATACTAAGTTTTCCTTTCTACTCTAACAAATTTTTCTTTTACTGCTTCTTCATTTGTCTCAGTGTTAGATGAAAATAGAGACACAACAACATAGGTCATCTTTGGTTTCTCTTTCTACTTCAACACTCCTTTTCTGGGTGAGCTTTGACCTATAGAAGGATTCATCGAAGGAGGGGAAGGCTTAGTCTCGTTAGGCTTTGCCTTCGAAGGAACTAGTTCAACATTAGGCTTCTTTGACTCCTTAGCTTCCATTTGAGCTTTCTTTACTTCTTCTCTAGTGAATCCCATATGTACAACCACTTCTTCAACCATTTTTGATACCTCTCTTTTCCTTTCTAGTTGGGTGAACTTCTTATGTAGCACCATATTTTTCTCCTTGACGGTACCAATTCGGGGCTCTTTGGGGTCCACTAATTTTCTTAAAAGGTGTTGATCATATACCTCAAGTGTTTGGCCATCAACCTCATAACCCATTGGCAAAATCTAAATTGTCTTGGGCTCTACTACCTCCATGTGGCATTGGTCCTTGTTGACCATGAAACAAATGGAGTTCTCATATTTTTCTACCACTTCCTTAGGAATCCTTTCCCTATCCTTCATCCTTCCTTGCAAGGTCTTGAAGAAGCTCCACAAGGTAGTTGTCTAGTTCTCCTTGTTACCCAATCTCTTTAGACATTGTTTGATATGAGTTGCTACTAGTAAGTCATAAGCCTATTAGACTCTACTTGTGTTGGGGATATTATTCATGAAGTATAGTGCAAGACAAGCAATCAACGAACCAAATTTAAAGGCATTCTTCTTGTCATTTTTGATCTTCAAATTTCTCATGATCTCTTCACACGATCTCTTCAAGAAGAACTATAGACAAATAATAATGCATATCTTCTTTCACCATCTGATATGTTACATAAATTGTAGTACTAGAGATAGAATTCAATCAACTAGACCGGTAAACTTTATATCCAATGATCATAGATGTAAATCTAATATCATGTTCCAAGATATCATCAATTGTCATTGATCAACTATCAAAACAAGCACTAGTTAGCTTTGGGATTATAGGGTTTGTCACCTTCCTCAGAATAGTTTTTTCACCCATTTGATTCAAGCATGTTAAAGCATGGATTGCCTACTTGGTTATTTTCTATGGTTTTTCCATCTTGATAAACACACCATGCACATAGCTTAGAATTTACCTCACCCATTCATCTTTATCAAATAACAAGAAGTGAACAAATTTTCTAAAACCCTTCCTCTGCAACTATGCATATTTTGAATTGGGATTTCCAACTTCATCCATTATCTACTCAGTATATAGGGTCAAGATGTCCTTATTTTTGGTTTCCTCAATTTAACAATGAATATATGCTCTCCCATCATCAACATGTAGAACTCTGTATGGAACGCATGAAAAAAGAACCATTGGGGTCATATTAAACATACTTAAAAGGATGTCTTTTAACTTTTTCCCTTTATCTCTTAGATGCTTCTACTACCAAGGGTGTATCAAAAGAATAAGATACCATTTCAAGAAATTTAGAGTTCAAACACTTTGATAAATACCTTTTTCTTCTTTTGAATGCACAAGAATTTGTTATCAGATTACCTCAATCTTTCTAATCGCCATGAAATTTGTTTTGCCTTGCTCCATGGTCTCAACTCTTCATTCACAATGTCAAAAATGATTCATATTTTTCCCTTTTAACTTAGAAAACCCTAACTTTAAGTTGACATAAATGCACGGGTAAGGTTCAACCAAATGACCTGTTCAACATAATCCATTTCACCAAATTCTAAGATTGCTATGAATAATTTTGGATTATCATTTCCAAGTATCTGCAATCAACCTTGATTGATCAAAAATCTCTCTAGGGGGTTGGGTTTTACAAGATTTTACATGAAGATGCCACCCCCTAAGGCAAGGAGCCATAGTTACTAGATGAAGATCATGCACTGGATTTAGGTCCAGTTCCACTATCTCTATTGGAATCATCTTTTATAACCCACATCTTCTCATTATTGTTCTTGATCTCTTCTACTTTATCTTTTCCTTTCTCAGCCATTTTATCTTTGTTTACCGAAGCATTATTATTCCTTCTACAATACTTTGCAATGTGACAAGTTTTGTTGCATGGATGGCAAACACCATTTTTCTACATAGGTCTGAAATTAATTTGATTTGGTCTCATATTTCATTAGTTAGAGACATGTCCAAACATTCCACAAGCATAATATCTCTTATTCTAAAAATTGTTTACTGCTACTCTACACATGTTTGACTTGTGACCAAAATTATTGCATATGAAACACTGACCAATAAAAGTAGGACCATTGTTCATATTGTTCACTCCATTATTCATCCTACTTTTGCATTGATTTACCATATGACCAAATTTATTGCAATTAAAACATCTATCATTAAATTTATAGGCATTAGGCTATCTTACTAGAGGGTTCTTACTCTTCTTATGATTAGGTTTTGTATTGGCTTGTCAAGATCCAGAGGATTCTCCCTTCTCAAATCCAAGTCCTCTCATGTCTTTTCCATGTCTCTAACTTTCCAGCATTGCATCAAGCCTTGTTGAGAAAGCATTGAATTTGTATTTGTATTCATTTGCAGTAGCAAATTCATCTCTAAGGGCAGTAATCTTTCTTTCAAGTTCTTGACCATCATTCCTTGATTGTGTTAACTCAAGCTTCAATTGAGCATTCTCATAGGTAAGCCTAAAGAATTCATCTGATATGTCCTTCAATGATGAAGTCAATCTTTCTTCATTCTTCTTCTAGTCTTCAATATCCTTAGTCAGCTTCATCACAATGCATTGCATCTCATTCTTCAATACAACATGATCTCTAGCAAGCTTATCACATTCATTAGCTTTGTCCTAATTTTCCAAGATTTTTTCTTCTTTCTCCTTCAGCATCTCCATCAACTCTTTTTTCTTGTCTCTTAAAGTATTGTTTTGATCTTTCAAATCATTAATAAAATCTTCAGCTGCATTTAGGTTTCTCTTTAGGGAATTTATCTCATTTATTATTGCATCAAGATCCTCAAGTGCCACACAAAGTTGCCTCTCCAAACTAGAATCCATTAATTCAATCTCCCAAATATTCCTCAAGCAGTTAGACTTCCTCGGAGGAACTAGGATCTCATACCAATTGTTGGAACCAAGGATAACTAAGAGAGGGGAGAATTAGTAATCTACCAGCAAACAAATTTTGTGACTTAATTTCAAACCACCAAAAGAAAATCCAAGGAAGTAAAATGTAGAAACACAAAATAATCAACCATAAAATAATAACACCAAGATTTTTGCATGGAAACCCAAATGGGAAAAACCATGGTGGAATTTTTTTGGAATTGCACACTCCAATGAGAATTGTATGTGATTGAAGGTATTGTCATTGATGGAAACCTTGCAATCCTATGGCACCGGCAGGCACCGACACCAATAGACTCTACACCAGCAGATAGTTCACTAACAACAACAAAGATGATTATCGGCACCATAGCCAACATGATTTTGAATATTGTATATTGTATTTAATTGTAATATCTTTTGTAAGCCAACATGGAATATTGTAAATAAGACTTATATATAAGTATGAGATCTTGTAGATCATTATATATAGAGACATACATATAGATGATAGGATGGATATGATGAGCGAATATTAAGGCATATTTTGGAGTAAGGTTTATTGTTGTTGTAAGAGCTTAAACCGGTATTGAACTTGGCATAGTAGATTCTTTTTGTAGCAGTAAATTATATTGGATTCTCATAATCTATTTTGTAAGTTAGTGAGACATCCTTTTGTATTTTAGTAGTGAGATATAGGCAATTGAACTTCTTGCATATGCAAGCACTACATATTGTAAGTAATATCCATTCATTGGCCAGTGAGTGAATATTGTGGGTGACAAATCCCACCAGGGTTTTTCCCACACTGGGTTTCCTCACAAAAAATATTGTGTTATGGTGTGCTTTCTATGTTGTGTTTATTGTTCATACTTACTGCATTAATTCTTATTTACCGGTACATTATTTTGGAATGCAATTTATTTAATAAGGTCAGAAAATTTGTTAACCAGTTAGATACTGATTCACCTCACCTCTCACTATCTTAGGGAATCTTAACAATTGGTATCAGAGCCTGGTCCTCTATTTTCAAAAGCCTAATAGCTTGAGGGAGATTCTTACACTGGTACAGATGGAAAACTTGAGAAAGCAATTGGAAACAACTATTTCAGATTATGATGCAGAAAAATTGAAGAATATCAAACTTGAAGATGATATGAAGATTGCACAGGAATTCATTCAAGGACTTCAATAAAATATCACTATTGCAAGAAAAAAAAGGAGAGAACTTCATGAGAAGATGCAGAGTGATGATGATGAAAAAGAAACTCTTAATGACCTTGTGAACAAGTTGAGACAAGAAAACAATACTATGAGGAATGAGATGCAAGATATGACTATGAGGTTTTGTAAAGACATTGAAGACAAAAAGAAGAATGAAGATGACTTGACTAGGAGACTCAATGATGCTAGAACTATAAACCTAAGACCCAGTCATGAAAATGATATGTTGAAGACAAAACTAATCCACATGGAACATGATAAAACTAAACTTATGAGACATAAGAGAATCTTGGAAAATGAGTTGGCTACTGCAAATCAACACAAAGAGAAATTCAATAGAATTTTAGAAGAACTTGATAACATGCTGAAAAATTACAGACCTGATGGAGATACTAATGGACTTGGCTTTGAAGTTGGTGAAACCTCTGGTACTACAAACAATCATGATCACAACAAACCAGTATGACAACCTAATGCTTAAAAATTTAATGGGAAATTCTTTAACTGTAACAAGTATGGTCATAGAGCAAATCAGTGTAGATCTAGAAACTATCAGAACACTAATACACCCACCGGTCAATGTTCCAAATACAACAAAATTGGTCATAATCCAAATAATTGCAGAATGAATGTAAGATATTATGTTTGTGGAAGATTTGGAAACCTATCTAATCAATGCAAAACACATACCAACGTAGGATATGGAAAGGCTATTCAGAAAAACAATGTGACTTGTTATGCTTGTAACAAGATTGGACATATTGCAAAATTTTATAGAAGTAAGGCATCATCGACAAATAACAAAGGACCTAGTTTGAAAGGCAAAGAGAAGGTTGATGAAGTAGAGCAAGAATTTTCAAAACAATGGATTAAAATACAGATGAGATTATTCCTTCACTAGTAGAATAGAGTATCACTCCACCGGCAGGAGATTCTTCATCTAACTAAACTAAACCCTTTGGGGGTATGGTAACTAATTGAAAATCATGCTAGTTTACCCTTGGTTGATGGTAAGAAGATGAATTGCTTCTTTACCAGCAGATGTATTATGTTTCACTTAACCGACAGGCATTTATTGTGGTAGTTGAAGGAAAAGACATTATAAAACAAGTGTTTTTCACTCTTTTTCACTCACTGAGCATTTAAATTTCCTAAGAGCACGAAAAATCCAAGTGAAGGCATCTACAGCAAAAAGTGAAGCAAAATATTTCAAGCAACCAAAGCTAAAGGTAGATTAAGGTATTTATCAATGGCTTCTTCCTTTGGTTCTAAATTCCTTGTAAACCCTAGGAGGCCCGTATTCAAGATCATACTAGAAGTAGCAAACCGGGATGATACCCTGGGTGCATTTTCTAAAATCCCTAAAGGAGTTGCAAATGCAAAAGACCCTAGGATATACATACATTGTCATATTGAGGAACTAGGTATAAATGAAATCATGAATATGTATAAGACTGTCATTTGTGATGTAAATGGTGTTTTGAAACCAGAACACAATATCATTGAAACCCTAGGTTTTATGGAAATACTTGATATTATGGATTTCCCCAAGGAAGTTGTGAGGATTCTACTAATTAGAGTACACGGAGAATTCTTTTGGCTTGACTCTATCTAAAAGATCACAAAAGAAGCAATTAGGGAAGTGACTAGCTTACCTTCCACCGATACCAAGCTAGACAAAACCAAGAAAATTTCAAACAACACTGTGATGACCTTAACTGGTGCAACCCATGACAACAGATCCTTGAGAGTCAATGATATGAAAGACATAAATGTCAGATTCATTAGCATGATATTAGGATATAAAACCATACATGCTAACCGACTGAACTTGGTTTCTAGTCTATGTATCAAAAGAACTTTTGATATGGTGAACAGTAATGCTAAGATAGATATATGTGAATGGTTGAAAGATGAGATAATTGACAATTTGACAAAAATCAAAGGAGATAAGAAAGCTAGTTTCAGATTTGGTAATCTACTTGTGTGCCTAATGCTATATATTACAAAGGAAGTTCCTGTTAAGTTCTGATACTAAATGTAAAGTACAGATGCCAAGCATTCAAGATGAGAGGGGGGGGTGAATCATACAAACTTAATCTTCCATAAAATCAATAGATTCAACCTCGGTAGCTTTAACAAATATATGTAACCAAAACTGTAAAACATGCAAACTCATAAATAGATAACATCACAACACATTCAACACCAGATTTAATGTGGAAACCCAAATAGGGAAAAACCATTATGGGATTTCAGACCCACTAAGAAATATACTCTTCTAGAGTATGCTCGGTTAAAAGCAAATCCTAATAAAGATTACAAAACACATTGCTAGATGTGACCTGATTAAGGGTTTTCCCTCAGATCTGTTAGGATCTTCACTTTGTTAGAAGTGACCTTGTCAAAGGATTTCAAATAGTCAACTAGAATGTTACCTTGCTAGAGGGTTTTACAAATAAGACTGTTAAGTCCACTTGGTTAAGAGATTTTCTATCACTTTACAAAATAACAACAATAAAAATATGTCTGCAACTTCACATCTAAAATGCTAAAGTAGATTCTTATTTGCTCAATACTTCCTAGTCATAGGACTTATCTTGTCCCTCTGCTGGGCTCTATACTCTATTAATCAAATAGGTCTTCAAGCTTCTATGCTTAGTAATCACTATGTAGCATCCCTATGCTTACACTTGCCCACATACATTGTTTATCAACAATTCCTTATTTATAAAGAATTGCTAACCATTGAATCTCCTTGATCACATTTCCCATGATCAATCATAGCCATCAAATCTTCAAACTTGATCAGGTTCAATGTATCCTTCGATCTGGAAACATTTTATCCTCGCTTAGGAACTTGCATACATTCCTTGGAAACTTGTGCTAGGGTATTGCGGTTCAATCTGAGCTGTAGATCTTCCTGTCGATCTTCCATTGCCATAGATTCTTAACAAACATCATGCATGACATACCAATCATTTAATCAACTCTAGCTCATCAGCTTCCTTCATTAAATAATGCTTTTATTCATCCAATGCATTTTGTTATTGTTCAGTTGCAACTCGGTAAATACTAAACTTTACTTGGTACACATTCTGCCTTCATTAACCGATAGAAATAACCTTAGGGTTTACCGACTAGGTTCCTTAGGGTTTATCGACTAGGTTCTTTGCTCGATGACATAGTATAGTATTAACCTTACAATCAACAACATATGTAGGATATCAAAACAATCTAAACATCATGATCTCATCACTGTCCAACTCGGTAATAGTTTCCCATTGAATAACTTATTTCTCCCCTTATTCATCACATTCTTTCTGTGTCATTTACCGATATCTTTATATTCATCAAATCAATCTTCTCAAGATATGGCAACATCATACTGAGTCAAAAAATCAATTTCTTGACATGAATGACAAAATAACAATATTAAGACAGTAATCATCCTTAATCAGTTATATCAATAATCATCAACAACCTTCTCAATATCCTTATTGAAATGCCAACATTTCCTGATATAGGTAGAAAAGAATTTGGTTTTGACATACCGGTAGGTAAACAACTATTGGATATCTTTACCAGCATGGGAATAGACAGGGAAAACAATATAATTGAATATTCCCAAGCATTTAAGGCTAGAATAAAAACAAGGGAAAGGCTACCTCACAACATTGTTGACAAATATAAGACAAAAATTTATTTTTTTATTAAGAAAGATGAAATTTGGATGGAGGCAGTGGTTCCTAGAACTGTTTGAGTGACAAAAATGGGTTATGAGGCTAATGTAAACATAATTGAGACATATGCCAAAGCCTTACTTGAAGCCCCTAGAGAACCTGAAGAGAAAATATTTGGTAATGCTGAAACCATTTAAAGTAAGGTACAAACACTTTAAAAAAGGAAGAAAAGAGAGAAATATATCAAGAAAGCAACAAAATAGGCCAAAGAGATCAAGGAAAGCATATTGAATATCACCCGTATTAAGGAAAGTGACTTGGAAGGGTTACAACTGGAAGCTCACCTCTCACCAGTTGGAACTTCATCTGACAACGAAATACTAGTTGAGTTTAAGAGAGTAGAAAGGAAAAGAACACCTTCACTGGTACCCTCTCCTACACCAAAGAAAGCAAGAAATAAACAACAGGCAGTAAGGTCCCCAGCAAAGAAAATGACCCCAAGGAAGAGATAGGTAAAACATGTTATCTCTCCTCTTGACAATCTTTTGAATGAAATAATAGATGGTGGAAACTTGCCTAATGTTAGTAAATTGTATGATACTTTTACAAATGAGGAAAAAGAAAGCATAGAAAATAGTATCATTCTACACTTAGATATTTAGAAGAGAGTTTTGATAGAGGTTGTAGATGATTTACCTAGTGATTTGTATACACGGCTAGATGCAAAGAGACTAGATATTATGGAGTTAGATCATAAAATAAAGATAGAGAAATTACTCACAGTTCATCGTGTTAAATCAGTAGAAGAAATTGATGAGTTAATAAGTGAGGCTAATAGGACAATATTTTCCAGTGGTCACCAACATGTATCTTTAATGGCAGGCAGAGTTAATGAGATCTTAGAAGAAACAATAGATAAATGGGATATCTTCTTTGTGGAGAAAGAGAAGCAAGAAGATCTTAAGAGACCCAAAACTTTCAAAGTCTACCAAAAGGACAAGGACAAAGGAAAAAGCAAGGTAGGTGGACTACCAAACATAAAAGTAACAAACAATTTGCCCCCAGTTCCTTCTGTCACTCCACTGACTTAGACTATTGATACACCACTGGCTACTGAGGATGTAGAGACTCTGCATGAGGATGCAAATCCTCAGTCTGATATCCTATACACAATGAATATTGATACACAAGAGGTAAATATTGTGGTTGATAAGGAAACCACTGGTGAGAAGAAAGATGTGGCTACTGAGACACTGACTGACAACATTGTAGTTGAAACACATGCAGAGTATGTAGTGGATAATGTTGAGATTGGGGTTGAGACACAAGTTAAATAAACTAAACAATCAATTGATCCCCTGGCTACTGGAATGGTGATTGATAACATTGATGCTAACATTGAAAAATCCATGAAGTTAGAGCAACCAACTGCAGAAAACAATGTGAAACCTATTGAAATACTGACAATGGATAGTGCATAGGTGCAAATAGAGAAACTGATAGTGGATACCACTACAAAATTATCAGAGGCACAGACTGATAAGATTGTGAAACCATCAGAAAAACCGGTAGTAGAAAGCACAGAGAAACCGATAGAGAAACAAATTGACAAACCCACGTTGAAACAGGTTGAGAAACAGGAAGAGAAAAAGGTCGAGTCACAGGTTCATACAAAGACAGTGCCACTGACAACTACTGAGAAACCTAAACCCTTACTGATAGAAATTCAAACACAAGCTGATGCTCCAGAGGTCGTGGAAAGCAAAGAAGTTACTCACACCGATGGAATGTAGATTGTTAAGGCAAATGGATGGACATCTGGTACTACAATGACAAAATTCAGACCGACTAATGTGACAGAGGTATTATTGGATTCAATTAAGAAAATCACAAATTGTAATACACTAGAATATAAGGCTATTGATGATACCATTCCTATTCTAAAATTGATTGCACCTAAGTGCAATGTAGAAAATAAATATTCTTTAAGTCAATTAGACACATTGTCTAAGTATATCACCGATAACATATTGACTGTGGGACAAATAAATGAAGAGACCTTTAAAGAGAAAATGAATAAGGAAAAAGATAAATTATTTGATGAGACAATAAAGAAGTGCATGGGACACATTGATAGACTCTTACTAGAACTAAGCAAAACAATAATGGAGTTTAAGGAATTGTATAGAGACACATGCAAGACTAATATCTTGACAATGGATATTGACAAGGAGATCAGTAAAGTACAGAAAGAAATAAATGATATAGCTGACAATCTCATTGGTTCCTCCAAACCAATATCAGTTATAGAATAGAAGATACAGGTTTTGAGGAGAAACTTGAAAAATTGGAAAAAGAAAAGGAAAGAATAAAATAAAAGGCAAAAGATCTTAAATGTAGACTCAGTCCCAAATTGGATTACCTCATCTCTTTAAGGAAAGAGGTTTCAAAGGCACTTGTTCAAGGACTGAAGACACTGAAAGAGAAAATGAATAACTTCACTAGTACAATTCAAAGACCAGAGGAAACATTGAAGGACAGTGATAGGTTCAATAAGAGCCTATATTTTGTATTGGCAGACCTTTTTCAGATTGTAACCAACTAGTCACAAGGTTCAAGATAGGACTGCACTTAGTTGACATTTTTGACAACCTTTTTCATTGATGTCAAAGGTGGAGTAGTAGAGATGAGAAAAATGATTGATAGAAGAGACCATCTACTTAGTGGGAGCACAAAGTTTTGGTAAGATATTTGGACTTCAATTTTTGGATACAGTTTTGGATTTTTCTCATGGGTGTTTCCATCAATGCCAAAGGGGGAGATTGTTGGAATTGCACACTCCAATGAGAATTGTAGGTGATTGAAGGTATTTTCATTGATGGCAACCTTGCAATCCATTGCCACCGGCAGGCACCGACACCGATAGACTCTACATCGGCAGATAGTTCACCGACAATGACAAATATGATTACCGACACCCTAGCGGACAATATTTTGATTATTGTATATTGTATTTAATTGTAATATCTTTTGTAAGCTGACATGACATATTGTAAATAAGACTCATATATAAGTATGAGATCTTGTAGATCATTATATATAGAGACATACATATAGATGATAGAATGGATACGATGAGCGAATATTAAGGCAAATTTTGGGGTAAAGTTTATGGTTGTTGTATGAGCTTAAACTAGTACTGAACCTGACATAACAGATGATTTTTGTAGTAGTACATTATATTGGATTCTCATAATCCATTTTGTAATTTAGTGAGACTTCCTTTTGTATTTGAGCAGTGAGCTCTAGGCAGTTGGCCTTCTTGTATGTGCAGGCACCACCTATTGTAAGTATTATCCATTCATTGGCTAGTGAGTGAATATTGTGGGTCACAAATCCAACCGAGGTTTTTCCCACACCATGTTTCCTCACCAAAAATCTTGTGTTATGGTGTGCTTTCTATGTTGTGTTTATTTTTCATACTTACTGCATAAATTCTTGTTTACCGGTACACTGTTTTGGAATGCAATTTATTTAATAAGGTCAGAAAATCTATTAATCGATTAGATACTGATTCACCCCCCCCTCTTAGTATCTTAGGGAATCCTAATCTATTTGACCCTATAATATTATCCTACTATGGCGAGTGGAAAAATAATATTACAAAAGGGGAATGCACTTTGCATTCAGGCACATTTCCTAGAGCTTACAACTCAATTACTATAAGGGATACAATTTCGGAAGGCTCGCTAATTTAAAATCATTTACAGTAATGAATTAAAACTATTGAAATCCAAAATAGCATTAATCAATGCCTGGATGAGTTCTGATTAAGTGCAAATCTCTAACTATATCTTCTTTGCAACCCTGCTCTATTTTATATTCAGTTAGCTACCAGATCAAGAATGTGCATGTGAAAATACACCAAAAAGTTTTTCCAATCACTAGTCACTTATATTCCATCATACCATACCACAAAAATATATTTTACATCGGTCTTATATATCTACAATCACAAAGTAAACAATTATCAAGTCATCCTATAATGTAACATGTAAACATGAGTTGGCTTGAACCAGATCACCAAAAAAATACGTGGATCACCCAAAAGAGGATAAAATTATTTCTATAAGTTGGCTCTATCATCTTATTCACATATCTTGCCACCACAATCATTGAAAAGCTTCCACACCAAAACAACTCTTCTTAGCTTAAATTATCAAAGCTAGATTATTGGTTACTAGACCACATCTCCAAAAACTATAGCTACCAGATAGGATTCTCATGAAGATTTTCCTTCAACGAAAACTCTAAACCATTAGTCAAGCACCAAAATTTAGTGGATGAGTGTCAATTGCCAACAATTATGTGTTTTATTGATGTGGTGTTTATCTTTGTTGTTGTAGTTCTTGATTAGACCTAAAGTTTA
Source organism: Cryptomeria japonica (assembly GCF_030272615.1). NCBI lineage: Eukaryota > Viridiplantae > Streptophyta > Pinopsida > Cupressales > Cupressaceae > Cryptomeria > Cryptomeria japonica. Next base: position 669,205,026 of record NC_081407.1, on the reverse strand, counting down.
AATTAATTAAGTTAAGTTTGGTGAAAACTCATTCATCCTCACTCATAATTTTTGTGCAAGCCTTTTGTTAACAATTAGTATGAGTTAGATCCTCTTGAAGGAGCTTGACTACTTAAAGAGATCCGAGATGGAAATTGTTGTTTTCAAGGAGAGTCAAAAATTTGATGGAACTAATTACTATGTATGGAAGAACCTGATGGAAGTTCACTTTAATTATCTTGTAGAAGATTATTGGAAGATCACAAAGAATACCTATGTTGTCCATGTGAATTTTCTCATTACTAAAAATGAGATCAAGTATGTTGAATGCAATATAAGAGCTAAGGAAGCATTATTAAGTGCCATGATTGATGTGGAGATGACTAATGAAACAGGATTGAATATTGTACATGAGATTTGGGAGAAGCATAAAACCCTATATAAAGGAGATAAACATGTGAAAGTTTGTAAATTATAGAGCTTGAAAGGAAAGTATGAGTTGCTGAGAATGGGAGAAGATGAGAATATTACATCCTTTATGGCTAAGGTGAATGATCTTGTTATGAATATTTGCCTCCTACTTATAAACATAAAGTTACTACTATAGATGAGATCCAGACTATGACTACTATGAAAAGATATATGTTGGATGGTAAGCTTTCTGCTTTTGAATTGAGTGAACTTGGTGAATCACATGGTAAAGATGAGACTGCATTCAAAGCTACTATATAAGGTAAGAAGAAGTATGATTCGAGAGAAATTTCATCTATGGTTTCCATATATGAAAGGCAAATGAGATAGATGGAATAATAGGAAAGAGAATTATAAGAGCTTGAAACACTTATTGTTAGAAGATTTCCTAAGGGAGCCAATAAGCATGAAGGGAAGTTTCCTTTGAAATGTTTTGCTTCCAAGTGTCCTGAAAGAGCAAAAAGAGTGTCAAAGTATGATAAGCCTTACAAGACTAACCCAAACTATAATATGTATTAGAAGAAATTTTATTATGCTAATGATGAAGGTGTGATAGATGAGGAGTCTAAGAAAGGGAATTCAAAAGATGAATTTGTATTCATTTCTATCAAGGAAGATGGTCTGATATTGATACTACAAGTTGTGTTGTTGAAGAGAAAGCATTGGTCACTAATATTGATGAGAATGATTAATGGGTGATTGATAGTGGTTGTCCACATCATATGACAGGTTATAAAGGTAAATTTGTGAATATGGAGAAGTATGATGGTAGTGTAGTGAGATTTGGAGACAATAAAGATTGTGTAATCCATGGTAGAGGTTCTCTTTCTCTTGATGGTAAGCATAATACTGATGATCTTTTATGTGTCAAAGGTTTGAAGCATAATATTTTGAGATAGATGGTTGATAAGGGATATGATTTACAATTTAAAAATGGGAAATGTAAGATCTTGAATAAATCTGGTATAAAGATTGCATCAAGAACTAAAACTAAAGGTAATATGTTTCATTTGAATGATGGTGAGAAAATTTGTTTTATTTCTTAGATTGATGAAATTTCATTATGGCATAGGAGTATGTGTCATGTTAACTTTGACTACATCATTAAAATAAGTTCTACTCAAGCTATGAGAGATCTACCTAAGATAGAGAATCCTACTAATCTCAAGTGTAAAGAATGTCAATTGGGAAAGAAAATAAGAATTTCAATTAAGAACAAACCGTATTCATCTAATTGACTAATAGATATTGTGCATACTAACTTATGTGGACCTTCTAGGGTGAGAAGTTTTTATCATGACAGATACTTTATGTTGTTGATTGATGATTATTCCAGAAGGATGTGGGTCCCTTTTCTAAGGGAGAAATCTAAAGTGCTAGATAAATTTAAAATATTCAAAGATAGAGTGGAGATAGAGACAAGATTGAAGATAAAGTGTCTAATCTCTAATAGGGGAGGAGAATTCACCTCTGGTGAGTTTAATTATTTTTGTGAAGAGAATGGAATTAGAAGACAAATATCTTCTTTGAGAATGCCTCAGTACAACGGAGTTGTTGAAAGGAAGTACAAAAATGTTTTGGATGCTGCTAGAACCATGATGATTGAAGGGAATGTACCACAAGTGTACTGGAGAGTTGTTAGCACTAGTGTATACACATGCAATCGGGTTCATATAAAAGGTGATTCTAGTAAGACCCCTTATGAGTTATGATTTGGTCATGTCCCCCTAGTTAGATATTTTTAGAATATTTGGAAGAAAATGTTATATCAAAAGAGATGAGGATATAGCGAAATTTGATGTAGGATGTGATGAAGGAATCTTTTTGGGCTATTCTACTAAGAGAAAAACCTATCAGTGCTACAATAAAAGACTGAGAAAGATAGTGAAAACCACAAATGTGAAGGTTGATGAGAGTCATGAGAATCAAATAAGAATATGTAGATATGAGTGTGATGATTGAGATGTTACTTCTATGCAAGTGAAGACTCCAAGAATGAAGTAGAGTGATCCGAAAGAGATAGTTGAGATAGCGAATGCGAATTCTATTGCTAGTGAAGAAGAGACTGAGAACGGGAACAACTAGAAGACTCCAAGGTATGTAAAATTAAATCATTTAGAGAATCAAATTAGTGGTGATAAAAGTAAAGGTGTGATGACTAGGAGAAGAATTTTTACTGAAGAGACATATTTTATTTCTAAAATTGAGCCTAAATATGTTGTTGAATCTTGCAAAGATGAAAAATGGGTAAAATCCATGGAAAAAGATTTAAATCAGATTGAGAAGAACAATACATGGGAACTTGTTTCAAGACTTAAGGACAAGAATGTAATTGATACTAAATGGGTGTTCCCAAATAAACTGAATGGAGATGGATAGGTTGTAAGAAACAAAGCAAGGATGGTATGTAAATGATATTCTCAAATAGAAGGTATTGATTTTGAGGAGATTTTTGCTTCAGTATCTAGAATTGAAGTTGTTAGATTAAATTTATTGCATATGTTGCTCATAAGAAATTTATAGTATATTAGATGGATGTGAAGTTAGCATTTTTGAATGGTTAATTGGAAGAGGAATTCTACATTGAGCAACTAGATGGATTTTCATTGACACATGAAGGTGACATAGTATGCAGGTTGAAGAAAGCATTGCATTTCCTTAAGTAAGCCCCTAGAGCCTGGTATGCTAGATTGGACAAGTATTTGATGAAGTTGGTATTCTGTAAAGGTACTGTTGATAGTAACATTATATTTCAAGATTGATACTGATAACATTTTGATTGTTGAAGTCTTTGTTGATGATATTATTTTTGGAGGAGATGATAATTTAAGAAATTTGTTGATGATATGCAAAAAGAATTTGATATGTCTATGATAGGTGAGATGAATTTATTTCTAGGATTGCAAATTACATAGACTGCTAAAGGTATTTTTATATCTCAATCTAAGTATGTGAAGGAATTGTTGAAGAAATTTGGGCTAGATGATTCTAAGCATGTTGGAACTCCTATGGTGACTAGATGCAAGATGTCAAAAGATGATGATTATCTAAAGGCCAATTAGACCCCATACAAATCTATGACTGATAGACTATTACATTTGACTCAGATTAGACTTGACATGATGAATGTTGTATGTCTTATTGCAATATTTTAGGATGATCCTAAGGAAAGTCATGTTACTATTCTGAAGAGGATATTCAAATACTTGAAGGGAACAGTTGATTATGGTTTGTGGTATCTAAAGAATGATGATTTAATTCTAAGTATTTATACTGATTCTGATTAGGTGGGAGACATCGATGATCAGAAGAGAACTATTGGTGGTTCATTATTTTTAGGAAAGAAGTTGATTTCATGGGCCAATAAGAAACAAGATGTTGTATCTTTATCTACTATAGATGTTGAATACATTATTGCTTCTAGAAATTATACTCGAGTAATTTGGATGAAGTATATTCTTAAGGATATTAGAGTTGTGTGTAATGAGCCTACTATTATATATTGTGACAATTCTAGTTCTATCAATATCTCTAAGAATCTAGTGTTACATTCCAAGATGAAGCATATATCAATCAAGTTTCATTTCTGGAGAGAGAAGGTGAATGAGAAAGAAGTTAGAATGAAGTATGTATCTACAAAAGATTAGATTGTTGTTATCTTCATGAAGACTTTTTCTATAGTGAGATTTGTATATCTAGGAGAGAAGTTAGGGGTGGTTTCCCTTCTCGGGCTGAACTAGGTGCATTGAGTTGCACCAATCTACTGGACTTCACTACCTTATTTTGTTATCCAAATTGATGAGTTGGTGTTGTTTCTCTAGGAGAGTAGTCAATATGATTTAGTTGTTCATAATTATTTATGTATGTATGAGGGATAGATTGTCTAAGAGTGTGAGAACTATTATTTGTATGTCTTTGGCATTGGTGTCAAAATGGGAGAGATGCATGTGAAAAACTATCTTATTTATTAAAGGTAGAGAGTTCTCTATGTATGATATTAGGGGGAGATTGTTGGAGTTTTTTTTTTTTGTGCATTGATTATTTTTCACATTCATATGTTTCCATCAATGCCAAAGGGGGAGATTGTTAGATAATAGTTGTTGGAATGTGTTGTTGTCATTGATGTCAACGTATTCCTATGTTGTAGGGAATTGGTTTGTTATAATGAGTTGAGTTGGTTTGGTTGTAGATGTGTTAGTGTAGATTAATGGGCTTTGAGATTCTTATCTCATGTTGATTTAGTCTAAGTTTCAGTGTTCTAGAATTTTATTTGATTGAGTTATGTGTTTCGGTGTGATGGCTGGTTTTTTTGTTGATTTAGTGTTTCAAAGTTGTGGTTTCTAGAATTTTGTGCTCCAGAATTGATTCCTATGTGGTGGGGATTTTGGAGAGCTTTTTGGGACATTTATGTGTTTCCTCATATCAGATGGTTCATGATTTGAAACTTTACAGGTGTATCTTTCAATTTGATGTTGGTGTTCTTGTGCCCCGATGATGATGTAATGATGAATCTTGTTATCTGAGTTGTTGCGGTGATTTATGGGGAATTCACATTACTTGTTGGTATTATTTGATTGTGTACTATATATTTTGGTTGTCTGCATTGATCGTGGTGTATTTTATTGAAGATATTTTTTGTCTTGTGGTATTCTTTGTGTTATGTGACATATTTGGTAGTTTAGTGTGTTGAAAATGATCTTTGTGAGATTTTTCAATGGAGATGCATGTTCAAGGATTTGAGTTGGGTCCATTGTATGCCCTTTCTAAAATTGTATTGATCCAATGATGGGTTTATGTATCGTGTGGTGTAATTTTTGTTAGCATTGTATTGCCATTTATGTCAATCGGTATACAAGAAGAAGTATGCAAGTAGACAAATAAGGTGTGTATAGTCAACCGATATGAAAGAAGGAGTGTGCAAGTAGGCAAATAAGGTATGTTACCAGTAAACATAAGATGCAACCTGTACCAATAAACATGACCACCAATAAGAGAAAAATACAATAGAGAAGAATGTGATCACTGGTATGCAAAGAGGAGTATAATCCACCAATAGGCATGATAATCAGGTTGCACATTATTGACATGGTTTACTAAAGGATAATATCGATATAAAGGTAGATGTAATATTACTAGCAAATAGACTTAGTGGATAGATTGGTCGGCTTGGTAAAAAAGACAAGTTGACCCACCAATAGAATAGAGGAAATAAAGCATGATGGATAATAGGTAAATTGACATGTATAGGAAGGGTTAGTGAACCAGTGAGCAAGCACCAATAGTGAACCTTTGTCAATGAATGAATCTAAACAAACTTAGTGGATATTGACAAGAATGACATGTGGATACCAGGTGACAAGCATCTAGAGGTCGATGAAGTGTCCATAGGACAATGTGTCATGTTAACTTTGACTGTATGATAAGGATAATTTCTACTCAAGCTATTAGATATTTTCCTAGGATTGTAAAATCTGCTAATCTTGTATGTAAGGAATGTTAAATGGGAAAGAAAACAAGAACTTCATTCAAGAGTAAGTTGTATTCATCTAGTGGATTACTAGAGCTAGTGCATACTAACTTATGTAGTCCTACAAGAGTGAGAAGCATGTAGGGTGAGAAATATTTCATGTTTTTGATCGATGACTATTCTAGGATGAGGTGGGTTACTTTCCTAAGGGAGAAATAAGAGGTGTTGGAGAAATTCAAAATCAGAGTGGAGACTGAAACATGGTTGTACCTGAAGTGTTTGTGATCTGACAGAGGAGGGGAATTTACATTAGGAGAGTTTAACACATTTTGTGAGAGGAATGGAATTAGAAGACAATCATTTCCTTTTACAACCCCTTAGCACAATGGAATTATTAAAAGGAAGAACAAAACTACCTTGGATGTTGTAAGGATTATGTTGATAGAAGGAAATTTTGCATAGACCTTTTGGAGAGAAGTTATTTGCACTATTGTTTACACATTCAACTGAGTGCATACTAAAGGTGATTCTAGTAAGGCTCCTTATGAGCTATGGTTTGGTCATTTTCCTATAGTTAGATATTTTAGAGTTTATGGAAGAAAATGTTATATCAAGAGAGATGAGGGTATAGGAAATTTTGTTGCAAGATGTGATGAAGGAATATTTTTGAGATACTCTACTAAGAGAAAGACCTACCAATGCTATAATAAGAAACTAAAGAATATAGTTGAGAGTGCAAATGTGAAGATGGATGAATGTATTGGAAAGAAGATCAGAGCATGCGGTTATGATTTTGATGATAAAGAGGTTGTTCCTAAGCCTATGAAGACTGAGATCTTGAAGAAAATTGATCTAGTGGAGACATTATATTTGGATATTACGGTTTTTGTTGAAGAAGTGCAAGGGCCTAGAAGTCAAAATAATCAGAAGACTCTGAGGTATGTAATATTGAATAATTCATAAAATCTAATTATTTGTGATAAGAATGCAGGTGTCATGATCAGGAGAAAGATTATTTTTGAAGAGATATGTTTGATTTGAAAGATTGAACTTAAAGATCTAGCAGAAGCATGCAAGGTTAAAAATTGGATAAAAGAAATGGAAGAAGAGTTGAATTAGATTGAAAAGAACAACACTTGGGATCTTGTTCTGCGACCTAAAGACAAGAATGCAATTGGTACTAAATAGGAATTCTAGAATAAATTGAATGAAGTCATTGAAGTTGTTAGAAACAAGGTAAGATTGGTATGTAAAGGGTGCTCAGAGATGGAACGTAATGACTATGAGGATAATTTCACTCATGTAGCTATAATTGAAGTTGTTATATTACTAATTGCATATGCTTCTTATAAAAATTTCAAGTTGTGTTAGATGGATGTCAAGTCATCCTTTTTGAATGATGATCTTGAAGAGGATGTTCACATTAACCAGCTAGATGAATTTTCTCTATTTTATGAAGGAGATATGGTATGAAAATTGAAGAAAACTCTATATGGACTAAAATAGACCCCTAGAGCCTAGTATGCTAGATTGGATAAGTATTTGTTGAAGCTAAGATTCTATAAAGGTACTGTTGATAGTAATTTAGAATTTAAATTTTAAAATGATAACATTTTTTATTATTGAAGTCTTTGTTGATGACATCATTTTTGGAGGAGATGATATGATAGTAATTTATACTTTAAATTTGGAAATGATAACATTTTAATTATTGAAGTCTTGGTTGATGATATTATATTTGGAGGAGATGATTATTTGAGTATGAAGTTTGTTGATGATATGCAAAAGGAATTTGAGATGTCTATGATAGGTGAGATGAAATTCTTTTTTAGGATTGCAGATTACTTAGACTAGTAAAGGTGTTTTTATTTCTCAATCTATGTGAAGGAATTGTTGAAAAAGTTTTGACTACTTGACTCTAAGCCTATTGGAACTCCTATGTTGACTAGATACAAATTGTCTAAGATTGAAGAATCTCAAAAAATAATTCAAAATTTGTATAGATCTATGGTTGGTGGATTATTGTACTAAACTCAGACAAGACTAGATATTATACATGTTGTTTTTCTTTGTGCTAGATTTCAAGAAGATCCTAAAGAGATTCATGTTTTGTTGTAAAGAGGATATTCAGATAATTAAAGGGACTATGGACTATGGTTTATGGTATCTGAAGACTGATGATTTTTTTATATGTGCCTATACTAATAATGATTGGGATGGTGATGTTGGTGACCAGAAAAGCACTACCGGTGGAATTTTGGAAAAAAGTTGATTTCATGGTCCAGCAAGAAGCAAGATGTTGTATCTTTATCTACTACTAAAGTTGAATACATTTTCGTTGCTAGCAACTGTACTTAGTTAGTTTGGATGACAAAAATGTTGAAGGATATCAGAGTGATTTATGATGAGCTTACTATTGTATACTACGACAATTCAAGTGCTATCGATATTTCAAAGAATTTGGTGTTGCATTCTAAAACAAAGCACGAATCAATAAAATATCATTTCTTGAGGGAGAAAGTCAGTGATAAAGAAGTCATAGTGGAATATATCTAAAAAGAATTAGATTGTAGATATTTTTACTAAGACTTTTCCTACAGATACATTTGTCTATTTGAGAGACAAGCTAGGGGTCTCTTCCCTTCTTGATGAGAACTAGATGTATGGAGTTCTATCAATTCGGTGGATTTCAAAGCCTTGTCGTTTTACCTAGGTTGAGGAGTTGGTGATGCTAATCATCTAGAGCAGTTAGTGTGTGATTTTGATGATCAGTTGTGAGTTTATCCTAAGGGGGATATTGTTCTTCTTACAAGATGAGTTCTGGGGAGAGATTGTTTTAGGGGAGAGAAAGCATAATCTATATTCTAACTTTGCCATTGATGTCAAAGAGGGAGAGAGGAATGTGAAAAACTGATATATCTTTGGAATATTTGTGTAAATGATATTAGGGGGAGTTTATTGTAGATTTCAAGTGTTGATTCATTCCTTTGCATTGATTTTTTTTCACATTCATATGTTATCATCAATGCCAAAGGGGGAGAGATAGATATTGTTGCTTCTAGGATATGTTGTCGTTGATGTCAACATATTCCAATGTTTTGGTGCTCTGATGATTGTATTGAGTTTATTTGGTTGGTTTGTCTATTTGGGATGCTATAATAACTCATTCCTTATTGGTTTTAGTAATATGGAAGTTTACTTGATCATATTATTTGATTCAATTTTGAGTTTAGTTCTTATGTTTAGTGGTTGGCAGAGTTTGGTAGTTGATCCATTGTGCTTCGGTTTAATCATATCTTTGGTTACAAATTTGGGTGAATTTTTTGGATGTTCATGTGTATCTTTAGTTTAGATGATTCATGATTTGGTGCTCTGCAAGTTATCATTCTAGTCTGAATTGTTGTTGCTGAGTGTTGTTGAGTTAGCATGTCGATCAATGAATATTTGAATAAGTAGTGTTAGTTCATCTATTGTGGATGGTTCTAGAATTCTTGTTGGTGTTTCTTGATCATGTCCTATTTGTCTTTATGGTCTACACTAATCATTGTGTCTGTTTCTGATGATTTTGTTGATCCGGTGATATTATTCGTGTTATGCGGTATTCCTCGTGGTGTTACATGTTGCACTTGATCTTGGTGAGATTTTTGATGGCAATGCATTCTTGAAGATTTGATTTAGGTCCATGCTATGTCATATATGTCATTATATTGGTGTGTTTGTTGATCTATGTATTGTGTTATGTAATTTTGTAACTAATGGTTGAGGGTTTGGTTGATCTTGTAGTCAAGGTTGATGATTTGTATAAATAGGTGGTATAGTAATGTAATTTGGGTGTTGATGTTGTGTCTACATTATTAGAGAGTTGTGTATGTTTTCATAAGTAAATTTATCCTTTAGTATGGTGTATTGAGAAGAGATTGTTGTAGAGCAGACAAAAGTGCTTAACTGACATTGTCACTTGGAATTTGCAGATGCTATATTTGTAGTTCATGAAGTCCAGATTGGAGTCTAAATCTTATTGTAAGGTAGTAAACCTTCCCTGAGGGTTGGAACCTTCTAGGTCATCTTATTCTTGAGAATTAAGCTCTAGGCAGTGTGTCTGAATGCATGTGTATTCCCCATTGTAATATTTACACATACTAATACAAAGTAACATCTTATTTTGGGTAGGTTACCACCGTATCTTTTCCCTTAACCGGGTTCTCCACATCAAAAATATTGGTGCTATGTGTGTTGTTGTTGATGTGTTTATCTTTACTCTTACTGCAATTGTTTAGATATGAGATTGTGCCTAATTTGATGAACCCGATGAAAACTGATTCACTCCCCCCACCTTTGTTTTTCTTCATTGTTGCTTCTAACACATGGGAATGTCATGAAGATAAAAAAACCAAACTCCCTTGATTCTCTCATAGGTTGAGATGGTTCCACATGTCTATCAGGGTGATGGGTGGAGGTCTCATAGTGTCGAACAAAGATCCTGATGTATATATGTATTTTTCTTCTATGTGAGGATAGCATGTGATGGAACTCTTCCCTAAATGAGTCCTTTTTTATTATGCCATGATTGTTTATTTTACTCTAGGAATTTTATGCTCTCGATTTTATCTTGTGTTATAATTTGTCTTATTCTCTATATGATTTATTTTCAGTTGTGGTTGTTGCATTGTTGAGGTCTCTTTGGTTGTTAGGTGTCAACCTAGGTCTAGAGTGTGTGTGGGACCCTATGTCATCTCCTAGTATAGGAGGTAATTCCTTATGGTTCTACATGATCAAGTGGTTCAATGCCTTCTTTCATCAAGATTTTCTTTATTAGATGTTCTTTTGTATTGATATGATTTCTTATCTATTTAGCTATTGGATGGATTCCTAGAGTAGATTATTGTAATATGATTCATTTGACATTTATGTTTGTAGGATTTATGTGTTAGTGGTATTTGTAATATGAGAAATTTGTATCTAGATGTAAGAGGATCTTGCATTCATGTTTAGTGGAGAAGGATGTAGAAGAGTCAGATCATGATATTTGTAATAAGATATGTTGTTGTAAGTTCTTGTTGAATCTGCGTAGCTTCTTGAATATCGATCATTTATGGAAATAAGGAACTGGAATTACAGTTAATGTAAATATGTTATTGGATTAGTATTGAATGGAATTAGATTATATGTTCCTAGTTTAGAAAAGAGTTTATTCTCTTATTGTATTTATCTCTTGGAAATAGATATACATTTAGTATGATGTTAGTGTGTATAATTATCAATATTAAAGAAAATGGATTAGATATGTTGGAGGTGATATTTAGTGATGGATTAATAATTGATTATAACAGATAATATAATGGGGATAAGAATGTTCAAATTGGTGTTTTTCGAATGAAACTAAAATGATTAATAGAAATTGGAATATAATTGTTTGTGTTAATGGTAGTTAGATTAATGGATAATCTTTTATGTTACTGTAAGAAGTAAATATTGGATATGTTATATTGTACTGGGTTATGGTAGTAAACATGATCCTATGTTGTTAGTATTATAATAAGTAGTGTCATTGAGATACCCTAGGGAATTTTATTGATGAGTTGTATTTATTTCTTCTTACATATTAATTCTTATGATTATCCTTAAACTGAACATGTGTGCGTATCTAAAAGATGGTTGTTTAATGCATTTGAGTATTTGAGTTATATGTGTTGGTTTAGTTGATGACATTTAATTTTTTTGATCTCTATTACATGTTATTTGTTTATATTACTCTAGGGTATATTAGCAGGCATTACATATTGTATCACAACCCATATCCATACACTAGGTTCTCTAATTTATTTTTGAGTCCATTGTGCATAGAAGTACTATAGCTTGGGTTATCCATGAATTTATCCCTGGTTTTATTTTTTGGCATTAGTTGCCCTAGTTTTTATCTGATAGTTCCTTTTCATCTTGGTTAGTCAAGATTCCTCCTAAAGGTAGAGGTCATCAATGTGGTGTTCATATGAGTACTCAATAGAATACTCATCTTGATTTTTCTAAAGATTCATGCCATGAGGAGAAACAACATGACCATCAGGAGGAAGGATCTTAAGGTGAGAATCAACAAGGTGGTCATGTAGTTCCACAGTTGATTCATGTGCTTTAGAAGCTTCTTGGTCATTTAGGACTGGGGCATGAGAAGAATCAACAAGAGGAGTCACATCATTTTGGGCATCAAGAGAGAAAGAGAGAGTGATCACATTCACCTTAGAGGAGATTTTATGTATTTCCAAAGAAAGATGTGATTTTAGTAGGTCATATGAGCGATCTCTTGAGGTCTCAACCTCCCACTTCTAATGGTTCTAGCAGTGGTATGGAGGTGGATTGGATATGGGTAGGTGTTTTTCTATGCAACTATATATAAGTGACACTAAGGCTAGGTGTGTGATCATGCATCTTCATGATTTTGCTTCTACTTGGTGGCATATGGAGGAGAAGAAGCTATATTTTGATATTGCGATAGTTTCATGGGATTTGTTTCTCAAATAGTTTCATGCCCATTTCTTGTCACATATTTGGAGGAAGAGAGAGGGAGATGAGTTTCATGATTTCAGGCATTTGACTATAATAATTTAGTAGTACAAGCATAATTTATTTGAACTTAAATAGTACACTCGGATAGTGGATGATGAGGCTATGTTGGTGCAACATTTTGTTAGAGGTCTTAATGATCATATTAGTGGTGGAGTTTAGGTTTTCGAGCCCAACACTATGTAGGTAGCTATGAAGAAGGAATGATTGGTTGAGGAGAATTTTAATTTAGCTTTAGATAGCATGCTAGGAATGTAGACAAATAGTGCTCCAACTTTAGGATCAATTGTGAGAGGTACACAATTGTAGGCTTCAGTATTTGTGAAGAGTTATCTTTCTTGTTTTCAGAGTAGTCAATAATATCGAAAGAAGTATCCTTAGAGTCAAAGTTTTATTCATGGTGTTGGACAAAAGGATAATAGGAATCATAGAATGCAGTAAGATGGATGATCTTTTCCTTTTGAGTCAGCACAAAGTTCTCACTAGAATTATAGTAGAGGAAGTGTTTAGTAGCCCAATGCATGTCCCATTAGTAGAGGATTCTGTAGAGGGAGTTGTTTCTCTGGTGGTCAATAGGGACATATTATAGTTCATTATCCTTATAAATCTAGTTAGATGTTATGTTAGAGGATATTTTCTTTAGATCCCACTATAGGAGATGTAGGGAGGTCGCATCATGTATTTGTGATGGTTGATAACTGCTAGGCTGAGTACCAAGCTATGATTATTGAGACTACAAGTGAGATAGGTGGTATTTATTGCTCAATATTGTTTGATTTAGGTTCTTCAAATTATTTTATTTCTCTCTTTAGTAGAGCAACATGGGCTTGTAGTGGCAAAGAAAGTCGATAGGTTGTAGTTAGAGTTGGCTATGGGGTCCAGGGTAGTAGTACATTCTCTTGTGTATGATTATGTGTTTGATTCTAGAGTATGTACCACCTTAGTGGATCTTCATATATGTTCTTTGGGATTGTCTAGTATTTTCATGTGCTTGAGGCTCATGAGGCTAAGATTTATTTTCATGGTAAGAGGGTAAAATTTCTCGATGATATTTGGAAGAATGTGGAGATAGTGGGTGTGTAGCGACCTATTTCTCTTTGCATGATTTCTACTATGTAGTTGAAGCATTATCTGCATTAGGATTTTTAATTGTCTCTAGCGAGGGTGGATGATTTGGATGAGGGAAGGGATCATGGTGATCTCTTTCCTTTCCATCACATCCTTGAGGAATTTTAAGATGTGTTTTCTAGAGTGATTATGTGTATGCAATCTAATCGTCACATTGATTTTTGAATAAAATTGGTTCCTAGAGAAGAGCCTATCTTTAAGGATCCTTATTAGATGACTAATCAAGATGTGAGTGAGTTGAGGTTGTAGTTAGAGGATTTATTGGCTAAGTTATTTATTCATCCTCGTGTTTCCCCATGGTGAGTGGTTGTGTTGTTCGTTAAGAATGATGAATCTTTCACCTATGCATTCATTAATAAGAGTTGAATAAGGTGATAGTGAAGAATTGTTATCCTTTTTTGAGGATTGATGACCAATTTGATCAAACTAAGGATGCTAAGATCTTCTCTAAGATAGATCTTAACTCAAGGTATCACTAGTTGCAAATTCATGAGGCAAATATTCATCATATAATATTTCATACTCGATATGGTCATTATGATTTTACAATGGTATCTATTGGGCTTAATAATGCACCCTTAATGTTCATGAGCTTGATGAATGGAGTATTAATAACCTATCTTGATAGGTTTGTACTTGTGTTCCTTGATGACATATTTTTGTATTTGAGGACTATAGAGGACCATGAGGAGCATATGAGGCAGGTATTGAAGTGTCTTTGAGAGAATCAACCATATGAAAATATGGTTGTTTGAGTTCCTTAAGACAAAGGTTAATTATATTTTTCATGTTATTTTGGGAGATAGTATGACAATGGATCCCTCTATGATTCAAGCTATTTTATTTGGCTAAAACCCACTAGTGTGTTAGGAACTAGAAGGACAACTGAAGGGGGGCGGTGAATCAGTTGTCAATGAATTTCAACCCAATTATAAATTAATCCAACTTAATAATTAATACTAGTAGACCAAACATAATGTCAGTTAATAGATTAGTAGTTTATATAAATACTAGTAAAACTTAATGCATGAAACAGAAAGAGAAACAACATCCACAACACATAACATAGATATTTTGATGTGGAAACCCTATAAGGGGAAAAACCATGGTGGGAAACCTTACCCACAATCAGTTGATACTACTGCAGATAGTATGTGTATACAAATGGGGTCTGCACATGCAGAATGGCCAACCGCCTAGAGCACACTGCTCAAATGCGAGTCGTAATGACTACAATAGGATGATTAAATCCTAAAATAATGTACTGCTTCAAAGTGCATCTACAATGCCAGATTCAGTACTGATTTAAGCTCTGATAAACACCTTCAAACCTTCCTTGAACCTTCAAATGATGTTTTCTTGATTTTCTCTATGATCTCCTCACATGATCTTCAATAATACCATACTTCCACACTTCATCTCACAAATGAGATCTTACATTTATACAAAAACCTAAGACCAAATGTGTAGGTCATCTCACTAAGAATATTATAGTTAAATCAATTATAGATAATTCATGATGCGATACAACCTATTGTCTCAATACATTTATAACAATATCCAATCAATAAATCATCTCCATAATGTTCCATGCTGATCTGGAATAGATAACGTGTACCGGTCCATAGCCTAGACCTATCTTCTAGTAACAACAAATATGTCAACCCAATTAGACCAATAACTAAAACACCAAAACCAAGTATCCAAACCATATCTTAGACATAATCAAGTGATCTCTAGATGATAACAAGTCATCATCTATGTTGGTGAACCATATAACCTATTGGTGAGCATTTACCGGTGACTGTGTATAAGTCACTGACCTTGTCCTTGAACACAATGTGTTGGTTCAATGTAAACCAATATAACCATAGTGTTAAATCAACAATGTAGATCTCCAAAAGGATAAGTGTTGACATCAATGACAAAACCAATGCAACACATCCATAATACCAACATAGTGTGGGTGAGGTTCATAGTTTTATGGGCATTGTGGATTATTATTGGTTTGTGTAGGGATTTTCAAAGATTTTTCATCCTATCACTTCTCTTCAAAGAAAAGGGAAGAAGTTTGTTTGGTCGGATTAGTGTGAGGTAGAATTCCAAATTTAACTAGTGCACCTATTCTAGTAGTGCTAGATCCATCAAGAGATTTCATAGTGTGCATGGATGCTTCTTTGGAGGGTTTAGGAGCAGTTCTTATGCAATGTGGTTGAGTGATAGCATATGAGTTGCATAAAATCAAAGATCATGAGGAATTATCCCACTAATTATTTAGAGTTAGTGGTAGTTGTGCATACATGGTGAGATGGAAACATTTTCATCTTGGACATTTCTTTGAGTTGCATAGTGATCATTGTATCTTGCAATATACCTTCACACAATCAAACCTAAATTCTAGACAACAACTAAGGATGGAATTTCTTTGCAAGTACTATTTTGAGGTGAAATATATTAAGGGCAAGGAAAATATGATGGAAGATGCATTGAGATATAGGAAGCATGATGTTTTAGTGATGAATCTTAGGGTAGATTTGAGGAGTCAAATTATTAGAGTGCTTCCTTCAAATTCTTAGTACAAGGAGGTTAGAGTAGAGATTTCTTTAGGAAGAGCTCTTAAAGGGAGATTTGCAGGTTATTCTTCAAAGTCTGATGATCTCCTTCATCATTTGGGACATATTTATGTTACACCTTTAGATGTACTTTGATTTTTTATCTTGTCAAAGGCTAATCATTCACCTTACTTAGCATATCCATGTGTCAAGAAGATGCATCCACATTTGCAGCACTTGTATCATTGGAATGGTATGAGGAGAGATATAGCCAATTTGTGTCTTGATGTTTGGAGTGTTAGAAATTGAAGGTAGAGAATCAACATCCCACAGGTTTGTTATAGTTGAACCTAGATCCATATTAGAAATAGAATATCATATTGATGGATTTGATTGTGAGATTGCCAATGTCTTATCATCATGATGTTATTATGGTCGACATTGATAGGTCGATGAAGGTGGTACACTTCTCTCTTAATAAACTTCCTACATTGTAGTGATAGTGGAATATTTTTTTATGGTGCATATAGTTAGATTGGATGGTATTCCTTGTCATATTATATCAAATTATGTTGTAGTGTTCTTTATAGCATTGTGGGCCTCTCTTTAGCATGATGTTGGAGCCTAGTTGAACTTCAGTTTAGCGTATCATCCAAAGAAATATTGTTAAACTAAGAGAGTTAATAAATTTTTAGAGGATATGTTATAGATGCATATTATGGATCAATAGTCTCGATGGGAGGATTACCTCTATTTGGTGGAGTTTACATATAGTAATGGATATCATAGCTCGATTGATATGTCTCATTTTTTCAGGTTTTGTATGGACAACCATTTCATATTCCCTTGAGTTGGTATCTTTTGGAGGATAGAGTGCTTCTTGGTTTAGAGATGTTGAAAGATATGGAGCAACAGGTAACTTGTATTAAAGAGAATTTGGTGGCACCAAAGCATAGGTAGAAGAAGTATGTGGATGCTCATTGTGTAGATCGATAGTTTGTAGTGGAAGACAAGGTGTTTTTGAGGGTTTGACCATGAAAGAGTCATATCGGTTATGGAACTCTGTAAGTTGGCACATCATTTTGTTGGACCATTTGAGATTTTGGAGATGATTGGTCCTATGGTTTATTGCCTTGCCTTGTAACCTGCCTTGTCCCACATCTATGATGTGTTTCATGTATCAATTTTGAGGCCATATTTCCCTTATGTGACACATTTTTTTATTGGAATGCATTGTAGGTAGAGGATGAGCAACTTTCTTTGGAGCCTATGTGCATTCTTTAGTGTTGAGGGATAAGCCTTAGAAGTCATGGTGTAGATTAGGTAAGGTTCCAATGGGACCTGAGTGGTGAATATTGAGTGACTTTCAAGGATGCTACATGGATGAGAGAGCTTTACCCCTATTTGTTCTAAAGCTTCTAGGAGTAAGCCTAGGCAAAGGGGGGTGTGGATATAGTGTTCTTCCCTAATTTATCTTTTTATTTATACATCAATGGACTTGTTTAGACTCTTTGATGATGTTTTATTGATATTTATGAATTCATTTATAACCCAGATGCTTATTCATGATTCTAGATAATTTATATGGACTTTTGATATATGATGATTTATGTGGATGATGATATATCTTGGATTATTATAATGGATAGACTTATAGTTGATGATTTATATTAACTCATTATTCATAGATGGATTATATTTTTTATGAGGTTATGATGGCATCTTTATATTTCTAACCCCATATTATTACTATATTGGATGAGCTTATGATACTAATGTCATGACTATCTTACACATGTAGTTGTGATAGGGATAACGTCATACTACTCATTACAAGAATGATATGATGTTGTGATTCTCTCTCCCTTGTTTGATTATTTATAAGATATACAATTATATACATTTTCTTATGGAGATTAGTTTATGTAGGTTTGCAAGTACTAGACATAAACTCCACCTAGTCTTACAAGTTTGAGTGTGTCTTTATCCCAATGACAAGTTGATTGGAGGCAACGTGAGTTCTACACACTTCACGATTAATTTGTTACCCTTGTAAATCTTGTCTCTTGGCATAAGTTGTCTTTTTAGCTTCTTGTGATGTGTTGTCTGACCCTGTGTCGGGTTGTCTTGTGGCATTATGATTATTTGATTAATTAATTAATAATTTATTAATATAGTTTTGTAGATGGATTAATCAAGCCTAAGATCTTATGGGAGAAGATATAGGTGATTCAACATCAAACAATGAAGTTTTCTTGCAAATCACACACACATGCAAATACAAATATCTAAGATAGAAAGACACATGCATGCTATCAAACTCTACTCCATTTCACTCCTATTCCTCAATATTTTGCATTTAATATAATTGTTTTCAGAATAACTTATGCAAAAGACTGTGACAAAATGGAGATTTGGGAATGCAAAGATAGTGGATATGTGCTCAAGATGTCAAGAGAATGGGATGCAAACTAACATAAGTTTGGTGCATAAAGATGAGATACTCAAATAAGAGGGGGCCTTGTCTAAATAGATTATCTCGAGGCAAGTTCATGTTATGGGATGAATGTGGGATAAAGAAAGATGAGTGGTAAATGAGAAATGGTAAGTGGTAGGAGGGGATATTAAAGAGTTTTATTAAATAAATAGAGAAATGTATATAAGGTGAATGCATTAAGGCATATAAATGAATATGATATAATGTTTTATTTAATAAATTTAATAGATAATGATGAGCTATTAATAATAATATAAGGGAAAATGGAAATTATGAATAATGAATTATGGAGAAATAATAGTGTAATAATAAGGATTCTCCCAATGTTTAGAGAAATTTGAAATTAAATGAAGACAAATTAATGGAAATTGTTATGTTTCTACATTTTGCCCCTCTTTGAGATAATGTAGCCTATCATGTTGTTTCAAAGGAAATGATAAATTGATATATGCCCTAGAGGTGTCTTAGTGAGGATGATGATTTATTGGTTATGCCCCCTTGAGAGATTGATCAAACAGACTGATGTAGATTAATCTCTCGATAGAATGTGGGAGAGAAGATTGGATGATTGATATTATGCCAGTGACTAAGTTGAGATGTACATTTGATTGAAATGCACAGTTGATGAGGGATAACTAAACAATCGATGGAAATAAATAGTATAGCCAGGTTGATAAGTTGATTAAGCTAATAGGGATTGATGCGCGTGCAACATAGGGTGATCCAATGAATTGATTGATTGACTGACTCAGGGGGTATTGAGATTGCAAGAAGAAAGTTGGTTGTTAAAGAGATTAAAGATTCAAAGACATATTAGTTGGATAAAGTTCTTGATAAATCTAATTGAAATAAGAAGAATGAATAAGATGATGAAAGAAATGATGAAAAATATAGATGAAAAGGAGGGTGAGAAGAGAAAAATGATGGAAGAAAGAATAGTGATGTGTAATGCCCCGCCAGGAAACCCCTAAGGATTTAAGTTAAAAACACTCAATTAGAGTGTAAATATTTTTATTTTTTTTAGAGCGTTAATGCAAAGTTACAACATTAAGATAGATTGAAGTTAACTCAATTCATAATTAGGCACGACATTAAAATACATTGGAGTAATCTGTCAACCTAGATATCATAGCGGAAGGCTCAAACAATCCTAAGGAGTTTCCTAACGCGATTACATAACCTTGCACCTAACTCAACTTGCGTTATCAGATCCATAAATCTGGATATCTTAATTACGGGATAATGCATAGATCTTGATTATATATATGTGTTCAATGGTTTAACACCTTATATCTTTAGGAAGCGTTCATTTACTTTGGTGGTTAGGAGGCCTTTGGGGAGTTATTTATTCAATGCACTTAAATTCATAATTTTCATTAAGAGGTCTCCAAAAAGGATCATGCGTTTAATATATTGAAGTTCATTCCTTGGGTTTGTGGTACCCATTCACAATTGATTTCATCCTTTTAAAAAAAATATGCCTAATGAGATTCATTCTTTTGAGGTTAATCTACGATTAATAAAATGAGGATTCCTTCATTTGATTTTAAAGTATTCACTCACATTTGATATATAGTATTTTAAATATTAAAAAGGTATGGTTAAAAAGAAGAATTCGTTCCTTAAGGATTAACTACAACAATTAGGGTGAGATCCCTTCATTTGATTTCATGCATAGCCAACTAATGAGTTGAAGATTCTTATGAAAGGTATAATGTGAGTAGCCATGGGAATTCTTTTGAAGTTTTAAAATAATACTACTAGATGGCTAGAATCATTACGCTGAAAATGTGTTAGAGCCACATGAGTTCATCCTTTAACTTTAAGATATAGTTAGCAAGATAATATTTACCATTTCAAGATTAGAGTATAAGTTCCAAGAGATGTTCTTCCATTAGGATTGAAATACAATTATCTTATTGCACATCACTCTTTTTTTTTCTTTTTTGTTAAATGAATTAATATGCGAGGGATGGTTTTACTAAGATTTAATGTATTAACAACAATTCAATCACTTTCCCATTTTAGATCAATTTTAGCAATCATGAGGGATTCCTTTTATAAGGATTAAAATATGGATATCTAATTGAGTTCACCCAATTATAAATTTAATCTGGTGAGGATTATTGATTATAGTTACAACATGGATTATTAAGTATATCCATCCAATATACAACATGGATGCCTAGTTGAGTCCACACGAATTATCAAATTAATCTGATGAGGGTTATTGGCTATGATTAAAGAGTGAAATAACTTAACAAATCATCCAATGCAATGAAGCAAAATTAACATGGCGTGAATTTCATTCACTAAGGTAAAAGGATAGATGTTGATATGATGTTCAACCTTTAGATTTCAATCTAGGAATTGTGACAGAAACTTTAACTTTGTTTCCTTTTTACGTCCATTCCATTTATATACTTAATAACAAGTTAATCCAATAATGAAAACTATCAAGGTTCCTTCCATTATTACTACGTTTATTTAACCTTATCAAAATACTCCTTTCCACAACTCTAATTACAATATTTTAAATGCTTGCCATAACCATGATTCACAAAGTTTTATGAACTTAAATAACTACATTTATCCATATGAATAATGTCATGCACTTAATTTTGAATTCATTAAATTTTCACCATACACTTATGCAAGAATACAATCGTTCATGATAATTTAAAACATAAAACAAAGCACGCTATAAACATCGCATAACACAGATATGATCTCGGAGTTCACCCCAGATGGGCTATATCTCCGGGTCTGCTCAACTGCAAGACCCCTTTGGTATTATATCGTTAAGGTTACATATTTACATGTCTTTACAATCTTGCCTTTTAGGCGAACACATATACTATTCAACATCTACCTTGTTAGATTATTACATAGGGATCCCTTTTAAAAGCGGGTCAAATTGAATCATAACAAAGGAAAACAAACAACCTAGATTCTTTTGTTTGATGGTAGCCTAACTAGGGGCTTGACCGACTTATAACCAAACACTATCATAACAAGTCTTGCCATGACATAACCAAATTCCATTGTAGAGATTTAAACCTACATAGGCATTATCCGATAGAGGTATCCGTTTACCATATCTGTTTAACCATTAATGTCGACCAAGTTTATGGTTTTGCTAAATTAACTTATGTTTAAAAATTCACCTTTAACCCACCCTTAATACTAGTCCATGCTAATATTACGTATTAACCCAAGTTTGGACGTAGCCAATATGAATTTTAAAAGTAAACCTGTATTCAAGTATGGATTTACTCATGTTGATTCCCTAAAGTCCAAATATATTAATTAATAATCCTAGATTAATAGTATAAGAGACTGAATTTAAAATTAAATAATATCAATGAACTGAATGTAAATCCCTTATACTAATTTTGAATTCACTTGTTAATCTGATTCTTCTCTATTTTTTTTTATTTTTTATTTTATATCTTATATGTATATATTCATTTATTTATTATTTTTTTTTAAAACAACTATATAAATAAAAATAAATAAATAATTTAAAAATAAAATATGATAACCCCTTTTTTTTTTAATTTAAAAAAAAAACAAAATTAAGAGTGGGAGGGTACCCACGTGGACACCCACGTGGGCCCTCCCCCCTGGCAGCCCAGCTACCATTGGTAGCGTTGCTACCAAATGGTAGCAGAGCGCTACCTTTGGTAGCGCTACTACCATTTGGTAGCAGTTTGCTACCTCTGGTAGCGCTGCTAGTAGCAGCTACCATGGGGTTCGAAAACACTGTTTTTTTTTTGTTAAATTTTTTTTTATTTAAAATTTAATTTGTTGCAGCAAATCAACAAAAAACACAGTTTTTTTTTAAAAGAAAACAACAAATCCTCTGTGCACCCACACAGCCAGAGACAGGGGAAAAAAAAAGAACAAATCCCCAGCAACCTCTCTGTTTTTTTATGTATTTTTTTTTGAATATCATGAACACAACACCCAAAATGAAATGTAAAAAGAAATAAACCCCCATTTTTTTACAGTCATAAAATAAATTTCCAGATTTGCCCAAACACTCTATTATGGGCCAAATATCCCCACATCCAGTTTGAAGCCACTAATTTCTTTAAGAACCAGAAAATTCTTTTCAAGAATAACCAAATTTTTAAATAAAACTGAAACTAATCTTCTAGAACATTCATGGTAAAAAAAACATTTCTTTCTTTTCTTTTCTTCAACATTTCATGGAGATCAACACAAAAACAAAAAGGGTAGTTAGAATCCTACCTCCAAATGCATTCCGGGAAGAGATTTCTTTGACAAGGAGCTCCACCTGCAACTCCCATGCAAATCTCCCATTTTTTTTTCAAATAAAACTCCCAAGCAAAAAGAACCCCCAAAATGCTTACAAAACTAGGTTAAAAAGAAAAAGCCCTAATTTTGCCCTAATTCTCTATTTCGAAATTAGGTATTTATTTTTAAAATAAAATGAATGAAAATCCCCAAATGGAAGTCATTCTTTTCCATTATTTATTAATCTTATTTGTTTTCCCTTATTAAAATTAAAATGCTCCTTTTTCTTATTGAGTTTTAAATTTTAATTTCTCAATATCGATTTAGGCCTACATTTATATTTTGGAACTATCTACCGGGTAAGGCATTTTGATTAAATTTTAATTTTCTAAAAATCAATCTTTTTATACTATATCAACTATACAAGTAAAAAGGAAATAATTTCGTTTAGATAATAATAATTTACCCCTTTTCCTTCCAAAATGCGAAAACGAGTAATTTATTTCTATCTCCCAAAGACTTAAAAATTTTCCTTCTAAAACGCATAATTTATTAAAATCGTCGTTATTAAAATTAACTATTAAATTAACTCGCTACAACAAAATAAAGTGACATTTTAAAATACATGACCAATCTAGTACAAGAGCCTTATTTATTCTAATTTCCCAACTACATATGCGTAAATGTTACCAATGTGTAAATGAGCACGCTAACCCTAGTTAAATACCTTAAGCTTGCCACGTTAATAATTTAAAGCAATCTCTCAAATTAATAATCAATCATATAAAAGAAACTACCTATTTAAATTCCTATATCACTATTGCGTACGCCTACTCATTAATTTTGAATTTAATGCTTAGGATAACAATCCTCACTTACCTCGCGCAAGGCACACAAATCGAGGAAGTCCTCCAAATCTCTTGACACGCATCCCAATGAAAGGAAAGCCCCACGAATCCACACACGATGCTCACCTAACCATGGCTAAGGCAAGACGAGAGTTATATGACCACTAAATCCGAATTCAAAAGATGAAGGAGCATACTCAACCTAGCAAATTCCAAACGAGATAAACCTTGCCCTAAGCGGTGTTGTACCTGCAATTCCCCTGCACCCATGAATTCATACAAGCATGCATATACATATACATATTCAATGAAGGCGTTAGCTCAAGATTTATCTCAAGGGTTAGGAAACAACTACATTTACAGGAAAATCGATGCAAAAGCACAATAATAAGTATGCACAATTTATTTATGTTATCTAATCTACACATTGCATATCGGTTAATCTACCATTCAAGAATGCCACATAGGAAGTCAATCAAGGTTAAACGGGTTTTAAAAGTCCGACTAGGGTATGGGCATTACATTCTCCCCCCCTAGGTTCCGACTTACTCCTGGAAGTCGCAAAGTTAAACGGGAGTCCTGCAACACTTATTAGTCCTTGAACTTAATTAACAATTATCAATTTGCACAAACAACTATTTTGTCCACAATTTAAAACATTTTTCACCAATAAAAGTGCATCTAACATCATTCACACCTTCAAACATTCTATAATTTACACGCAATCATAGCAAGGATACGAGACTTTTCCCTTTTTGTTTGACCAAATTTAAAGCAATTAAAATATATAAGCATAGTTATCATACTCATTTATCAAACATGACAAGAAAATGTGCTCTCAAGGTCAATTTCTTTCACCAATTCATCTCTTTTCACATAAAACTAGCCTCAATAAAACAATTTCTACGACCAAGTTAACTTCTCAACAAATAAGAACAACGTAAGAACTCAATTGTTTACATTTTTCAGACATACAAGATCCTTTCCAATGACTATGCCCCATAACATAGTGACAAGTTAATACCATTTAATCCATGATTACACATAATATCCATCCACAAGACTGGTTTGCACAACACAATACGCCACATGTGAGCATGTCTGATGCTCGGTCAAAGGTAACATATATGATCCACATCTCTATGTCTGCTCTCAGAATAAATACATGATCAACAAATGTCCAACATCTCACTCGAGGGCTTGATGGTGCTAGGGTACACCATAGCGGTGCTACCTTCCATACAAGTCCCTCGTGAATATCCCTTGTTGTGTAAGGTGTTTAGCCTCCAAGAGATAGTCACCACTCATAGGTAGGTAGTGGATCCTAGCTGTTTTCATAGCCTCACATACCTCCATCCTCAAGGTTCCTTGCGTCTACTTCCTCGTATACACTCATCCAAGCCCATCTCCTACGTTCTTGGAGAGGAATTCACATTACAACACAAGACCAGCATACGAAAACAACAAGGATAAACCGGTCTAGCCACCGAAGTACAAAAAGTTAAAGATAATATTTGTCAATTCCAACAATAAAACAAGAAAATAATTTTCCGGATTTGCAACATCAATTCAAATAAGATCAAGATCGCAAGTTCGTGGCTAAACTGTCAAGGTCAAAGTAAAATAAATTGCTAGCCCACAAGAAAATAAATAAATAAATAAATAAAAGAAATTCATAAGTGCACATTACATCACTATGTGACTAGTAGCTAGCCACCAACGAGGAAGGAAGGAACAATCGTCCAGCTATCCTAGTAGCTCATCATGTGGTGTGGCCAAGTCACACACCCGCATGGCATGGTAGTGTGCACCTCGGCATCACCCCGCATCACGTCGTCACGTGGCATGGCTCTACCCTATACCTATTGGTAGGCCGCATGGAAATGTCTACTACATCCCGCATCGTGTCTCAGCACGGCATGGCAATACTCCAAGCGGACAAAGCATGCAATGGACGTATCCTGCATGGCAGTGTACCCCGTGGATAAGGCATGCGCTGGTCACACTCCGCATAGCGATGTTCCTCTCAAGATACTCGCCGTAAGCCAGAGGTATACATGGCTAAGGTCTACCCACAAGTCTACCAACACTAGTTAGTTGGCAACTTATGTAAGAAAATACCACGCCTCTCATGAAGACAAGGCAACAAAAGCTCCAATGGGATCCAACAATATGCTCAAAAATTGTCATCTATATGCTCAAGATAAAGGATAGGAATAAGGCTGGCACACATGAACCTCGTAAATCGGTTCATCACAAGGGGAAGTATTGAGTACACCTATGTTATAGTTTCGTTACAAAACCATACTTTTCCTCAAAATAGGGAAGCTAAAGTCGCTTCGCATCGACATTACTCGTACGCTGTTCATGCTATTCAAGGAATGGTGACTTCTACTACTACCCCTTCACATACTGACTTATCAACAACCCGTGGGTTGGCACTCAGTAAGGAAACAAATAAGCAACATCACATAGATAGGTATGGTTTCCCATACTCATAAACAAACATATCCCCCATGGTTGATTACTTCACCATCCCATGGGCACACATAGCAAGTACGGGTTTCTCACAACACACACAGAATAGCACCATCACTGGTTTAGTCACATTTACGGGGAGTACTTTACATTATGCTAACATATACTTAAAGGCAGTTTTAATTATGCTTTACACATGAATCACCAAAGCAATGTTTACTCTAGATCCACGTACTGATATTTTCAACAATTCAATTTTACACAAAGAAATAACATCATTCTGATATCTTTCTCAATCTTCCCTAAGCATTTTTCATTCACATTACTAACTATGCAATCTCCCTTTCCAAGATGAAAAATGCTCCCCTTTCAATTAGAAGCCCAAAGCAACATAAAATTTCATATGCATTATAAGAATTTCTTTAAATCACTGCATTCTAAATAGTGTTTCAAAAACAACGATTCCTATATTTTAGACAAGAGGAGGAAGAGAGTTGGAAAATCAACTATTTCTTACGAATACACAAGAATCTCAAAATCACACCATATGCTCGGATATAAGTTTATCATTTGAGTTGCACGGTTTTCATTTTGCTATCTTTTAGGAATGTGTCAAAGAATTCCTAACATGACATTTCTAATCATTGTTGTTGCACTATAATATTCTAGTTTTCCGAACAAGAATTCAAAACAACCAAATTTTCTTTTTGTAATACAAGTCTTCTAGAGAAAAATCACTATTCGTAATACAATACAATACAATAACACATAAAATCTAACATTGAAAATTTATAATACAACAAGGAGGTAAATGAAGGGCTATCTACTAGATCTTACACCTTTAGTGCATACAAACCAACAAGTCTCTCATTTACTCTTTCTTAAACACAATAAGGCAATTATCTAAATCCCAAGCAAGTTAAATGGCACGTCATTTAATAGGTCCTAAATCACACTAGTTTAGTTAAGCACATAAAACAATCTTTCGAGGAGCACATTAGTTCACTCTTGAAGCTACTACAACATGCCCTCTTTTGGTATTCTTTTTCACATCAAGTAATTTTCACAAAATCACTATGCGCATATTTAAGCACGTTACTTAAGATGAAATTTAATTATATCACTCCTACCAAGCACATGGAGAACCCTTTAATGCAACCATACAATTTTCTATCATTAACCAAAAATTAACTCCTAAATCAATCCTTTTCACAATCTAAAGCACAAAATGTTATGTAGCTCACACAAGGCTCAAGAAATATCATCCTTTCTCTTGCAATTAGAAAACTTAACTAAGAGGTAACTACACATATCAATTCATTTTAATTTACTTAGAAAAAGAGAAAAGAAGATGAGTCATAATCACTCAATGTACTACATGATAAGCATTAACATTTGTCATACTAGTCCTTAAAGTGGACAATCATTAAAATAGAGCCAAAACCACAAAAAACACATTTCGTACTTTTAGGTTCAAGATATTGACAACCAACTTAGATGGATTAGTCAAAGAGGAAAATAAATCAAAAATGAAGGTACATACGACTCCCTTTTGAAGTAAGAGAAATCGTAGACCAAGACCTCATTAAGCAGACAAAACACCTATAATTATTCCCAAAACACCCACATCATTGAGGTGAAAACAAAGTGTGAACACACACGTTACACACAAGTACGGTTTGTTAAATCACACCCTCACATCAAGGTGGGCAAGCATACAACCTAAGGTAGACACACACACACCAACTAAGAGCACAAGTGAAACCAGAGATCCCAGTGTTGCAACTTGGGCTCTGATACCAAGTGTAATGCCCCGCCAGGAAACCCCTAAGGGTTTAAGTTAAAAACACTCAATTAGAGTGTAAATATATATATTTTTTTTAGAGCATTAAAGCAAAGTTACAACATTAAGATAGATTGAAGTTAACTCAATTCATAATTAGGCACGACATTAAAATACATTGGAGTTATCTGTCAACCTAGATATCACAGCGGAAGGCTCAAACAATCCTAAGGAGTTTCCTAACGCGATTACATAACCTTGCACCTAACTCAACTTGCGTTATCAGATCCATAAATCTGGATATCTTAATTACAGGATAATGCATAGATCTTGATTATATATATGTGTTCAATGGTTTAACACCTTATATCTTTAGGAAGCGTTCATTTACTTTGGTGGTTAGGAGGCCTTTGGGGAGTTATTTATTCAATGCACTTAAATTCATAATTTTCATTAAGAGGTCTCCAAAAAGGATCATGCGTTTAATATATTGAAGTTCATTCCTTGGGTTTGTGGTACCCATTCACAATTGATTTCATCCTTTTAAAAAAAATATGCCTAATGAGATTCATTCTTTTGAGGTTAATCTACGATTAATAAAATGAGGATTCCTTCATTTGATTTTAAAGTATTCACTCACATTTGATATATAGTTTTTTAAATATTAAAAAGGTATGGTTAAAAAGAAGAATTCGTTCCTTAAGGATTAACTACAACAATTAGGGTGAGATCCCTTCATTTGATTTCATGCATAGCCAACTAATGAGTTGAAGATTCTTATGAAAGGTATAATGTGAGTAGCCATGGGAATTCTTTTGAAGTTTTAAAATAATACTACTAGATGGCTAGAATCATTATGCTGAAAATGTGTTAGAGCCACATGAGTTCATCCTTTAACTTTAAGATATAGTTAGCAAGATAATATTTACCATTTCAAGATTAGAGTATAAGTTCCAAGAGATGTTCTTCCATTAGGATTGAAATACAATTATCTTATTGCACATCACTCTTTTTTTTTCTTTTTTGTTAAATGAATTAATATGCGAGGGATGGTTTTACTAAGATTTAATGTATTAACAACAATTCAATCACTTTCCCATTTTAGATCAATTTTAGCAATCATGAGGGATTCCTTTTATAAGGATTAAAATATGGATATCTAATTGAGTTCACCCAATTATAAATTTAATCTGGTGAGGATTATTGATTATAGTTACAACATGGATTATTAAGTATATCCATCCAATATACAACATGGATGCCTAGTTGAGTCCACACGAATTATCAAATTAATCTGATGAGGGTTATTGGCTATGATTAAAGAGTGAAATAACTTAACAAATCATCCAATGCAATGAAGCAAAATTAACATGGCGTGAATTTCATTCACTAAGGTAAAAGGATAGATGTTGATATGATGTTCAACCTTTAGATTTCAATCTAGGAATTGTGACACAAACTTTAACTTTGTTTCCTTTTTACGTCCATTCCATTTATATACTTAATAAAAAGTTAATCCAATAATGAAAACTAGCAAGGTTCCTTCCATTATTACTACGTTTATTTAACCTTATCAAAATACTCCTTTCCACAACTCTAATTACAATATTTTAAATGCTTGCCATAACCATGATTCACAAAGTTTTATGAACTTAAATAACTACATTTATCCATATGAATAATGTCATGCAATTAATTTTGAATTCATTAAATTTTCACCATACACTTATGCAATAATACAATCGTTCATGATAATTTAAAACATAAAACAAAGCACGCTATAAACATCGCATAACACAGATATGATCTCAGAGTTCACCCCGGATGGGCTACATCTCCGGGTCTGCTCAACTGCAAGACCCCTTTGGTATTATATCGTTAAGGTTACATATTTACATGTCTTTACAATCTTGCCTTTTAGGCGAACACATACACTATTCAACATCTACCTCGTTAGATTATTACATAGGGATCCCTTTTAAAAGCGGGTCAAATTGAATCATAACAAAGGAAAACAAACAACCTAGATTCTTTTGTTTGACGGTAGCCTAACTAGGGGCTTGACCGACTTATAACCAAACACTATCATAACAAGTCTTGCCATTACATAACCAAATTCCATTGTAGAGATTTAAACCTACATAGGCATTATCTGATAGAGGTATCCATTTACCATATCTGTTTAACCATTAATGTCGACCAAGTTTATGGTTTTGCTAAATTAACTTATGTTTAAAAATTCACCTTTAACCCACCCTTAATACTAGTCCATGCTAATATTACGTATTAACCCAAGTTTGGACGTAGCCAATATGAATTTTAAAAGTAAACCTGTATTCAAGTATGGATTTACTCATGTTGATTCCCTAAAGTCCAAATATATTAATTAATAATCCTAGATTAATAGTATAAGAGACTGAATTTAAAATTAAATAATATCAATGAACTGAATGTAAATCCCTTATACTAATTTTGAATTCACTTGTTAATCTGATTCTTCTCTATTTTTTTTTATTTTTTATTTTATATCTTATATGCATATATTCATTTATTTATTATTTTCTTTTAAAACAACTATATAAATAAAAATAAATAAATAATTTAAAAATAAAATATGATAACCCCTTTTTTTTTTAATTTAAAAAAAAAACAAAATTAAGAGTGGGAGGGTACCCACGTGGACACCCACGTGGGCCCTCCCCCCTGGCAGCCCAGCTACCATTGGTAGCGCTGCTACCAAATGGTAGCAGAGCGCTACCTTTGGTAGCGCTACTACCATTTGGTAGCAGTTCGCTACCTCTGGTAGCGCTGCTACCAGCAGCTACCATGGGGTTCGAAAACACTGTTTTTTTTTTGTTAAATTTTTTTTTATTTAAAATTTAATTTGTTGCAGCAAATCAATAAAAAACACAGTTTTTTTTTAAAAGAAAACAACAAATCCTCTGTGCACCCACACAGCCAGAGACAGGGGAAAAAAAAAGAACAAATCCCCAGCAACCTCTGTGTTTTTTTATGTATTTTTTTTTGAATATCATGAACACAACACCCAAAATGAAATGTAAAAAGAAATAAACCCCCATTTTTTTATAGTCATAAAATAAATTTCCAGATTTGCCCAAACACTCTATTATGGGCCAAATATCCCCACATCCGGTTTGAAGCCACTAATTTCTTTAAGAACCAGAAAATTCTTTTCAAGAATAACCAAATTTTTAAATAAAACTGAAACTAATCTTCTAGAACATTCATGGTAAAAAAAACATTTCTTTCTTTTCTTTTCTTCAACATTTCATGGAGATCAACACAAAAACAAAAAGGGTAGTTAGAATCCTACCTCCAAATGCATTCCGGGAAGAGATTTCTTTGACAAGGAGCTCCACCTGCAACTCCCATGCAAATCTCCCATTTTTTTTTCAAATAAAACTCCCAAGCAAAAAGAACCCCCAAAATGCTTACAAAACTAGGTTAAAAAGAAAAAGCCCTAATTTTGCCCTAATTCTCTATTTCGAAATTAGGTATTTATTTTTAAAATAAAATGAATGAAAATCCCCAAATGGAAGTCATTCTTTTCCATTATTTATTATTCTTATTTGTTTTCCCTTATTAAAATTAAAATGCTCCTTTTTCTTATTGAGTTTTAAATTTTAATTTCTCAATATCGATTTAGGCCTACATTTATATTTTGGAACTATCTACCGGGTAAGGCGTTTTGATTAAATTTTAATTTTCTAAAAATCAATCTTTTTATACTATATCAACTATACAAGTAAAAAGGAAATAATTTCGTTTAGATAATAATAATTTACCCCTTTTCCTTCCAAAATGCGAAAACGAGTAATTTATTTCTATCTCCCAAAGACTTAAAAATTTTCCTTCTAAAACGCATAATTTATTAAAATCGTCGTTATTAAAATTAACTATTAAATTAACTCGCTACAACAAAATAAAGCGACATTTTAAAATACATGACCAATCTAGTACAAGAGCCTTATTTATTCTAATTTCCCAACTACATATGCGTAAATGTTACGAATGTGTAAATGAGCACGCTAACCCCAGTTAAATACCTTAAGCTTGCCACGTTAATAATTTAAAGCAATCTCTCAAATTAATAATCAATCATATAAAAGAAACTACCTATTTAAATTCCTATATCACTATTGCGTACGCCTACTCATTAATTTTGAATTTAATGCTTAGGATAACAATCCTCACTTACCTCGCGCAAGGCATGCAAATCGAGGAAGTCCTCTAAATCTCTCGACAGGCATCCCAATGAAAGGCAAGCCCCACGAATCCACACACGATGCTCACCTAACCATGGCTAAGGCAAGACGAGAGTTATATGACCACTAAATCCGATTTCAAAAGATGAAGGAGCATACTCAACCTAGCAAATTCCAAAGGAGATAAACCTTGCCCTAAGCAGTGTTGTACCTGCAATTCCCCTGCACCCATGAATTCATACAAGCATGCATATACATATACATATTCAATGAAGGCATTAGCTCAAGATTTATCTCAAGGGTTAGGAAACAACTACATTTACATGAAAATCGATGCAAAAGCACAATAATAAGTATGCATAATTTATTTATGTTATCTAATCTACACATTGCATATTGGTTAATCTACCATTCAAGAATGCCACATAGGAAGTCAATCAAGGTTAAACGGGTTTTAAAAGTCCGACTAGGGTATGGGCATTACATGATGAGAAAGAGGATATAAAGGTGATGAGAATTCTTGTGCTTGTATCATCATCGAGTTTATTATAGAATATCATCTTGATATGAATTAGACCCAAATGAATCAGTCAAACCAATTGCAAGATATAAAACATATCAGATAGTAAAGCAATGCCTCAATGTGTATTAGACAAATATGCCCTTGATGATCTTAAGTGATCATGTCCTAGGATGTGTCATCATATTCCTAAGGAACATCTCAATAGCAGCTGTAGACACCTAAAATTGTCATGTCTAATTAAATAAATATTTTATTTATTTAATTATCTAAGCCTAATTCTTCTATTAATTAAATAAATCTTTATTTATTTAATTAATTCATTTATTCTCTTCTAGCTTTATTTCTCATTTAAATAAATACATTTATTTATTTAAATTATCCTTTTCCTAAATTAAATAAATATTTTATTTATTTAATTATCCCACTTCCTCTATTAATTAAAAAAATATTTATTTATTTAATTAATTCATTAGCCTTTTCTACCCATGACACATGTCATTCATCTCTTAATTCATACACTACCTACCTTCTCATTATTTTCTTATTTTCTCTACCTACCCTCTAATCATAGCTGACCTCCTGTTATACCTCTCAATCTTATCCCTCCATTTCTTATGGTGTCTTCTATATAAGGAGATACTTACTTCATTATCAAACCCTAACTACCTGATCAATTGACTACCCAACTACACTTTCGAACTCGCATATGCAATCAATCCTACTTGCAACCACATTTCCATTCTTTGTTGAGCTCTTGTGCATACATAAAATTTGAGAGCAAATATATCAAGCAAGATCTATGGAGATAGGAAGAATGGAGATTCAAACCCTATTGGACATGTGATGGTATAATCTTTGTGATTTCATTTGATTTGCATTGTCTTAGGTAATCTTCATATGTTAAGGTGGATCTTTGTTGTTGTTAGGTTAGGGTTTTTGTGGTTGAATTCATTTAGTCTTTCATCATTGTTGTTATCCATTACATGATTTTGAAGAATTTTTTAGGATGTTTTTTTATTTTTAAGATTTTTTGAGGACAATTTATTATTTTTGTGAATTTTTATCAAGACTTTTTAATGATTTTTTCAGGACATTTTAGAAGATAGTTCCTCCAATTGTGAGATGTCAACTATCTGATTCCACTCCTAAGGTTAAGGAGATGCCCCAGTGAGGAATAAGACTAGCTTAGTATGCAAGAGAAGCATTGTGCGTGGGGTATGCAAACAATCCACAAGCTATGGTAGGGTGGGAAGGCTATTATAGAATGGGAGAGTAGATACATATAAGGCATGATCGAGTAGAGTACTAAAGGAAAGAGGAGCCAAATCTCTACACATGACACTAGTTGCCCATTTTTCACCATGATACTTGCCAAAGGTGCCTATTTGCTAGGTTTTCACTAGTGGATGAATTTATTCCTCTTTTTTTTTCACTTTTTTTGTGTCACAAGGTGCCTGTTTACCATGTTTTCACTAGACTGACAATATTTTTTTAGGATCTTTTCCTCATTTTTTGTATTTTTTTGAGGATCTTTTTCTCATTTTTAAATTTTTTTCAGGACCTTTTAAAGAAAATTTTGTGAAGCACTCAAGCATAGAATCTTTGAAGGTGAATGCTATTGATTGGATCTTCAAGTGGTTCACCCTTGGGAGTTACCAACTGATATGGTCCTAATCCATACACATCAGTGATAATATATGGACCAAGCAAATTAGATTAAAACTTTCTCCTTTTCTCTCCATCTTGTTGTTCTTTGGATTTTCTCTAAGGACAAGATCACCAACCTCAAATGTGCGAGATCAAACTTTTTGGTTGTAACTTGTACACATGCGTTGTTGATATGCTCTGAGGTGATCAAAAGTAGTTTGTCTTCTTTCATCCAACAATTATAAGTCATGCAAGTGGGAGACTCTATAGTCTTCATCACTGATCAGGTTACACAAAGCAACCCGTAGGGAAGGTATCTCGACCTCAATGGGGAATATAGCTTCAAAACCATAAATAAGGGAGTATGGAGTGGCATTTATGGAAGTGCGGACACTCATGTGGTAAACCCACAAGGTGGGGCTCAATTGGATATGTCAATCATGATTAGCTTCATTGATCATCTTTTTGAGGATTCTAAGGATATTTTTGTTAGAGGCCTCAGCTTGTCCATTACCTTGAGGATAGTATGGTGTGGAGAAATGGTGTTGGATATAAAATCTATCACAAAGCTCACAGACATCTTAGTTCTTGAAGGGATGACTATTATAAATAATGATTGAAAGGGGCACACAATACTGACAGATGATGTAATTCAATAAATGTGGTAATTTCCTTTTTAGTGATATGGGTAAGAGGAACAACTTCAATCCATTGTGTGAAATATTCAGAAGTAGTGATGATGAATTTGTGTCTATTGGATGATGGTGGATGGATTTTTCCCATAAGGTCAAGTCCCCACTAACAAAAAGGCCAAGATGTAAGATGTGGTTGCAATTCATGTGTTGGTTTGTGTATCAAGTCTCTATGTATTTGGCATTGCTTGCATTTCTTACCAAACTAATAAGCATCCTTATCCATAGTAGGTTAGTAATAACTAGTATGCAAGAGTTTCATTAGCCAAGGTAGGACCGCTTCAATGTGCTCCACATATACCTTCATGCACCTCTCATAAGGCAGTGTTGCCTTCCTCATGCTCAAGACATCTAGGTAAGTTACCATAAAGATCTCGATGACATAGGGTACTGGCTAAAATGGCATAACAGGAGGCTTGACAAATAAAAGTTTTTTGGGCTTTGTTGGATAGATCAGGAGGTAAGGTATTATCATGTAAGTAGGCATAAATATCTCCATATCACTAGGAATTAGGACCAATGATGAGACATGTCATTTCAAATTTTTGTGCTTTGTAGGCAGACTCCAAGAGAGGTTCAACCAAGAACTCATAATATTTGATGTTACCTAGAATTATTAAAAGAGAGGCAATTGTATCCATTGCATCAACTTCTTTATTGTTGTCCCAAGGGATTTTCTCAAATGTTATTGTAGTAAAGTAGGCCATGAAATTATCCACCATTCTCTTGTATGGCATAAGATTTTTAGATTTTGTCTTATAATCATCATTAACCTATCTGATCACTAACTAGGAGTCACCAAGAACACACAAATCTATAATTTTCCATTATGCAGCCATATAAAATCCAGAAAGTAATGCTTCACATTCTGCAATGTTGTTGGTACAAAGAAATTATATTTTATAAGCCTTTGGTATGCAATCCCCTTGCAGTGTGACAAAGAGAATGGCAATGCCAAAGCCACCATGTGTGAAGGAACCATCAAAATATAAATTCCAGAGGTTTGAAGATTCCATGTTGAATATTGGTCATCTATGAAAGCAACATCAATGACTTGATCAACTATAGCTCATCCTTTTATTTCTTTTCTTTCTACATACTCAATATCAAACTCATGAAGAATCATGACCCATTTAGCCAATCATCCTGTAACAGTTTCTTTTCTTAGAAGATATTTAAGTAGATCATTTTTTGCAATGAGATTTGTTTGGTGTGTAAGCATGTAATGTCACAACTTCTGTGAGGCAAAAATGATATCAAGACGTGCTCTCTCAATAGGACTATAATTAAGCTCATATCCCACTAAGGTGTGCCTGATATAATATATTGCACGTTATTTTCCTTCAGTCATGTTGAGCGAAAATTGCCCTCAGTATTGTGACACTTGTGTATATATATAGTAGTAGAGGCTTTTCATTTGTGGAGGTACTAACACTAGTGGTGACATTAGGAATCCTTTGATCTATTGAAAAGTTTGTTCACATTTGTCATTCCATCTTAATGGAATATTTTTATGTAGCAGGTGTTGAAATGGTTTACACTCATCTACTAGTTGTGCTATAAAGTGATGGATAGATTGGAGTTTCCCTTGTAAAGATCTCAATTGATAGATATTCCTCATTGGTGGTATCTCAAGTATGGATTTTACTTTTTTAGGATTAGCTTCAATTCCCTTAGATGATACAATGTATCCAAAAAGTTTCCCAGAGGTTACCCAAAAGACACATTTCTTTGGATTCAATCAAACTTTATATTTTTCCAGCCTTGTAAAGATTTTATGCATCATTTCTAAATGTCCCTTCTTGGTGTAATATTTTTTTACTAGGTCATCTACATGATTTTCTAGATATATATGCATCATCTCATGAAAGATAGTGGCCATTGCACATTTATAAGTAGCTCTGACATTCTTCAACCCAAAGGGCATGACATTCCAATAAAAAGTTCCCCAAGTATAAGTAAATGCTATTTTGATCTAGTATTCAAGAGAAATTTTGATCATATTATAGCTCAAAAATCCATCCATGAGGGATACCATATCATGTCCTACTATGGAATCCACTATCATGACAATACTTGGAAGTGGGAAGTCATCTTTAGGAAAAGATTATTTAAATATTTGAAATGTGTGCAAACACAGATAGTCCCATTAGGTTTCGAAACTGGTGCTAATTTTGAAATCCATTCAGCATAATCAATAGGTCTTATAAATCTAGCATCTAATAACTTTTGTAATTCTGCCTTTACCAATAGTGCCACATGAAGGTGCATTTTTATCAATTTTTATTTGATAGGTTTTTCCCCTGGTGGTAAAGACAAGTGATGCATAACTAAATTAGGGTCAAGTTCTAGCATGTCTGCATAAGACCACACAAAATTAATTTGGATTTCATTGTAAAACTGGATATGTTCTATTCTCTCTTCAGGAGTCAATGATTTGGCTAGATGTATAATCTTTGGTTTCTCTTTTGTGCCAAAATTTTATGGTACTATATTTTCCACTAACATAGATGACTTCTTATGTTATAATTCTAGGATAGGTGTATCAAGCCTTCCATAGTCAAGTGCCTCAGAGAGGTTTTCACCTTTGGATACATCATTTATTTTTATTTTTTGGGGTCTAATAGAACTGCAAAGTGGTTTTAACTAGAAAACCTATTGATATTTTCCATAATTTTGTAACTGAAAGGATTGGCACCTTCTTCAAAGTAAGCCACACTATTGAGTTCTATGGTGAATCCACCCCTATGATATCCAAGGGGTAAATCACTTTGTACTCTAGTGCAGAGCACATTTCATTAAACATCTATTTTCAAGCACATGGTGGTGTCTACAGGTTCATCTATGATATAATAGTGAAAGGATCAATGATCAACCTTGATATAATTGAATGCCTATTTGTATGGTCAATAATCTCTTAGGTGGGCATATAAACCTAGAGGTCTATTAGGCCATGAAGGCTTGGAATTTGGATTTTTCAAAGTTTGTATGTCTAGGATGTTGTCTTAGGTGTTGGAGTAAATAATGACCTTGAATGTGTTTTCATAAGGTCTAGGTGGTTAATAACCGATGTTGTCCTAAACTGTAAAATGTTGCATTTGTTGTCAAGCAACTTTTCAAAGTTGCCGATAGGATGCCAACTACTTCTCCAGTGATCCTAACTATTCAAAAGTTGGTTATGGACATTAGAAAAGGTTTATATTTGTGTGGACAAGCGTAGGAAGGGTATCAAAATTTTTTGCGAAGTTTGGTGGAGAAAGTAAATAGAACAAATTTGATTTTTCCATACAGAGATATTTTTTGTACGATCTGTATAGAAAGTGAGAATTATAGATGAAGTTTTGATCTAGTTAGGAATAAATCTGAAACACCCTTCTAATGGATTTTTGTCTAACCTCTTAAAGTAAAGTTAAGTGGAATTTACAAACATTTGTTTTCTATAGGTTTGAAACCCTCTATTTTCAAGGGTTACAATGCAAATAAGACCCTAACTCATAGTCTACTCATTGGGATCCAATGGCCATGGGTAGAATGCTAGTTAGGGACATGTATTTTGAGATTCTAGAGGGGTGAGGTTAGAGGAGATGGTTGGTATAGTACTACCAAGCCCTAGTATAAACTAGTTTAGAGTTTAGATTAGATTAGATGAGTTCATTGACTATACAATGGACAATGATGAGATGATGAGTTGAATTGCTGAAATTGGGTACTTGAACATAGGAGAAAATTTTCAAAAATTTGGAACCTTCTTGTGATCCCATTCTCTATACCTATTTTGTGACACTGATCTAACCTGATCAATTAGGCCTGTAGCCAAGTAGGTGTTGAAGAGTGCAAGAATAGAGTGGAAATCCAATCTTTTCGAATCTGATAGTGGTCCCAAAAGGGTATTTGAAACCTAAATTTGTTTGAGGTTTTGTTTGGTGTTATCTGGAGTAAAGTTCCAAAAGATAGTGAAATAGGGCTACTAACTGGTAGACCTGTACTGATAAACCTGTGAAATGTATA
The DNA here is from genome assembly GCF_030272615.1 of Cryptomeria japonica. NCBI lineage: Eukaryota > Viridiplantae > Streptophyta > Pinopsida > Cupressales > Cupressaceae > Cryptomeria > Cryptomeria japonica. The sequence goes on along the minus strand of NC_081407.1, from coordinate 669,165,906 downwards.
TCCGTAAAACTATGAAAACTGTACCGATAGACCTATACCAGTAGGCTTGTCTAGTCCTCAAAAGCTAATAGTTGTCTTGTGCTTCAAGATAGCATTGTGGAAGATCTTGATAGGTCTTAGGAAGTGATAGAAGTGTGTGTTAGCTAGTTGGAGGTAAGAAGTTGATTTCACAGTTGAGGTATGAAATATAACCAAAAAAAAAGACCCAAGGCAAAGAAGACCAGAGTTGTGTAGGTGGGTTTATCACCCTACTGCTACCAACCTCTGCATCAGGTGGCACCAGAGATCTAGAAGAACTTGGGAAGAGTTTTAAGCATGGGAGATATAATAGAGAGACAAAGTGAAGAAGAGATACCCACTAGAGTCACCAATGTGGAATTGCTTAGGATAGTGAGGGAGCAAGTAGCCATGAACAAAAGGATGGAAGTAGAACTAGAAAAGTTGAAGAATTATCGGGATGGGAAGGAAGTTGGCTCAGAGTCTAAAGAAGAAGAAGAAGAAGAAAAAGAACAAGGAGAGGACCTAGCTTTACCAACATATCAAAGGAAATTCATTGGAGCCCTTAAGAAAGTAGGTGGAAGAGACACTAAGATAGAATTACCTATGTTTCAAGGGAAGATGAATCAAGAGGAGTGCATGGACTGTATTGATGCCTTAGAAAACTATTTTTAATATGAGGAGGTGAAGGATAACCAAAGGGTAAAGGTGGCTAAATCAAAATTGAAAGGTCTGAGCCTTAGTTGGTGGAATGTCCAACAAAGGGAAAGAATGGTGGAAGGTAAGAACCCCATCACTTCATGAAAGAGGATGGTGTCAGAAGTTAAGAATCAATTTGTCCCTACAAGTTATGAGATAATCCTACATAAGAAATTACAAAATTTGAGGAAAAAAGATCTAGATGTTAGTTCCTATACAAAGGAGTTCCATGGAATGACACTCAAAGAAAAGATACCAGAGAGTGAGACACAAAAGATAGCAAGGTACATGAATGTCCTTAAGTTCAACATTCAATATGAACACAACTTTTTTAATCCTGAATCAATGCATAAGTGTTATCAAATGGAACTTAGGATTGAGGAGAAGAAAAAGAGGTGAGGAGAAAACCATAATAGGGGAAGGGGTACAAATTTCAGAGCTAAAGGTAGATTCAATGGTAGAGGATCATACCCTAAACCCCAAGGATAAATAAGTAATCAGGAACATTAGGGAGAACCATGGAACAGAGGAATTTTTAGATGGAGTAGAGAAAATGGAAGAGGATGATTTGGCAAAAGATGACCTAGTGTTTCCATGGGTAGGTGTTTCTCTTGTAACCAGGTGGGAGATCAATCCTTTAGGTGTCCAAAGAAGGAAGGAAATGGTGGGCAAGGGGGTGAAAGGAGAGAAAATTTTATTCAAGAGGAAGATAGTCATAGCATGAATTCCTACCACACATCAGCTTCAAAGTCTGTAGACCCGGAGCAAGGAGAGCTCTTGATGTAAAAAGAACTCTCTTGAAGGAACCAATCAACAAAGAACCACCTTAGAGGAAGTCTCTTTTCAGAACCACCTACAAGGTACAAGGTAAAGTTTCTAAGGTTATTGTAGATTTTGGATCCACAAATAACATAACTTCTATTGAAATGGTTACTAAGCTTAACTTGCAAAGAATACCTCATCCCTATCCCTACAAGGTATCCTGGTTGAATAAGGAACAACAAGTGTTGATTAGTGAACAAGTTTGAGTAGATTTTTTGATTGGTAAATATAAGGATAGAGTGTTGTGTGATGTTGTAGAAATGGATTCTGGTCATTTGTTACTTGGTAGGCCTTGGCAATATGATGTAGACACTAGGAATGAGGGTAGAAATAATGTCTACACCATCACAAAAAATGCAGAGAACTTTACCATGACTCCTCTCCTGGATGACAATAAGGACAAACACATTGTGACTAGTGTAATGCTAGTAGATTAGAAAGAATTCATGAGGGATTTGAAGGAGAAGGATACTCCTTGTTTTTCCATAGTTGTCAAGCCTAGGGATGAAGCTAAGAAGTAGCCTAAAATCCATGAGGCAAAAGGGAAAATAGGTCCTAAGGAGGTTAGGGATCTACTAGATAAGTACAAGGGAATTGTTGTAGACAATACCATAGATACTCTACCACCTCAAAGAGAAATTAGTCATTGCATAGACCTTATACCAGGTGATACTCTACATAATAAGGCATCCTAAAAATTGACCCCTGAACAAAATGCAGAAGTTGCAAGATAGATCCAAGAGTTACTTGAGAAAGGGTTCATTAGAAAGAGTATAAGCCCATGTGTATTCCCGACAGTGCTAGCTCCTAAGAGAGAAGGGACATGGAGGTTGTGTATTGACTCTAGGGAAATCAATGGGATAACAATTAGATATAGGTTCCCAATACTGAGAATAAAGGATTTCATGGATTCTCTAGGAGGGGGCAAGTACTACAAAATAGACTTGAAAAGTGGTTATCACCAAATTAGGGTTAGAGATGGAGACCAATGGAAGATGGCATTTAAAACCAATGAAGGCTTATTTGAATGGATGCTAATGCCATTTAGGCTTTTGAATTCCCCTAGTACCTTTACGAGGTTAATGAATGAGGTTCTTAAGCCCTTTATAAATCATTTTGTGGTACAATACTTGCATGATATATTGATTTTCAATAAGGATAAAAATGAACATCTGATGCACTTGGATTTGGTATTGAAAAGGTTACATGAGGAGCAGTTGAAGGTCAACTTGGACAAGTGTGTCTTCTTGCAAGAGGAATTGGTGTTTCTTGGATTTGTTGTTTCCAAAGGTAATCTAAGAATGGATCCATCAAAGGTGGAGGCAATCCTCAATTGGCCCACACCTAGATTTGCTTGGAATGATGAATCCGACAAGTATTTTGAGTATTTAAAAACAAAGATTACAAAATAAACCACGTTAGTCCTTCTTGATTTTCATAAGGTATTCACTATTGAATGTGATGCATCTAAGAAAGCTATAAGAGGAGTCTTGAGTTAGGAGGGTTGGCTTGTGGCCTTTTTTAGTGAAAAATTAAATGAAGTAAAACATAAATATTCAACCTATGATCTAGAGATGTATTCTTTGGTACAATCTCTTAGGAAATGGAGGCACTATCTATTACCAATGGAATTTATTGTTTGCACTGATAACCATGCTTTAATATTTTTGAACATACAGGAGAAACTCAATCACAGGCACATGAAATGGATGGAGTACCTTCAAGATTTCATGTTAAATATAAAGCATAAAAAGGGAGTGGCCAACAAAGATTCAGATGCCCTTAGCAGGAGGAACTTGGTAAGCTAAGAGATTCAATTAGAAAGAAAAGTAATCACTGCTATGAAGGACATGTATCAAGTAGATGTAGATTTCAAGGAGGCTTATGAGGTTTGTCAAGCTATAAATGAAAGGTATCATACTAACTTTTACGAGTATATTCTTTAAAAAGTTTTACAATACTCAAGAAAGATGGACATTTTAGACCTGATAAGATACTTGAGTTGGTTATGTTGTCTTCAAAATCTGATTCCCTTTAACATCCTTAGAATAATATGGTTAAACTTGGTGTAGAAAAGATTTTAAAGATAAGGAAATTCTCAAGACAACATATGACAAGGTTTGATTGAACCTTCTACACTTTGGACTTACTCAAAGCCCAGGTGGGTATACCTTTGTGAATTAAATTCACACTTTCAAACATAAACCCACAGCAAACCAGTCCAGAAAACCAGTGGATCTATTCACCTTGAAATCAACTGAAAAACAAAGAATGGAAATTGTACTTAAATTCAGCATTTCAATCAACAAAGCATGCAATAAACAACTTCAATTAATACCAGTGCCTTATCCAAGGTCATAGAGTCATCTAAACTCAAATAAGACTCCTCAAACAGAACATCTTTATGCCTCCCGTCGACTTGGTTTCTATTAATCCTTGTATATGCCTGACACCTACAAGAATTCATCAAAATTCAAAGTCTCTTCCAAAGAGTTTATTGGTATGAGTGATCCCTGCATCTTTAATTTCCCTCCTAAAGAGAAAAGCTAACGAACACTTCTACTAAACTTGCTTTGCAATTCCATTCAAACAGAACAACCCTGGATTATTCAGAATTAAAATAGTAAACAAATTTGTAAACACACTTGAAGACAACACAAAGCTTTACTCAAAACTGATGGTCTATATATTGATATTCAGTTCAAGAAATATTACAAGAAATTTTGAGTATTCTCCATTAGACTTAGAAAAGCTCAGATAAATTTCTGCAGCGTTTTCTTACAATTTTTTGCGATCTCTCTTCCTCTAGTCCTGGTATCCATTTATAACAACATGGACGCACAAAGCTTCAGACTTCTCGAGGAGAGTTTGTTACAATCATTTCTTTCAAAATAAAGAGGTTACAAGCTTTTCGCAAAAATAGTTACAAGCTCTTTTCAGCCTCTACAATTTCTTCAATAGGCTGTTCGGTTGCAACCTCTTCTACCTTTTCAGGGGTGCTCTTGACTATTTCAGATCACAGGTGGCATATTTAGTTGTCCATTCACCATACACCTCTTCTATCAGCCATGAGAAATTAATCACTTTATCTTTAGTCTTAGTCAACCTTTTCCAAGAATTTCTCATTTTGTTGACTTCTGAATTGAGAAAACCATAATGTGACTTAATTTTCTCTATCTCTTGTATTGTCACAACAAAGAAAGAAGCATCATCAAGATCAATAATTCCTTTAACTCTTGCTGACAATTTAGCTTCTATCACCTTAAGCCACATTTGTTTGTCTTTTAACTGATTCAGGCTAGCAAAAACTCTTGGGAGCAACTCAAAAACTTGATCAGTGTACTCCTTGTACAAATTAACCTTCCTATCCACATTAACCACCTCTGCTTCCAATTATTCTAAGACTTTAGAGACCTTAGAAGTGGATTTGACGATGGGATTGGCCCTTGCTTCATCACAGGATACACACATAAACTCTAAATCTTGCTCCCTAGGCCTCCATCTGTCAAAAATAGGTGTCAAAATGGCCTTGTATCTCCTGAGCTCATTCCATATATCCATAATTTTACCTACATTGTTGTAGAGCAATGAGGCATTTATTGTATCTAAAAAACAGGAAATTGTAGCTCTTACTCTCTCCTCATACTTCTTTGCATATAAGGCCTGAGCCTGTTTCAAATTTTCTAATTCTTGAGGAGTAATTTCAATCATTTGAGAGCTGGAGGGTGCTGGAGATGGTGGAAACTCAATGATAGGGCTAGTAGGTGGAGGCCTTGCAGGAGAAGAGGAAATCATTAATGTTGAAGACTCACCTTGATGGTATTCTCTAGTCAACTGGCTCTGCAGCTTGGCAATGATGCTATTCTTACCTCTTACCTCCTCCCTGGCACTGTTATAGGCCTTCAAAACTGTTTCCAACTTAACTTGGAGGGCCTCTTTCTCTTTGGCTTCCTTCTCTACTACTGCAACACTAAATTTTGCAGTCTCTAACAGAGTGCTAGTAGCCTCCACTACCCCTATACTCTGCACTCTCTTCACCATCATTCCACCAAGGTAACTTGACCCTAGGGTGTCTTTTCTTTTCTTACTCTCATTTCTCTTGAGAGACCACATGATGAGTGCAGCATTGTCCTTATTGAAAGTAATCCCCTCCATGGGTTTAGTCTCTTTTCTCACTGCATCTAGTACCAGGATGTCTGCTATATCCCATTCGGGTAAGATAAGCACTCCAGCTTATGCTACCATATCTCTTCCCTACTCAGGGGTGATGGTTTTGAATTCTTCCATCATCTCTTCCTTTATTTCCTCTTCCACCAGGGTTGGATCTTTATTGGGCTACTCAGCCTTTCTTGTTTCACATCTAGCATTATATTTATCTATGTGTTGTTTCCATACAAACTGCATAAATGCTTCTGATGTGACAAAATTGATATCAGCTAAAAAGGCACTACTTGCCTATTTTATCTCAGGATCCCACTCCTGGCCTTTGAATTTAGTGGTAGTGATATCCATTTCAGCAGTAATGGGTTCTTCTAACATTCCTTCCTCCACTTCATCATAAGTGTATGCAATTTCCCCTAAACTACCTAACTGTAGGAGTTGCTCAGCTGCTGCTTGCTCATTTTCTATATGGATAGGGGATTGGGATGGGGAATACAAAGGTGTATCTGATTGCACTTCTTTCCCCACCCTTTTCTTCTTTGGGCTTTCTTGGATGTCAATGACATCTTGTATCTCCCTCTTTCCTTTGGAGGTAGAGGGCTCCCATGTTGTAGGCATCAACACACTATAACTGGATTTCTTATGCACTGTGTAATCACGAGGACGGATTTCCTTGCTGGAAGCTGACCTACTTAGGATCATTCTTTCCTTCTCAAGGTTGCTCTTGATTACAGCTTCCCTCTTCTCCTTCAGTGTCTGCATCACATCTTCAAAGAAAACAATCAAAAACTTTATTTTCTCTTATAGTGGGAAAAAGCTAGACAATGGGTCATAGCTAGCGTCAAATTGATGCACAAAATCCAAGGGTTTCTTATAAGCCACCCACTTTTCTTTCCTTAGCTCCTGCTCATCTAGATCAAACTCATTTTTGATGAGGTCTTCAGGAAATTGGGATTGATGAGGCCTACCTCTGCATGCTACCTTCTTCCTAAACATACCGTTGAAGAAGTCTTCTGGATCAGCACACCTGGACACTGCAGTGGACATATGATAAGGATTGAGGAAATACTCAAACCAATTCCAACCTCCCTTTGTTATTACAAATTGGTGGGCTATGGTAGCTATAGGGAAAATAGTCCCTTTACCCCTGCCTGTCAACTCTGCCTCTTGTGAGCCACCAATTTGTCTAAGGATCTCTGCGATTGCTACTTTGAGAGGGACCTAGTAAGGTAACAAAAATGGGGTGCCTCTGAAACCAAAAACTCTGAAAACTGTGGAGACTGGATACAAATAAATGTCACCCTAGTTATGAACAATTTTTATGTTCTCTGCAAATTCTTTTGCTCTTATGAATTCTAGAAGAACCTTGGGGATTCTTGGGTTCTCAGAGCAGAGGAGGATCCTTATTTTGGATGAAAAATATTTATCAAACTTCAAAAAATTGGCATCCTCTCTATCCCATGACAACAGAGTACTCCATAATTGTACTGGCATTTTTTCTCCTTCCTTCTCCTTAACCAGGTCCAATCCACTAGCAAAGTAATCACCAACTTTGAAGAGAAAAAGATGCATCAGGAGTGAGTACCATCTAAAAGGCCTATCCACCCTTCCATTCTTGATTCCTATTAACCCTCCATAAATAGCATCAGCAATATAAGAGGCATAATCAAATGTAATTGCAAGAGAAGGATTCAAAATCTGAGCAATCATTAACAAGTAATGATTTAGCATATTTGCTTCAGCATCTTCTCTGAAAACTTGGAAGAGTGCCCAATACATTCCTTTGGCCCTCAAGGTGAACATACTTAATGAAAAGGGCTCTTGTGTGTTGGGTCCTACAACTGTTAACCCTCCTATTTTCACAAAAAATGCCTTGAGAGGCCCATTCCTAAGATGACTCCTCTGTGCACCGTAAATTTGGGCTAATGATGTGAAATTTATAGGTTCTAGAAAGTTTGTGAACTCATTAAGCCCAAATGTTGTCCTAAACTCTTCAGCATTAATTTCAACAATGGTTTTCCCATTTACATCCCGAATGCTTCTTGTGACTAGATCATAGTTGAGCGCAATTTGGGTCAGCAAGTCTGTATCCATAAATACCACTGGGACTACTAATTTCTGACATCTAATTGCCAGATACTATTTTATGGGACAAGAGAATTTCTCATTCCGAATCCAACTTTAAACAACCCCAACCCAGACAATCCAACCTGTGGGTCGCTCAACCAGTTACCCTTGTCATATAATCTTTCTCCTATCTTTAAACGGGGAGCCTTGGGCACTAACTCTTTTTCCTTTGAAGCTTGATTAGTTGACAACGTCAACTATTCTAAAAAATCATCACAGACACTCCTTCCTGAATAGTTAACTTTGCCAGAAAACTCTCTTTTAGGAGCCATTTTGAAAATGTAAAAAATGAATAGCACTCCTAAACAATTATGTGACGAATCAATTATCTTATCTAGAACACTACACAGGAATTGCTACATAAGAATATGAGAGAAACTGTTCTTTGCTTGAAGGAATTTTCTCTGCAACTGAACCGACTTGCTCTGTATCTGAAGAAAATAACTCTGCAACTGCTCTTCTGCAAAATCCTTTAAAAGATATCTTCACCTCGTTGATAGGAAATCAAATATTTGTACTCAGGGCCTTAACTACAACATTGATTCTGCATGCTTCGGCCATCCCTTTAAAATTGAATTCATACGAGAATTCATATTTTTCGCTCCAACGGGTCACAAAATTCCTGTAAGTGTTTCATTTTGCTCTTTCGCAACTTCACAAAGCATAACTATCGGGTAGCTTAGTCCTGCGAAATAGCACCGACCGTCCAATCAAAAGAAACTTGATCGAGCGTTAGATTGACTAACGACTTTGGCCCTGCACTGGGTCCCGCTTCTCTCTTGGCTATATGATACCACGTGGCGCCTGACCATTGACCGTGAAATTTCCTTTGCATTCCACTTGATATTGGCTGCCTGTCTTTCTTTTGTTCCATTGGTTCCACCTTGGTGGGCCCACACTTTATTCTTAGACCACGTGTCAACAGACATGTGGACGGCTCTCCTTCACTCTCGCTATTTTGTGGGGTATAACGAACGAGTATCTTACCCTTGCAAAATAGCACGGGCCGTCGGATCATCTTTTAAACTGATCGGCATTTAACCGTCTGAAAACACTTTTGGGAGGGGTGGGCCCGCTGACTCACTATGAATACCTGGCATCCAGTCACCTTCGGAGCTTACTTGTCACTTCTTCATTGGCTGAAAGGAAACCACAGGGCCCCAACAAACTCGTAACAGCTATATCCTCCAGGGCTACCATTATAAAACATGGATGACTCTCGTTCACTCTCACTATTTTGCGGGGTATAATGAATGAGCATCTTACCCTTGTGAAATAGCATGGGCCATCGGATCATCTTTTAAAATGATCTGCATTTAACCATTTGAAAAGGGTTTTGGGAGGGGTGGGCCTGCTGACTCACTATGAACACCTGGCGTCCAGTCACCTTCGGAGCTAACTTGTCACTTTTTCATTGGCCAAAAGGAAATGATGGGGCTCCAATAAGTTATTGACAGCTATACCTACCAAGTCATCTCCATCTGCGACCTGACTCACCTCTAGGGCCCGCCTTTTAGTCTTTAATCCTGACCCATTGACTGTTGTGACTTGTGCCACGTGCTACCATTTTACTTCCTGTCAACAACCAGCTGGACTGTCTATGTGGCATGCCATGTAGTTTTCGCAACTTTGGTGGTTTTAAAATACACGCAACTTCGCCTAGCGAAATAACGTGAGCCCTGGATCCATCCGCGAGATGCGAACTAGTTACTGGGCCCAACAACTTTAGGAGAAAAACATATAAGGCATAAATTTTTTGATTAATTAACATAACCGCCTAAGGAAACAACAAGGGGCAACACTTCCTACGACCCCACGACCCATTACTTAAGTGAATAAAGTAATGAAAGATTAGAAACGAGAGGGTTTAAAATGAACACAAGAGGATCTAAAATCAAAAACTCTTAAACCCCTGAGGTCTAGAACAAAGTCGAAGCATTTGAAACTGCATCCTATTCAAAATTTCAACAAAACATAGCCAATCATGGAAAAGAAAAGCCCATTTTTAATCAGTGATAACAGCGGCTTTGACTAGGGATGGTTGATCGCAAGGTCAACACAAGAAAACTCAGAAACTCTGGAGAAACAGACCAAAACACAGACCAAAACAGAAAAGTAGGAAAGGAACAAAATATGTACAAACAAAAGACCTACCATGCATGGACATTAAGAGAAATAATGCTTCAGGAATTGTCCATGCACTGGAAATTCCTGCATTTCATCATCCATATTCTTCAAGAAATATGAATCCTTACCATTTAAGTCACAGACCACAAAAGGGCCAATCCTTAGTGATTCAAATTTCTTATGCTTTCCCTTATCCTGTCCTTTTGCATTCCACTAAAGAACCATGTCATCAATTTGAAACTTCCTTAGTGATGTCCTTTTATCAAAAAGATACTTTGACTGCAACTGGATCTTCTGATTTCTCTTATGGGCAGAAGTCCTAAGCTCCTCCATTTCTACAATTTGGATCATTCTATTTTCCATTGGTTCAGTTACCTCCATGTCCTCATCTTGCAAAAACTTATACACTGGAAGAAGGTTATTTACTGGCAATCTGGCTTGGGCACCATAAACTAATTCAAAAGGTGACATTCCAATGGATTTCTTAATTGTTATTCTATCTGCCCACAGAGCTAACTTCAACTTTTGATCCCAAGATCTTTTATTCTCTTCTAGGATTTTCTTGATGATATTCAACAGGCTTTTATTGCTGGATTCTGCTTGTCCATTCCCCTGAGGGTGATAAGGTGAAGAGTATGACATGAGTATACTGTGACTAGTACAAAAGCCTACAAATTCTTCTGATCTAAAACACATGGCATTATCCATCACCAATTTTGCAGGTGTCCCAAATCTAGTTACAATATTATCCATTAAGAAATCAATGACAACTTTACTAGTAGCTCTTCTTGTAGGGATGGCTTCTATCCATTTGGTGAAATAATCAGTGGCCACTATGATCCATCCATGACCTCTCCTTGACTTTTCAACAATTTCTCCAATAAAATCAATGCCCCACTGGACAAAAGGAGCTTCTACAGAGACTAGATTTAGGGGTAAGGCTCCTTCATACTTGAGCTTGGATGAGAATCTCTGGCATGGGTCACATCTCCGAACATATGCATGGGTATCTTTAAATAAGGTGGGCCAAAAGTACCCAGCCCAGATTATCTTACCAACAGTAGTCTTAGCGGAATAGTGACCTCCACATACTCCATCATGCATTTCAGTCAACACCTGTTTAGCTTGAAATTCATCCAAACACATTAGTAACTCTCCATCTCTTTTTCTCTAGAAAAGATCACCCTGAATGAGCACATATTTTTGGGACTTAAGTTTCATAGTTCTTTTTTGATTATATGTCATTTCTTCTGGGAGTGTATCACCTCTCAAAATTTGGATTATCTCAGTGTACCAAGGTTGCCTCTCAATACTAGTGACAAAAGCATCTCTAACCTCAACATTGTGTATTTCTACATTCATGAGATTCGACTCAGTCATGAGCTTAGCCAAACCTAAACCTCTCACCAATTTGGTGATCTTTATCTCCAAGTTGAATTCCTGAATTCTATTAATCCATCTGCATCTCTTCCTAGTAACCTCAGACTGAGACAAAATATCTTTAACTGCAACATGTGGGACATAGGAAATGATGCTTGCATTCACTAAATATGGCCTAAAAGCCTTAACAATTTTAACTAGGGCATAAGCTTGTTTCTCCATGGTTTCATATTTTAGTTCTGTTGTCTGCAAAGACTTACTGTAGAAGGCTATGGGATGTTCATATCCTTCATTTTCCTTTTGTAGTAATACTATAGCCACCGTATGATATGAAGCAAAAGAAAATAGAGAGAAAGGCTTACTATAATCAGGGGATTTCAACACTGGTGCCTCCTGGATTGCCTTCTTAATCTCAGCAAAAGCTTTTGAAACTTCTTGATCCCAATGAAATTTTGTATCCTTCTTAAGCAATTTGACAATAGGCTTCACTATCTCTGCAAAGTTTGCAATGAATCTCCTGACAAAATTTACTTTACCTAAATAGGATTGGATACCTTTCACATTTTTAGGTTTAGACACCCTATTGATTGCTTCAATTCTCTCAAGGTCTTTTCTTACCCCCTCCTTAGAGACTATGTGTCCCAGTAACTTTCCTTCAGTGACCCCAAAATGAACATTTTTTGGGATTCAGTGATACACCAAATTCCAAGGCTTTATTGAACACCTTCTCTAGATGTCCACAATGATCATCAGCCCTTTTAGAGAAACAAGTTAGATCATCTTGATAAACCACCATGATGATGTTTATGAATTCTTTGAAAGCTACATCCATAGCTCTCTGAAATGTAGCTCCTACATTTTTTAATCCAAATGGCATTCTCACATATACATAAGTTCCCCATGGAGTAGTGAAAGTTGTTTTAAACTGTTCAGACTCTTTTACCAACACTTGATTATATCCTGAGAAACCATCCATCATGGATAAAAGATCACATCCTGTCACTCTCTGTAGCATGGCTTCCATATTTGGGGATGAGTAGTTATCTTTCAAGGAAGCAACATTTAAATTACTAAAATCTACACACAATCTGATGTCTCCATTCTTCTTCCTCACTAGGACCAAATTGGAGACCCATGAAGAATGTCTTATTGGTTTGATAATCCTCCCTTCTCTTAATTTGGTCAACTCCTGTTGCATTTTAGTTTCTAATAAAGGATTGATAGGCCTCTGTTTCTATCTGAAAGGCTTAGCATCCGGAAGTAAAGGAACTTCATGCTGAAAAAGATCTTGTCTATACGCCTTTAGGTCTTCATAAGACCAAGCAAAGACATGCTTATACCTTTTCAATAAATTAATAAGGTTAGTCCTAACATGAGGGGGTAGTTTCTTTCCAATATATACCAACTTAGGGGATGATTCTGTCCCCAGGTTTACCTCCTCTAACTCTTCCAACTTGGTGGTAGACTGCTGATGTAGATGACTAACATTATAACTAAACATGCTCTCCAGCTCCACCAGCCCTTTAGGTATTTCATTTGTTTCCAACTGGACCACATCATTTCCAAACACTGTCTCTCTATTGTCTACCACTTCCACCAATGCATTACAATCAATCTTTTGTCCATCATAATCACCAATACATTGGATAAACCTAAGAATGTCTTCATCATCAGCAAAAACTTGCCAATTGTACACATTATCAGGAATAGCAAGCCTAGATTTTATTTCCATAGTGGAAATATCGGTTAGCGTTGCATCATCATTTTTCAAAGCAACATTAGCTAGGAAATCTGCCATAATATTTTTTGCTTGCTCTATCCAATTAATAGAAAATGCATCAAAATGCTCAATAACATCCCAAACAGCATGCTTATACTGCTTTAATCTATCATTCTTGGATGCATATTTAGATCTCACCTGAGAAACAACCAATTCTGAATCCCCCATTACTTTCAATAGTTGGATTCCATGCCTTTTTGCAACTTCAAGTCCTAGTAACAGGGCTTCATACTCTGCAGTATTATTTGTGCACTAGAATGCCAATGAAAATGAGTACTTAAAAGTTATAGCTGATGGGGACACAAAAAGAACCCCTGCTCCTGATCCTTCTTTAGAGCAAGCTCCACCAAAATACATTTGCCACAACCCGTACTATTGTGCTTGTAGTTCAACCACAATAGGGTCGGTATTCTTCAATTGAGGTGAAATTGGTTGAAGTCTAAAGTTATCCAAATCTACATCGATCATACAGTTAAGCATACTAGGGTCTACATTTTCAATTATCCTAGGAGCTCGTGGCTCTCCGTATAATTTGACCTGATTAGCACTAATAGGAATGGTAGCATAAGATAAGTCCAGTTGAACATTTCCCTCTACTGCTGCTGCCCACTGCCTAGAAAGTAACATACCATAGTGGGGTTTAGTGTCAGTAACAATAACATCCATTTTGTAAGTGGCTTTAGGAAATGCTTCTATTTTTACTTCTACATCTTTCATTGTACCTATCACAGGTACTTCTCTGTTATCCATGGCATAGCATTTCCCATACATAGTGGTTATTGATAACCCTAATTCTTTCATAACACCATAGAGCATTACATTAGCAGCAGCTCCTGAATCTATCATGGAGTTTTTAATCAACCAGTTATTTACTAACAAGGTAACATAGAAGGGATCTACCTGAGAAGGCTCCTGAGTGATAGTGGTTCCAACATAAACCTCTGGGATTTGGAACTCTTGATCCTTTCCAATTTTGGCTGAATCGGTGGGTGATACTGTGTCACTATCAGATATACTAGAGATAAAGACAAAGCTACATCCTTATGTTCTTTAATCTTTAGTAATTCTACTAATGGAACAGTGACCTTCATTTGGGTTAAAGCTTGGGCCATGTCAAATGTAGAACCATTGCATTTTTTAGTATTAGCCCTAACTTTTTCTGTTTTGAATTGACTTCCCCTTTTTAATGTCTCTGCTCCTTGTACATCACCAACAATTTTATCATCTTTGCCTTTATGTACATCCTTAACTTATTCTCCCTTCTCTTGACCGACCTTAGGAACAGTAGTAGCACTACTTGATGCCCCCTTTTTTGTAACTTCCTTTGCAAACATAGAACCTGACTCACCCTGATCAGTGTCTCTCTTAGTGCTTCTCAGATTATAGTTATGTTTTACTTTGGCAATTACAGCCTTAGTGAGATTTCTAACTTCTTCCTCACTGGGCCTTCTAAGATGAACCTCTTCATCTTCAATTGTTACCACATTCAATGTAGGATACCAACCTAAGGCTAACTGTCCTTGCACTAACTTTTCATTATCTAGCACATCACTATATTCACTTTGCATAGATTCCTCATCACTTTCTATGATGGTTTCAAACATATTAATGTCAGGCTCTGCTTCTGGTCTCATAGATTCTTCAAGAGCCTGAGCCACTGCACACTGATGAGGGGAATGTGGTCCATCACAAGCAATACACCAAGGAGTATTTTATATATTGTGAACAGTTTTCCCTTTCAAGGGATCCAGTGTGTCTTGACTTTGGGTAATTTTGGGCTTCTCAATTTGGGGTTTACCATCCTTCCAATTGGTATTGTAGGGCATATCATGTAATCTAGGGGGTCTATCTTGCCAATTATAATGAGGTTTATCATTTTTGTTAACCTTGGCAGTCAAATCTTTCATAGCAGTAACCAATTTCTCTATTTTGTCATCCTCTTTAGCAACTTTATTAGGTTGCTGTTTGGTTTCTTGCCATAATCTACCATCTGTCCTTCTTCCTAATTTTCCAGATGCTTTTCTATTACTTTCTACATTTATGGAAATTCTAAAAGAATCTTTCAAGTTATAGGGATTTTTGTCTCTTAAGATATAGGCCATCTTGGAATCAAATGCATTGTAATATGTATTAAGACACATGTTATCATCTAGCCTCATCACTTGATACAATCTATGCATGGCTTTCTGGAATCTGGCATTGAAATCAGTGACCATTTCATTTTCAGATTTTCTAATATTGTTGAACTCATTTAGTATGAAACTCACATTAGTCTTGTCACCATATTGTTCTTGAAAGCAATTTTTAAAATCTTCCCATGAACCTATGCTATTGACTGGAAGACCTCTGTACCAATCTCTTGCATCATCAACTAGGGATTGAACAAACAGTTTCATAATAACATCTTCATCTACTATCTCATAATCATTTATTAGATCTCCAAAAGATTTTAGATGTTCCTTAGCACTAATTGCATTGTTCCCAGCAAATTTATGGAGTCTGTCTCTTAGCTCAGTGGGAACATGATTCAGATATCCTGGGATCCCATCAAAAAACAATTGTCTATATTGTTCTAGATTGATTGGCCTTCTTTGAAAAGGGGTAATAGCACTGTTATTTCCCATGGTCATTTTAGCTTTTGGGATTGGAGATTGAGGTGCTGGGGTGTATTGTTTATTCATAGGTAGTTGGCTTACTGAGGCAATATTAGCCTGTACTATAGGTTGAGCATTAACCTGAGGAAAGGAAATGTGTTAGGGATTAGGCTTGCTAAGATCTTCTGATGGGAATGTAATAGGGGGAGCCTTTAAGTAATTAATCTTTCTTTTAACTTCCTGATTCGCTGCTTCTAACTCAGCCTTTTCTAGTTCCATTTGGAGATCTTCCTTTTCCTTCCTCATCCTTTCCATCTCTCTCTCATGTGCTAGAATCCTATGAGAAATCTCTTCTGCAGTTTTAGATTCTATTCCATCATCTACCCATTTCTATTTTCCTTTATCTAAATTGGCTTTAGGAATCTGGGAGTCATTAAATACTTCCCTAGTTGGCTGGGCTACTAACTTACAAGCTTGTCTGGTTTTAGGGATTAGGATTTCCCTAATCACAGGGCCTTCCTCATCACTTTTTTCTTTTTCCTTAGCAAGCATTTCAAGATCAGCTATCTGTCTAAGAAGCCTATCTCTTTCCATTAATTTGTCTTTAACTTCCTTCTCCTTATTTGCCTCCTTTTGGGCTCTTAGGGAGATCAAATGATGAACTCTTTTATTTAAATCTTCAATCTCCTGAGACACTTTATCCTCATCAGGGAAGTTTTCTTCAGTGTCTGATGCATTAACTTGATCTATGTCAATCAGACTAATGTTCCCATCAATTGTCCTATGAACGGAGTGCCTAATTGCATTTGAACTGGTTCTATCTTTTGCAAAAACACTAATATGAGATAGATCTTGATTTAAAATAGGTGCATCATCAATATTTCCAAACAATCCCGAATGAAAACCTAAGATATCATGCTTTGAATCTCTGGAAGATGAATTAGACTTTGCATAAACAGGTCGGTCAAGCATCTTACCATTATTATTGTTTTTCTGCACCCAAGCAGCATTTGATGGCTCATGCAACATGGATCTCTTCTGGCCTCTCTGTGACTGTTCTGGCAGACCTTCTTGCAAAGTTTCATGAGGATGTTTCTTCATGAATGATCTTGTGTTTTTAGCTCCTTGCATCTCGCTTGTCTTCCTTTTATAAATACTTGCATCTCACAAGGACTGGTTCAAAAGTAATAGAGTCGCCACCCACAGAACTATGGGAATTATGAAAACAAGCAGTTTTTATCCACAAACACACAACAATTTTCTTTACAAACCTCAACACAGATCTGTGTTTATATCTTTATTGTAACTCTCCCTAGCAGAGTCGCCACTTTTGTTGTCTTCAAAATCTGATTCCCTTTAACATCCTTAGAATAATATGGTTAAACTCGGTGTAGAAGAGACATTAAAGATAAGGAAATTCTCAAGACAACATATGACAAGGTTTGATTGAACCTTCTACACTTTGGACTTACTCAAAGCCCAAGTGGGTATACCTTTGTGAATTAAATTCACACTTTCAAACATAAACCCACAACAAACCAGTCCAGAAAACTAGTGGATCTATTCACCTTGAAATCAACTGAAAACAAAGAATGGAAATTGTACTTAAATTCAGCATTTCAATCAACAAAGCATGCAATAAACAACTTCAATTAATACCAGTGCCTTATCCAAGGTCACAAAGTCTTCTAAACTCAAATAAGACTCCTCAAACAGAACATCTTTATGCCTCCCATCGGCTTGGTTTCTATTAATCCTTGTATATGCCTGACACCTACAAGAATTCAAGCATTCCTAATTAAGCTATGATCATCAAAATTCAAAGTCTCTTCCAAAGAGTTTACTGGTATGAGTGCTCCCTGCATCTTTAATTTCCCTCCTAAAGAGAAAAGCTAATGAACACTTCTACTAAAATTGCTTTGCAATTCCTTTCAAATAGAACAACCCCGGATTATTCAGAATGAAAATAGTAAACAAAATTGTAAACACACTTGAAGAAAACACAAAGCTTTAATCAAAATCGATGGTCTGTATATTGATATTCAGTTCAAGAAATATTACAAGAAATTTTGAGTATTCTCCATTAGACTTAGAAAAGCTTAGATAAATTTTTGCAGCATTTTCTGCAATTTTTTGTGATCTCTCTTCCTCTAGTCCTGGTATCCATTTATAACAACATGGATGCACAAAGCTTTGGACTTCTCGAGGAGAGTTTGTTACAATCATTTCTTTCAAAATAAAGAGGTTACAAGGTTTTCACAAAATAGTTACAAGCTCTTTTCAGCCTCTGCAGTTTCTTCAATAGGCTATTCGGTTGCAACCTCTTCTACCTTTTCAGGGGCGCTCTTGACTATTTCGGATCACGGGTGGCATATTTAGTTGTCCATTCACCATACACCTCTTCTATCAGCCATGAGAAATTAATCACTTTATCTTTAGTCTTAGTCAACCTTTTCCAAGAATTTCTCATTTTGTTGACTTCTGAATTGAGAAAACCATAATGTGACTTAATTTTCTCTATCTCTTGTATTGTCACAACAAAGAAAGAAGCATCATCAAGATCAATAATTCCTTTAACTCTTGCTGACAATTTAGCTTCTATCACCTTAAGCCACATTTGTTTGTCTTTTAACTGATTCAGGCTAGCAAAAACTCTTGGGAGCAACTCAAAAACTTGATCAGTGTACTCCTTCTTGCACAAATTAACCTTCCTATCCACATTATCCACCTCTGCTGCCAATTTTTCTAAGACTTTAGAGACCTTAGAAATGGATTTGACGATGGGATTGGCCCTTGCTTCATCACAGAATACACACATAAACTCTAAATCTTGCTCCCTAGGCCTCCATCTATCAAAAATAGGTGTCAAAATGGCCTTGTCTCTCCTGAGCTCATTCCATATATCCATAATTTTACCTACATTGTTGTAGAGAAATGAGGCATTTATTGTATCTAAAAAACAGGAAATTGTAGCTCTTACTCTCTCCTCATACTTCTTTGCATATAAGGCCTGAGCCTGTTTCAAATTTTCCAATTCTTGAGGATTAATTTCAATCATTTGAGAGCTGGAGGGTGCTGGAGATGGTGGAAACTCAATGATAGGGCTAGTAGGTGGAGGCCTTGCAGGAGAAGAGGAAATCATTAATGTTGAAGACTCACCTTGATGGTATTCTCTAGTCAACTGGCTCTGCAGCTTGGCAATGATCCTATCCTTACCTCGTACCTCCTCCTTGGCACTGTTATAGGCCTTCAAAACTGTTTCCAACTTAACTTGGAGGGCCTCTTTCTCTTTGGATTCCTTCTCTACTACTGCAACACTAAATTTTGCAGTTTCTAACAGAGTGCTAGTAGCCTCGACTACCCCTGTACTCTGCACTCTCTTCACCATCATTCCACCAAGGTAACTTGACCCTGGGGTGTCTTTTCTTTTCTTACTCTCATTTCTCTTGAGAGACCACATGATGATTTCAGCATTGTCCTTATTGAAAGTAATCCCCTCCATGGGTTTAGTCTCTTTTCTCACTGCATCTAGTACCAGGACGTCTACTATATCCCATTCGGGTAAGATAAGCACTCCAGCTTGTGCTACCATATCTCTTCCCTACTCAAGGGTGATGGTTTTGAATTCTTCCATCATCTCTTGCTTTATTTCCTCTTCCACCAGGGCTAGATCTTTATTGGGCTACTCAGCCTTTCTTGTTTCACATCTAGCATTATATTTATCTGGGTTGTTTCCATACAAACTGCATAAATGCTTCTGATGTGACAAAATTGTTATCAGCTAAAAAGGCACTACTTGCCTATTTTATCTCAGGATCCCACTCCTGGCCTTTGAATTCAGTGGTAGTGATATCCATTTCAGCAGCAATGGGTTCTTCTAACATTCCTTCCTCCACTTCATCATAAGTGTATGCAATTTCCCCTAAACTACCTAACTGTAGGAGTTGCTCAGCTGCTGCTTGCTCATTTTCTATATGGATAGGGGATTGGGATGGGGAATACAAAGGTGTATCTGATTGTACTTCTTTCCCCACCCTTTTCTTCTTTGGGCTTTCTTAGATGTCATCGACATCTTGTATCTTCCTCTTTCCTTTGGAGGTAGAGGGCTCCCATGTTGTAGGCATCAACACACTATAACTGGATTTCTTATGCAGTGTGTAATCACCAGGAGGGATTGCCTTGCTGGAAACTGACCTACTTAGGATCATTCTTGCCTTCTCAAGGTTGCTCTTGATTACAGCTTCCCTCTTCTCCTTCAGTGTCTGCATCACATCTTCAAAGAAAACAATCAAAAACTTTATTTTCTCTTGTAGTGGGAAAAAGCTAGACAATGGGTCATAGCTAGCATCAAATTGATGCACAAAATCCAAGGGTTTCTTATAAGCCACCCACTTTTCTTTCCTTAGCTCCTACTCATCTAGATCAAACTCATTTCTGATGAGGTCTTCAGGAAACTGGGATTGATGACGCCTACCTTTGCATGCTACCTTCTTCCTAAACATACCATTGAAGATGTCTTATGGATCAGCACACCTGGACACTGCAGTGGACATATGATAAGGATTGAGGAAATCCTCAAAGCAATTCTAGCCTCCCTTTGTTATTACAAATTGGTGGGCTATGGTAGCTATAGGGAAAATAGTCCCTTTACCCCTGCCTGTCAACTCTGCCTCTTGTGAGCCACCAATTTGTCTAAGGATCTCTGCGATTGCTACTTTGAGAGGGACCTGGTAAGGTAACAAAAATGGGGTGCCTCTGAAACCAAAAACTCTGAAAACTGTGGAGACAGGATACAAATAAATCTCACCCCAGTTATGAACAATTTTTATGTTCTCTGCGAATTCTTTTGCTCTTATAAATTCCAGAAGAACCTTGGGGATTCTTGGGTTCTCAGAGCAGAGGAGGATCCTTATTTTGGATGCAAAATATTTATCAAACTTCAAAAAAATGACATCCTCTCTATCCCATGACAACACAGTACTCCATAATTGTATTGGCATTTTTTCTCCTTCCTTCTCCTTAACTAGGTCCAGTCCACTGGCAAAGTAATCACCACCTTTGAAGAGAAAAAGATGCATCAGGAGTGAGTACCATCTAAAGGCATATCCACCTTTCCATTCTTGATTCCTATTAACCCTCCATGAATAGCATCAACAATATAAGAGGCATAATCAAATGTAATTGCAAGAGAAGGATTCAAAATCTGAGCAATCATTAACAAGTAATGATTCAGCATATTTGCTTTCATCTTCTCCAAAAACTTGGAAGAGTGCCCAATACATTCGTTTGGCCCTGAAGGTGAACATACTTAATGAAAAGGGCTCTTGTGTGTTGGGTCCTACAACTGTTAACCCTCCTATTTTCACAAAAAACGCCTTGAGAGGCCCATTCCTAAGATGACTCCTCTGTGCACCGTAAATTTGGGCTAATGATGTGAAATTTATAGGTTCTAGAAAGTTTGTGAACTCATTAAGCCCAAATGTTGTCCTAAAGTCTTCAGCATTAATTTCAACAATGGTTTTCCCATTTACATCCTGAATGCTTCTTGTGACTAGATCATAGTTGAGCGCAATTTGGGTCAGCAAGTCTGTATCCATAAATACCACTGGGACTACTAATTTCTGACATCTAATTGCCAGATACTGTTTTGCGGGGCAGGAGAATTTCTCATTCTGAATCCAACTTTAAACAACCCCAACCTAGACAATCCAATCTGTGGGTCTCTCAACTAGTTACCCTTGTCATATAATCCTTCTCCTATCTTTAAACAGGGAGCCTTGGGCACTAACTCTTTTGCCTTTGAAGCTTGATTAGTTGACAACGTCAACTGTTCTAAAAAATCATCACAGACACTCCTTCCTGAATAGTTAACTTTGCCAGAAAACTCTCTTTTAGGAGCCATTTTGAAAACGTAAAAAATGAATACCACTCCTAAACAATTATGTGACAAATCAATTATCTTATCTAGAACACTACACAGGAATTGCTACACAAGAATATGAGAGAAACTGTTCTTTGCTTGAAGGAATTTGCTCTGCAACTAAACCGACTTGCTCTGTATCTGAAGAAAATAACTCTGCAACTGCTCTTCTGCAAAATCCTTTAAAAGATATCTTCACCCGGTTGATAGGAAATCAAATATTTGTACTCAAGGCCTTAACTACAACATTGATTCTGCATGCTTCGACCTTCCCTTTAAAATTGAATTCATACGAGAATTCGTATTTTTCGCTCCAACGGGTCACAAAATTCTTGCAAGTGTTTCATTTTGCTCTTTCGCAACTTCACAAAGCATAACTATCGGGCAGCTTAGTCCTGCGAAATAGCGCCGACCATCTTATCAAAAGAAACTTGATCGAGCGTTAGATTGACTAACAACTTTGGCTCTGCGCTGGGTCCCACTTCTCTATTGGCTATATGATACCACGTGGCGCCTAACCATTGGCCGTGAAATTTCCTTTGCATTCCACTTGATACTGGCTGCGTGTCTTTCTTTTATTCCATTGGTTCCACCTTGGTGGGCCCACACTTTATTCTTAGACCACGTGTCAACAGACACATGGACGGCTCTCGTTCACTCTTGCTATTTTGCGGGGTATAACGAACGAGCATCTTACCCTTGCGAAATAGTGCGGGCCGTCGGATCATCTTTTAAACTGATCGGCATTTAACCGTTTGAAAATGCTTTTGGGAGGGGTGGGCCCGCTGACTCACTATAAATACCTGGCATCCAGTCACCTTTGGAGCTGACTTGTCACTTCTTCATTGGCCGAAAGGAAACCACAGGGCCCCAACAAACTCCTAATAGCTATATCCTCCAGGGCTACCATTATGACACATGGACGACTCTCGTTCACTCTCACTATTTCGCGGGGTATAAAGAACGAGCATCTTACCCTTGTGAAATACCGTGGGCCATCGGATCATCTTTTCAAATGATCGGCATTTAACCATCTGAAAAGGCTTTTGGGAGGGGTGGGCCCGCTGACTCACTATGAACACCTGGCGTCCACTCACCTTCGGAGCTGACTTCTCACTTTTTCATTGGCCAAAAGGAAATGATGGGGCTCCAATAAGTTATTGACAGCTGTACCTACCAAGTCATCTCCATCTACGACCTGACTCACCTCTAGGGCCCCCCTTTTAGTCTTTAATCCTGACCCACTGACTGTTGTGACTTGTGCCATGTGCTGCCATTTTACTCGCTATCAACAACCAGCTGGACCGTCTATGTGGCATGCCATGTGGTTTTCGCAACTTCGGTGGTTTTAAACTACGTGCAACTTTGCCTAGCGAAATAACATGAGCCGTGGATCCATCTGCAAGATGCGCACTAGTTACTGGGCCCAACAACTTTAGGAGAAAAACACATAAGGCATAAATTTTTTGATTAATTAACATAACCGCCTAGGCAAACAACAAGGGGGAACACTTCCTACGACCCCACGACCCATTACATAAGTGAATAAAGTAACAAAAGATTAGAAATGAGAGGGCTTAAAACAAACACAAGAGGATCTAAAATCAAAAACCCTTAAACCCCTGAGGTCTAGAACAAAGCCGAAGCATTTGAAACTGCACCCTATTCAAAATTTCAACAAAACATAGCCTATCATGGAAAAGAAAAGCCCATTTTTAATCAGTGATAACAGGTTAGAAGGTTTTATTTTTTGGCCAAGAATGCAATCAGATGTGAGGAAAAAAAATTTAGAGTGTGTGGTGTGTCAAAGAGAGAATGGTACAAGTTCAAATGTAGGCCTCTATACTCCTTTACCAATCCCTACCAAACCTTGGGATTTGGTTAGTATGGATTTTGTCTTAGGCCTTCCTAGAACTAAATCAGGTTATGACAGTGTCTATGTTGTGGTAGACCCATTTTCAAAGATGGCACACTTTTAACCATGCAAGGTTACACATGATTCTTCTAATATTGATAATTTATTCTTCAAGGAAATTTTTAGACTTTATGGGTTACCTTTGAGCATTATCTTGGACAAGGATTCTAAGTTTTTAGGACACTCGTGGAGAACTTTGTGGCTTAAGTTGGGCACTAACTTGTGTTTCTATTTTGATTATCACCCTCAATCTGATAGGCAGACTAAGGTAATAAATAGGTCCATTGGAAATTTGTTAAGGTGCTTGACCAAGGAGCATGAAACTACTTGGGATACCATTCTTCCAAAGGCAAAATTTTCCTATAACGACTCTGTGAATAGAAGTACAGGGTTAATTCCTTTCCAAATTGTGTATAGTACACATCCTAGGGGTATTCTTGAACTTAGAGATGTGTAGAATATT
Source organism: Cryptomeria japonica (assembly GCF_030272615.1). Classification (NCBI taxonomy): domain Eukaryota; kingdom Viridiplantae; phylum Streptophyta; class Pinopsida; order Cupressales; family Cupressaceae; genus Cryptomeria; species Cryptomeria japonica. Next base: position 669,141,921 of record NC_081407.1, on the reverse strand, counting down.
GATAGAAGAATTGCTCAGGTAGATGAATTTGTTGATGTCATGAAGGTTATACACCAACAAGTCAGAGATAAAATGATTCATACCTTTGAGAAATACAAGCAAGCAACATACCTCAAAAGGAGAGATGTTTAATTTAAAGTAGGAGATTTGGTGATGATCCATCTCAATAAAGAAGGACTCCCTAAGGATAAGTACACCAAGTTGCACATGAAGAAGATAGGTCCTTTTAAGGTCCTCAAACATTGTGGAAACACTTCACACAAAATAGATCTACCCATGGAAGTGGGACTATCATCTATATTTAATGTTTCCGATATATATGCATATAAGGCTGTTGTTAATGATGTTTGTGCTACAAGTCAATTTAATTCCTCTACTGCAGACATGATAGGAGGACTTCCCCCACAACCCAAACCTAAAATTGAGTGTTTTTTGGATCAAAGGGTCAACAAGCAAACTAGGAGTAAGACTTACTTGGAGTACCTAGTCAAATGGAAGAATCAACCATTAGAGAATTCTACATGGATGACTTATGAGGCCATTAAGAACACCAAAACTCACTTTATAGATATCCCAACTCAAGGGACTTGAGTTTCTTTTGGGCCTAGGAGTATGGTGAAAAGCACATTTCATTACACATCTATTTTCAAGAACATGGTGGTGTCTACAAGTTCATGTATGATTTAATAGTGGGTTGGATCAATCATCAACCTTGATATAATTGAATGCCTATTTGTATGATCAATAATCTCTTAGGTGGGCATATAAACCTAGAGGTCTATTAGGTCATGAAGTCTTGGAATTTGGATTTTTCAAAGTTAGTATGTCTAGGATGTTGTCTTAGGTGTTGGAGTAAATAATGACCTTGGATGTGTTTTCGTAATGTCTAGATGGTTAATAACCAGTGTTGTCCTAAATTGGAAAATGTTGCATTTGTTGTCAAGAAACTTTTCAAAGTTGCTGGTAGGATGCCAAATACTTCTCCAACATTCCTAACTATTCAAAAGTTGGTTATGGACATTGGAAAATGTTTATATTTGTGTGGACAACCGTAGGAAGGGCATCAAAAAATTTTGCCAAGTTTGGTGGAGAAAGTAAATAGAAAAAATTTGATATCGCCATACAAAAATTTTTTTCATACGATCCGTACAGAGCGTGAGAATTACTGATGAAGTTTTAATCTAGTTAGGAATAACTCTGAAACACCCTTCTAATTCATTTGATCTGACCTCTTGAAGTAAAGTTTAGTGGAAGTTACAAATGTTTGTTTTCTATAGGTTTGAAACCCTCCATTTTCAAGGGTTACAATGCAAATAAGACCCTAACTCGCAGTCTACTCATTGGGATCTAATGGCCATGGGTAGAATGCTAGTTAGGGAAATTTATTTTGAGATTCTAGAGGGCCGAGGTCAAAGGAGTTGGTTGGTATAGTACCACCAAGCCCTAGTCTAAACTGGTTGAGAGTTTAGATTAGATTAGATAAGTTTTATTGAGTATACAATGGACAATGATGAGATGATGATTTGAATTACTGAAATTGGGTACTTGAACGTAGGAGAAAATTTTCAAAAATTTGGAACCTTCTTGTGATCCCATTCTATATTCCTCTTTCCTTTGACTGGTCTAACCTAATCAATTAGGCTTGTAGCCAAGTAGGTGTTGAAGAGTGTAGGAATAGGGTATAAATCTAGTCTTTTCGAATCTGATAGTGGTCCCATAACGGTATCTGAAACCTAAATTTGTTTGAGGTTTTATTTAGTGTTATCTGGAGTAAAGTTCCAAAAGATAGTGAAATAGGGCTACTAATCGGTAGACTTGTACCGATAAACCTGTGAAACCTATACTGGTAAACCTATGAAACCTGTACTGGTAGACCTATACCTGTAGGCTTGTCTAGTCCTCAAAAGCCAATATTTTTCTTATGCTTCAAGATAACATTGTGGAAGATCTTGATAGGTCTTAGGAAGTGGTAGAAGTGTGTGTTAGCCGGTTGGTGGTCAGAAGTTGATTTCAAAATTGAGGTGTGAAACATAACTAGAAAAGAAGACCCAAGGCAAAGAAGACCAGAGTTGTGTAGGTGGGTTTATCACCCTACTATTGTCGACCTCTGCATCATGCTCCAAGAAATTTTATGATTGCCTCATCATTTTAGAAAACATCAAACTAGGCTTGTCCCTCAGGGTCCCAATCGATAAATTGTGGGTGAAGAGGAGGTAAAGGATCATGATTATGTTCAAGGTTATGAATAGGTTCAAGGGTATAAATAGAATCATAGTAATATATATCAATGAAATTGTTAGTCATTGATGGTACATTCCTTGTAAGACTATATTGTATTAGAATACTCCCCTACCTCACTCTATTTACCCTTAGTACTCAAGGTCTTATCTTTCTGTGTATCATACCCTAGACCAGGAACCTTACGTCCACCATCAGTTTTGATTGGTTCAAGTATAACTTTTTTGTGTAAACCAAGAGGACTGTGACCATCATAGCCATATCTTTTATTATTTTGAATCCATTTACATATTCCTCAATTGGTATTTTGACTTCATGTTCTACAATTTGTTCTTTCTTTGTATCTTCATCTTTATATAACCATATCAAGAGGTCCTCTTCTTCCATTTCATCATATAAAGCTCCCCATTTAAAAAAATAGTAAGTTTACAAACTATAGTAGTGGTGTCTGATGTGGTCTCAGTCATTTTTTGTTTTCCATAAGTGTGAGAGGAAAAAGGTATTTTTGCAATGCAAAGAGAATGAATCATAGAGTATTCCCCTAATCCATGGTATTTAACTTGTATTCTAATCTCAACTTCATTGGATTTGGAAGTGGATGCATTTAACGATTCAAGATCAATGTATGCTTGGGATGGAGGTGCTTGACGATTACTAGCAATGGTGGATCTAGTCATATAACTCAAATTGTTGCAATACATAGAAGGGTTTGGAAGTCCTAGTATAGTTACCTCAACATGGTTGTGCAGAAATTTGATACATTGATGGTAGGTAGAAGGAACAACTACATTGCATGGATCCAAGGCCTTCTGAGGAGAATTTTATAGGTCAAGGGGAGATCAAGGACTTGAAAAAGAACATCCTTTACCATAGGTCCCACTTTGATGGGCACTGTAATTGATCCCTTAGATGAGCATTCCTCATTATCATATACCTTTATTGTAATATTTTTCTTTGGATCAGCTACATTTTCATCAGACTCAAGCTCTCTAATCAATTTCAGAGTACAAATATTTAGAACTTCTCCTCTATCTATCAAAACTTATTTGGTCTTAACTCTATGGAAAAGGAATTCAATGTGTAAAGGCTCATTATGGGTTTGTTACATGGACAAGTCATCATTCTCAATAAAATTAAGGGTATGAGGGGAGGAGATATGTCCCACCTCAGCTTGAAATTGATCTACGTGTAGGTCTATAGGCATGGTAATGGTAGTGAGTTCTTTATCAAGGATATCTTTATGCTTAAGGAATAAGCATAGCAACTCAAGTATATAAATCTGTGCAGGTGTCTTCCCTAAATTCTCTATAAGGTTTTATTGCGAAGATAGTGTAGCAGGTATAGAATTAGAGCCCTTAAGAATAAATGTGCCTTTGTGGGTGGTAACATTGCAATTAGTTTCTTTTCCCTTTATGATAAAAGTGTTCACATGATTATTGACCTCACTAATGTTGTTTATGGTATAGTCATATTTAGCATTGGTATAGTTCACGCCATCACCAGATTTTGGGGCCTTCTTGTTACTACTTATCAAGTTGCCATTAGTTTTACATCCAAAGTCATTCTATATACTCTAGTCGGTTACTACTACCGAGATAATCAGTCGGTATGCACAGTCAAGTTGGTTATAGAAGAAAGTAGTCATAGAGCCCAGTATGCATCGAGCTGTCTACCGAGTATCTTTCCATGTTTACCAAGCAACAAAGAGGACACACTGAGTTGATATACACTGAGTGAAATGTGTTACCAAATTTATTGAACTTGGACATACATATGAAAATGTGTTACAAGATTGAGGAACATCTAACCATTATCACATTGGAAATTGCACTTAAAGATTGTGTATGATTTTGAGGTCATCTAACCAATGAAATAATTTGCATGGTTATTCATTCGATAAAATCATGTTTGTAAGACCGAAGCAATGAATGGATCACTGTCATAAGAGATCTATTTATACAGCATGAGTTAAGGATTAAAAAGGGTGTGTGCATGATTGTAAGAAGACTGTTACAGAGAAACAGAGGTCATCGAGAGGGTTTTCAAAGAACAGTTAAAGAACAGAGTAAACAGAAGGGTTTACCAAGTTACTATATGGGTTACCGAGGTATGCTATAAGCAAGGTAACTTATTCTGAGCACATAGAATCTGCTATAACATTCTAGATGTAAAGTTGCAGATATTTGTAATGATTTTATTGTAATATTTTGAAGTTGTAAGAGAAACCTCTAACAGGGTAAAAGACTCTAATCAAGTCTGTAAATTGTAAAGCCTTTAACCAAGTGCAGCATTTAGTTTAAGTGTTGTAAAATCCTTTAGCAAGGTAGATCTAATAGATCTTGATACTCCTAATAGGGCAAGCTATCAGAAATGGATAAACATGTAGCTCTAACCGAGCACCTTTATTATTGCAGTAGTGAAGTTGTGGGTGCCATCCCCACCGTAGTTTTTCTCTCTAACCAAGAGTTTCTGCATAACCAAAATATAAGTGTTATGGAATGAATCATGTATGATTGTTATTCATTTGTTTAAGATGTATGTTATGTTACAACACTTTTCAGTTTATGCATAATAGTAAAGATATTGTTGGAGAAAAGATTTGAAGTACTGATTCACCCCTCCCCTCTCAGTACATTAGCTTTCCATATTGGGCCTAACACTTCACTTTATCTGTGTCATGCTTAGAGAAAGGATTTTTGAATATCTCACGATTGGAGTTATGAGGAGTATGTCCATCAACTGAAATCTTTCCCTTATCAAGAAGGTCTTGTATCACATGTCGGATTTTATTACAACTAACAGTCTTATGACCCTTGTGTCTATGGTAATGGTAAAATTCATCATCATTCCACCATGGGGGTTTAACTTGAGGATTGTATTCCCTTATCTCTGGCAAGGTTATTAGATTGTTTTCAAGGAGCTCTTTTATTGCTGATTCGAGTGGTTGTCCCAGTGGTGTAAAATTTCGTTCAGGGAAGCTTTTTTTTTTTTTTTTCCTTTGTCTAAGGTTAAACCCTTAATGTTGTAAATAGGTGATGATGTTTTAACATTTTTCATGTCAATAACTTTGTCATTAACCATATTCTTATTCAGCCCAAAAGGGTGTTTTATGGTTTGAAATATATCCTTTATGATCTTTATCATCGTTTATCTTTATAGTGCCATCATCAATAAAGGTTTTTTCAATGTAGAATCCCATGTCTATGACCTCATCAAAGGTGTCCAAACACTTGAGGCAAAGTTCCATTTTCCTTGTTTAAATTTTTAAAAAAGAGGTCAACAAATTACTTATCAGGAATGTCATAAGGTTTTATTTTCATTAAATGTCTCAATCTCTGTAAAAATGATATGAAGGATTCTCCTTCTTTTTGTTTTGCATTGAAAAGGTCCGTCATGGTCACCTTATGTTCGGAGTTGTAAGCATAGTGCGAGACAAACTTATTAGCCAATTCTTGGAAATATTTTATAGTTAGAGGTAATAGATAGAACCATTCCATAGCACTTCCTCCAAGAGTGCGAGAAAATAGTCTCATGAGGTATGTTTTGTCTATTGCAAATTCTAAGGTACCAGTGCAAAATTATCTCAAGTGATCTCTATGGTCTCCTTTTCCTCTATACTTATCTAATTTTGGTATCTCCCAATAACTAGGAAAAGGTGGCATAAGAATAATCAAATCAAAAGGATAGGGACATATATCCTCAATGGAAAATTTATGTGATGATGACTTCTTATTCTTGAGAGTGTCTATTTCTTGTCTTGGTGCTCTTAATTCACTCAAAATGGGATCATTGGTAGGTGCATGTTTTAATGTTTTTATAGAAGTCTTGTATCCTTGTTGCAAGTAGAAAGGTATATGATCTTTTATACTCTCCTCATTGTTTGTCCTTGTATGTTTAGGTTCACTAACTCTTGGTTTGTCCTTAATAGTGAGCAATGATATGTCAAAATCAGGTGGCAATTTAATTCCCTCTTCGGCAAGGGCTTTGAAGTGTGTTTTGATCATGTTAAACCATGTCTTTAAGGAGTTTAGTAAATATGTGGTCATGAAATGCTTCATCATAGTATATTAAGTTATTTCTTCATCACTTATTTTACTAGTTTCACTAGTCACAACACTAATGTGTTCTTCTTCATCAAAATTAATAAGGTTATCTCCATCTTGAAATAGATTATTTTAAAATATTTTGATTCTCCAGTTAGGAGAGATAAGCGATTATTCTGATCTTTAACCTAAGGTTTATGGATATGATGATGAATGAGAGTCAAGGTATGATGAAAACCCTAATGTGCAAAGGGGAACTATATGATAAGTGAGATTTAGGATCCAAGTAATGATCAATGTAAAGATGCAATCTATGTGATATTACTGCTAAAGAATTGATGCAAAAAATGTGATCTATATGATCTAGGAAAGTGATGTGTAGCTAAACCTTAAATGGGATAAGAGGATGAATGAAGTTTGATGCAAGGAATAAGGATAGTCTAGGTCTGAAAATATTTTCAATTTGAGATTTGACTTGTGCTATGATGGATAGACAAAAGGATTAGTGATCAAAGAGAGGGCATGCTATGATAGGAGATGATGAATCCAAGAAGAAAACCAACTCAAAGAAACCGATAGGTTCCCTAACTCAAGTAAGATGCACCTCAAATGATAAGTGTGATTGATGATCTAAATTTGATGTTAGACCTAAGACAAGAAATTCTAAGTGCAAGCAATGTTTTTGGTTTTTTTTGGATTTTTTGGATTTTGGTATGCAAGTAATAATGAAATGCTAGGACCAATGATCAAATGACCTAAGGCACCTATGCAATTTTTAAGGTTATTCCCTAAAGGAATGATGGAAGGCTATGTAAAGATTATGGGTATGATCTAAGGGGATTATGCAAGGGTATAATCTAATGGTGGTATGCAAAGGCTTGATCTAAGGGTATTGTTCAAAGGTTTGATCTAGGGGGCTACATGCAAGGACTAGGTATAATTAAATGAGATATGAAAGGATGAAAGGTGCACCTAGGTGAAGACTATGCAAGGACCTAAAAGGAACAACATGCTAGAATGACGTGACTATGTGAGGACCTAAAAGATCAGAAATCAAAAAAAGATGTCTCAAGAGATTTGAAATGATTTTTTTGAGAAGACGGGTTCAATTTTTCAAGGATAATGTTGTTTTGCAATGTTTTTTATTTTGCGTGGATGGATACTTGAAAGTTTAGACCAAGGTTTTTGTAAAGTGTTTCAATTTCAAGTGTGGTGTTGATTGTGAAATTTTTTTGTTTGTTTTGCACACACTTAGAAAACACGACAAACAAAATGTTTATTTGAGTTTGAAATAAAAACACATTCAAGAACTATCATAAGGTTGGCCAGGATAATAGTTGTTGAATCTCACTTAGGAGGTTACCCCAAGCTACGCAATTCAGAGTGGATACTTAGATGTTTGACCCCACTAGCTCCACCCTCGACACTCACTTCTTCGGGGTAGCCAAGCACCAATCCACATGAAAACTCATCATGGCTCACTTTGTATCTTTACTAAGAACTGTAAGAATGTGAGCTGCTTCAGAGGTCTGACCTACTGTGTCAACAACTAGAAGGCTTTTGGCTTCTAACACAAAAGTTGTCTAGTAAGGGCATCCCTTCAAGAAGGATCTGGTGAATTTAATCATCACTATGCTATTCTAGCACTCGTTTCTTGCAACTTTTTCACAAGCATGTTTTATTATAGTGGCTCGAAAGAGCTTGGCTTTAGCCCGTTGCCACTTTGAGCTGTTCCCTCTCACCAATGCCTGTGCAAAGTGCTAGGAAAATCGGGAGGCACACCCACTTCTAAGGGTAAAAATAAAAAGAGCCCATTGCTCAAGATACAGAGGACACTGGTTAATTTTAAAGAACCAACTGAAGTGTGATCTAAGCTAAAAATCAAACAATCAGTTTCAAATCACAAATTCTTCGACATGCATCCTACATCAAATAACTTTAGTAGTTTCAAGATATGATCTTTGACACATGAGATTGGATGCCATAAGAGAAAATCTCCACAAGCCAAAATTTAAAAGATTAGCCTCCAAGATCAAAAAGCCAAACTAAAACTTAAGACCCACACCAAAGACAACTTAAAAACACTACCACACCAAAAAATAAAAATAAAACTCACTAACGAGAAAACTAAGAGACTTTAAAAAAAATACTAACCACCTAATTAAAAAAAAAGACATTAACAAATTAACAAACAAACAACACTCAGAACAAAACAACAAATCTAATTAAAAAACAATAAAATCTAAATAATAAAAACAAAATCTAAATCTAATTAATTAAATATATATAATCTAAAACAAAAATAAATAAATAAAATTAAAACAATCTAAATCAAATTAAGAAAAACAAAAAAATTCTAATTAACAAAACTAAACAAATATAAAAAAAATTAAATATTTTAACAAAAATTAAAAAAATCTAAACTCATGTAAATAACAAAGTTTAAAATCTAAACTAATTTTAATACTAATTAAAAATCTAAAGTAATTCTAAATACTAAAAAACTAGAACTACATGCTAATTACAAACTAAAACTAAAAAGAGATACGTAGAAACTTATAAAAATATCAAAACTTAAAACAAAAACAAAAATGTGTCACTTGAAACAAAAGAAACTTAAAAACATTTGCATTCAAAACAATTCATGCTCTCAAAATAGAAGATAAGCCATTGCCTAAACAAAACAGAAGTATTTGATGAACTTGTAGATGCTTGCTAAGTAATTATAAATGCCTGGAGCGTTTCTTTTTTCTTTTTAGAATTGGATGGTAAACAATACGTGGAGGGTTGTTTATTTTAATACCAAAATGTTATTAAAACTGCAAAACGAATCTGACAGATTTGGTCTGGCTTTTGAAATGTTATTATTAGCAGATTCTGAAATGTTTTCTGGGGCTGTCTAACAAGTTGGCTGAGAAAAAAAAATGTGTTCACACGATTTGCAGTGATTGCAGGATAGGCAGAAAATAAACTTGTTGAAATAACTATTGCAGGCAGTGTGAAACTATTTGTAAAAAACAATGGCAGGTAGGCATAGGGAATGATTGTTGATTGTAAACAGTTTTTTTGTTTTATTTTAAATAGATTTTCTATGGACGATTTCATGTTGTGGGATAAATATGGGATAATGTAAGATGAGTGGTAAATGAGAAATGGTAAGTGGTAGGAGGGGATATTAAAGGGTTTTATTAAATAAATAGAGAAATGTATATAAGGTGAATGCATGAAGGCGTATAAATGAATATGATATCATGTTTTATTTAATAAATTAAATAGATAAATGATAAGATATTAATAATAATATAATGAAAGATGGAAATTATGAATGATGAATTATGGAGAAATAATAGTATAATAATAAGGATTTGCCCGATGTTCAGAGAAATTTGCAATTAAATGAGGACAAATTAATGAAAATTTTTGTATCTACAAGTTTTTTCTTTTTTTTGTTAAAAGTGGATATACTACTAAATTATATTAATTTATTTTTTAATCTTTTACAAGGTGTCTAGTTCAATGAGCATTGAAGAGAAAGAACTAGTAAGAAAACTCTTCAGTATTGCTCCAAAATCATCAAGCCTACCTACCCATTACAAAGAGGCCACCTAGGCACATTCCACAATACCCATCCCCTTATTACATAATCTTTCCATTAAATAGAAAAGAAGCTACCAAAAAAGGCATACAAGAAGATAACACCAACATAATATTTATTTCAGATTAGTGTGAAGAACAACAACCAATTACACTGTAGAACAACAAAAAAGCAACAAAGAACAATTCTCCAAACTATTTATTAGTATGAGACAGAGAACAAGAAATGAGATCACTGCAAGTGAGCCTGCCAAAATGAGAACCATGAGCAAACAAAAGATAATCCAGATAAGAAAGAGAAAAGGATGTTGGAAACCCGATGGAACCAAAATGAGACCAAGCCAAAAGATCGCCCATAAAAAGAGCCAAGCAAGCAAAAGAGAAACAAGAAACCACCGCATATACCATATAACCTGCAATGTCCAAGAACCCAGAGATAACCACCACCTTCCAAGCCTCAAAAAATTCATTTGGATGAAGCAGATTGCACCCCCACCCACAAATCTCATCTTAACAAATGTGTAAGACAACCAATAGATGCGAACATGAAGAGGAAAAAAAGTAATAAGGATAAAGAGAAACTCAGCCCATATATAACCCAAGCCCGGTGAGAGAGAATATCATAATGACAACACCATGAAGCGAAACACAACATTGCACAAAAAATACAATAACCATCTCACCCAAACATAATTACCAAGCTCACGATCCAAAGGAATGATCAATCAACAAAGCTAAAAATAACATCCAAACATAATTACCCAATCAAGCAACCAAGTTGCAAACCATGATAAAGATAAATGCCAGAGAAACAATAATGATTGATGAAAAAAGTTAAGCAAAGAAGCCCATGATCAGTGATCAATCAAAAAGCATAAAGAGCACATCCCAACATGATTATCAAGTCAATCACCCAAACTGCAAACCATTATAGAGAGTAATGCCAAAGAATAGTAATGATTGACTGAATAAGGGTGTGTGAGAACATCATAAACCAGTAAATGTCCAAATAAGCCCAATCAGTCTGACAAGAGACATATCACACGAAAGAAACTCCATCACCATCCCTGTTCGTAAAGAAAATACTTACCATGTATGTCATCAGCAAAAGTGTTACCACAAGATGAGACAACACCCTCCCTAATGTAATACACATAAGAACATCCATGGCAAACAAGGTATGTGATGAAAGCATCAGACCACAAACCAACATAAAGGATACCACCAATCCAAAGAAATGAATCAACCAGGCAAAGTTCAGATTATACATCGAGAATAACAAGAAAAAACATGCCAGACCTAATCAAACAAGAGGCCCCTAAGCCCGAATTGTTTACCATAGAAGACTAAAAGATAATTCTAATGCAAGAAGAGGGAATATCCATAGGGGAGACTTCCAAAAATTCCATGGCCTCAACTGCAGTCTTATTAGCAAGAAAATCAGCAATACAATTAATTTCCCTATAACAATGAGAAATAGTAAAGGAAGTAAAATACTTTAATTGAGAAAGAATTTGGTCTAAAATGTATTGTAAGTGCCAGGAGACACATTTCTTATTAGAGACCAAATAGAAAACCAACATTGAATCCCCTTCAATGACATTATCCTTAATGCTCAGAGAAATAGATAAATCTAGACCAAATGATAAAGCATGAAATTCAACAGAATTGTTAGAACCAACACCAATAAATTTATAAGCAACTTTGGTAATCTTTGAATTATGATAATAAAAAAAGCACAACTCTGATCCCAGATTTACCTAGATTACCCTTGGTAGCCCCACCAAAATTTAATTTAAAAGACAATTATGGAGGAGAAGACCATTTAGAAAGCCTACGCTTGACAAGAGAGGATAAACCTAATGATACAACCCCATGAGAGGGAATGACTCGAAGAGCCTCCCATTTCCATGTCACCCAATTATCCCAGTGGGAAAAGGAACACACATGTTCCAATTTTTTATAAATATAAGAAAGCACCACTTTAGAAATGGAAGATTGAATCCTATCAAGGACATCCATCAATGAAGTATATTTATGCTTGAAAATCCTAGAGTTCCTCTCAAACCAGATATTCCAAATAATAATAGACGGAGCCACAATCTAGAGACAAGAGTAAAATGAAGATGAGTACAACAAAGGCCAAGTCAAAAAGTGAGATAGTAAATTAGGACCAATAGCAGAAGACCATTCAAGCATACCAAACAACCAATACTAGCAATCCAAAGAAAATGGACAATACAAAAACACACGATCCATGGATTCCATGAAGAAGCCACAAAACACACAAGGAAACACCACTATAATCTCAAGCCTATCTAGTCTCATCCCTCTAAGAACTCTATCTTGAACTACAAGCCAAGGAAAGGAACTAGCTTTAGGAAGACAAGATGAATGCCAAAAGAGTTGACAAGGCCAAGAGGAGATAGAAGAGGAATGAGAAAAAACCTTGTACTCCTCCTTTATTGTATAAGAACCTGAAGCATTTCTAGTTCAAATCAAAACATCCTCACTATCCTGAAATACTAGCAATCTCTTCTCAAAGCTCCTATAAATTTTTAGATACTTGATCAATCCCAAAGACACTGAGAGGGTGGGGGGGTGAATTAGTGTCTTACCGGTAAATAGAAGATTTAAATTTGTTTGCAACTTTATAACCTAAATTAATCTACTAGTAAATAAATAATAATGTAGAAAAGAGAAACAAAAATATAACCATCAATGCACACCATAACACAAATATTTTTGGCGAGGAAAACCGGCAAGGGAAAAACCTCGACGGGATTTGTGACCCAAAATATTTACTCACTAGCCAATAAGAATAAATATTACTTATATGATAGAGGCCTACACATGCAGGAAGGAAAACAACCTAGAGCTCACTGCTAAAAAATGGAGTCCCACTGACTACAATTGGATGTTTAAATCCAATGATAATGTACTACTCAAAATAGCATCTGCAATGTTGAATTCAGTATCGGTTTAAGCTCTATCATACACCTCTGCCATAAACCTTGCTTCGCTCTACTCTTCTCTTATTCGCTCAAAAAATAATTACATCATAATGAATATACACTTATTCGCTTTCATATATCACTTGCATTCATTACCTAATTACATATTGTTTCTTACAAAATGATCTACAAGATCTCATACATATATGAGTCTTTACAATACATCATGTCGGCTATACAAATAATATTATAATACAAAATAATATAATTTCCATGTCGGCTAAGAGTGTGGGTAAGATCTTCTATCAGTGTAGGTTGGATGTCGATGAGAATAGACTTGTAGTGCCTGTTGATGCTGCTAGATGATGTATGTTGCTAGTGTAACCTATAAACTATGTTACCAGTTGGTGGCCATCAATGATAACATCAACTATTCTCATCTGAGTGTATAATGCCAACAATATCCCCCTTTGGCATTGATGTGACACTCATGAGAAAAATCCAAAAGTTGATATCTAAAACTAAAGTCAAAAATTGAATGTGCTCCCCCTAAGAAAATGATCCCTTCTATACATTTTTCTCCCACACTATTACTACTCCTTTGACATTGTAGGATTTTGCCAAGATCAAGGGCACAATGAAAAGCATAAAAAGAGAGACAATAGAATGACAAGAACAAACTGTATTCTCATCAATATGCAAATGATCAATTGGATTAACCAATACAATGAATATAGGCCTGCTTATATAGGCAAGACCATATGGATGTATGAGCACACAATTATGACATGTGGCTCAATGAGAAACAAGGGTAGGTAAGAAATAATAAGGGTAGATAGGAGAAATAATATAATATTCCACAAGAGGTGGATGACCCATCGAATGTGGAATGTAACAGCAAAATAAGACCACAAAAGGTGGAATTTCTCCTACAAGCTCTATCCCTATGTGCACACTTCCCTAACTGTCTCAAATCCAAACTAGGAAGAGATGCATTATCCTAAGTTAACTTAAGTAAAGTGTAATAATATCCATGATGAATAATTATTTACACCAACACCCCCCCTTAAGTGCAACTGAGGGGAATGAAGACTCAAGTCAACAATGCAAAATTGGTCCTGGCTACTAGGCCATGATAGGTACCCATGTACAATATACAAATGCAAGCAAAACAATGCAATGCAATCTCTCAGAAACGAAGAAAGGAGAAAACCCAGTGGGAAAAAACTCCCCCCCAAAAGAGAGATGAATGTACAAAAGACTCTCAAAGAAGAAGGACAAAAATTCAAAGAGGTAAAAGTCCCCCCCTATAAGAGAGGAAGGAGAAGTCAGCTGACCCCCCCTAATGACACATCCCGCACCCCCAACAGAGCTTGCAACTGCTGGAACTTACTCTCGGTGAAAGGTTTGGTGAATATGTCAGCAACCTACTCTGCTATAGGATAATACTACAAATCAATGACCTGCTCTTGGATGAGCTCTCGGATATAGTGCATATGAATCTTGATGTGTTTGGTCTACTGGTGCTGGACCGAATTCCTTGAGATTGCAATAGCACTCTGATTGTCACAATGTAGAACTGTCAACTGTGGAGTGGTGAAACCAAACTTTGTGAGAATCTAGTGAAGCCAAATGGTCTCAATCGCTGTGTTAACAGCACCTCGATACTCAACCTCAATCGAAGAGAGAGCAATAGAATGTTGCTTCTTGCTCTGCCAACAAATGGGGCCTAAACCAAGGTGAAAACTGTAACTGGAAGTAGACTTACAATCATCAAGATCGCCAGCCCAATCAGAGTCTATGTAACCAACCAAGCGAAGCCCTGTGCCTACTGCATAGTGAATCCCATAGTGATGTGTACCCTAGATGTAATGAAGGATGCATTTGGTGGCTTTCCAATGAAGCTCATGTGGTTCCTGCATGAAGCAGGAAACCATGCCAACTACAAATGAAATATCAGGGCGTGTATGAGTCAAGTAGATTAGACTACCCACAAGCTGACAATACAAAGTGGCATCAACTGGTGGAGAAGAACACTGAGCCTCAAGCTTGACTCCTAAAAGAAAGGGAGTTGGAGCAGGCTTACAATCAGCCATATGAAAGCATGCAAGTAGATTAAGAGCATACTTGGGCTGTGATAGTGTAATCCCTGAAGGTGATTGTGAAATCTCTATCCCGAGAAAGTAGTGCAAAAGACCCAAGTCAGTCATAGAAAATCTGTCATGCAAAGAAGATTTGACCCTGCTAATGATGGATGAAGTACTCCCTATAATGATCAAGTCATCAACATAGAGCACAAGTATCAAGTGAGAGTCATCCTATCACAAAATGTAGACAGTTGGATCGGAATGACACCTGGTGAACCCTGCGGAGAGAAGAAAGGAATCCATCTTAGCATACCAAGCCCTGGGGGCCTGCTTAAGGCCATAGAGAGATTTCCTTAGTCTACAAACCAAGGAAGTATCCTGGATGAAACCCTGTGGCTGCTCCATATAAATCTCTTCATCAAGATCACCATGAAGAAAAGCACTCTTCACATCCATCTGATGTATAGACCAACCATGAGTTGCAACAATAGCAAGTGTCAAACGAATGGAGTTCATCTTGGCTATGGGTACAAAGGTCTCAGTCTAGTCAACACCTGCAACCTGAGAGAAACCTTTCACAACAAGCCAAGCCTTATACTTATCCACACTACCATCCGCTGCAAACTTGGTCCAATAGATCCACTTACATCAAACCATCTTTCTCCCCTTAGGGAGATGGACTAAATCCCATGTGTTGTTCCTCATCAAGGAATTATACTCTTCCTCCATAGCTTGGTCCCACTCAGGAACCCCTAATGCTTCCCTAAATGTCTATGGATCGGAAGCGGTAGCAATGAATGCATGTGGAAGATCTTGATGTTGTGATCGAGTTCCCCATGTATCTGAAGGATCCCCAACAAGAGAACCCATAGACTCAAGTGTCTGTCGAGCCCAACAAGGTCTAGGTGGAGGTGGAGAACGAGGCTCCTCAACTGCAAGTGGACCCTACAGAGGTGTAACCCTGCGAGTCAGAGTTGAAGGAGTCTCATCATCTGAATCACTAACATCACTATCCACAATGGAGGAAGGTGGAGGAGGTAGAGAGGCTAAGCTAGGAGAGCTTTCCTCCAAGTGAACACTCCTCTCAATGAACACCTCATGTGTCTCAGGATCCATCAATCTATATGCCTTAACACCCTCAGGATATCCAACAAATATGCAGGGTCGACTCTGTGGTTCCAATGCCTTGCGTTTTTGCGGAGGTATGCGAGCCCATGCTGGACACCCAAAGACTCTGAAATGTCTCACAATTGGTTTCCTACCAGCCCAAGCTTCAAAAGGAGTAATACCTTGTAAAGCTTTGTGAGGAACCCGATTTTGGATGTGTGTGGCACAACTCATAGCCTCGGCCCAAAAGGCGGGATCAAGAGAATGTCCATGTATCATACAGCTAGCCATTTCTTTGAGAGTTCTATTCTTGTGTTCTGCAACCCCCTTCTGCTGTGGAGTGTATGCTACAAAATGCTGAAGATCAATCCCCTCAAATGTACAAAAATCCTCAAGTCTTTTGTTCACATATTCCCTTCCATTATCTGTGCGAAAAATCTTGACCACTTTCCCTGATTGCTTCCCCACATGAGTCTTGAAGTCCTGAAATCTATCAAATACTTCACTCTTATGAATGAGAAAGTAGACCCAAGTGAAGCGGGAGTAGTCATCAATGAAGGTGAGAACATAGCGGGCCTTACTAAATGAAGGTGGTGGAAATGGACCTGCTACATCGCTGTGAACAAGTTGAAGAACTTCCAAAGCTCTCCAAGCTTTCCCCTTATCAAACTTCTCTTCAGGATGCTTGCCCATGGAACAACCTGAACATACACCCTCTGAAAAACTAATTCGAGGTAGACCTATGACCATATCTTTAGTGCTGAGCTACTGAAGATAGCGGTAGTTGAGGTGACCAAACCACTCATACCATAGCTTACTTTCTGAATTTGAACGAGTAAGCAAGGCCCTAGAAGGTGAACTTGGCACAAAGTGGGAGAATGAATAAAGCCTTGAGTTGTCATTGACTTGTCCCACTGCTACCAAGGCATCATCATCAAGTTCCTTTACCACAACTAAATCTGGTGTAAACTCAACCTTTTTCCCATTTCCATAGTGAGTGATTTGGTAGATAGAGAGAAGGTTGGTAGACAAGTTAGGAACATAGAGAACATTCTCAAATGTTCCATCATCCATGTCAACTGAACCTTTCCCTTCAACCTCTACTTATGTATCATCACCTATGTAAATGTGAGGTACCTTAGATGGCTCCAATGAAGAAAATTGCTCCTTTGTAGAACCCATGTGATATGAGGCACCCGAGTCAAGTATCCATTGCTGTGAAGAACCTGTTGTAGCCACAAATGCTTGCCCTTTTCCCTTAGACTGTGAGGAAGAGGAAGGAGATGAATCCTTCTTTGTGTAGGCGGATGGCAAGTTGATGTTGTTTTTCTTAAGAAGATTAGTTAACTCATCAACTTGCTTTGCGTGGCATCGATGCTCATCATGACCATACTTCTTGCAATATGCACAAGTTGGTTTATCCTTCTTAGGTGTTTTCTCCTTCTTGGAAGAGGATGAAAAATCACCTTGTGATGGAGAGGACGATTGTCCTTTTTCTTGTTGTGGCTTAGACTTAGAGTGCTTCTTCTTCTTGTTGGAATCTTTGCCTTGACTTCCTTGATTCCCTTGATTAGCCACCAAAGCCTTGGACTTTGAAGACTTGAGAAGTCCCATGTTAAACAACTTAGATTGTTCCAATATTAACATTTCTGTGAAAGCATCAAATGAAGGCATAACATAGGAACTCCCCACTATCAAACGATGAGTTTGGAAGCTAGACACAAATGTTGCACATTCTGGTGCAAGCTTGTCCAACAAGTTGAATATCAACTGAGCATCCTTTTTGTCGATTCCACAATCCTTAAGCTTTGCTCTTAGCTCATTTCTTTGGTGACATAATCTTGGATTGTATCGAAACTCTTGGGATCCAAGTTGGTGAGCTCATTGTCAATCTGACAGCCTCTGATTTTATCAACTTGACCATACAATTTTTGAAACATATCCCAAGCCTCTTTGATTGTTTTACACTTCTCAATGTGAAAAATGAGGTCATCTGATACATACTTGCACAAAGTTCCAAGAGCCATGCAATTCTTTGTTAGCCATTCTAATTGAGCATTTGGATCAGCCTTAGGATCAGGTGGTGTTGTTATTGTTCCATCTATGTAATGTCTGAGACCCTTTTCCTTTAATTTGCTCCATACTTTAATTTTTCATGATGCACAATTATGTGGAGTTAAAGGTGGAAATTTATTAGAACTCATTGCAACAAAAATGGAAAGAGCACAAAGAGAGGCACAATCACACAAGAAACCCCCCCAAATTCACTCAATCAAAGAACCCCCCCCCCCCCAAAAGTGATGATTTGGCACTTTATAATTAGTGCGTATACAATGGGCCACTTGCAAAAGATGGCAAAGTGGACTTTTGATTACAATTTTACAACTGTCTCATTAAGGCCAAAAGAGACTCAAACTGATAATGCAAGATATCTAAACTAAAATCCAAGCACATTACAAGCACCTAATAGGCCAAATAAGACCAATGTCTAGAAGTACAATTTCCACACAAAATCTTTGAAATTTGATCATAGATTATGAAAGTAGACAACAAAAATGCACTTTAAAAAAATATGGCACCTGAAAAGGAGGTTGTATGAGCTCAAACGAGGCCTTTGAAGTTTCAGAATTGAGGATTGGACAAGTACAATTGAGAGAATCCAAAGATTCTGAAAAACTTGTGCACCAAAACTAGAAAATAACCACACCACTATGAAGATCACGAAAATTTAGCCCATTTCAAAATAAATTGCACCAAAAAAGGAGCAAAAATGAGCAAGATATGGCCTTTCAAAGTTGGACTGCAAAACTGAAAAGCTCAATGGAAAAGGGGTCAAAAAAAGTTGCTGATGTGGCACTGACATCAGCAATTTACTGTCTTAAATTTGATGGCCGTATGACCGTCATGAAAACTTCACCTCCCTGTTGACTGGGCGTCCGTACCGTATGGACTGATGACTGGGTGCGGTGACTGTGCAACTGACTATGCGTATGAATGAATGACGTGGATCTGTGACTGGGTGTACAATGTTGACTGCGGGCCAGTGGCTGCCTCCCACATGGCGGGCGTGGGTCTGCCTGTTTATAGTCATCGACGGAGAGAAGGTGTCACCAAAGAAGGATATTCTAGCGAGCCGGGAGCCAAGGTCACTGGAGGTGGAGGGAGTTGCCAAAGAGTGTGGGCGGTGGTCGGTGTCGTCGGAGGCGGGAGCTGGTGGAGCTGGAGAGTGGGGCCGGAAGCCAAGGCGGTGGGCAAAGCGAGGCAACGGCGGGAGCAAGTACGCAGTGGCAGCTCCGATAGCACCTGCAACAAAGGTACGACCCTGCAACGCAGGGTACTCTGGACCCCCAAAACAACCAAAAAAAAAAAATTTTTTAATTTTTTTTTAATTTTTTTTTTCTTCGAATTTTTTCAAAAAAAATTTTGATCGCCCTTTTTTCCTAAAATTTTCGCTTTTTTTTTTTTGAAAAAATAATTACAAATTTTCGAAATTCGTACAATAATAGCCAAAATGGGGAAAAAAAATTTCTCACCAAAATAGGTCGACTTTATAGTCGAAATTTATGGAAACAGCCTCCCAGATTCAACGGTGATGTCCAAATCGCTGTACGACACCCCAAAAAAATGAAGATCCCCAAATCTGAAAATAGAAGCCTCCAAAATGTCTCCAAAAAACTAATCAATGAAGCCCCAATGGCTCTGATACCATGTAGGATTTTGCCAAGATCAAGGGCACAATGAAAAGCATAAAAAGAGAGACAATAGAATGACAAGAACAAACTATATTCTCATCAATATGCAAATGATCAACTAGATTAACCAATATAATGAATATAGGCCTGCTTATATAGGCAAGGCCATATGGATGTACGAGCACACAATTATGACATGTGGCTCAATGAGAAACAAGGGTAGGTAAGAAATACTAGGGGTAGGTAGGAGAAATAATATAATATTCCACAAGAGGTGGATGACCCACCGAATGTGGAATGTAATAGCAAAATAAGATGACAAAAGGTGGAATTTCTCCTACAAGCTCTATCCGTATGTGCACACTTCCCTAAGTGTCTCAAATCCAAACTATGAAGAGATGCATTATCCTAAGTTAACTTAAGTAAAGTGTAATAATATCCATGATGAATAATTATTTACACCAACAGACATCAATGATAAAGGATGTCAAAAGGAATCAAAGAGTTCAGAATTTTACGTCAAAACCTGCAACCGGTTATGTACAATTTGAAAGATATCTGCTACAACCAGGTTAAGACTTTGCATAAATTTAGTGTTGTTAGAAATAATGATTTCAGTCTGTCTAATCATCCCGGTCAGATAATGCATCTTTGCTCTGGTGATCTTTCTCCTTGAATGGTTTCTTTAGATAGTTCAATCCACTATGTTAGAAGGTTGTCCAATCTAGGACCAATTTTATTTTTCAGCTTCCAAGCCTTCATTCTTATCCTTGCTTTTCCCTTTCCTAATTTTTCATTTTTTTCTTCAAAAATTGTCATTTCTTGATCCAAAAATGAAGCAAGTTCTGAAGAACCTACCATGTTATCTGCTATATCATCAATATCCTTTTGAGTTTTCTTTATCTCCTCATCAATATCCTCTGTTAGGTGGTGAGGCTTGCATGCTTCCTTATACAATTCTTTATATTCCAAAATAGTGAATTTAAGTGTCGGTAATAAAGAATCAATATGCTCAGTACAGTCTTTAATAGTCTTATCAAAGAATTCACTTTTCTCCTTATTCACCCTTTCCTTAATAGTCTCTTCATTAATTTTATCTACATTTAGAATATTTGAAGCAATGAATTTGGACAATGTGTCCAATTTACCTAGAGATTTAGAAATATGATCTATTTTACAATCCGGTGCAATCAATTTCAAAATAGGTAAAGTATCATCAATGGCCTTAAATGCTAAGGAATTGCATTCAATGATCTTCTTTATGGAATATAAAAGTACATCTGTCACATTAGTAGGTTTGTAATTCACGGTGGAGGTGTTAGGCGGAGTGTGAGATTCTGCAGTTGGTTTGTTCTCATCTCCAGATTCCTTAACTACTTCTGCTATCTTGCTTCCATCTTTGACCTTTTCTTTATTCATTGTTTCTTCCTTATTCTCACTCTTCTTTTTCAACTTTATTTTCCTCCTTACTGTCTACCTTGTTGACTGTCGATTCGGCTACACTTTGTTCTTGTCCCTTTTCTGCTACTGCTTTTTCTTGTCCTTCTGTCAGTTTCTCAATGTTGAGTTGAGTATCATCAGGGATGGTTTCAGATTTCTTAACATCAGCTGGTATCTCAATATTCAACTGAGAGTCAACAGTGTTGACCAATGACTTAGATATCTCAATATTTGTACTTTTATCTTTCTTTACCTTTGTAGTTTCCTTATCCAATACAATATCAAAGTCCTGAGTGTCCACATTCATAGTAAAAAGAATGTCAGACTCCGGATTAGTCTCATCTTTTGTCATTTCCTCTGCCTTTTCTTCTAGTTGATTATCAGTTTGTGCCTATTCCTCTACATTTATTGGTGGGTTGTCCTATTCCGGTGGAGGAAGATTATCCTTGACCATGATATTAGGTACACTTCCAATTTTCCCTTTACCTTCATCTTTATGATATACTTTGGTAAATGACTTGTCCATTTTCTATCTATCCTTCACTTATTTCTTCTCTCTTTCAACAAAAAATATATCCCCCTTATATGTCGTCTCATGTACAATTTCCTTAACTCTTCCTACCATAAGGCTAACCTGTCGGTGACCACTCACAAAAACTGTTCTATTTGCCTCTGATATTAAATCATCAATTTTCTACTTGGAATTAACAGGATGCACAGTAAGTAGAGATTCTACCTTTAATTTTTTGTCTAACTCCATTACAGACATTCTCTTAGCTTCTAATCTCAAGTATAAATCATTAGGTAGATCATATACAACTTCAATAAGAACTTTCTTATAGATATCAAGATATTAAATAATACTTTGTTCTATAGTTTCCTTATCTGAATCCTTGAAAGAATGATAGAATTTATTTACATTACTAAGGTTACCATCTTGGGTGATTTCATTGATCAACTCTTCCACTGTAACAAATTCCTGGTGTCTTACGTTCTAGTTTCTTCTTTGGAGTCACTTTCTTCTTTAGATCACTGGGCTCTTTTACATCCTGTTGTTTCTTTCTCTATATCCTTGAATTCTTAGGAGATGGAGCAAGTGCCAGTGAGGGTTTTCTTTTCTTCATGTCCACTCTCTTGAATTTAGCTACCCTGTCACTGTCAGAATCAGATGAAGTAGCCATAGGGGAAATATGAGCTACCGATTTATGCTCTGATTGACTTACATTCACACTAGCAACAATACCACCAAGATTCATTAATCCTTTTGTAACATCCTTTACCATTTTAGAAGCATCTTTCATAAATTTATTTCTTTTCATCCTCTTCTTCATCATAGCAACACCACTTTCAATGGTTTCAACATTACCAAATATTTCCTCTATTGGTTCTAGTGGAGCATCTAGGAGTATTTTAGCATATGAATCTAAGATGTGAGAATCCACCTCATATCCCATTTTAGTAATCCAGACAATTCTGAGTCTAACTTCCTCCATCCATATTTCATCTCTTTTCACTACAAAGTATATATGTTTATCATATTTATCCATAATGCTTTGGGGAATCCTTTCCCTTTGTCTCATTTTATCTTGGAAATTCTTAAAATAGTCTTCTACCAGCTTATCACCATCATATCCCATACTAGTAATTGCCTCCTTTATCTGTTTTCTAACTAAAGTATCATATGCAAAATCCTTATGTCCTATACTGGGGATCTCTTTTGAAAAGTAAAGTATTAAACACACTATAATACTTCCAAATTTGAAGGTTCCTTTCTTATCACCTTTGATTTTATGCAAATTCAATAACAATTCATCCTTTAACCATTCACAAATATCAATATTTGCATTGTTTAATATCATCTCATGTGCACTATGAATGCATGAACTTGACACAAAATTCACCCTATTAGTATGACCAACTTTATAGCCAATGACCATGCTAGAAAATTTAATATTTTTATCCTTTATATTATTGACCCTAAGTGATCAGTTGTCAAATGTAGCTCTGGTTAAGCTCATAACCTCTTTGTTAGGGATTTTCTTCTTCTTGTTAGGTCTAGAACCAGTGGAGGGTAAACTAGTAACAACTCTAATAGCTTCCTTGGTAATCTTAAATACTAATTCCAACCACATAAATTCACCATGAACCCTGCTAAGGACATAGCAGACGACTTCATTTCAGAATTCTGGCATATGGAGGATATCTATGAAACCTAAATCCTCAACTACCTTGTGTTCTGGTTTCACTACCCCATTCTTGTCAGTGATTACATTCATGTACATATTCATCAAATCTTTGGACCTTAAAATTTCTATGTAACAATGTATGTATTCCCTAGGGTCTTCAGCAAACGCGACTCCCTTTGGGATTCTAGAAAATGCACCAATAGAGTCATCTAGTTTTTCTATCTTAGGAATGATCTTGAAAATGGGTCTAGGTCATTTTATGTTCTCCACAATGGTAGGGTTTGCTAAAAAATCAGGAACAAAAGATAAAGATGCCATTACGAAAGATAAATACCTTTTAACTGAGAAATCCTTGAATGCTTTGAAAGACCTTTGCTTCTTTTCCTTTGGAATACTTTTGCTCAATTTTTCTCTCTTCGAATGCTTGGATGCTTGGTGAATTGAAATGAGAGGTTACTGAACCTTTATAACCAAAAGTTAACTTACAATTGTAGTAAATGCTTTGCCGGTGAAGCGAAAACTCCACATATTTGTCAGTAAAGAAGAAAAATAACTTCTTACCACCAACCAAGGGTAAATGCATGATTTTCAATTTGTTTCCTTACCCCTAAGGATTATTCCTTAGTTAGATGAAGAATCTCCTACCGGTGTAGAGACAGATTCATCGCTTCTCTGATCTCTCTTCCTAATCCATTGTTTATAAAATTCTTTCTTGATTTCAGTCACCTTTTCTTTGCCTTTGTTATTGAATCCTTTATTGTTCGCCAATATAGTCTTACTTCTGTAAAATTTTGTAATATGCCCAATCTTGTTGCATACATAACAAGTTACATTGTTTCTCTTAATAGCCTTTCCATAACCTTGTCCAGTTTGACTTCTGCATTGATTAGATAAATGTCCAAATCTACCACAAACATAGGATTTCACATTCATTCTACAATTGTCTGAGTTATGACCATTTTTATTGCATTTAGAACATTGACCGGTGGGTAAGTTTGTATTCTGATTATTCCTGAATCTGCACTGATTTCCTCTATGACCAAATTTGTTGCAATTAAAGAATTTCCCATTAAATTTATAAGCATTAGGTTTCCTTACCAGTCTGTTGTGATCATGATTGTTTGCAGTCCTAAAACTTTCTCCATGTTCAAATCCAAGTCTAGTTGTTTCTCCATTGGGTTTTTGACTTTTCAGCATATCATCAAGATTATCTGAACTTTTCTTGACTTTGTCTTTGTATTCATTTGCAGTGACCAACTCACTTTCCAAATTGCTACCTTGTCTCAAAAATTCCTCTCTGTCATGTTGCATGTGAGTCAAATCAGTTTTAAGCATATCATTTTCATAACTAAGCCTTTAAGATTCATTTGATCTTTCATTAAGTCTCTTGACCAAATCTTCCTCATTCCTCTTTCTATCTTCAATATCCTTGCATATTGTCATAGTTAAATCTTGCATCTCATTCTTTATTTTACTATTCTCTTGTTTCAATTTTTCTATAATATCTCGAAGAGTTTCTTTTTCTTCATCATCTTGATTTTGCAATTGCACATGTAATTATTTTCTCTTATTCTTTTCTATAACTAGGTTATCTTGAAGTGCTTTGATGAATTCTTGAGTAGTTCTAAGTTCATCTTCCAATTTGATATTCTTCAATTTTTTTGTATCAAAATCTTCAAGAGCTCCTTCCAACTATTGTCTCAAACTTTTCATTGATACCGGTTTCATAATCTTCCTCAAGTTGTTAGCCTTCTGCAAATAGAGGACTAGGCTTTAATACTAATTGTTAGATACTTGATCATTCCCAAAGACACTGAGAGGGGCAAGGGTGAATCAGTGTCTAACCGGTAAACAAAAGATTTAAAATTGTTTGCAACTTTATAACCTAAATTAATATACCAGTAAACAAATAATAATGCAGCAAAGAGAAACAAAAGTACAACCATCAATGTACACCATAACACAAATATTTTTTGGTGAGGAAACTTGGTAGGGGAAAAAACTCAGTGGGATTTGTGACCCACAATATTTATTCACTGACCAATATGAATAAATATTATTTATACAATAGGGGCCTGCACATGCAGGAAGGCCAATATCCTAGAACTCACTGCTCAAAAAATTGGAGTCCCACTGACTACAATCGGATGGTTAAATCTAATAACAATGTTCTGCTCAAAATAGCATCTGCAATGCTAGATTTAGTACTAGTTTAAGCTCTGTTAGATACCTCTTCCATAAACCTTTCTTCACTCTTCTCTTCTCTTATTCGCTCATAAAATAATTACATCAGAATTCATATACAGTTATTTGCTTTCATATATTGCTTGTATTCGTTACCTAATTACATATTCTTTCTTACAAAATGATCTACAAGATCTCATACATATATTAGTCTTTACAATACACCATGTCGGATATATAAATAATATTACAATGTAAAACAATATAATATCTAGTCGGCTAGGAGTGTTGGTAAGATCTTCTATCAGTGTAGGTTGGATACCGGTGTGAATAGACTTGTAGTGCCTATCGGTTCCAGTAGATGTTGTCTACTACCGGTGTAACTTGTGAACCATGTTACCAGTTGGTTTCCATCAATGACAACATCAACTATTCTCAAATGAGTGTATAATGCCAATATAAATAAGCCTTTAGGATAACCGGTGGACAACTAAGAGGGGGAGTGAATCAATTGTCAACACATTATATTAAACAAACCACTTTATAACCTTTAACTGGAGCATATAAATATTGAATACATGAATAGAAGAAATAGATACCAGTAAGAAATAAAACTTAAGAATGGAACAAATAATTAACACAATGAAACCATATGACATAACACAATGATTTGTACATAGAAAACCTGGTAAAGTGAAAAACCATGGTGGGAAGCCTACCAATAGTTAGATGATACTTCTATAGAAAGTATGTGATACAATAAGGGGCCTACACATGCAGAAGGCACACTGCCTAGAGCATATTGATCATTACAAAGGAATCTCCTTGATTATAGAGAGGTTATAACCACCTTAAGATAACTGGAAAACAATCTAGAAGAATGAACTGCCAGATATAGCATCTACTATGTCTGATTATAGTCCTAGTTAAGCTCAATACCAGAGGCCTTTGACCTTTTACTTAAACCCAATTCAATACCTATGATTGACTAGATCTCCTTCATATATGATATTTCATTCTAGGACCATGAACATATATTTCATTCCCATACCTACGATCTACAATGAGTTCTTACATCAATTTATACAAACCTGTAGCGTCCTAAAATTGCGACACTTGCAATTTCAACTACATTTCGGTCTTCACGATGGCGACGCAACACGCAACCTGAATGGAGACCCTGAAACTTGCTCACGACACCAAAAACTGCATTTTTCAAGCACCCTGGCCTGAACCTCCTTGCACCCTGCTGTCCCGGGAGGTGGGACCAGAGCGCCTAGCGCCCTGGTCCCTCAGGACCAGGGCGCCTAGCGCCCTGGTCCCTCAGGACCAGGGCGCCTAGCGCCCTGGTCCCTGGGTCCTATTTTGGGCCCGGTCTCCTAAGGAGATTGCGGGTCTTTTTGTTTGCAATTTGGAAATTATATTTCTTGGTCGGCCTAAGGTCGGGAAAATCAGTCTCTCAGCCCTAATTGACAAGTATATAAACTAGATTTTTCTCTCTCATTTGGCATGAGATGATGATAAGATGATATGACGTGGAAACTATACTCAAGCATTCAAGCATTCAAGCAATTGATCATTTCAAGTCTCCATTCAAGGCTAAGTGTTGCATTCAAGTCAAGGATTCAACCATTGAAGAGGAGATCACTTACTACAACACACAACAAACAACAACATCTAAACCTTCGCACATAAGGATACAAACATCCTTAGAACAAGGTATTAGCACTTGTTTTACATTACAGTCATTTACATTTACAGCACTTGCTCATTTCTTGGTTAATTCCAAAACTGGGGTTTGACCTAAAGGCAAACCCCTAATCCCTAACCCCCCAATCGTCTTCGCTTTTCTGTGTGTAGGTTGCAGGTACGCGGCTGAAATTGAAGATCTGGAATCCTTGTGCAGAGACGAACAGATCCCACTTCGTTTCGTGGATTTTTCGGAGGACCGTGGCGCCGGGCGCCATCGTCCTAACAACTTTTGCTCAAATTTGCAGGACAGCGCCGTATCGACATTCTACTACTAATTCCGGGTCCGCAGCTTCATCCTATAACCCGAACTCAGTTTATAAGTGAATCTTTGTCACTTTCTATGCATTCTTAGCTCAATCTTCCTATCAACATTCTTTACAAAAGAGGGTATCCTTGCTTTCCTAACCCTTGAAATTCATTTAGCATCCAATCTTACATTGTGTGGGATTGGATCTTATGAGTTTCAACCCCTCTTTTGAATGTAAAGTCTCTCCCTTAAGTGAAAAACCATTGAATCCTAGCGAACCTCCCTTCTCTCTCCTCAAAGTTGGAAGAGGGGAGAGCAACTAGGGTTCGATCGCGATTTTTCCGCTTTACATTTTGGTGAACCTGACGTGAACATCCTTTCTGATTTTTCATGCTTAGATCTAAAAAAATTGATTACATTTCCATGGTTGATCTTTTGCAAAATTTTAGAGATGATTGCATAAAAACCCTAAACTTTCTTTTTGAACATTGAACTTGTGAAATGTTTAATTATTAATGCTTGCTTCAGATCTGCTTTTCTATTACAAATTATCAATTCATATCTGTGCTTTAATTTTGAAAATTAAGTGGTTAAAAGTCAAAACCCTAATTTTTGAAACTCTCTTAATTCAATCTTTGTCCGACAATTTCACTGATCAAAACATCTCCAAATCAGCTGTAACTTTGGATTCCGCAATAAAATCACAATATCTTTCATCCCTGAAAATTTGGAAAAAAGTTACGAGGACCGTGTGCACTCCGAGCGCCATCGTCCCTGACATTTTTTCTGAAATTTCGGGAGCGAGATCTTACTATATTTTTCCGCTAAAATCCAGAATTTTGGCTGACTTTATCAATTATAACACCTTCAAAATTACAGTCAAAGTTGGTCTTGTGATTGCTTGGTCTAGGGCTCCTAATCATTCAAAAATTATCGAAATTGAAATTTTGTGTCAAAACTGTGTTCTTACTATCATAAATCTGAAAAGTGTATTTGCATTCATTCGAAATTTCAGTGCTTTATTCAAATTCTTGCAATTTGTGACTTTTGAAATTAAGTGCTTAATTACAACAACTTTGATTTCCGCTTTCAAAATTGAATCTTGCGTGAAATTGAGTCAATTTTTAAATTTCAAAATTTGCATTGCTCTTAGCATTCCCTCTAAAATCATAAAATTCAAAATTTTAGTTTCCCTCTCTTTTTCAAAATTCAAATTTTGCATTTTTCGACAATCTTGATAGGGTTCAATTTTGAGATTGCAACTTTAATTTGGCCTATCTACAGATCGTAAAATTCCTCAATTTTTTCAGATTAGCTCTAAAATCATCATACCTTTCATCCCTGCAAATTTCAAAAAAAGTTGCAAGGACCGTGTTGCACTTTGAGCACCACGGTCCTGGACAAATGAACATGACGCAAGGGGGCAATTCATTTAACCATTCCATTCCTACTTGTAGTGTTCCTCTTGTGCAATCATCCCCAATGATTGACTATCATAGGGTCCCACCACCTTACTCTTTACCTTCTTTCAATAACATAACACCTCCATCTCAATCTAACACACCTAATATGAACTCTTCGACTGAAGCTACCATTAACAATCTTGCACAAACTGTCTCTTCTTTACAGCAACAAATTGCCTCTATGAATCAATCTAAGTTTAGTGTGCCCACATTTGATGTTGCGAGCCCACTTTCTCTTGACATTGTTCGAGCTATCCCTCCTAAACATGTTGAAATCCCACATTTGGAGCTTTATAATGGTAAAGGTGATCCTCTAACACATGTTAAGACTTTTCAAACAATCTGTACTGATTTTGCTTATGACCCAAGGTTGCTTGCGAAACTGTTTACTAGAACATTAAGAGACAAAGCCCTACAATGGTATTGCTCGTTGCCTTCTTATTCTATTACTTCTTTCGAACAACTTGCAAATGCTTTCATTCAACAATTTCAAAACAATATAAGTCCTAAAGTTACTTTGATTGATTTAATGCATTGTAAACAAGGTGTTAAAGAAAAAGTGACTGATTTCATTGGTAGATATAAGCATTTGTATGCTCAAATTTCTTTTCCAGTGCCTGATAATGATATTCAAAGAATCTTTATTTCTAATTTGCAAAAAGATATTCAAGACAAACTTCTATTTTCTGAGTTTACTTCTTTCCAACAGTTGTGTGCCACTCTTCACAATTATCAACTGACTGTGAGTTAAATGGAACAATCACATCCTATGGCTCCAAGTGATAAGGGTGATAGCAGTCAACAACCATTTGGGAAGATTAAACCGAACAGAGATTCCATCAAATTCAATGAAAACATCATCAACAACAATGTGAATGCAGCATCAGGTGTGCCTCCTATTTCTAAATTTTTCAAGAAAGAAAGAAAGTATACTCCTTTGAATGAATCATTGCATGGTATTATGAATAAGTTATTGGAACAAAATGTGCTTACTCTTCCTCCTATAAGACAAATTGATCCTGCAAAGATTACTTCACCTTATTTTGATCATAAAGCTTTTTGTCATTTTCATCGTCAGCCTGGTCATGATACTGAAAAATGTTTTTCTTTAAAGGGTAAAACTCAAGATTTGATTGATAATAATACTATTTCTGTTTCTGGAGTGAATGATAAAGTCAACACATCTGTAGCTCCTCCTAACCAAAATCTTCAGATTTTTACTGATCCATTACCTTCTCATACCACTAATGCGATTGAGGCTAATGATTCCTCTCTCTCATCTGATGGTCTTGTGTCTATGACTCTGAATGTGATTAATTTTGTAGAGCAGCAAGAAATCCCTAAAGAACCTTCCATCACATTTGATTCTAGTGAAACCATTAGGGCACCTGATGGTCCTTTATACATAGTTGCAAAAGTCAAGAATACACCTTGCCGTGGAGTGCTTATTGATCCTTCGTGCATGGTTAGTGTTATTACTGAAGAATTTCTTTTTACTTTGCAATTGAATCAAGTGATCTATGACAAAACAGATGTGATTGTGAAATTATTTGATGCCTTTTCTTCTCCTGCAATTGGTTCTATTACATTGCCTATTGAGGTCCATAACAAATCTCTTGATGTGAACTTTGCTATTATCCCTTCATCCGAACAATTTCATGTGAAGCTTGGCTATCCTTGGCTATCTTCCATGAAAGCTATTGCCTCTCCTATACATAAATGTTTGAAATTTCTCCATAATGGTGAAGTTGTTACTGTCAATCATAGTCTCTTTAAACTAGCTGAAAGAACTTCTAGTGTTCCTATTGATTACTTTTGGCCTAAACCATTTCAGTCTCTTCCTCCGCGAAGTGATCGTCTTTTCAAATCTTATCAAAAGTGGAAAACAGATATGATCCTATCTTTAAGTGAACCTAGAACACCTAAACTTGACATTCCTATCATTCTTGAGAAGGAAATTCTTCCTTTGAAAGATAAAACTAATATCTTTCCTCAAGAAGATTCCCAACCCATCCCCATGGATGTGACTATGTCTATGCCTAATAAACCTTCTAAAAGTAGACCTATACCTCCTCGTCATGATGGACTTGGTCTTCTTCCTAAACCAAAAATTCCTCTTTTATATGGAGCAGTTCCTCCTCCTGCCTTTTATAGAGAGAAGAGACCTTCTTCTTCTCCTATTATCCAACCTAAAAGACCACAACCTAAACACCCAAGTGATAAGGATGAGAACATTTCTCCTCCTCTATCTTCTACACTTCCTACTAAGACTAGACGAAATCGTTCTGAACGTGAACGCCGACGAAAGCATCATCTTAGGGCTCAAGCAGCTGCTTCTCAAAATTTACAATCTCCAAAAACACCTTCAACAAGCATTATTCCATTTTCTCCTCAGCCGGATATTGAGCCTAAATCTCCTAAACATAAGATGCATGATAGTCTTGATCCTGTGCGAGTTAAAGATCCTATTTTTATAAATCTTGATGATGATATAGATGAAAATGTTATTCATGATGAAAAGGTTACTCCGCTTGCTTCTGATAGTGAATATGATCTTGTTGATGTTGATAACCATTTATCTAATGAATTTTCTAAAGCACTTATCCTAGCTCCTAGACAAGAACAACGTGGCTTGGAACATGAACATAGCCCTTGTTTGGATCTTGTGATAGCTCCATCTGCTGTGTTGGATGTTCCTCCTCTAGCGTGTTCCCTGCCTTCCCGAAACATTGATCAGCAAGATCGGGGGGTAGATGACGTGCTAGACTAGTTACATTAGCATGGTAGATTCTCTCCTCCTCTCTTTTTTTACTTCTTCTATATGTTATTATCATTCTTCTATTTATCGTCCTTAGTGTTGTCTACTTGAGGACGATGCAAAGCACTGAGATCTCTCTGGTCTCTCTCATGTTGACTCAAAAGACACATGTGTTCCCTTCTTCTAGGTGACCTTCCTTGATTGGGGAATGAAGAACAATTATGCATACATACATATGATATATATATACATGACTTATCATACAGCATACTGACCCCGAGGAAAGCAAAGTCACCTCGTGCTTTGTGTTTTGTATCTATTATCCTTGGGTTTATCTCACACTTGGGGGCTAAATCCTTGCGATAACGTGCTCCTTTCCTTTCTTATTTCTTATGTGTATCACTACGTTAAAACAATCACCCCCGTTGAGGCGTGTGCGATCGCTTTAACGTAGGGGGGCATACACCCTGTCTATCCTTTCAAGATACTTGAAAATTTCTTGGCGAACTTAGCTTTGCCTTGAAAATTTTTGGTATTTCTTTTGCATGACTCATAGTGAGGGAACCTTACTACTGACAGTCATGGTTCTCCCTCGTGATCTTCCCTTTTACTTTGTCAATCGAAGTCGTAAGATCCTTAGTCCACTGGGGGCTTGGTGTGTCTTGCCTCCTTGACGTGGTGAAAGTCTTTCAATGTTGTTTCCTTGTACTTTACCGGAAGTATGAGCATACATACTCCCGCTAAAGTGGTGGCTAAATGTAGCGTCCTAAAATTGTGACACTTGCAATTTCGACTGCATTTCAGTCTTCACGATGGCGACGCAACACGCAACCTGAATGGAGACCCTGAAACTTGCTCACGACACCAAAAACTGCATTTTTCAAGCACCCTGGCCTGAACCTCCTTGCACCCTGCTGTCCTGAGAGGTGGGACTAGAGCGCCCAGCACCCTGGTCCCTCAGGACTAGGGTGCCCAGCGCCCTAGTCCCTAGGACCATGGCGCCCAGCGCCCTGGTCCCTGGGTCCTATTTTGGGCCCGGTCTCCTAAGGAGATTGCGGGTCTTTTTGTTTGCAATTTGGAAATTATATTTCCTGGTCGGCCTAAGGTCGGGAAAATTAGTCTATCAGCCCTAATTGACAAGTATATAAACTACATTTTTCTCTCTCATTTGGCATGAGATGATGATAATTCCGACATTCTACTACTAATTCCGGGTCCGCAGCTTCATCCTATAACCCGAACTTAGTTTATAAGCGAATCTTTGTCACTTTCTATGCATTCTTAGCTCAATCTTCCTATCAACATTCTTTACAAAAGAGGGTAGCCTTGCTTTCCTAACCCTTGAAATTCATTTGGCATCCAATCTTACATTTTGTGGGATTGGATCTTATGAGTTTCAACCCCTCTTTTGAATGTAAAGTCTCTCCCTTAAGTGAAAAACCATCGAATCCTAGCGAACCTCCCTTCTCTCTCCTCAGAGTTGGAAGAGGGGAGAGCAACTAGGGTTCGATCGTGATTTTTCCGCTTTACAAAACCCTAAGGCCTAAACCAGTTAGGTCAACCACCTAAAAGCTATTACAAGAAGGTCATTACATACATCCATATTACAATGATATGTCATGTCAACTTTAGAATAGAACAACAATAACCAATTCATAAATCATCCCCATAACGTGTAGAGAATACATTAACATGATATCGATCCATAGCCTAGATAGGTATCAAACCTAATTTGGGTCCACCACACCAAAGTGATGTATCCAATCAGTCGAGGCATGATCAAATATCTCCTTCTGCATCCCGAATTCCATCTAGAAGCCGCACCAACACCACTTGTGCATTCTGTCCAAGATTCTCAGTAAAAACTCTACCAGATAAACCTTAAACCCTTACTGGTAACAAAAGATCTTCTACCAGTAACTAAAATTTGTCTATCGATAACCAACCATAACAGCTAGTGTTGACGTTAATGACAAAACATCAATGCAACACATAATCGATTCCTCCATTTTGCCAACAATATCGCCCTTTGGCATTAATGGCAACATTAGATGTGAAAAAGAAAACATCTAAGTGCCAAGAAGTGCCAAACATTTCTTATAGAAGATATAACAATGAAAAACTAAAAAATCCCAGCAACTCCCTCTGAGGAGTGCAGTCCAATCTGAAACTGATTTTTATCTCTCTCCCATAAACATTATTTTTCACATATAACTATCCCCATTTGACATCAATGCCAGAGAAATGACATAGATATCAAAATTTTGTGAATCTCAAAGGCGACTATTCCCCTTGAGTAGTAGCACCACTACACTAACCTGGAGCAAAGGATAAAGCTAATGATGCATACCAGGTTGATGGTCGGCTCCATCAATTAAGTTTCTATCAAAGGGGTAGATACCCCTAACCTATCTCTCAAATAATCAAATGATTCCTTAGACAATGGTTTAGTGAATATATCTACAATATTCTCTTTAGTGTTCACATAAACCAATTTGACTTCCTTT
The DNA here is from genome assembly GCF_030272615.1 of Cryptomeria japonica. Classification (NCBI taxonomy): domain Eukaryota; kingdom Viridiplantae; phylum Streptophyta; class Pinopsida; order Cupressales; family Cupressaceae; genus Cryptomeria; species Cryptomeria japonica. The sequence goes on along the minus strand of NC_081407.1, from coordinate 669,107,669 downwards.
TCTTCCACCTTGTCCTTCAGAAAGTTATATTTTATTGATATGTGCTTAGTCTTAGAGTGAAATACTAGATTCTTAGACATGTCAATAGCTGCAGAGTTATCATAGTAGATAACTTCTGGTTCACTATAATTTACCTTGATATCCTTCAACATTTCCTTCATCCACAAGAATTGAGTGGAATTAGTTGTTGCTGCAGCATATTCAGCTTTTGCAGTAGATAAATAAATGCATGCCTTTTTTTGTCTATTCCATGAAACCAATTTCTTTCCAAGAAAGAAAGCTCCACCAGAAGTGCTCTTCCTATCATCAGTATCTCCTGCCCAATCTGAATTTGTATATGCACATAAAGTGAAGTTATCATCTCTAGAATACCATAAGCCATATTCTGTTGTTCCTTGCAAATGCCAAAATATCCTCTTTACTACACATTCATGATTTTCTTTAGGATTACTTTGATATCTTGAAACAATACTTACTACATTCATAATATCTAGTGTAGTCCAAGTTAGATATAACAAGCCACCAATCATAGACTTATACCTTGTTGGATTTACCGGTGTAGTTGTGTCTTTGATAGATATTTTTCACTTGTCACCATAGGAGTACTTACCGATTTGGAATTATCCATACCAAAATTCTTCAACAATTCCCTTAGATGCTTAGTTTGACAGATAAAAATGCCTTTGTCAGTTTGATTAATCTGTAAACCTAAGAAAAATATCATCTCAACAATCATTGACATTTAAAATTAATTCTACATATTATTAGAGAATTCATGCACAATTTATCTTCACCTCCAAAAATAAAATCATCAACAAATACTTCAATAATCAGAATATCATCATTAGTGATCTTATAATATAAGTTGTTGTTAGCACTGCCTTTAGTAACACCAAGCTTCAAAAGATATTATCCAACCTTGCATACCAAGCTCTAGGAGCTTGTTTCAATCCATATAATGCTTTCCTTAACCTGCAAACCATATCTATATCATCTATCAGTGAAAATCCATTTGGTTGATCAATGTATGCCTCTTCCTCAAGTTCACCATTCAAAAATGCACATTTAAAATCTATTTGATAGACCTTATAGTTCTTATAGGTTGCATAGGCAAGAAATGGTCTAACAACTTCAATTCTAGCTATAGGTGAAAATGTCTTGCCATAATCAATTCCTTCCATTTGAGAATATCATTTACAAACCAATCTAGCCTTGTTTCTTACAACTTGACCATCCTCATTTATTTTATTTTGAAAACCCATTTAGTTCCAATAACATTCTTATTTTTAGGCTGGGGAGCTAAAGTCGAAGTGTTATTAGTTTTTATCTGATCTAATTCATCTTCCATAGCCTTTGACCAATGTTTGTCTGTACAAGCTTCAATAATAGATGCCGATTCAATTTGAGAAATAAGACATACCTCTTCATTTGCCACTCTTCTTATTTTCATAACTCCCTTGTTCCTATCGCCAATGATTTGATCTTCAAAATGATTTAACCTTACATACCTTGGTGTATTCTGAAGTTTAGGTTCACTATTCTGATCATTAGTCACAGTTAAATTTTATGATTGTGCCAGTATAACTATCTCAGTGTCTTATACTAGTTGAGTTATTACCAGTTCAGTTATGATTATTTCCATTGTTGGTTTCCTGTCATATGATAAATATTGATTTATGTATTGCTCATCCACTTTCACATTTGCACTCTCCATAATTTTTTACAATATTGTATTATAACATCTATATGCTTTGGTTTGAATTGAATATCCAATAAATATCCCTTCATCATATCTAGGATCAAGCTTCCCAATTGAATCATCCCTTTTGATATAAACTTTACTTCCAAAAATTCTGAAATATTTAATAGGAGGTGTATGTCCAAACCATAATTTATAAGGGGTCTTACCGACTTTAGCTTTCATGTGAACTCTATTGAATGTGTAGATTGTTGTAATCACTACTTCTCTCTAGTAGATGTGAGGCAATTTTGCTTCCATCATCATGGTTCTTGTTGCATCCAAAATGGTTCTATTCTTTCTTTCCACTAATCCATTCTGCTGAGGAGTCTGGGATGCACAAATTGTCTCCTAATTCCATTTGTCTCATAATAACTACTAAATTCATGAGAAGTGAACTCCTTGGCTTGACCTAATATCAGACATTTGATTTTCAATCCAGTTTTTGTTTCCACCATAGTTTTAAAGATCTTGAATTTCTCAAAGGCTTCAGACTTCTCCCTTAGAAAAGTCACCCACATCATTCTAGAATAATCATCAATTATCAACATGATATACCTATCACCTTGAAAGCTTCTATTCCTTGCTGGACCACATAAGTCAGTGTGAATCAAATCAAGCACATAATTAGATTTATCATGTATGCTCTTAAAAGAAGTTCTAATTTTCTTTTCCAATTGACATTCCTTACATACTGGATTATGAGGCTTTATAATCTTAGGTATATCTCTAACTGCCTTTGTTGAACTAATCTTAACAATAAAATCAAAATTAAAATGACACAACCTCTTATGCCATAACCAACTCTCATCAATATAAGCGACCAGACATGTCTTATTACTAGTGTTCAAGTGAAAGATATTACCTCCAATCTGAGTACTAGTTGCAATCTCCAAACTAGTTTTATTAATGATTTTGCATTTTCTACCTTTAAACTAAAGTTGGAATCCCTTGTAGACCAATTAACCAATACTTAAAATATTATGCTTTAAACCTTCTACATAATAGACATTATCATTATTATGCTTGCCATCCAGAGAAATAATACCTCTACCTTTGATCATAAATGCTTTGTCAACTCCAAATCTGGTGTAGGAGCACCTAGTTTCAAGAGGTTCCATGAGGTCAAGAGTGATGTCATGAGTAATTTAAATAATTTTTGATTTTAGAAGGTCTATTTGAGTCATTGTAAACCATAATGTAAGGGTATGTAAGCCATTTGTCATAAATTGTCCAAAAGGTCCTCATGAGGTTGAAGTGTTCCAAAGTGTGTTAAAAGACCCAAATAAGGGTAATAAAGATGTAAAATGCATAAATGAGGAGGTCTAAATTGGTTAAAGGGAAGATATGAGAGTTTCCAAGGATTGGAATCACTATTTAAATGATATAATGTTGATCCAAACCAAAGATAAAGAAGGAGTACATTTTGATGGAAATTGGGAATTCAAAAACCTTTGTTTTGGAGTCCTAAAACAATTATTTTCTCTATTTCCAAGCCTTGTATGGCCATGTAAGGCCTGGAAATGGTGTATAATTATTATGAAAAATTAAGGAAATGAGTTAACTTTCTTTTGTCTTTGGTTTTATTTTTTTTTATGAAGGAATGAATGAGTTATGTTAGTTTTTGTAAAAAACGTTTGTAAACCCTCATTTATAGAGGTGTGTGCAAGGGTTTGATCATATTTAAAATATTAACCATGGGAAAAATATAATTCTTAGTTATCCTAAGATTAAATTCAAGGTGCTTTCAGATGGATTTTATTTCACATCAAATGGGTTTGTATTTTGGGAGATATTTGATGCCCTAGGTGGATTGTACATGCACAATTGTTCTTTTTTTGTAACAATCAAAACGGTCTCAGTGTAAAGATGATAAATTTTTATTACACTAGTGGATATTTATGAATTTTGGATATGTTGTTCTTAATCTAGTTTTCTAAAATTACATTACATAAATTGGCCTAATATTTTTGGTTTTGGATGTTATTAATGTCTGAGTGCAGCTATAGAAAACTGTCATGTGAATGACAATCACCTTGATGATTGTGAATTGAATTATTTCAATGAAAAATGATATTTAATGGTTTGCAAAGGTATAGATGATTGGATATGATATATGGAAGTATGATACATTAATGAACCCCTGTAGCATGCATGGAAGTATGACCATTGAGATGTGATATATTACCTTGAAATTAGTATGGTATATGAGCTTGATGTTTTAGTACCTTGATAAAGAGTGTTGGATGAACTTGAAATTGATTTGGATGAAACTAATATGATAATATGAGGAATTTTAATGTGTTTATGCCACTGATATTGAAGATATTGTGTTTAAGATTTAACTCCATGGTTGATTTGGGGTTCTTGAAGGGTTTTTCATGATCCTCTGTATCAAAATCTGACTTGACTACCATTGTATTCTTGTGGGGACAAAATTTTTATTTTAACTCTAGTCATATGATGCGAGCATCCACTATCAATTACCCATTCATCCATGTCTTCAACTTTTGTTGCTAGGGCCTTTTCTTAATTCTTGATAGCCAGTTCCTGTTCATCTTCCTTTAAAGCATACAACACCCATTCCTTTCCATTATCAGATCCACTAACAAAGTCTATTGCCCATTCATCCTCAGAGTCATCACTTACTCCTTCCACATTTTCTATTTAGCATTGTTTGCTTTTCTTGAATCTATATCTGTTTTGATTAGGCTTAAATGATTTCTCAACTCTTTCTTCAAATCTTGCATTCCTTTTAGGACATCTAGATGCAAAATGACCAATCTTATTACATGCAAAACATTTAAAAAGTGATTTTCCTTTGTACTTACTTCATGTCGGTCCTTTAGGTACTCTTCTAGAAAACAAGGCTTCAAGTTGCTTAAATTATTTATCCTCTTTCCTCATATCATCCAATTAGTTTGCACGCAGGGCTTTCCAAACACTTTTTCTGATGGATAATGATACATGAAAAAAATGTTCAGACTTTGCAGCTCCAAAGGGTCCAAATTCTTCAACCTCAAAAGAAGATAATTTCTGAATTATAATGTCTCTATTAATTGAAGTGTTTGTTATTGTTCTCAATTCATTAATTGAAGTCACCTTCATCTTTTAAGCTGGTGGAAGGGCTCTCAAGACTTTGGAAACTATTTCATCTTCACTAAGAGATCCTCCACAACATTGAATTCCCATGACAATCTCATTTACTCTTTCCATAAATGTAGCAATTCTTTCATTATCTTCCATCTTCAAGTTCTCATACCCTACCCGATAACCATCAGGTTTAGCAATTTTGACAGTAGGATCACCTTCATTCAGAGTTTTCAATTTATCCCACATAACCTTTATCAATGATTTATCAGTCAATCCCATGATTTGCTGATTAGTAAGTGCACACAAGAGGGCTTCTCTAGCTCTGTAATCATTTTCAATATTCTTGTCCAAGTCTGTAAGAGAAGGATTGCTAGATGTTGGATCATAAGGTGTATATCCTTTCCACGACATCTAAGATGAGTCTCCATTCCGATTTTCCATACCCCATAATTTGTTCCATCAAGGTTAGGGATTTCTCTTCTGAAAATAGTTGCTAGTGGATTTGAAGTATTAGTTGCCATAGGATCTACCTCAAGTGGTAAAGCTTCTACAAAAGAGGATGAAAACTCTGATACCAATTATTAGGATAAGTGGTGGACAACTGAGAGGGGAAGTGAATCACTTGTCAATGGATTATATTACTCAAACCACGTTATAACCTTTAATCGGAGCACATAAATATTGAATACCAGAATAGAAAAAATAAATACCGGTAAGCAATAAAACGTAAGAATAGAACAAAGAATTAACACAATGCAACCATACCACATAACACTAGGATTTGTACATGGAAAAGCCGATAAAGGGAAAAACCATGGTGGGAAGCCTACCCACAGTCAAATGATACTTCTGTAGAAAGTATGTGATACAATAAGGGGCCTGCACGTGCAGGAAGGCACACTACCTAGATTGTACTACTCATTACAAAGAAGTGTCACTAACTACATAGAGGTTATAACCACCTCAAGATAATTGGACAACAATCTAGAAGAATGAACTACAAGAGATAGCATCTACCATGCCTGATTAGAGTCTTGATTAAGCTCAATATGAGAGGTCTTTGACCTCTTACTTAAACCCAATTCAATCACCTATAATCAACCAGATCTCCTTTGCATATGATATTTCATTCCATGACCAGGAACATATATTTCATTCCCATATTTATGATCTACAATGAGATCTTACATCAATCGATACAAACCCTAAGGCCTAAACCAATTAGGTTGGCCACCTAAAAGATATTACAATAAGATCATTACATACATCCATATTACAATGATATCCCATGTCGACTTTAAACCCAAACAACAATAACCAATCCATAAATCATCCTGGTAACATGTAGAGAGCATGTTAACATGATACTGGTCTATAACCTAGATAGGTATCGGACCTAATCAGGATCCACCGCATCACAACATTGTGTCCAATTAGTCGAGGTAGGATCAAGGATTTCCTTTTGCATCTTGAATTCCATCTAGAAGTCGCACCAACACCACTTGTGCATTCTGTCAAAGATTCTCAATAAAAGCTATGTTGGTTAAACCTTAAACCCTTACCGGTAACACAAGATCTTCTATTGGTAACCAAAACCTATCTGTCGGTAACCAACCATAACACCTAGTGTTGACATCAATGACAAAACATCTACGCAACACATAATCAATTCCTCCATATTGCCAACATAAGCGTCTTTAAGTTCTTGACTTATCAACACAAAATCAATGAATTTCCAATGAGAAATAAGATAGGGACCTAAAGTATCAACAACACAATAATCAGCAAAAAAAAACCTCAAAGATCAGTGACGATATTAGATAAAGGAGCCCAATCCTGAATGGAAGACAAGGCAATATGACCATTCCAAACTTCATCCCCAAAATGAGCCTTTCTCCCATTATGAATTACCCAAGAGAGGTGAGGAATGATAACCGATCTACAACTATCAATAAAATTCTAAAAAGTTTATCCATTCGAGAGAGTTGATGCTGTGAATAACCATTCTCTAGGAGCCCCCCTCAGATACTTAGAAAACATAAGGGAAGCCCATTTACTTGAAGGGTCCGTATATAGCTTCTAGAAAAGTTTAGCTCCCAAAATATTTATTCTGAGTAACTAAGTCTCTGATACTCCAATCCCCCATCTCCTTAGGAATACATACCCTATCTCAAGCTAATAGAGGGATCTTCTTCTTACCCCCAATATTGTCATTCCAAAGAAAGGATCTTAAAGACACCTTAAGTTCATGAACAACTTTGGGAGGAGTTCTCAAAATAGACATTAAATAAATAGGAATGGCATTAAGAACTCACTTAATCAGAAGAATCTTATCTACTAAAGTAAGCCATTTACGATTCCAAGAAGAAATTCTGGAAGATACTGCATGAACCACTTTATCCAAAAACATTGCCTTATCCGATCCAACAAAAAAAAGAATGCCTAAATACTTACAAGGGAAAGAGCCCACTTGAAAACCCCAAAATGAGTCAATCTATTCTAAACTAAAGGGGAAAAATTTATTAAAAACACCTTTGATTTAAGACTATTAACTTCTGCCCAGAAAAAGAAGAGTAGCCAGCAATAATTTTCTTTATAACTCTAGCCTCTAGCAGTGAGGCTGAACCAAAAAATAAATTATCATTCTCAAAAAGACAATGGGATTGCGAAATCATATACCCATAAATTTTAATACCATTCCAAAGGCCTAAAGATCTAGCTATAGAAATGGCCCTACTAAAAGCTTCAGCTAAAAGAATAAATAGACAGGAGGAGAGAGAGGATCTCCTTGCCTAACACCACAAGAGGAAGAGAAAAATCCAGAGGGAGACCCATTAAGAAAAACCAATAAATGAGTAGAAGAAATGTAGGAAAAAACCCATTTAACCCAACTATGAGAAAAAACAAAGTGATTTAGAATAGAAACTAACGAATGCCAATCTACTCGATCATACGCTTTAAGTATATCAAGTTTAAGAATCATAGCCGGAATCTTCTGAAGTGAGATGGAATGTGGGATCTCATGTGCAACAATAGCACCTTTTGAAGTTTCCCTCCCAGGAACAAAAACACCCTGATCAACAGACACAATCCTAGGAATGATTTTAGCCAACCTAATTGAAATTGCCTTAGTAATGATTTTATACAAGGTATTACATAAAGCAGTAGGAAAAAAATCAAACTAAGAATTAGGATTGTCCACCTTAGGAATAAAGGCAATAATAATAGTGTTAAGATCCTTCAAAATAGTTCTATTTTGCCTAGACTCTATTGTTCACCAAAACTGGTTAACCCAAGTACACCTGCAATTTACCTATGAAGTAGCCAATTTCAAACAATGGAATACTTCAGGGCTTGGGACAACATAACAAGGATATGAATCCTTCTACTCTTGAAACTCTACAAAACCTAGGTGGGTGTACCTTTGATGAATTTTTGACGTACAAATATTGGTGTCATATTTTTTGGATGGGTGGTAACTATTATATGATTTATGGTTATGCTTAATTTCTGTATCTGGTATTCCAGTATTGAGTTTATGTGTTCTAGTAATAAGGTTTTGAATACTTAAAATTATGTAATCTATTGACAACTGATTCACCCCTACTCTCAGTTGTCCTCTAGTTATATGAGCTATCTAACAATTGGTATCACATCTTGGTCCTCTCTGTAGAAGCTTAACTACTTGAGGAAGAGCCTATGGCACCTAATAGTTCAAGTTCATCAAGTACACCTACAACTATTTTTCGAAGAGAAATTCCTAGGTTTTATGGAACAAATTACAAAGTATTTAAGATTTAGATGGAGACTCATCTAAGATGTCTTAGAAAGTAAATTTGGGAGATCACTAAGAAAGGTGTAACCCCTTTTAATCCATCATCTGGCGATCCTCCTCCATCAAACTTGTATAAGGAGCTTGAGAATGATTGTAGAGATAGAGAAGCCCTTTTGTGTGCCCTTTCTAATCAACAAATAATGGAACTAACTGACAAATCAATTGCAAAGTTTATATGGGATAAATTGGAGACTTTGAATAAAGATGACCCTACTATTAAAATTTCTAAACTTGATGGTTACTGGGTGAGGTATGAGAACCTGAAGATGGAAGAAGATGAAAGGATTATTGCTTTTATGGAAAGAGAATGAAATTGTGAAGAGAATTTAATGTTGTGGTGAATGTCTTAGCAAAGATGAAATAGTTTCTAAATTATTCAGAGCTTTTCCACCAGCTTACAAGATGAAGTCTACTTCAATTAATGAGCTAAGAACTATGGAAAACACCTTCGTTAATAAGGATACCTTGGTTGGGAAGTTGTTAGTTTTTGAGCTTGAGGAATTTGGATCTTTTAGAGCTATAAAATATGATCCTTCTTTTCATACATCTGCATCATCTACCAGCAAGAGTGATTGGAAATATTTATATGCAAAGGAACTAAAGGATATGAAGAAAGAAGATGAAGAGTTTGAGAAAATTAAAGCCTTTTTTCTAGAAGAGTACCTAAAGGACCTATAGGAAGTAAGTATGAAGGAAAATCACCTTTTAAACGTTTTGCATGTAATAAGATAGGTCACTTTCCATCTAGATGTCTTGAAAGGAATTTAAGATTTGAAGAAAGAGAAAGAATATCTTTAAGGCCTAACCATGAATATCAGAACAAAAATAAGTACAGGAGAAACTGTGAGGCCCTATCGCGAGCCGTCATAGAATTGATTTATCATGGATATAGATTCTATATGATCCAGTGATTAGATAATATTGATATGATATATGTTGTTTATTTTTTATTTGTAGTACTTCATTTATGATGATAGAAAACATGGATGCATACCTTACGAATGATTTAATTTCATGATGATTATGATGATGCCATTGCGTAAATTGTTTCATGTGCATTTTACTGGATAATTGATAATTTGATTGTTATGATTTAAACTATATGCAAAGTGTTTGATTTGTTTTCTTTTCGTATATTAATATTGCATGTGATTATTTGAGATTACTAATGTGCAAAGTGAGATGTGCAGGAAAACTAATCCATGTGACCATGGAAACTATTCAGAGAATCAAACTAAACCTATGTGTGTGTGTGAAGCCAAGGGTTGTTTATTTGGAGAGACAACAACTCGTGTTATGTGTTATATTTATAAATGTGAATGCTTGAATGTGTGTTTAATTTGCATTTGTTAAATTTGTTAATTCCAAAAAGGGACATGCCATGTGTATTAAAGTATTATGTATTTTTATGGTGTCACTTGAAAATCATGTTGTGAAGTAAGCTGGCAATGACATGTCGTTTGGAGGGAATTTGTATAGCCTATGCATTATTCAAAATATCTTAATGTGGTCCCAATAGAGTCTTGGTTAGAGAGCCATTAGAATGGTTAACTGAAGTTTTACCCATAGGTAAACTTTGGGTGAGTTTCAAGAGGGTTAAACTAACTCATAAGGTTAGGTTAAGGGAACTTTTGAAGACCCATATGTTATACCTATGGGTAAAGGTTAATTTTAGCCATGTGACCACTCACATGTGACTGTCAAGTCACCTCAAAAGTGAGTTTTCCAAGATGGACGAAAATTCAACTTTTGAGGATTTCTCCTTGGTTAGACAACCTTCCATTTGAGTGATAGTTGCTCTTCCCCACTTTCTCTTACCTTTTTCAGTTTCTATTTTTAGAAAGCATGTAAGAGGTTGAGAATACCAACCTATGAAATCTCACATCATTTCTAAGAGGTTGGAAAGTGTTAGAAGAGTCTACTTAGGGAAGGGATTCAAACTTAGGATTTTGATCACCCACTCTCCAATCTTGGAGACTTGGAGTTGTTGTTGGAAATTTGGATTTAGAAGTTGCATTTTAAGTTTTGGGAAGAAAAGACTAGTGGATTGGGAAGATCTCCTTCAACCATTTCTCATACCATTTGTAGGATCAAATGTTGGTAGTGTTCTTCCATGAATATTGAATACCATTGTTACTGTGAAGAAAAAATTGTTTGTGCATTTAGCTTTTGTTTTTTATGTGATTTGTAGAGTTGAATGTTGAAGTTCCTTCTTTGTGTTTCTTTTTGTGAGTTGTGTGATTATTTTGTGTTATGGGTGTTTCAAGGCCATACTCACCCTTGGGGGTGAAGGGCTTCTTGATAGCCTATGAGTGTAGAGACTATGTTCTTTGAAGAGAGAGATACACAAGGGTTATGGGACCTTTGTTGCATTATTGTTATGCTTATACCAAAGGGGGTCATAAGGGGAGATATGGGCTTGTAAGCCATGGGGGACATAAGGTTTATTTGGGGTCAAGTATGTGATTTGAGTTGGTTATATTTTGGTAGCCTTGTGAAGGAATTTGTTCTTCTTTCTTGTAGATCTCCTCTAGGTACTTGGTCCACCTTCACCCCACAAAGTTAGTCACATAGTGACAATGTAAATCCTTAGGTTGAGAGTCCATGTGATGTTTAAGTTCTTCTTGCTTATGTGATTGAGTTTGTTTGTAACCCATTTAGCCTTGGCTCTCCTAGCTTGAGGGTGGCTTCTTGTGAGCCTAGGTTGGGAAGTGAGCCTCCGTGGTCACAACCTATTAGTTTTATTTGCTGGTTTTTATTTGGGATAAAGGATGGAGAAAAGTCAAGTTCATGTGCAAGCCCCCTATTAGATTCATTTGAAATTCTGAAAATGCGTATTGTAACAAGCCCTCATTCTTGTAGAAATGTAAGAGAGGCTTGAAGTTGTAATCTTGTTAATTTTTATAAATTGGATTTTAAAAAAAAGAAATATTTAAATTTTATTAGAAAGTATTCAAAAGAATATGAGTAAAAGAATGTATTAAGCTAGTAAGTTTATTATTTTTTAAGCATGAAAAGAGTTATAAATGCATTATGTTTCTATTTTAATCTTATTTAAGAGAAAGGAATAAAGTTGGGGAGCTTATTTCTTGAATGAAATTAAGTGGTTGAGTTTCAAATTTAAAATATTGTCAAATAAATATTCTTGAAAGCTTTAAACTTTATATGCATCTTATTTTAAATCCATTTGAACTATTTAGTAGTTTCATAAAAAAAATTATTCATTGAAAAAGTAGGAGTAAAGAGAAATAAATATGTATTTACACTTTGCATTATTTTTTTATAAAAAAGATATATTACATGGAAAGGAAAATAGATAGTTAATCCTTTTTCTTATATTCTGAGTTAGTATTCAAATTTGGTTGTTACCTAGTTAAAAGTTTAGATTTATCCCCTACATTAGCATTCATTGAAATTCTTGAAACTAGAAATGTTAATTCTAAAAGTATTCATTTGAAGCTATATAGTTATTCATTTTGCAACTAGTAAATCCGATATATAAAAAAATATAAAGAAGGATATTCTATTGCTGCTATTCCATGATAAACGTAAAATATACCTCATATGTTTAAACTTGAATATACCTATTATTTGCATCTAGTTGTATTGCTAGTTAAATAAGAGAATAATATCTTGCTAGATAGGATAAACTGATCTGGATATATAACTAGAAATAAGCTCACTGTGTTTACACAGTGAGTGTAAATTTTATTGAATATATACTTAATACTATTACACATCTTTATATATATATAGAATAAAAATTTAAATATTGTTGTAATATAAATCATGCTGGAAAGGAAATCATTGGATTTACCCAGTGAATATATATATATTAGTTCATGCCATATTGTAGTTATTGTGCTAGCAAGCACTGTGGGTTCAACCTACAGAGCACCTTCGGCTGCACTATAGGTCATGACCCATAAGGCGGCTTTGTCTGCACTATGGGTCGTGACCCATAGGGGTAGCTTCATCTACCACTGTGGGTCGCGACAGATAGGGGTGTCCTCGACCACTACTATGGGTTGTGACACACAAAGGTGGTCTCAGTCGTCATTATGGGTCGTGACCCATAAGGTCGCCTCGGCCTCCCGGTGTGGCCGTAACCCAAACATATCTTCTTCATCCCCTCTTGCGAGCCCCTATAGATGTAATGCCATCATCCTCCATGATCTGCCCTGCAACAAACCAATATATAAAAAACAAAAAAGAAAATTAACAAAAGAAAAGGGGTTACTTGCAAAATGAAAACCCTAATCCGATTTAGGGTTGGGGTTAGTTTTGAAAAGGAAATAAGATGAAAAGTATAGGCATTTTTCATGTTTAATAAAATATAAGGGTTAAGAAAACCTTATATAGGGTTAATGGAATCAAGCAATATTATATTAATAAGGGATGTAAATTTGAAATAAGATATTTAGGGGGGCGAGTTTCCTCATTAAAAATAAAGTATATTTTGTATAGCTTAGGGGGAATTTGGTCTAGGTTATTGATTTGTAAATGACTATTAGATCTTTGAGGATGATTTAATTCGACATTAATAGAAGATCTATTTGTTAAGCAATATTATTTTGATTTAGTTAATTTTAAAAGATGATTTTGAAAACCTTATTTTTTATTGACTCAATTAATTATTATTAATACAATGAATTTGTATTAATATTAATTTAATAATTTTTTGGAATTATTTAAATACTATAAGGAATTAATTTTAACTCTTAAATATAATTACAAATGAAGATTTGTTTGGGCAAATTAATTAATTAATTAATTAAATTGTGATGACTTTATAGGGTTAAATATTTTAGTTTTAGATAATGGTATTTCGTGAAATTGTTAAGTAAATTAAAATATAATTTGTTATAAAACCATTTAGGAGATTGAGATAAGACTTAAGTCTCCTAATTAAATTAAATAAATTATCGCTCTCTTTAGGAACCCATTCTTAATGACACAAGAGTTAACCATTAGAATAACTAAATGAGTTATCTCACCTTCTGAGCTTAGAACATAAAGTATTTTAGTATTGTTAAAAAAAAATTGTTGTTGTGTTTTTGCCCAAAAGTTTGGGCATGACAGAAATAAAGAGAATTTGTGCTACTTTGTTGATGAGGAAGTTGTGATTCATTCTAATCATGAACCGACAGAAGATTTTTCTAGTGAATCTAGAAATGGAAAGGAATGGGTATTATTGGCTATCAAGGAAGATGATCTAGTACCTGAAGAGAAGGCGCTTAATGCTAAAGTTGAAGACAAGGATGAATGGTTGATTGAAAGTGTATGTTCACATCATATGACTGGAGATAAAAGGAAGTTTTTATCTTTGCAAGAATCTGATGGTGGTCTGGTTAGATTTGGAGATGACAAAGCATATATGATCAAGGGAAGAGGAACTATATCATTGGATGGTAAGCATAACACTGATAATGTCTATTATGTTTAAGGTTTAAAGCATAATCTTTTGAGTGTAGGACAATTGGTGGATAGGGGATTTCAATTACAGTTCAAGGATGGAAAATGCAAGATTATCAATAGATTTTGGATTGGATATTACAATTGGTACTCAGACTAAGGGTAATATCTTTCACTTCAACTTTGGTGAGAAGACATGTTTGAGTGCACAAATTTATGAGAGTTGGCTATGGCATAAGAGGTCATGTCATGTGAATTTTGATTGCATTGTAAAGATTAGTTCTACTAAGGTAGTTAGAGATATACCTAAGAGCGTAAAGCCTTATAATCCTTTATGTAAGGAATGCTAAATGGGAAGGCAAATTAGGAATTTTTTTAAGAGTATACATGACAAATATAATGATGTTCTTGATCTTATTCATACTAATGTGTGTGGTGCTAGAATCAAAAGTTTTCAGGGTGATAGATATTTTATGCTAATCATTGATGACTATTCAAGAATGATGTGGGTTACTTTTCTAAATGAGAAATTTGAAGCATTTCAAAAATTTAAAATATTTAAAGCTAAAGTTGAGATTGAGACAGTATTGAAGATTAAATACTTAAGGTCAGATCAGGGTAGAGAATTCACATCTGGTGAATTTAACAACTATTGTGAGAAGAATGGGATAAGGAGACAATTTTTTTCACCCTAGACACCTCAATAGAATTTAGTTGTGGAAATGAAGAACAAAACTATCTTGGATGCAGCTAGAACCATGATGGTGGAAGCTAATCTACCTTGAATATCTATTGGAGAGAAGTTGTGAGCATGGTGGTATACACATTCAATAGAGTTCATATCAAAGGAGACATCGATAAGACACCTTAATGAGCTATTGTTTGGTCATACACCTACAGTTAAGTATTTCAAAATCTTTGGTAGTAAATGCTATATCAAAAGAGACGATTTCATCAGAAAATTTGATCATAGATTTGATGAAGGAATATTTCTTGGTTATTCTAATGAAAGCAAAGCATATAGATGTTATAACAAAATATTGCAAAGAAGTGTGGAGAGCACTAATGTTAAGGTGGATGAGAAGAACCAAAGTCAAATCAGAACTTATGAGAGTGAACTGGTAGTGAAAATGATCATAACTCAATCAGTAGAACCTACACTGGAACATAATGTTGAACCAGTTACTCCAGCAGTATCAAAAAATTCAACAGTAGCTGAAGATTATGGAAGAGGAACAAAAAATTAGAAGACTCCTAAATATGTAAAGTTGAATCATTGAAAAGATCAGATCATTAGAGACAAGAAAAAAAGAGTGATGACAAGAGTAAGGTTAGCAGTTGATGAGATATGTTTACATTTTCAAGTTTAACTAGCATCATTAATTGAAGCATGCAAAGATGAATGTTGGATGAAAGCAATGGAAGAGGAACTAGGTCATATAGAAAAGAATAACACATGGACTTTAGTTCCCTGACCTAAAAATAAGAAAGTTATTGGAACTAAATGGGTTTTTAAGAATAAATTGAATGAAGTTGGACAAGTTGTGAGGAATAAGGCTATATTGGTTTGTAGAGGATATTCTTAGAAGGAAGGAATTGATTGTGATGTAACCTTTTCACTGGTACCTAGGATTGAAGTTGTGAGATTATTTCTTTCTTTTGCTGCATATAAGAACAACAAGGTTTATCAAATGGATGTCAAATGCACATTTTTGTATGGAGATCTTGAAGAGGAAGTTTATATTGAGCAACCTGATTTATTTTCACTTTCTAATGACAAGAACATGGTCTATGGGTTAAAGAAAGTCTTATATGGATTGAAACAAACTCCTAGAACTTGGTATGCAAGGCTAGACAAATATAATTTATATTTTGGTTTCACTAAAGGTAATGTTGACAGTAATTTATATTATAAGATTACTAATGATGACATATTGATTGTTGAAGTCTTTGTTGATGATATCGCTTTTGCAGGTGAAGATAAGTTGTGTATGAAATTATCTAACAATTTGAAGAATAAATTTGAGATGTCTATGATTGGAGAGATGACTTTTTTCTTAGGCCTACAGATTACTTAGATTGACAAAAGTATTTTCATCTGTCAAACTAAGTATTCTAGAAAATTATTGAATAAACTTGTTTTGGAAAATTCTAAGCCAATTGGTACTCCTATGGTTACAAGTGATAAATTGACAAAGAAAGATGCATCAACACCAATAAATCCTACAAGGTACAAGTCTATGATTGGAGTTTTGTTATATTTGACTCAGACTAGACCAGACATAATGAATGTAGTTTGTATTGTATCAAGATATCAGAGTGACCCTAGACAGAATCACCAGAGTGCGGTGAAATGATTTTTGAGGTATTTGCAAGGAACAACTAAATATGGTTTGTGGTATCCTAAAAATGATAGCTTTACCCTAAGTGCATATATAGATGAAAATTAGGATGGAGATGTTGATGACCGAAAGAGAACATCCGGTGGAGCTTTCTTTCTTTGAAAGAAACTTGTTTCATGAATCAGCAAGAAGCAATCATGTACTTCCTTATCTACTGCTGAAGATGAGTATGTTGATGTTGCTACTAATTATACACAAGTTTTATGGATGAATTTTTTTTTAAGGATATAAAGGTGGATTGTAATCAACTGGTAGTTATTCACTGTGATAACTCTACTACTATTAATATATAAAAGAATCTAGTATTTCATTCTAAGACAAAGCACTTATCTATCAAGTATAAATTTTCGAAGGATTAGGTGGAAGCAAATAAAGTCAAACTAGTTTATGTGAACACTAAAGAGAAGATTGCAAATATTTTCACTAAACCTTTATCTAAGGAATCATTTGAGTACTTCATAGAGAAATTGGGGGGTTTTGCCCCTTCACTAGAGACCTGAGTGATGTTGATTGGCATCAATTCAGTATGCATTATCAAAGCTATTATTCATTCTGGATTGATGTGGTGATGCTACTACTATAGGGGAGTAGTCGGTTGTAAGATTCAATGGATTTATGATTTATCTTTGATATTTATATCATATCTTTGACATTGATTTCAAAGGGGCCAAGATATTCTTATGAGAAACATAAGGGAGAGTTATACATTAGGGAGAGAGATAAGAGCTTAGTAGAGATATCAGTCACAGGGGGAGTTTGGTCTATTGGTTCAACGCTTCATTGCTATATCATTTTTTGGGAGATTGTTGGTTGTCTTCCAAAGGGGGAGACTTATTTGGCATTTCTTGGCACTTGGATGTTTTTCACATCTAGCATTGCCATCAATGCCAAAGGGGGGAGATTGTTGGCAATTTGGAGGAATTGATTATGTGTTGCATTGATGTTTTGTCATTGATGTCAACACTAGATATTTTTGTTGTTTACTGATTTCCAGTTGGTTCAGATAGAGTGGTTGGATTATGATATTGATCTGGTATGCTTTGTTATTCTTTGGTTTGTGGAATTGGTTTGGATTGGTATAAGTACACAAAGTTGTGTCCACTTAGTGTGGAAGTTTTACACTTAGAAAAAAATGGCAAATTGCACACAGTGCATAAGAAAAAAATGGGATCTTGTTTCATGTCAGGATCCATAGCCAATTAAAATGGGATCTTGTTATCCTATTTTCCTTTCTTTTAATTTTTCCTTTTTAATTTTTGTTTTAAAAACAAGCTATATATACATGAAATATAAAATTTAAGTATAAGTCACATTTCTCTTTGTCTTTTTTTCCTTTCTTATAGTTTAAGTTATATTTCATATATATATATATATATATATATATATATATATATATATATATATATATATATATATATATATATATATATATATATATATATATATATATATATATATATATATATATATATATATATATATATATATATATATATATATATATATATATATATATATATTGGCAGGATGCTTAAGAGTGGTTTCATATCTCTAGGAGTTATAATGCAAATTCTATATTTCAGAATATCTTAAAAATTTTCAGATAGTCAAATTTTAGTAATCAGTAGTTCAATATTTGCTCTCTTTTTTTATCTCAATCTCTTAATCTTCCTTGAGCTCTAGATTCATCTCCCTCGATATCTATATTCACAAGATGTTTGAAAGTGATTCCAAATCTCCAAGAGTGATTTTTGCAAATTCTAGATTTTAGAATATCTTATAAATTTTTATACTTAGTCAAATTTCAGTAATCAGCAGGCTTGAATCAATATTTTATATCTCTCTTTATTTTTCTTGATCTCTAGAATCATCTCTCTCCATAACACTCTTCCTCTATCTCCTCTCTACCTCTATATCTCACTTTTTCTCTCACATCCCTAATTCTCTGGTATTTGTCTCCTCTCTCTCTATACACCTCCCCTAACTCCCTTCCTATCTCTACTTTTCTACATATATACCTCTCTCTCTCTCTCTCTCTCTCTCTCTCTCTCTCTCTTTCTCTATGTACCTTTTTTACTCTCCCTACCAACTTATCTTTCTCTATATACATATCTCTTCCACTCGCGATCTCTCTCTCTCTCTAACCCTCCCTCCTTCCCTCTCTTCTTTTATCTCCCCTCTATCTCCTCTCTACCTCTGAATCTCACTCTCTCCTTTCTCTCCCAAAATATAGACTTATCTCTACCTCTCTCTCACATACTTGACTCTCTACTCTCTATCTCATCTCTGTCTAGACTTCCCCTTACTCCCTACCTACCTTTATTTCTCTACATATAATATCTATCTCTCTATACATACCTTTCGCTCCCTCCCTACCAACATCTCTCTCTCCCTCTATCTCTTCACCCTTCCCTCATTCCCTATCTAGTTTTATGTGTGTGTTTGTGTAGATGATGGGGGGGTTCGAACTAGGGCTGCTCACATCGGAGGCCAAAGGGTTCATGGAGGCAAAGGAGGGAGAGAGTTAGCATAAATGATGGGAACCACAGGAGATAGGAGGTGGGACGACGGGTTTTAGTGGCTACCAGTGATTCCACGGTGCCCATAGTGGGATGCCCCATTTGGTGGGTTGCGGCCCACACAAAAGCCTTGGCTATTGTGTGGGTCACAGCCCACATAGTGGTGCGGCCCACTATGGGAGTTGTGGATCTTTGGGTGGCCGCGACCCATGTGGTTTCCAATACCCCTTTTTTTTTGTATATATATATTTTTTAACAGCTTTATTTAAAAATAGAAAACATTAGAATGTTATTCTTTTTTTTCTTAATATATATATATATATATAAAGTATATATATGTGAATACTTTGCAAACATAACTCTGGTAAGAACCAAAAATCTAAAAAAAATGACAATATTTTATTTCCAGAATATAATGTATCAAATAAATCTATATATGTATTAATAAATAAAATAAACATGCTCACGTACATGTATACATCTATCTATCTATATATATATATATATATATATATATATATATATAGATGTATACATGTACATGAGCATGTTTATTTTATTTATTTATTTATTTACAGCAGCATACATGTCTATTTTATATGTTTTTTTATTAAAGAACAACAACTTAGTTTTATATATAAAACTCTAGACATTATCTCTTGTAAAAATATATATATGTACATATATATATATATATATATATATATATGTATATATATATATATATATATGTATATGTATATGTATATATACATATATATATATATGTACATATACATATACATATACATATACATATACATATACATATACATATACATATAGATATATACATATATATATATATATACATATATATATATACATATATATATATATATACATATATATATATATATATACATATATATATATATGACATTATTTAGAGCAATTTATTTTGAATAAACAGTGTAGATTAATTTATATTTCCATTCATTAACAAGCAGTTTTCTCTTGATATGAAATAACAATATTTAGATCAGCCTATTTTCCACTTCACATGCTTTTCCCAGATTTAAAGAAAAATATTTAACAACAATAACTATATTTGCAGAATAGTAAATATAGCAGAAATGATTTTATTTACAACAACAATTAACCTCTTCTAAAATCCATTTATTTATTAACAGCAAGATGCATTTGCCTAATAATTTTTTATGTTTAACTATAGATAGAAATAAATTTTTCCTATTTATTTTTAACTGCATTTCTAACACTTATATTTGCATAATAATAAAAGAAAGTAGAATGGAACAACTTAGATATACAACTATTATTTCCTTTCCTTTTTTTTTGCAATGAATAATTACAAAGAAATTACTCAAATAGCTATAGGGAAATAACTCAAATATTATTCTTTCTTTGCAAGATCAAAATCTAATAAAAAGAATACATCTTGTTTCATGATAAAACTTAATCAAATAAATACATTTAATAAATCATTGTATTTCTTTTGCAAATAGGTAGGTAAAAGAACTAGCCTCTCATTTCTATTAAATGAGGGCTTCCCAAATACATATATTTTCTTAATACAAATAGAGATAGGATCCACTTAAATATTTTCCTTCCTATCCTTTCCAAAGCAAACCTACAATAAAAAGCTTGAGGATTGTGACCATGGAGGCTCACCTCCCAACCTAGGCTTACAAGAAGCCATCCCCAAGCTAGGAGAACCAAGGCTAGATGGGAAACACACATTCAAACACATACAAGCAAGAGAAACTCATAACAACATTAACACTCCCATCCGAAGGTTAAACAATGTCACTTGTGTGACTTTTCAAGTGGGGTGAAGGTGGACCATATACCTAGAGGAGAATTCTTCAAATAGAGAACATAATGCCATAACAAGTCTACAAATAAACACATCCACAAGTTCCAAACTTGTCCCTACAATTCATTATGTCCCCCAAGGCATACAAGCCAACAAACTCCCCTTATGACCCCCATTTCATAAAAAAATACACCATGTAGCAAGGGTCCCATAACCCCTTGTAAATCACTCTCTTCCAGAGAGAGCCTCTACACTCACAGGCTGTCAAACAACCCTTCACCCCAAGGCCACTCTTCCCTCCCAAGGGTGAGTTTGGCCTTGAAAACTCCCAAAACAAAACTAAAAAAAAACACATTAACAAAAGAAAAAAATACATAGGGAGGAACTCAACAACTTCCCAACACACTAAGATATCAACAATGAAAATAAACTATAACATGAAATCTTTTGAATAATACAATAAAATACATGAGCTAGAAAATAACCAACCTAAAATCTGCCAAAAGGGATGATAATCTTCTAGAAGAGATGCCCAAATCCACTATCTTTTCCCTTCAAGACTTAGCCAAAATCTTCCAAAAAAAAAAACTTAAAAATTGCTCAAGAATATAAGTCTCCAAAATGGAGAGTGGGTGATCAGACTTCTACCTCCCAAACTATTCCCCATGAAGACACTTCTCACTCTTTTCAACCCACTTGGGAAGGGTGAAGGATGTTTATTGGTTAGTCTTCCCAATACCTTGCAAACTCTCTAGCAAAGACACCTAAAAAAAGGTAAAAGGAATGGGGAAGAACAATTTCACTCATGAGGAGGGTTATCTAACCTAGGAAGACTCCTTTATAGTTGAAATTCGGCCAGCTTGGGAAACTCAATTTTGGGGGTGGCTAAATAGGCCCTAGGGAGTGGACACATGGCTAAATTTGGTCTTCATACATAGGTATATCATATGGGCCACTAAAAACTCCCCTAACTTGACCC
This sequence comes from Cryptomeria japonica, assembly GCF_030272615.1. Taxonomy (NCBI): domain Eukaryota; kingdom Viridiplantae; phylum Streptophyta; class Pinopsida; order Cupressales; family Cupressaceae; genus Cryptomeria; species Cryptomeria japonica. The sequence goes on along the minus strand of NC_081407.1, from coordinate 669,085,872 downwards.
TAGGAGTTAGTTTAACCCCCTAGAAGCTCAGCCAAAGTTTACCTATAGGTCAACCCTGAGTTGACCTTTCTAATGGCTCCCTACCCAAGACTTTCTTGGGACCATTCTAGGATAATTGAAAAAAAATATGCATTGGTAAAACAAATTTCCTCAAAAGGGAAATGTCATTGCCAACTCATCCTACAACACATGGGTCAAGTGACACTACAAAAAGAATTACACATCACTAAAACACACATGGCAAATGCCACTTTTTTTTGGAATTTATAAATTAAGCAATTTCCAAATTAAACACACATCCAAGCATAACATTTATAAATTAAACACATTTACAAATGAGGTGTTGTCTCTCCAAATAGACAACCCTTGGCTTCACAAACACACATAGGCCTAGGCTTGATTCTTTGAATAGTTTCCATGGTCACATGGAATAATTTTCCTGCACATCTCACTTGCACATTAGTATTTCCAAAAATCACATATAATGTTATAAAAAAAATACAATTTAGACATCACATACAATTTCAATTATAAAAATCAAGTATCCAATAATCTGATAACATCCACATAAAATAATCTACTAAATGGCATCATCATAATCATGGAATTAAATCATTTATAGAGCATGCATCCAAAATTTCTAGCATTAAAAAAAGGTACTGCAAATCAAAGTAAATGACATAATCATATCAATGTTATCCAAAACACTGGATCATATAAAATCTATGTCCATAATCCATCCAAAATACAGTATCAATAATAGGTCCAACGAGAAAATAACAGAAATGCTATAATGGCTCAGGGTAGGGCCTCACACCCTCCCCCTCTACGCATGAACTTCCTCCTGGAGTTCATCAAAAAGATTGGGGTGCTGAGATCTCATCTGCACTGCGTCCTCCCATGATGTCTTAACCTCATCATAACAATCCCACTAGACCCTAACCTGGTCTAGCTCTCGACCTCAAAGAGACAACATCCGACAAGCCAAAATGCAGATGGGATCCAAAGCTAGCTTCCCGTCTGACTCCACCTTCAAGGCATCCCAATCCAGAATATGAGACTCATCATAAATGTACTTCCTCAGAATTGATAAATGAAACACATCATGGATGCATAATAGGATAGGTGGCAAAGGTAGATGATATGCAACTGGTCCTATCCTCTTATAGTACCCCTTCTCGATTGGACTCATCAGACTGATATTTTGTTGCAGTTTACTTTTCAGTTGATACATTACTGCTAAACATTATTCAGACGTATTTGATATTATTTCATGTTTATTTGGATATGAGATGCATGATTTATTTACAGTATTTCAGTACTGGTGATTTGTGGTATTTTATGGATTATTGCTATGTACTGACACTTTACTTTATCTATGCAATGGGTAATTATATGTTGCATTTCTATGATTGTATTGGATGCAAGGGGATGATTTTCCTTCACTCACTTTGGTGAGACATGGAACGTCATGATTCTCCTTCATCAGTGTGTGTGTCATGTATTCTATATTTATATACATGCATGTGTGAATCGATGATGCAGGATATTGAAGGTACAATTACCAAGTCAGTACGGGGTATTGTCTTCACCTCGCTTCATAGGTCTGAGCATGCCTTATATGTCTGATGGGAGTGGAAGAGATAGTTGTTGACCCTAATTCTTACCACTAGTCTACTCATGTGAGTGTCGTCAGTCGGTCATTTGTTCCTTTTGTTCGGCCTTCGAGTCTTATTCATATGACTTTTTCAGAGTCTTCTTATGTTTCTTTCGGTTTGCATGCCCTAGTGAGTTCGATTATTTAATTAAGTTTAAGTTGTCATTTCATAGTTGGTATAAGTAATTTATGCATTATTATGCCTTTGTGTTATGAACATAGCTTATTGAGTTAATTTATTAGATTTAAATTAATAATTGTTTTATTTTAGAAAAGTAACTATATTTAAATCAAATAGAAAAAAATAAAATATATAAAGTTAATTCTCTTGCTTTTAGATTTAAAGAAAAATAAAAATAGAGTTAAATTATTGATTTTTACTTTTGTTGAAAAAGTTAGTTAAATTTCATGATGGAAGAAATGTATTTTTCAAAAAAAAGAAGAAATTCCCATTTACTTTTGAAAGAAAATAGAAAAAAGTCAATTTGTTTATTTAAATGTTTTGATGAGAAAAATATTTCAACCTAAAAGTTTAGGTTAAAATATTTTTCCTATTTAACCTTGAAAATGTTTTGGAAAAGGGATGCTTGTTTTGGAGGAGGAAATTCTGGAAAATTGTTTGAAAGGAAGATTTTTGTTTTGGTCTGGTAATTTGTTGCAGGATAGAAGTTCACAAATTTCTTCTTGGAAGCTCCATAGGCTATGCTTCTTTCCCTTCTTCTGGATGTTGTAAAAAAAAAAGGATTGATTAAATGATTGTTGTGTTATTGATTTAGTTTCTATTAGGTTTATAAAAAAAATCTCAGTCCATTTTTTATTTAAGATGCAACTTCAAACTCTCCCTAATTTATTTCATGAAAGTTGTGGTTTAAAATCCATTCTTTCATTTTTGTTTATGCAAAGAATTTGATTTTCTAGTGATTGTAGCTTTTGAATTTTGTGTTCTTGGTAGAGTAATGCTGGCAAAATTTTGCAAAGAATTTTTCCCCTTGTGCCTTCAATTCTTTTAAAAAACAAATCTTCCTGGTAGTTTTCAAAATTGGGGAAAATTGTGAGTTTAATTCTTCTTTTCCCATTCTTGTTTTGGCAAAAAAAATCCAATTGGGGAATGGCAATCAATTTAGTCTCTAGAGAATTTCATTTTGGGAATGATATTGTTTGGTTTTGGGTGCTATTTTCCATCTCTTTTTTGTCATAGAGACAGAATTTTTTGGCAAAAAAATTCTTTACGAGTGATAAATTTTGATATGTTAGTTTTATTCAATTTAAAAAATAAATAAATTGATTGTGTTTTATTTAATTCTATTGTCTCAGAGTGGGGAGGAACAGATAATTACAAATCTTTGTATTTGAATTTTGTTAAATTGAAATTTAAAAAATAAAATTATAATTAAAAAAAATAAAATAGATTGTGTAGGGGGGGGAGACGGTAGCCTGTTACCCCATAGTAGCAATGCTACCTTAAGGTAGTAGTGCTACCCCACGGTAGTAGTGCTACCGTAAGGTAGTAGCTTCTACCCCATGGTAGCAGTGCTACCATATGGTAGCACCTACTACTGTGAGGTAGCAACGCTACCCTAAAGTAGAAGTGCTATTGTAAGGTAGCTTCTACCTTGTGGTTAGCAAGGATAGCCCCATAGTAAACTACGCCCTTTTTATGAAAAGTTGCATTCTAAAATTTATAATTTTTGTTTCTTTTTGTTTTATTATGATATTTTGGAAAAATAAAGTTGTTTCCTAATTAAATTGTCATTTTTTTTTATATTTTAATGTGATATAATTATATGATATTATATTCGAAGAATATATATATTCATATAATTATATTATTATGTATATTTTTAATTTGGAATTTAATTTAAATTATAGATATAATCTAATCCGGTTTATTTGTAGATTAATCACGAACAGATGATTAGGGGGTTAATTTTATTGTGGTTTATTTAAACTTATTGAACAAATGACAACATTGATTTTCTTGCTTTAATATAGTTGTAATTTCTTGTTTCTGGAAAATCTTCAATTACAAGTGTTTTATGCTTTTGACTGGTTAATGAAAGGATTGCCTATATTAGGATCTTGTGTAAATGATATTTGTAGTCAAGCTTAAATTCATTACAATTCTAGTTGAGTTTTCATTATGTCATATGTTGTTATACCCCTTAGTCAGGTGTTGTTGTGTAATCTTGTTCATGTGGGCCGTTGTGTGTTATGTTCAATGGTCAATCCTGGATTATTGTTTTGTGCATCCTTCACCTATATTTGGTCAGGTTTAGATATGGCTGACAATGTCATCATAGGGTACTCGTAGAGAGACCGTACTTGATAGTGTCCTATGAGAGAGTGGCTTTTGAGCGGGGGTGACACCCGAAGTGGTTTGCAGGATAGCCCCTCAAAAGTCAGTTAACAAGTGATAAACTAAAAATTGATTAGGGGGTGGGTAGTTATTAATTTATTTAAGATATTGTAACTTAGACATGGTTGAGTGCTTGCATAGGCCCAAGGTGTTGTGGGAAGGCTTGGAATGGCAAACCTACCACCTTGTCTTCACAAAAGGTTGGTAGGGTCTGCATGATGCTTAGATGGAGCCGAGGGTTCGAGAAAGGTTACCAAGATAACCCAAGATGGGGGTCGGGACCTATGGAGGCCTACCTAGGGTAATCATCTTAATCCATATGATGAAACTCTCTCTTTAGGGTCACTAGTATTTTGTGAGTCGAGCCACATGAGTATAGTGAAGTTGTGTTGTCATGTTATACTTTTCTTGTTTGCTTGCTTGAGCATCTCCTGCTATCTCCTAGCACCATGGGGTGGTTCCATTTTGGGATCACATGGTTGGGTGGTAGTGCCACTTCCCATCAGATATTCTTGTTTGTACCTTCATGTGAGGATTGGCTTCGCCGGTGTACCTTGGTTCATGATTCGTATATCAACTCATGTTCTTGATATTGTACCTTTGTGACCCATGTGGTCATTGTATCAGTAAACTATGTAATCTTGGCAATGTAATTATGTATTTCATTTATGCTTATGGAAGCCATGAAATTAATGAGTGTTATAAACTTAATTCATTGGAATGTATGTTTTTCAGTTATCTTTATGCCTTTATGTAAATGCTTCATTTGAAATCAATATATTGTATCACTTTGTACCTTTCTATGTGAAATTCAGTTTATAAACATGATGTAATTTTTTTTTTTCAATAAAAGTGGATTATTCCACTAAACTTTTTTTATTAATATTTTTTATTTTTTACATAGGATTCAAAGAGCATACCAGAGGAAAGAACCCTAGGAAGAAAACATCCGGTCACAACTCATAAAATAAACCTATAGTATCTAATGGATCAATTTATACACCCTGCCCAAAACCACATACAAAATGCAAGCACAACACATATAATATAAGTTTTTCATAGAGCCCATATGACAATTTGCCAAAAAAACCCATCGGATAATTTTCAAATATAGACTCCATAGCTGCTATCAATGGAAGAAGACAAAATTTTCCAAAGCCCTGTGCCAAATCCCATGAGCCAAAAACCTTCCTACCAAAAAAGAAAGTATCAAAAAACCTTTGGAAAAACACTATTATATCAAATACCATGACCTCGAACTCTTCTCTAGACAACGAACATGAATACTTGAAATGAAAGGGGAAAGCGTGAATAATTATCATCATAAAATTTTACATTGACGTTACTCAAGAAAATCATATGACTATTGTTGCAAACCTTCCCATACCCTAGAAGGAATTTCCTCAAAACCCACCTCTCACTGATTAGCATTGCTATCAATGGCTAAATTTGCCAAATAATCTGCAATCTTATTAACTTCTCTGTAACAATGGGATACCAAGAAAGATTCAAACAATTCTAATTTTTGTAAAATGGGATCAAGTATATACTGCAAATTCCAACAATTCGATTTCTTTTTCATAACACATCGAATAATCACCATAGAATCACCTTCAATTATTAAGTCCTTAATTCCTAAAGAGATTGCCATATCCAATCCAAAAGACAAAGCATGAAATTCCATATAATTGTTAGTTTTAAAACCAATAGCATGACACTTAGCTCGAATAAAATTTGCATTGTGATCATAAATTACCATGCCTACCCCAGCCGGCCCAGGGTTACCATGAGAGGCCCCATCAAAATTCAGTTTAAAGTGCCCTTGCGGAGGAGGTTTCCATCTAGCAAAGCATCTCTTACCTATTGCATCACTCTTTTTTAAAATTGAACCATGAGAGGGTAAAACTGACAGCAGCTTCCAAACTCTAGTAACTCTACTATCCCAGTGCAAAAAAGAAGTAAGATTTTCCAAATTCTTATAAATAAATGACAAAGCAACCTCAGAGATTGAAGACTCAATTTTTAATAGAACCTCAAACACACGAGACCTTGTTTTTTCAAATATCCTGTTGTTTCTCTCTAGCCAAACATTCCAAATCACAATAGATGGAGATATGATCCAAAGGCATGCATAAAAAGATGAGGCAAACATAAAGGGCCAAGATCTAAAATGGGAAATGAGATCCTTACCAATAACAAAAGATATATTTAACTTCTCAAACAACCACTACCAACATTCATAAGCATAATCACAATTTAGGAACAGGTGTGAAGAAGATTCCAAATTTTTGTTACAAAGGACAAAAGGGAAAACAATAGTAATACCAAGCCTGTCTAGTCTCATACCTGTAAGGACTCTATCCTAAACTGCCAACCAAGCAAAGGCTCCAGCTTTGGGAAGACAAGCCGAATGCCAAAACGACTTATAAGGCCAAGAAGATAAATCTTCAGCAACCATAAGAGAGTTGTAACCATCTTTAACAATGTACTTATCAGAAATATTCTTTCTCCAAATAAGTTTATCCTTAGAATCAGAAAGAAATACAATTCTATCCCCCAAAATATTTTCAAAATCTAATTTCATGCTTTGATCAACATCTAAGAAATCAATCGACTTCCATCTAGCTAGCTTAAGGGGTCCACTAGTCACAATTTCAAAATAATATGCTACAAAACACCCCAAAGGGAGGAAAGAATGGTGATCAGAGGAGACCAATCCCTAATATTCACCAAAGGTGTGTGTCCATTCCATACTTCATCCTAGAATCTGACCTTTCTACCATTATGAACAATCCATGAGAGATGAGGCAAAATCACTGATCTACATTTACAAAGGTAATTCCAAATAGCAGAACCCAAAGGAAAATTTGAGACTTTAAAAATGTACTCTCTCGATCCATTATTTAAATATTTGGCAAACATAATATGTGCCCATAAGGAGCTAGGCTTGTCATATAATTTCCAAACCAACTTAGTACCTAAGGCTAAATTCTGATTCTCTAGACTCTGAATTCCTGTTCCCCCAAGTTCCTTAGCCAAACATACCTTATCCCATCCAACTAAAGGGAGTTTCTTCTTGCCATCTTTATTATTGTTCCAAAGAAAATCTCTAAGAGTATCATGTAAAATAACAATGGCTACTTTTGGAGACTTCAAAATAGACATGAGATTTATGGGAACAACATTCAAAATAGACTTGATGAGAACAATTTTACCCGCCAAAGTTAACCATCTATGATTCCATGAGAGAATTATTTTAGAAATGACTAAAATAATCTTATCCCAAAAACCAATCTTATCCTGTTTAACAAAGAAAGAAATCCCAAGGTAAGTACATGGAAGATTTCCAATCTCAAATCCCCAAAAGGATTGCAACCTATGCTAAACCAGTTGTGATGTATTAAAGGAAAAAATCTTTGGTTTATCACCATTCCTTTAATCAATTTTGCCTCAACTAATGAAGCATGTCCAAATAATAGAGTATCATCTACAAAGAGACAATGAGAAATACTTTGGGGAATATTCTGAATTCGTATACCTTTCCAAAGCCCTCCCACTTTAGCAGCCCTAATAGCCCAACTAAAGGTTTCAACTAGGAGAATAAACAAAAAGGGAGAAAGGGGATCTCCCTGTCTCAAACCCCTAGAGGAAGTGAAAAAACCACAAGGAGAACCATTAATTAAAATCAAGAATCTTGTAAAAGAAATACATGCATGAATCCATTTGACCCAGGCCTTGGAAAAACCTAACTTCTCAAGAACAATACATAAAGGCCCCCACTCTACTCTATCATAAGCCTTCATCATGTATAGTTTAAGTATCATGTATAGTTTAAGAATCATGGCAAAGACAACACTCTTAACTTCTTCTAAGGAAAAGGGACACATCAACATCTTATTGTCTTCCAAAGATACTAAAGGAGGAATATTAGATATAATATCATTGCTGAGATTTCCATTTTCTAAAGATAATAATGACTTAAAAAACCTAACTGCCTCTGAGGCAATGTCCTCTGGCTCTATCAATAAATTCCCATTCTGACACTGAATACAAGATATCCTATTCTTGCATCTTTTAATCTTAGTTGAAGAATGAAAAAAATTTATGTTCCTATCACCATCTAAAAGCCATAACTCTCTAGATTTATGTCTCCAATAGATTTCCTCTCTAGCTAACACCTCCTCAAGCTGTAATTTTAGTGACTTCAATTCATCAAAAACTTGTGGCACCATACCATGTTGAAGCACATGAGTATTAAAACACTCAATCGTATCTTGAATCCTTTGTTTCTCCTAAAAAATATTCTTAAAATGTGAGATATTCCATTCCCTAATATTCAATTTTAAATAACTTAACTTCTTAGCAATCTGAAACATACAGGACCCAGAACAAAAAGGAGCAGAATTCCACCATTTCATAAGCAAAGGTAAAAAGGAAGAATCCCTAAACCACATGGGCTCAAATTTAAATGGAGACTTAAAAGAAGCCCTATCCTCAATATCTGAAAGGGAAATTGGAAAATGATCAAAACCTGAGATCGATGGAATAGAGGAAAAGAATTCAAAATCTGAATCAATCCAATTCTCAGATAACAAAAACCGATCTAATCTCTCAGCAATCTGAGAAAAATCCCTTCTCATGTTTGTCCATGTGAAAACCCCATTCTGAGACTTACAATCAAAAAGGCTCATATCAGAAATGAAATCCCCAAAGTCATCCATAATCCTTTTATTAGGGAAAACACCTCCTTTTTCTCATCTAAATCAGTGATAACATTAAAATCACACCCGAAGATAATAAAGGAACCATGTTTTAAGGGAGAAGAAATCCTATTTAATTCACCCCATAACTTACTCTTCCCTTGAATTCTTGATGGAGCATAAATGTTAAAAATCCAGAATTTAACCTTCGAAATCTTGCTTATAACTAAAGCCAACATCCAATTTGTAGCAAATGCCACTAACTGTACCTCAATATTATAATTATTCCAAAGCAGTGCCAAACTTCCTGAAGCACCACAGGCTAGAGAAGAAAGAAAATTCCACCTTCTGCAAGATGAAAAAACCAAATCAGTAGACTCCTTTGACAACTTTGTTTCTTGCAACATAAAAATATCACACTTAATTAAGTCCATTTGGGACTTAATTAAGCGTCTCTTGTTAGGGGCATTTAAGCCCCTAACATTCCAAGAAATAATTCTCATTGTCCTCGAGGGGAGGCCAAAGCACCCCTCTTCCCAATAATCAGAGAATTTTTGCTTTCCCCAAAGCAACCTTGCAAATTATATTTCATAGCCCCTGATCTTGTCACAGGTGGACTAGTCATGAATCTTTTACTCCTCTTTCTTTTTATGCTTATAGGAGTTAGGCATGTTTTCTTAGGCCTACCAAGAGAGACCAAATGCCTCCCTTGCCCACTAGCAGGAGAAAGGGACAAAGTCTTTTGAATTCTAGCATCAATTTCCATTTGAGTCTTAAGATTATTTGGAGGCCTACCTCACCTAGGAGAAACCATCGATGGTGAAAAAACTGGAGTTGTTTGGACAATTGGTAAAATCTTGCATGACTTTAGAGAAGCCAGGATAACTAGATTATCTTCAAAACCCAACTTTGTTGTAGCCAAAACCACAAAAGGATTAGCAGATGCAGAAATTAGAAGGGTCAAGTTTATACCCCCCAAATCATTCTCAATTGAACAAACAACTCTATCAGTAATACCCTCATCCATTTGATGTGCATGATTGTTAAAAATATCATGTACTTGTTGAGGCAAATTCTCATCTAGCATAATAACAGGGACAACATCTAATGGATTACTATTCCCTAAGGAAGATTCATTAGCCATATTAATTTCAACATTCAGAGGGGAATTATTAGACACCAAATTCTTAATTTCCTGAACTAAAGAAGCGTCATTAGGAAAACCTATGGCAGGTACCTGTTTAATAGTTTCCATATCAACCACTGCATTTTTATCTAAATTCACATTCTTTGAAGAATCCAAAACCTCCTTTTAAGTGCATGAAGACAAATTGTCATCCTTACCCTTTGTGTGATTATTTTGCATCTTAGGGCAATCTATCATCAATGGGTGATCTACTCCATTCATCGGGGGATTACCATCCACTATACCCCCATTACTAGGAAATGTCTTCAGTAAAGATGAAAGTGAGACCGAACCCGAAGTGTGATCATTTGGTTTCCCAGAACTATGACACAATGGATTATTTTCAATATTAATGTGACCTATTTCTACCAATTTATGCAAAGAGACATTTCCACATCCTTCAATCGAAGGTCCCGCTGACAAACTATCTTTATTAAGTGATTTAGGGATAGAGTCAACAACCTACTGGTTTTTCTTAAAATCCATAAGTAAAGGAGCATCCAAAAGTAAAGGAGACTTAAGAAGATTTGTATCTAATTTCTCAATTGACTGGTGCCAAATACCATCATGTGACTTGATATTACAAGTATGGGGGCAAACATTGTTAGGGTTAATAAGAACACAAATTTTTACTAGAACCTCCCCCTCCACAAAGTCCATTTTAGATGTTAAAAAAGTTCCAATAGTATTTCCAATTTTCTCAAGAACATCTAGATCCATAAATTCAAAAGGAATTTCAAGTAAACCAAACTAGAAAGGAATAAGTTTCGAACAAAAAAAGGTTTCCAAGCCGCAATTGAAATTAAATGTTTTCCAAACCAATGATGCGAAGTTCTTAATACCTCATCTTTGAAAGAAAGAGAATCAAAGACAATAATAAAAGCAATCGTAGACAATAATTGAAAATAATGCATATCCCCCCATCTTTTCTACAATTTATGATAAAGCTTTAACAAACTAATTTGATCACCCCAAATTTCCCCAGAAATAGCATTCGTATGCAAACAATTTGCTTTCTTATCGACATAAGAACCTAAAAGATTGATACAAGGGATAGGAGCCCAAACCTGTGATGAAGAAACCTTAGGCATAATAGGAATAGATGGAATCTTACTTACCTTTTCTAGACTAGCTTCCTTGAGGTTCACATTTACCTTATTTCCCACCTGCTGTGAAGAAACAAAAACCCTAGCAAACATGCGTTGATTGCCCAGATCCAAAGACCATTTCCTCAAAAATCCCTTAAATTGCTTCTCAAAATTCCCATGATTCACACCATTATTAAAACGCCCTTGAGTGAATCTCCTTCCATTGTTATTCTGCCTCCATGCTACACTGCGTCTGTTCCCAAAGAAGCCTTAAAAGTATTTTGAAGCTAGCTGAAAAACCTTGTTATTTCCACTCCAGTTTACCTGTATCGCCATGTCCTTCCATCTGCCTTTCATGTAGACCCACTGTGGAACATGAGGTGGGTCTTCCCAACCCACATCCCCCCATGAACCCAAATGTCCTCTATAATGGGTTTAACATTATGGTTTTGTTTTTAGTTTCATAGTAATCTTCATTGCTAACCCTTTAGGATGTCATTGTTAGACCTCTGCTTGTGTTATTATATGTACAATGTTATAATTAATGCACTTAATCTTAAAAAAAAATTATTTCACCCTTTAGTTGCCTTGTAGTGTTGTATTCCTTTAGGGTTCCTAGCGAGACATTACATTTGGTATCATAGCCCATGTTTCAACATCGGGTACTCTGGGATTATAGTGAGCCCATTCAACTTGACATATTTTGTGTAGGTCTTAGTGTTTATGTTTCCCTTGTTTTATCCTTTCCATAGACCTAAACCATTTTCTCTTTTGCAGTGTTAGGTCATGGCAGGAAAGCTAAGGGAGTTGGCCATGTTGGTGGCCGCAATAGAGGTAGAGGTGGGGGATGGGTCTGAGGTTTAGACCACCATAGTCCTTCACCACCACCTACTCATATGAGTGTGGATCTTGAATAGTCAGCTCATCAGGATTCACAGCATGTAGGAGAGTAGGTTCCCAAAAGGGAAGAGCTGAGACAAATGTTTCAGGAGGTTCTAGCTAGGCTAGGCCCTAGGCATGAGGGTGAGTAGCCCATCCATGCTTAGGTTGGGGAGTCACATCAGTAGGTTCCAGAGAGAGAGAGAGAGAGAGGTCTCCCAAAAGGAGGGAGGTCCCAGCTAACTAGGACCCAACTCCCGTGGGTCACATTACGGACTTGATGAGGACCAACCCTCCCTTCTTTGATGGTAAAGGTACCAGTCTCAAGGTAGAGACCTAGCTTATCAGTTTAGATCAATGTTTTTCTATGTTCCCATATAGTAGCAACACCGAGGTGAGATGTGTTATCATGTGTCTTGATAGTTTTGCTTCAATCTGGTGGAGATTAGAGGAGGAGAAGATCAGTTTGAGTATTAACACCATTTCATAGGAGATATTTTTAGAGAGATTCAGGGCACGATTTCTCTTACCCTAGTGGAGGCAGTCTTAGGAAGATTAGTTCTATACTTTGGGATAGTATGGTTCGTTAGTAGACCAGTTTGAGCATAGGTTCTATGAGCTTAAACAATATGTCAGGATTAGTAACGATGAGGCTATGCTTGTGCAACACTTCTTGAGGGGTCTTAATGACCATATCAGTGGAGGTGTGAGGGTTTTTGAGCTAACTTCAGTTGAGGTAGTTGTGGTGAAAGCCAGGTTGGTTGAGCAGAACCTTAGCCATGCACATGGTGGCTAGTCAGGGGTACAGATAAGGAGTGTTCCTTTTAGTGGTCCCAGAGCTCATGGGAACTAGTCCCAACCAACAACATTGTTTAGAAATCCCCACGCACCCATTAAGGGTGGACAACAACAATTGCAGAGACTGAAATAGTTCCAGGGTTAGTAGGGTGGCAACCCTTAGCATAGAAGGAACGGGAATTGGTAGAGGAGCAGACAGGGTTTTCTAGGACAGTCCTCTCAGAGTGCATCTTAGGCCCCTAGTAGGGGAAGCTTTTAGTAGTCTAGTGGGCCGACTGAAGGTAGAGGACCAGGTAGAGGAGCTTGCTTCTCTTATGGTTAGTTTGGTCATATTGTCACTCAGTGCCCTTAGCATTCTCACCAGATGGGGAGTCAGAGGCCAATAGCATCAGAGAAGATAGTAGGGGATGTTGTTAGATCCCATAGAGTGGTTGCAGTGGTTGATGACTGCCAGGCTGAGCATCAGGGGACAGTCATTGAGACCGCAAGTGTGTTGTGTGGTATTCTTATCTCAGTCCTTTTTGACTCCAGTGCTTCAAATTCTTTCATTTCATCATCCATTGTGGAGCAGTGTGGGCCCATGTCTACTAAGCAGGTGGATAGGTGGCAAGTAGAGCTGGCTACTGAGGTGCACGTGTTCGTAGATGCCTTTGTTCTAGTTGTGATTTGGACCTAGGACCCTTTGTGACTTTTGTTGACCTTCAAGTCATTCCTTTGGGATCCTATGGAGTAGTGTTGGGGATGGATTGGTTATCATCTCACAGTTCTCATGTGGACTATCGTTAGAAGATAGTAGATTATTTAGATGACCATGGTAGGAAAGTGGGGATCGTTGGAGTTCAGTGATCGATATCCTTACGTATGATTTCCACTATGCAACTTAAGAGGTGTATGCATAGAGGATGTCATATTTTTCCAGTTACTATTGAGGATATGGATGAGGGAGAGAGTCAAGAAATTGCTCTTGATGGTCACCCTATTCTTCAAGAGTATACTGATGTGTTTCTATTGGAGATTCTGGTATGCCTCCGAAGTGAGACATAGACTTTCACATTGACTTGGTTCCTGGTGTAGAACCTATTTTGAGAGCTCCATATCAGATGACTACTTAGGAGCTAAGTGATTTGAAGTTTCTAATGGAGGAATTGTTGACCAAGGGATTTATTCATCCCAGTGTCTCTCCTTGGGGTGTGCCTATTATCTTTGTTAAGAAGAAGGATGGTTCTCTTCAGTTATGCATTGATTACCAATAGCTGAATAAGGTAACCATCCAAAATCGATAGCCATTGCTTTGTATAGATGATCTTTTTGATCAGGTGAAGGGAGCCAAGGTATTCTCTAAGATTGATCTCAAATCTGGGTATCATCAGTTGTGCATTCATGATGCAAACATTCATAAGATAGCGTTTCATATTGTTGTGGTCATTATGAGTTCATAGTGGTTCCATTTGGGTTGACAAACGTGCCTTCAGTCTTCATGTGCCTCATGAATGGGGTTTTTCACACCTACTTGGATCATTTTGTCCTTGTATTCTTGGATGACATATTGATTTATTCTAGATCTATGGAAGAGCATGAGGGTTACTTATGATAGGTATTGCAGTGCTTGAGGGAGAATCAACTTTATGCCTATTTGGTGAAGTGTGATTTCTTCCAAACTGAGGTGAACTATCTTGGTCATGTGGTTTTGGGAGAGGGTGTATCTATGGATCCTTCAAAGATCCAAGCCATAGTGGATTGGCCAGTGTTGACCAATGTTTCAGAGGTTCAAAGTTTTATGGGTTTGGTCAAATATTACCGTCACTTTGTTCAGGGTTTTTCCCGGATAGGTCACCCAATCACTTCTCTTTAGAGGAAAGGGAAGAAGTTCATTTGGTCAAAGAAGTGTGAGTCAACATTTCATACCTTGAAGGAACTCCTTCTCAGTGCTCTGATTTTGGTAGTCCTTGATCCATCAAGAGATTTTATGGTATGCACAGATGCCTCTTTAGAAGGTATAGGTGCAATGCTTATGCAGGATGGATGTGTGGTTGCCTATAAGTCTTGCAAACTCAAGGATCACAAGTTGAACTATCCAGTTCATGATTTGGAGTTGGTAGTTGTAGTGCATGCATTTGTCAGATGGTGTCACTTTTTGTTAGGGTGTCGGCTTGAGCTGCATAGTGATCACCACAGTTTGCAGTATATTTTCACGCAGTCGAACTTGAATGCTCGACAATGAAGGTAGATGGAATTCCTCTATGAGTATGATTTTGAGGTTCGATATATTCAAGGGAAAGAGAATGTAGTGGCAGATGATTTGAGTCGTAGGCGGCATGAAGTTTCAGCATTGTCCCTTGGAGTTCTTCCTCAGGATTCATGGTATCAGGATGTTAGAGCCATTTTGGAGTCTGGAAGGCCATTAGAGGGTAGATTTTCTGGTCATAGCCTTGAGGTAGATGGTCTTCTTCATCATCTTGGTCGGATCTATGTACCTCCTTTGGATGATCTTCGCACTTTGATCATGACTAAGGCCCATCGTGCACCTTATTCGGCACATCCAGGTGTCAAGAAGATGCACGCAGAACTTATATAGATTTATCATTGGGCTGGCATGAAACATGACATTTCTGATTTTGTATCGAAGTGTTTGGAATGTTAGCGAGTGAAGGCAGAGCATCAGCACCCGATAGGGCTTTTACAGCCTAATATAGTACTAGATTGGAAATGGGACATCATTTCTATGGATTTTATTGTTGGGTTCCCTATTTCTTCATGTCATCATGATGCCATCATGGTCATTATTGATAGGTTGACCAAGGTTGCTTATTTTTCTCCTATACAAGCTTCCTATACGACAGCAATGGTGGCTCGAGTGTTCTTGGAAGATGTAGTGAGATTGCATTGGATTCCAAGGTGAATCATTTCTGATAGACATCCTGTCTTTACCTCAACATTGTGGACCTCACTTCAGCATGCTTTGGGGACTCACTTGAACTTCAATTCAGCTTATCATCTAGAGACAGATGGTAAGACTAAGTGTGTGAATCAGGTTTTAGAGGACATGCTTTGCATGTATATTATGGACCAGCAGTCACGTTGGGAGGATTATATTTATCTAGTGGAGTTTTCTTATAACAATGGATATCATAGCTCCATAGGTATGTCTCCCTTTCAGGCATTGTATGGTCATCCTTTCCATACTCCTTTGAGTTGGGATTGGTTAGAGGACAGGATGCATATAGGACCGGATATCCTTTGAGAGATGGAGCAGTAGGTTGAGCGGATTCATGAGCATTTGGTAGCTACACAGGATAGGTAGAAGAAGTATGCAAATGCTCATAGTGTAGATCATCATTTTTCTATTGGCGACCATGTGCTCTTGAGAGTGCATCCATGGAAGAGTCTGATCTATTATGGAAAGGGTTCTAAGTTGGTGCCTTGTTTTGTTGGCCCTTTTGAGATCCTTGAGAGGATAGGACCTATTACCTACTATCTTTCCTTGCCACCGTGTCTATCCCGCATCCACGATGTCTTTCATGTTTCATTTCTTCGACCTTATCACCTTGATGTGACACATGTTCTTGATGTGAACACTTTGTAGGTCGAGGATGAGCAACTTTCTATGGAGCCCCTGCGCATTCTTCAATGTTGGTATTTGACCCTCAGGGGTCGCACCATCGACTAGGTAAGGGTCCTATGGGACCCAAACGATGAGACCTCAATGACTTGGGAGGATGCAAAAAAGATGAGAGAGCTCTATTCTTATTTGTTTTAGGCTTCCAGGAGAAAGCCTAGTTTTGGGGGGGAGAATGTAGTACCCCTTCTCGATTGGACTTATTACACTGATATTTTGTTGCAGTTTACTTTTCAATTGATACATTACTGCTAAACATTATTCAAAAGTATTTGATATTTATTCATGTTTATCTAGATATGAGATGCATGATTTATTTGAGGTATTTCAGTACTAGTGATTTGTGGTATTTTATAGATTATTGCTATGTATTAGATAATTTATTCTATCTATGCAATGGGTAATTATATGTTGTGTGTTTGCGATTGTATTGGATGCAAGGGGATAATTTTCCTTCAATCACTTTGGTGAGATAGGGAATGTTGCAATTCTCCTTCATCGGTGTGTGTGTTGTGTATTTTATATTTATATACATGCATGTGTGAATCAATGATGCAGGATATTGCAGGTACAAGTACTGGGTAGGTACAAGGTATCATCTCCACCTAGCTTCATAGGCTTGAGCATGCCTTATATGTCCGATGGGAGTGGAGGAGATAGCTGTTGACCCTAATTCGTACCCTTGGTCTACTTATGTGAGTGTCGTTAGTCGGTCATCTGTTCCTTTTGCTCAGCATTCGAGCCTTGTTCATGTGACTTTTTCAGAGTCTTCTTATGTTTCTTTATGTTTGCGTGCCCTAGTGGGTTCGATTATTTAATTGAGTTTAAGTCATCATTTCATAGTTGGTACAAGTAATTTATGCATTATTATGCCTTTGTGTTATGACCTTAGCTTATTGAGTTAATTTATTAGATTTAAATTAATAATTGTTTTATTTTGGAAAACTAACTATATTTAAATCAAATAGAAAAAAATAAAATATATAAAGTTAATTCTATTGCTTTTAGATTTAAAGAAATAAAAATAGAGTTGAATTATCAACTTTTAGTTTTGTTGAAAAAGTTAATTAAATTTCATGATGGAAGAAATGTATTTTTCAAAAAAAGAAGAAATTCCCATTTACTTTTGAAAGAAAATAGAAAAAAGTCAATTTATTTATTTAAATGTTTTGATGAGAAAAATATTTCAACCTAAAAGTTTAGGTTAAAATATTTTTCCTATATATCCCTAAAAATGTTTTGGAAGAGGGATGCTTGTTTTGGAGGAGGAAATTTTGGAAAATTGTTTGGAAGGAAGATTTTTGTTTTGGTCTGGTAATCTATTGCAGGATAGAAGCTCACAAATTTCTTCCTAGAAGCTCTATAGGTTGGTTGGTCTCTACTTATTTGTTTTAAAAAAATCTATGCTTCTTTCCCTTTTCTGGATGTTGTAAAAAAAAAACAAGATTGATTAAATGATTGTTGTGTGATTGATTTAGTTGCTATGAGGTTTATTAAAAAATTATCAGTCCATTTTTTATTTAAGATGCAACTTCAAACTCTCCCTAATTTATTTCATGAAAGTTGTGGTTTAAAATCCATTCTTTCATTTTTGTTTATGCAAAGAATTTGATTTCCTAGTGATTGTAGGTTTTAAATTTTGTGTTTTTGGTAGAGTCATGCTGGCAAAATTTTCCCAAGAATTTTTCCCCTTGTGCCTTCAATTGCTTAAAAAATAAATTCTTCCTGGTAGTTTTCAAAATTGGGGAAAATCTTGAGTTTAATTCTTCTTTTCCCATTCTTGTTTTGGCAAAAAAAATCCAATTGGGAAATGGCAATCAATTTAGTCTCCAACCAATTTGGTTTTGGGAATGATATTGTTTGGTTTTGGGTGCTATTTTCCATCTCTGTTTTGTCACAGAGATTGAATTTTCTGGCAAAAAAATTCTTTACCTATGATTAATTTTGATATGTTAGTTTTCTTCAATTTTTTTTTAAAAATAAATTGATTGTGTTTTATTTAACTCTATTGTCCTTAAGTGTGGAGGAACAGAGAATTACAAATCTTTATATTTGAATTTTATTAAATTGAAATTTTAAAAAAAAGTTATAATAAAAATAAAATAAAATAGATTGTGCAGGGGGGGAGGCGATAGCCTGCTACCCCACGGTAGCAATGCTACCGTAAGGTAATAGTGCTAACCCACGGTAGCAGTGCTACTGTAAGGTAGCTACTACATTGCGGTTAGCAAGGGTAGCCCACAGTAAACTACGCCCTTTTTTAAAAAAAATTGCCTTTCGATAATTTCGGTTTCTTTTTTTTTTAATTTAATTTTTTTAAGTTTAATATATATATAGTGTTTTCTGTGGTTTTATTATGATATTTTGGAAAAATAAAGTTGTTACATAATTAAATTGTCATTTTTTTAATATATTTTAATGTGATATAATTATATCATATTATATTCGAAGAATATTTATTCATATAATTATTTTATATTATTATGTATATTTTTAATTTGGAACTTTAATTTAAATTATTGATATAATCTAATCAGGTTTATTTGTAGATTAATCATGAATAGATGATTAGGGGGTTAATTTTATTGTGGTTTATTTAAACTTATTGAACAAATGACAACATTGATTTTATTTCTTTAATATAACTGTAATTTCTTATTTCTTGAATATCTTCAATTACAAGTTTTTTATGCTTTTGACGGGTTAATGAAAAGATTGCCTGTATTAGGATCTTGTGTAAATGGTATTTGAAGTCAAGATTAAATTCATTGCAATTCTGGTTGAGTTGTCATTATGTCATATGTTGTTATACCCCTTAGTTAGGTGTTGTCGTGTAATCTTGTTGATGTGGGTCGTTGTGTGTTATGTCCAATGGTCAATCCTAGATTATTGTTTTGTGCATCCTTCACCTATATTTGGTTAGGTTTAGATATGGCTGATAGTGTTGTCATAGGGTACTCGTAGAGAGAACATACCTGATCGTATCCTATGAGAGAGTATCTTTCGAGCAGGGGCCGCACTCGAAGTGGTTGGCAAGATAACCCCTCGAAAGTCAGTTAACAAGTGATAACCTAAAAATTGATTAGGGGGTGGGTAGTTATTAATTTATTTAAGATATTGTACCCCGCACATGGTTGAGTGCTTGTATAGGCTCAAGGTGTTGTGCGAAGGCCTGGAATGGAAAACCTACCACCTTGTCTTCACGAAAGGTTGGTAGGGTCTGCATGATGCTTAGATGGAGCTGGGAGTTCAGGAAAGGTTACCAGGATAACTCAAGATGGGGGCAGGGACCTATGGAGGCCTACCTAGGGTAACCATCTTAAGCCATGTGATGACACTCTCTCTTTAGGGTCACTAGTATTTTGTGAGTCGAGTCACATGAGTATAGTGAAGTCATGTTGTACTATTGTACTTTTCTCATTTTCTTGCTTGTGGGTCTCCTACTATCTCCTAACACGATGGGGTGGTTCCATTTTGGGATCACATGGTCGGGTGGTAGTGCCACTTCCCATCAGATATTCTTGTCTGTACCTTCATGCAAGAGTTGGCTTCGTCGGTGTACCTTGGTTCATGATTCGTGTATCAGCTCATATTTTTGATATTGTACCTTTGAGACCCATGTGGTCATTGTATCAGTAAACTATGTAATCTTGGCAATGTAATTATGTATTTCATTTGTGCTTATGGAAGCCATGAAATTAATGAATGTTATAAACTTATTCATTGGAATGTATGTTTTCAGTTATCTTTATGCCTTTATGTAAATGCTTCATTTGAAATCAATATATTGTATCACTTTATACCTTTCTATGTGAAATTTAGTTTATAAACATGATGAAATTTTATTGCAATTGAGTTCTATAATTAAATAGATAATGGGTTTAACATTATGGTTTTATTTTTAGTTTCATAGTAATATTCATTGGTAACCCTTTAGGATGTCATTGTTAGACTTCTGCTTGTGTTATTGTATGTACAATGTTATAATTAATGCACTTAATCTTAAAAAAAATTATTTCACCCTTTAGTTGCCTTGTAGTGTTGTATTCCTTTAGGGTTCCTGGCAGGGCATTACACCTCTCAAGGATCTGAAATTGTCTGACAAAGTGATGTGTGAGCTTAGAACCCTTTCCATAATAGATTAGACTCCTATGTGGTTTCACTCTCAAGAAAAATCTGTCCCCAACCATGAAGCTACGGTCTATCATCTTCATGTCTTCATACATCTTCTACCTATCCTATGCCTCTCTAAGGCACTGTCTAATCAAAATTGCCTGCTACTGCATATTAGGAACCATCTTAGGACCTATGGCTACTCTATCCTCAATGCGGTCCCAACTGCAAGGTGTCCTTCAAGGTCTGTCATACAAAGCCGCAAAAGGTGGCATCCCAAAAGAAGTGTGATTCCCATTAGTATAGGAAAAATCTACTAAAGGAAGGTACTCTTCCCATCTAGTCTGATGATCCATGACGTACATACAGAGTAGGTCTTCTAACACCTGGTTTACCCTCTCTATCTATCCATCAGTTTCCAGATGATAGGTTGTATTGAAGTTGAGTCTGGTACCCATTTCTACCTGTAACGCATCCCAAAAGAAAGAAGTGAAGAGGGAATCTCTATTTGAGATAATCTTGCATGGAACACCATGAAGTTTGACAATATCTTGCAAGAAGACCCGTGCCACTGATGGTGCTATGAAGGTAGTCTAGATTGGTGAGAAGTGGGCCACCTTGGTCAACTTGTCAATTGTCACCATGATGGCATCATGATGACATACTGACATTGGAATACCAATGACAAAGTCCATCAATATAGTATCCCACTTCTACTCTAGTATCGCATGAGACTGGAGCAACCCACCTGGATGGTGGTGTTCTACCTTGACTCTCTGGCACTCAAGGCATCGAGCTACTAGTACAATAATGAATCATCACATATCGGGCCAATGATATAACTATCTCAAATTTGCATGCATCTTCTTAACTCTGGGATGTGTTGCATAAGTAGCTCTATAAGCCTCCAACATAATGAAATCACATAATCCTCTAGAAGAAGGTACATAGATGTGCCCTCTATGGTGTAGTAGTCCATTGGACTCTAATGAATTGTCTGCATATTTCCCTTCCAGGGTCTCCTAAGATCACAATATCTGAACATACCTCTAAATACCACTCATCCTTTGGCAGTTGCTATAATATACAACCTCTCAAACCTATGTCCATAGATGTGGAGTATATCTCATGACATCTCCTACCCAAGGCATCTGCAACAATGTTCTCTTTCCCCTTGATGTAGTGAACATCAAAATCATACTCACATAGAAACTCTATCCATCTCCTCTGACAAGCATTAAGATTAGGCCAAGTGAATATGTATTACAAGCTCTAATGATCTAAATGATGCTCAATATGATGCCCCAAAAGGAAGTGTCTCCACCTCACAAGTGCATGCACTACTACTACAAGCTCAAGGTCATGAGTAGGGTAGTTAAGCTTGTGAGTCTTAATTTTCCTAGACTCATATGCTATAACTTGACCCTCCTGCATAAGGACTACTCCTAATCCATCCAAGGAAGCATTTCTGCATACCATGAAATCAGTCAAGGGGTCTGGAACAACAAGAATAGGTGCAGTAGTGAGTGTCCTTTTTAGATCTTGAAAGGACCTCTCACACCTTTCCATCCACTTGAATTTCTTTCCCTTTCACTAGAGGGATGTAATAGGATGTGCAACTCTAGAGAACCCCTCAATGAAGCATCTATAGTACCCTGCTAGACCCATGAAATTCCTTACTTCTATCACATGAGTTGGCGCTGACCAATCCATAATAGCTATGATCTTTGATGGGCCAACTAAGATCCCATCACTGAATATAACATGACCTATATATCTTAACTTTGATCTAAAGAATGCACACTTCGACAAACTGCCATACAATTGCTTGTCTCTCAAGCACTGCAATACCTATCTCAAGTGCTCCTCGTGTTGCTTCTCATTGTGAGAATATATCAATATGTCATCCAGGAACACAATCACAAACCGGTCAAGGAAAGTGCGGAATACCCCATTCACGAGACTCATGAATATAGATGGAGCATTCATAAGACTGAATGGAACCACAGTGAACTCATAGTGGCCATACCTGGTATGAAAAGCGATCTTGTAGATATCACTCTCTAGAATCCTCAACTGATGGTACCTTGACTTCATATCTATCTTGAAAAAAAATTTGGCACCCTGAAGCTGATCAAATAAGTCGTCAATCTTGGGTAAGTGATATTGCTTCTTGATGGTAACTTTGTTCAACTTCCTGTAATCCATACATAACCAAAGGGATCCGTCCTTCTTCACAAAGATGACTAGTGCGCCCCAAGGGGAGACACTAGGATGAATGTGACCCTTCTCTAAGAGTTCCTCAAGCTGCATCTTGAGCTTATTAAGCTTATTTGTAGTCATCCTATATTTTTCTCTCGAAATCGGCTCAGCTTTTGGTACAAGATCTATGTGAAAATCAATCTCTTTGCTAGGTGGCATACCAGGTATCTCGGAAGGAAACACATCTACAAATTACTCAAGGATGGGATGATCGTATAGGGAAGGCTCCTTCTCATTCTCTTCCTCTCTATCACTAATGGTGATGGAGAAAAATTGACATCTCTTTCGCATGCTCTGCTTAAGTTGCATAGAAAAAATCATGCCAAATGATACAAGGCTCTAAATCCCTAAAATAACTATGGAGGTACGCTGATCGGCCACACACTCGATCTTCTTCTAGCAACAATCCATCTTAGCTCTGTGGGCATATAGCCAATCCATGCCAAGAACAATGCCATAAGATCCTAGAGGTCTGACTTGAAGGTTTTCTAAGGTGGTTGTAATCCCAATCTAAAGTTAACAGCCCCTAACCACTGACTCAACAGACACTCTAACTCTTGAAGCCAACTCCACTTCCCAACTAACACCTTGCCTAGATGCCACTTGTCTGCAATGTTCCACTACCAATGGAGATATAAAATAATCAATAGCTCCTGAATCAAACAAGATACAAACACTGCTACCTCTGATCATACCTGCAGCCTCTATGATTGTGGCCTGATGCTCTGCCTAGAGGTTGTCAACCATTGCGAAGACTCTATGGGACTTACCCATGTCCCCAACTATAGGCTCTGAACTTGCCATCCATTGACTACCTGCCATCTGACCCTGTGGACACTCTCTCACCAAGTTCCCCATGGCCCCATAAGTGAAACAAGGACCACATGTCTGAAACTAAACACCTTATGGCCTAGAGTATCCCTGTCCTCCTATCCTTCTCCAACCATTGAAACCACCCCTGGAGGACTATTGAGTCCATCCTAGAGGTGTGTAAGGACCCTTTGAATGCCACTGCTTGGGCTTAAAGCCCTGCCAACCTTGTGGAGGCCTTTTCCTCTGATTCTGCTATGGCTGTTGTGGAGGAGGGGGTTTAAAGTACCCCAATGAATTCCTATGGTAACCCTTCCAGTGGGGTTTCTGAAACCAAAAACACTATGGTATAGGGTTTTGGTTTTGATGTCGATCTTGTGTATCCTACGATCTACCCTGAATCTCCTTTGATATCAAGGCCTTCTCCACGGTAACCTAAAGGCTCCTTGGAGTTGCCATCTTGACCGGTCCTACTATCCTGGCATTCAATCCTCTGATAAACTGATTGACGAGTAACTTCTCATCTTTCAAGTAGTCTATGTAGAGTAAGAGCTCAGAGAACTTTCTCTCATACTGGGACATGGAGAGACCCTTCTGTTGAAGGTCATGGAACTCGACAAACCTACATTGTCTATAGTGCTCTAGTAGGTACCTATCTCTGAGTCTCTCAGTAAAGATTTCCCAAGTGACAGTGTCCCCAGATAAATCATTCTTGTACTCCTCTTGCCTGCACCACATAGAAGTCATTCCTCTCAGAAGGTGAATGGAAATCCATGCCTTCAAATTTCTCTCATAGGGACGCAATCTAAAGCACCTGTCTAGACTCAAAAACCAAGCCTCTACCTCTACCCCATCGGTAGATCCTATGAATGAGGGTGGTTGAAGATGTAGAATCTCTCTGATTTGATCCCCGTGATCACAGGGTGCTCTCTCAAAAATAACTAGTGCCACTACTAGAGGTGTCTTAGGTAGATGGATTGACTCAGGCTCATGTTCATCCTAGGTCTCTATACGGTTAGGAGGTGGACTCCTACTCTACTCCCTAGCTGTGGATCTATGACTCTCAAAATTTTGATGCTCTACCTGATGATCTACTGTTAGGATTCTATCTTGAACTATGCCTATCAGGTTCTAGAGTGCAACCAAAATGTCTTTGTTGGGGTCAATCGGTTGTTCGGGAGGAGCTTCTCAATCCCCTTATGGATCCGATTCAACCCACACAATGTCCTCACATGCCATGCGAGCATGTATAGGACCCCTACCATGCTTACGAGCCTGCCACGTAACTGGCAGTATCCTTAATGATTAATAAAATAAAATAAAGTAAATAAAAAAAATTAATAACAATTCTTAAAGAAAATAATATTAGAAGCAAAATGTAATGGAGAAAGGTTCCTAGTGTTGGAAACCTTGCTCTGATACCAAAATGTCATGCCCAAACTTTTGGGCAAAACTGGAACAATAATTTTTTTTTTAAAACAACATAAATACATTAAATAATCTACATTAAAAATGGAATAGATAAGTTTTGTCCTAACTAAGGGTTAACTTAGGGTTAAATAGAATGGTTACCTAAGTTACTTTAATTCAACTCTGTCATTAATGCGCCAATAATTTAGAGTAGACTAATTATTTCTTAAAAAGGGTCGTCACAACCTAATTAATTAATTAAACTAAATTCGTTAATTTTCTCTAATTAAAATTTCTCCAATAATTAAATCAAGAGATATTAATTATCTCAACTCTATTGAAATACTCTAGACTAAATAAAAATAATGTTAACTCATATTAAAAATAATTAATTGAATGTACACGATTACACTTTTAAATATAACTAATAAAGTTAACCAAATCAATTATAATATTTGGAAAATAAATTCATTTTATGCGAAAGTCAAATTTTAAGTCCCCTTAGACATTTGAATTTCAACTATTAAATATTCGGCCAACAATGACCTCATAGGCTAAAATTTTACATTATACATTTAATAAATCCCATTAATAAAATTCCCCAAAGGAATTTTAATCCAACATCCATATTTAATTAAATATGAAAACTAACTATATAAAATTCTCATTAATAAACCTTGTTAATAAAATTTAATCAATTATGAGAATAATATTACTATATATAAATTAATCCTTAATTTAAATTATAATCCCTAAAAAAGTCTATATTAAGAACCAATTTTACCCTAGTAAATATTAGAGGTTAACTAATCCTACATATTGACTATAGATAAATTGGGGGGGGGGATTCTTTTTCAAATTTTAAAAAGAATTCCCCCTCCTTTCATTTTATTATTATTTTATTACAAACCCTATCTAGGGTTAATTTATTTTTCTTAATACTCTAACCCTATTCTTTTCATTTCCTTATTATCAAGCTAACCCTAACCCGAAATTGGGTTAGGGTTTCTTGTTTATCTCTTCTCTTTTTTTTTTATTATGTGTGTGTGTGTGTGCAGATGATGTGGGGGGGGGCGGAGTGGGGGGTCGAACTAGGGCTGCTCGCATGGGAGGCCAAAGGGTTCATGGAGGAAAAGGAGGGAGAGAGGCGGCATAAACGATGGGAATCGTGGGAGATAGGAGGTGGGGCGGTGGGTTTTAGTGGCCGCCGGTGATACCATGATGCCCCACTTTGGGACTCGCGGACCACTAGGTGGCCGCGGTGCCCACCAAAGGTTGTGGTCCACATGGTGGTTGCGGCCTACACAGTGGTGTGACCCACTGTGGGGGTCGCGAACCACCCAGTGGCCGCGACCCATGGGGTTTCCAATACCCTTGTTTTGGTATTTTTTTTTAACAACTTTATTTAAAAATAGAAAGTATTATAATGTTATTCTTTATATATATATATATATAAGCGTGAATAAATTTTTAACTGTGAGGGCAAACATAACTCTGGTAAGAACCAAAAATATAAAAAAAATGACAATATTTCATTTCCAGATTATAATGCATCAAATAAATCTATATGTATATATATAGATGTATACATGTACATGAGCATATTTATTTTATTTATTTATTTATTTATTTACAACATCATACATGTCTATTTTATATCTTTCTTTTTTAAAGAACAACAACTTAGTTTTATATATAAAACTGTAGGCATTATCTCTTGTAAAAATATATAAATGTACATATGAGAATATATATACAGGTTTAAGTCTGCATTTACATTATTTAGAGTGGGTTATTTTCAATAAATAGAGTAGATTAATTTGTATTTCCATTCATTAACATGCAGTTTTCTTTTGATATCAAATAACAATATCTAGATCAGCCTATTTTCCACTTCACATGCTTTTTCCAGATTTAAAGAAAAATATATAACAACAATTAATGTATTTATAGAATAGTAAATATAGCAGAAATGATTTTATTTACAACTGCAATTAACCTCTTCTAAAATCCATTTATTTATTAACAATAAGATGCATTTGCCTAATAATTTTTTATGTTTAACTATAGACAGAAATAAATTTTTCCTATTTATTTTTAACTGCATTTGTGACACTTATATTTGCAAAATAATAAAACAAAACAGAATGGAACAACTTAGATATACAACTATTATTTCCTTTCCATTTTTATTTTGCAATGGATAATTACAAAGAAATTACTCAAATAGCTATAGGGAAATAACTCAAATTTTATTCTTTCTTTGCAAGATCAAAATTTAATAAAAAGAATACATCTTGTTTCATGATAAAAATGAATCAAATAAATACATTTAATGCATCATGGTATTTCTTTTGCAAATAGGTAGGTACAAAAACTAGCCTCTCATTTCTATTGAATGAGGGCTTCCCAAATACATATATTTTCTTAATACAAATAGAGATAGGATTCACTCAAAGCTTTTCCTTCCAATCCTTTCCAAAAAAAGCCTACAATAAAAAGATTGAGGATTGTGCCCATGAAGGCTCACCTCCCAACCTAGGCTTACAAGAAGCCACCTCCGAGCTAGGAGAACCAAGGCTAGATGGGAAACGCACATTCAAATAGATACAAGCAAGGAAAACTCATAACAACATTAACACTCCCATCCCAAGGTTAAACAATGTCACTTTTGTGACTTTTCAAGTCGGGTGAAGGTGGACCATATACCTAGAGGAGAATTCTGCAAATAGAGAACATAATGTCATAGCAAGGCTATAAATAAACACATCCACAAGTTCCAAATTTGTCCCTACAATTCCTTATGTCCCCCAAGGCATACAAGCCAACAAACTCCCCTTATGACCCCCATTTCATAAAAAAATATATCATGTAGCAAGGGTCCCATAACCCCTTGTAAATCTCTCTCTTCCAAAGAGAGCCTCTACACTCAGAGACTATCAAACAACCCTTCACCCTAAGGCCACTCATTCCTCCCAAGGGTGAGTTTGGCCTTGAAAACTCCCAAAACAAAACTTTAAAAAAGACAATAACAAAAGAAAAAAACACATAGGGAAGAACTCAACAACTTCCCAACACACTAAGATATCAACAGTGAAAATAAAATATAATAGGCAATCTTTTCAACAATACAATAGCATACATGAGCTAGAAAATAACTAACCTTAAATCTACCAAAAGGGATGATGAATCTTGTGTTGGCATTGCAAACTCCAATGAGAATTGTAGGTGGTTGAAGGTATTTTCATTGATGGAAACCTTGCAATCTTATGGCACCGGCAGGTGCCGGCACCGACAGACTCTACACCGGCAGATAGTTCACCGACAATGACAAGAATGTTTACCGACACCCTAGCCGATAGGATTTTGATTATTGTATATTGTACTTAATTCTAATATCTTTTTGTAAGCTGACATGGCATATTGTAATAAGACTCATATATAAGTATGAGATCTTGTAGATAATTTAGAGTGATAGACATATGATAGAGAATAGATACATGGATATGTAGAGTGAATACTAAGGCAGATTTTGTAGAAAGGTTTATAGTTATTGTATGAGCTTAAATGGGTATTGAACCTAGCATAGTAGATGATTTTTGTAGCAGTACATTATATTGGATTTCCATAATCCATTTTTGTAAGTCAATGAGCTCTAAGCAGTTAGTCTTCATGCATGTGCAGGAATATCATTGTAAGTAATATCCATTCATCGGCCAGTGAGTGAATATTGTGGGTCACAAATGCCACTGATCTTTTTCCCACACCAGGTTTCCTCGCCAAAAATCTTGTGTTATGGTGTGCTTTCTATGTTGTGTTTATTGTTCATATTTACTACATTAATTATTTTTTACCGATACACTATTTTGGAATGCAAATTACTTAATAAATTTAGAAATTTTGTAAACCAATTAGATACTGATTCACCCCCCCCCCCCCTCAGTATCTTTGGGAATCCTAACAATTGGTATTAGAACTTGGTCCTCTATTTTCAAAAGCCTAATAGCTTGAGGGAGATTTTGACACTAGTACAGATGGAAAACTTGAGAAAACAATACGAAACAACTCTTGTAGATTATGATGGAGAAAAGTTGAAGAATATCAAACTTGAAGATGATCTAAAGACTTCAGAGGAATTCATTCAAGGACTTCAAGAAAATCTCACTATTGCTAGAAACAAAAGAAGAGAACTTCATGAGAAGATGTAGAGTGATGATGATGAAAAGGAAACTCTTAATGACCTTGTGAACAAGTTGAGAAAAGAAAAAAATGCTATGAGGAATGAGATACAAGATATGACTATGAGGTTTTGTAAAGACATTAAGGATAGAAAGAAGAATGAAGATGACTTGACTAGGAGACTCAATGATGTTGGAACTGAAAATGTAAGACTTAGTCATGAAAATGATATGTTGAAGACATATTTGATACACATGGAACATGACAAAACTGAACTTTTGAGGTAGAAGGGAATCTTGGAAAATGAGTTGGCTACTGCAAATTAGCACAAAGAGAAATTCAAGAAAAGTTTAGAGGAACTTGATAACATGCTAAAAAATCAAAGACTTGATGGAAACACTAATTGACTTGGATTTGAAGTTGGTGAAAGCTTTGGTACTACAAAAAATCATGATCACAGTAAACTGGTAAGACAACCTAATGCTTACAAATTTAATGGGAAATGTTTTAACTGTAACAAGCATGGTCATAGAGAAAATCAGTGTAGATCTAGAAACTATTAGAACACTAATGCACCCATTGGTCAATGCTCCAAATGCAATAAAATTGTTTATAATTCAGAAAACTACAAAATGAATGTAATATGTTATGTTTGTGGAAGATTTGGACACCTATCTAATCAATGCAGAACACATACTGACATAGGATATGGAAAGGCTATTCAGAAGAACAATGTGACTTGTTATGCTTGTAACAAAATTGGACATATTGCAAAATTTTGTAGAAGTAAGACCTGACTGACAAATAATAAAGGACCCAGTTTGAAAGGAAAAGAGAAGGTAGATGAGGTAAAGAAAGAACTTTCAAACAATGGATTAGAAAGAGAGATCAGAATGCTGATGAAACTACTCCTTCATCGATAGAATAGAGTATCGCTCTACCAGCAGGAGATTCTTCATCCAACTAAAAAGAAATATCTTTGGGGTATGGAAACAAGCTGAAAATCATGCATGTTTACCCTCGGTTGATGGTAAGAAGATAAACTTGTTCTTTACTGGCAAATGTGTTAAGTTTCACTTAACCGACAGGCATTTATTGTGGTAGTTGAAGGAAAAGACGTTATAAATTAGTGTTTTTCCCTCTTTTTCATTCACTGAGCATTCAAATTTCCTAAGAGAGTGAAAAACCCGAGCGAAGGCATCCATAGCAAGAAGTGAAGAAAGATCTTTCGAGCATTCAAACCTAAAAGGTAGATTAAGGTATTTATCAATGGCTTCCTCCTCTGCTCCTAAATTCATTGCAAACCCTACTTTGATAGAAGTGATTAAACGCCCTAGGCCTGTATTCAAAATTATCCCCGAAGAAGAGAAGAAAGATGATACCCTAGGGGCATTTTCAAAAATCCCTAAAGGAGTTGCATATGTAGAAGACCCAAGAATATGCATACATTGCCACAATGAGGAACTAGGTTCAGATGAAATCGTGAAAATGTACAAGAATATTATCTGTGATGAGAATGGAACTGTAAAACTAGAACATAAGGTTATAGAGACCCTAGGTTTTGTGGAAATCCTTGACCTTCTAGAATTTCCTAAGGAAGTTGTGAGGATTGTACTCAGTAGAGTTCATGGAGAAATTTTTTGGCTTGACTCTATCCATAAAATCACTAGAGAAGTAGTTAGGGTTGTGAATGGCTTACCTTCCACCAGTAACAGGCCAGATAAGACCAAGAAAGTTTCAAATAACACAGTGATGACATTAACTAGTGCAACCTATGATAGCAGATCCCTTAGATTTAATGATGTGAAAGATGACAATGTTATATTCATTAGCATGATATTATGATACAAAACCACACATGCTAATCGACTGAACTCAATTTCCAGTCTATGTATCAAGAGTGCATATGATATGGTTAACAATGATGCTAAGTTAGATGCATGTGAGTGGTTGAACGATGTGTTAATCTATAATTTGAAAAAAATTAAAGGAGATAAGAAAGGTACTTTCATATTTGGCAATCTTCTTGCATGCCTAATGCTATATATTACATTAGTGGTTCCCAGTATAGGTAAGAAAGACTTTGGTTATGACATACTGGTAGGGAAAAAACTGTTGGATATCTTCATCGGCATGGGAATAGATAAGGACAACAAGATAACTAATTATTTCCAAACATTTAAGGATAAAATGAAGACTAGGGAAAGACTACAACATAGTATTGTTGACAAGTATCAGAAATAAATTTGTTTTGTAATTAAGAAGGATTAAATTTGGATGGAGGTAGTTCTTCCTAGAACTATTTGGGTGACAAAGATGGGTTACAAGGCTAATGTGAACATTATTGAAACATATGCCAAAGCCCTACTTGAAGCCCCTAGAGAAATAGAAGAAGTGTTTGGTAATGCTGAATCCATAGAGAGCGGTGTGCAAACACTTAAACAAAAGAATAAAAGAGAGAAATATATCAGGAGTGCAACAATGCAGGTGAAAAAGATCAAGGAAAACATTATGAACATCATGATGAATAATGATGAACATTTAGTACCAAACTGGTACTGAGAGGGGGGGTGAATTAGTACAGGCAAAAACTTTTCTCAACAACTCAAACAGCAAAAACTGCACTAACAAGAAAATAGTATCACCGATCTAAGATAGGGTACAACCGATAAAATACAGAATGACTATGACAAGCATAAATCGGTTAACACTTAGATCTTCACTTAACCTAACATATTTTCACTTCAACCACATGCATAGATAGGTAATACATCATCAAACATATAATAATCACTGGGCCAGCATGAATTACCACTTAACAGAAAACACTAATCATCACATGAAAAGCCATCACACATGACACATAGATTTTTCACATGGAAACCCAATTGGGAAAAACCATGGTGGGGATGAATACCCACAAGTTGTTCTTTGAAATCTTCTAAAGTCCGCTCTATTAGGAGCCTAGTCTGGTTAAAGACTTTTACAATAGGTTCTGCTAGGAAGTGATCCTACTAGGGATCACCAGGTTAAGGGATGGCTTAAATGCCCAGTTAAAAGTTAGAACCCTGTTAAAGGTTACCTTGCAAGAGGATTTTAAGAGCTCATTGAATTGAGTCACCCTATTAAAGGATTTACGCAAAATCCTATTAAAGCTACCCGGTTAAGGGATTTTCCAACTGCTGAAATGGTTAGAAGACAACAGGTAAATCACTGATCTAAAAAATAGCACACAATGCCAAGGTAGATCCTCTTTAGCTCCTTTGCTTCTGTAATCACACTTTGTAGGTATATACACACTTCTCTAGTTTGGCAAGAATTAGGTATCTCTTCACTTGGATACACACACAACATTTGCCAACAACATCAAAATGAAAAACATCATCAACCTTATAAAAATAGATAGGTCGGTGGCATAAACCCTAAACCCTAAACATTTAGGCTTACCAACTCAGTCCTTTCAATCCTAACCATCAATCACATTGCATCGAATACAATAGTTTTGAATAGATCTCAAGACGTTATCCAACGTTCATTCTTTGCCGCTTCAGGAAGCGGATAACCCATCATGCACTCTCCACCATTTTTAGAGACTTCGCACATTCCCAAGGTAGATAAGATCAATATTCTTCATGCAAGATCCTTCATGCACACAAGGCTGACATGGCAACATGATCTGATCTTCATAACAATGCTTAAGTCATCACAAGATGTTATTGATTGAATCACACAAGCTTGAAATGTATCAATTGGAAACCCTGAAGTAGAGACTACCAACCGATAGTCATGCCAACTGAAACCCCGATACAAAACTTCCCATATACCGGTTCTCATTCCAACATACCACTTCACTATTTCACATATACCGGTTCACATATCATATACCGGTTCTCATATCAACATACTGCTTCACTCTTTCACATATACTGGTTCACATATCATATTGACATCAATGACAACAAACAATATCATCATGTCATCAAAGTTTGCACATATGCCAACAATTTCCCCCTTTGGTATTGATGGAAATATACAAAGATATCTCTTTACTTCACATCTTCTCCCCAATATTGCAGATATGTTCTCCGCTTCACAATCTTCTCCCCCTTTGACAACAATGCCAAAGTGGAGGCACAAATAGCTATGTTCTACTATGTTGCTCCCCCTAAGGAATAGCATCCTTCAACACACCAATCCTGAAAAATATTTATCAATGCAATACCTGACTGATGTGGAACATACACCTTTAGTTTAGCTCTTGAAGGGTCAGCACCCCTAATTCACCTCTTAAATAGGTAAATGTAGCCTTCGGTAGAGGCTTGGTGAATATGTCTACTAACTGCTCCTTACTAGAAACATGTTCCAATACAACCTCTTTGTTTTGAACCTTCTCCCTCAAGAAATGATACTTGATCTTGAAGTGCTTGGTTCTAGCATGCAAAACTAGATTCTTGGAATCATTAATTGTACTTGTGTTGTCACAAAATATACTTACTGGTTCAGATACAAGAACTTTGAAACCACTTAACACATGCTTCATCCATATTGTCTGAGTGTAGTTCATAAATGTTGCAACATATTCTACTTTTGTTGTAGACTGAGAGATACAACTCTGCTTCTTACTCATCCATGAAACTAGTCTTCCACCAAGAAAGAATGCACCACCAGTTGTGCTCTTTTAGTCATCCACATTGCTAGCCCAGTCAGCAACTGTAAACACTTTGAGGTTGAAATCATTACTGTATGGATACCACAATCCATAGTCAATAGTTCCCTTCAGATATCTAAGAATCTATTTGACTGCTACCAAGTGGGATTCTCTTGGAGTTTTCTAGAACCGTGCAGTAATGCCCACTGCATGTGCAATGTCCGGTCTGCTATGTACTACATAGTGCAGATTACCAATCATTAATCAGTATTCCTTCTCATTCACCACCATTGAGTCATCCTCTTTTGAAAATTTACAACCAGTCACCATTGGTGTACCAATCAGTTTGCTATCTTCCATGCCAAATGTCTTCAACACCTCTTTGACATACTTGGACTAAGTGATAAAGATTCCATCTTTCATTTGTTGAATCTGTAGTCCAATGAAGAACTTAATCTCCCTTATAAGTGACATCTCAAATTCCTTCTTCATCTCATCTGCAAGATCATGACTCATCTTGTCATCTCCACCAAAAATTATGTCATCAACAAATACTTCCCATATCAAAATCTAATCTCCTTTTGAATTCAAGTAGATATTGCTATATTCACTTGTTCTTTCAAATCCAATCTTCACAAGATGGGTGTGTAAGCATTCATACCATGCTCTAGGTGTCTGCTTCAATCCATACAAGGCTTTATGTAGCCTACATACCATGTCACTATTCTCTGATAGGGCAAACCCATCTGGTTGCTCTATATACACCTCCTCTTCAAGTATTCCATTAAAAAATGCAGATTTTACATCCATTTGATATACTTTGAATCCCTTGAAGGCTGCATATGCAAGAAGCATACGAACTCCTTCCAATCTAGCTACTGGAGAAAAGGTTTCTCCATAGTCTTCTCCTTCTTCTTGAGCATATCCTTTGCACACCAGTCTGGTTTTGTTTCTTACCACTGTGCCATCTTCATTCAGCTTATTTCTAAAAACCCATTTGGTTTGAATGACATTTTTATGCTTCGATCTAGGTACCAAGGACCATGTGCTATTCTTTTCTATCTAGTCAAGTTCTTCTTCCATTGCCTTGATCTAGTCTTCATCTTTATGTGCCTCTTTAAATGTTTTAGGCTCAAATTCAGAGATCATGCAAGAGTTTTCTTTGATCTTTCTTCTTGTCAGAATTCCTGCATCCTTGTCTCCTATGATCTTCTTTGGATAATGATTCAACTTTACATATCTAGGTATGATCTTAATAGATTTTTGTTGCTTTTCTTCTTCATTCTCATCTTCATCGGTATCAACATTTACCGATGTGGAAGCACTATTACTGGTACTTGACTATTTTGTAGCCAGTTCTCAGAAGGTTACAATTGGTCCATCTACCACTTGTTCATTGTCTGTTTCCTTAGGTTTCTCAAAAGTTTCATCAACTCTAACACTGATACTTTCAACAATTCTCTCAGTCCTATTATTTAAACACTTGAGAGCTTTTCTCTTGGTGGAATACCCTAGGAATATTCCCTCATCACATTTTGCATCAAACTTGCTCTGGTGTTCACTCCTCTTGATATAACACTTGCTACCAAACACTCTAAAGTATCTTACTACAGGACTTTTACCAGTTCAATACTCATAAGGTGTTTTATCCTTACCTTTCTTGAAGAGTACCCGGTTCATTGTGTAGACTGTAGTGCTCACTACTTCTCTCCAAAAAGTGTGAGCAATATTTCCTTGGATCAACATGGTTCTAGTTGCTTCAACTATAGTCTAGTTGTTCCTTTTTGCAAGACCATTTTTCTCTGGAGTTTGGCGGGCAGACAGTTGCCTCTTGATGCCATTTTCTTCACAGTACTTGTTGAACTCACTAGAAGTGAACTCACTTCCTTGATCAGTTCTAAGACATTTGATTCTCTTACCACTTTCTTTTTCAACCAGTGCTCTGAAGGCTTTGAACTTTCCAAAAGCTTCAAACTTGTCTTTCAACAATGTTACCCACATCATTCTTGAGCAGTCATCAGTGAGAATCATAAAGTACCTATCTCCCTACACACTCCTAGTTTTCATAGGACCACACAAATCAGTATGCACAAGATCAAGCAAATTGTCTATAGTGAAAGATTTACCTTTTGAAGGTTGAGGAAGACATTTTCCCTAGTTGACACTCTCTCCACAAAGGTTCTCTAGTTTGTTCAACACAAACAATCCTCTAACTACCTTGATCTTATTGGCCTTCACAATATTATCAAAGTTTACATGGCAGAGTCTCCTATGCCATATCCAACTATCATCAAACTTAGCCATTAGACATGTACTGATATTTACATTTAACTAAAATAAGTTACCTTTGGTCTGCATACAGATGGCCATCAATTCACCACTCTTTCCTTTTATTTTGCACATTCCATCTTTGAATTCCAGAGTGAGTCCATTATCATTGAGCTAGGCAACACTCAAAATATTGTGCCTAAGACCTTCTACCCAATACACATTATCAGCACTGATTTTCCCATTTAGAGAGATGGACCCTCTGCTTTTTACCATACATGGTGCACCATTACCAAATCGGACCACACCACCATCATACTCTTCCAGAGACAGAAACTTACTCCGGTCACCTGTCATGTGGTGAGAACAACCATTGTCAATAATCCACTCATTGGAATTATCAAAGCAGGAGACAAGAGCCTTCTTGTCTGGCACATCTTCCTTCACTGCTACAAACACAGTGTCTTCACTTTCTTCATCTTTTGATTCCTCATCAGTGACACCTTCATCAACTACTACAAAGCAGTTTCTCCTGTTTCGTCCTTTAAACTTCTTGAACTTCTTCAGTTTGTCCTTATTGTCACCATTAGGATAGTTTATAGCAATGTGTCCTATCCTATTGCAATAAAATCATTTCAAAGGGAGCTTACCTCTATATTTACCAGTTCCCTTAGGAAGTCTCTTAGCAAGAAGAGCTACAAATTCCAT
The DNA here is from genome assembly GCF_030272615.1 of Cryptomeria japonica. Taxonomy (NCBI): domain Eukaryota; kingdom Viridiplantae; phylum Streptophyta; class Pinopsida; order Cupressales; family Cupressaceae; genus Cryptomeria; species Cryptomeria japonica. The sequence goes on along the minus strand of NC_081407.1, from coordinate 669,049,194 downwards.
CAGGATCTCCTCATCATCCATTTCTTTGCTTTGTCTTGGTTCATAATTGGTACTTGCTTCTTTTCCCTTTCTAGATGATGCAGCAGATGTTCTAAAGGTTGATTTAGTCTTCTAAATACTACCATCATATTTATTTAGCTCATATGTGGTCAACTTAGCAATGATGGAGTCTAGGGATACCTTTGTCTTGTCTATAGAACTCAACTCCTGAATAACAACAACCCTTATTGCATAGACTGGTAGCAAGGATCTCAAGACTTTGCTAACAATAGTGGCATCATCAATTTTACCTCCTGAACTCTTGATGTCTCCACCAATAGTCTTGATTCTTATTCCATATTGTTGAATGGTATCTCCTTCAACCATTCGCATGTCTTCAAACTTTCCCCTAAGGCTCTCTTCCTTATCTAGTTTCACATGCTCATCACTACCATAGATGTTTTCTAGAGTATCCCATAATTCTTTGGGATTGTCTTTATCCTACCCACAATCAGATGATACTACTATAGATAGTAAGTGTACATAAATGGGGTCTACACATGTAGAAAGGCCAAGCGCCTAGAGATCACTGCTCAAACACAAATGGGAGTCACAATGACTACAATTGGATGGTTAAATCCAATAAGAATGTACTGCACAAAATATCATCTTCATATGTTGAATTCAGTACTGGTGTAATGCTGATATGCCTCCACAAAATCCTAGCTTTACCTTCAAATGATGTCTTCATGTATAGCTCTATTTAATCTCGCATATACCTTCACACACGACCTTTTTTCACATTTCTCATTTGATCTTACATTTAAGATCTTACATTTATACCATAACCTAAGACCAATTATAGTAGGTCGGCTCTACAAGATATTACAATAAAATCATTTTAAAAATAACACAATATCCGATGCAATAACCGATTGAACATGTCATCTTAATGTATTTACAACATTAATTAATTATTTCCATAGCATGCCATGCTGATCTGGAAAAGTTAAACCTGCCGATGTAACCCTAGATAACCCTAGACCTATTTGTTAGTAAAAGCAAATATGCAAATATGAATAAATTGATAAACAACTTTTCAACATATGATGTCCAAACAATGTCTTTGACATTACCAAGTATTTGTCATGCCATTCCAAGTGTCGGTGATCATTATATCATGTCAGTGTACCATATATTGGTGACTATGCATTAGTCACTTGCTTGTTGGTGAACGTTTCTGGATAAGTGTTGACATCAATGACAAAACCATACCAAAATACCAACAATCTCCCCCTTTGGCATTGATGGCAACACAGGATGGAAAAACCATCAAAGTGCCAAAATAGAAATGCCAAATACCAAAAACCAACAATCTCCAAAAAGATCATTACTGAGTTCAAAAACCAAAATAAACAATCTCTCCCCCTAGGAGTAACATGTATCTTTCTGTGTTTCTTTCTGTGTTTTTCCATACCAATCTCTCCCCCTTTGACATCAAATGCCAAAGTTACAATAAAATACAAACAATTTGTTAGCTTCATATACAAAATACCAACTAATTCAATGTACCAACTACTCCCCCTTAGAAGTAGCTTCCTCATCAAAGCCGGATTAAGAATATATCTCTATTAATTCTGTCAGTTGATGACAGACATAAATTCTCTAAGTATCTACCAGTGGGGATATGACCCCAAGCCATTCTCTTAGATTTTAAAAAGTCTCCTTACGGAGAGGTTTAGTGAAAATATCTGCAATCTGCTCTTTAGTGTTCACATAAACCAGTTTGACTTGTTTGGCTTCAACATTTTCCTTTAGAAAGTTCAGCTTGATAGAAACATGTTTAGTTTTAGAATGTAGTACCAGATTCTTGGATATATCAATTACTGTAGTGTTATCACAATAGATAGTTATAGGTTCATTGCAATTCACTTTTATGTCCTTTAACATTTGTTTAAGCCATAATACCTATGTACAGTTTGTTGTTGCTGCAACATACTCTGATTCTATTGTTGATAAAGATGTACAACTCTATTTCTTGCCTAACCAAAAAATTAATCTGCTTCCAAGGAAAAATGCTTCATCGGTGGTGCCTTTCCTGTCATCTACACCTCCTGCCCAATTTGCATCTGTATATGCACATAATTCAAAGTTGTCATCTCTAGGATACCATAAGCCAAGATTTGTAGTGCCTTGTAAGTACCGGAAAATCCTTTTTACTGTTGATTCATGATTTTCCCTAGGATTACTTTGAAATCTTGAAACAATACATACTGCATTCATAATATCTGGTCTTGTTTGTGTTAAATATAGGAAACCTCCTATCATAGATTTGTACCTGGTTGGATTAACAGGTGTTGATTCATCTCTTATTGATAATTTGTCATTTGTAGTCATAGGTGTACTTACTGGTTCAGAGTTTTCCATCCCAAATTTCTTTAGTAGCTCTTTTAAGTACTTTGATTGACTCAAGAATATACCACTATTAGTCTGAGAAATCTGCAATCCTAAAAAGAATTTTACTTCTCCTATCATAGACATTTCAAATTCTTGCTGCATTTTGATAGAGAAATCTTTACATAATCCATCTTCTCCTCCAAAGATTATATCATCAACAAAAACTTCTATAACCAAGATGTCATCATTAGTTACTTTATAGTATAAATTACTGTCTGCATTACCTTTAGAAAAACCAATCTCCAAAAGATACTTATCTAATCTTGCATACCAAGCTCTTGGAGCTTGCTTCAACTGATACAAAGCTTTCTTTAACCTACAAACCATATCTTTGTCTTCTGTTAAAGAAAATCCATCAGGTTGTTCAATGTAAACCTCTTCTTCAAGAATTCCATTCAAAAATGCACATTTAATATCCATCTAATATACTTTATAGTTCTTATGAGCTGCAAAAGCCAAAAATAATCTAACTGCCTCAATTCTAGCTACCGGTGCAAAGGTTTCATTGTAATCAATTCCTTCTTTTTGAGAATATCCCTTACACACTAGTCTTTCTTTATTTCTTATTATTTTACCATCTTCATTAAGTTTGTTTCTAAATACCCATTTGGTTCCAATAACATTTTTATCTTTAGGCCGGGGAACTAATGTCCAAGTGTTATTCTTCTTAATTTTCTCTAATTCTTCTTCCATAGCTTTAATCCAAAATTTATCTTCACGTGCCTCATTAATTGATGATGGTTCAATTTGAGAAATAAGACATACCTCTTCATTTGCCAATCTTCCTCTTGTAATAACTCCTCTATATTTGTTTCCAATTATCTGATCTTCAGAATGATTCAATCTTACATACCGGGGTGTCTTTGTTTGCTGTTGTTCCTAAGTTACTGTGGAATTTTCAGATGATACCGGTGTAACTGGATCTTCATTCTATGCCGGTGGGTTCAGTGTAAATTCATTTGACAGAATCTGTGTTGCTGGTTCAAAATCCATGTAGCGTCCTAAAATTGCGACACTTGCAATTTCAACTGCATTTCGGTCTTCACGATGGCGACGCAACACACAACTTGAATGGAGACCCCGAAACTTGCTCACGACACTAAAAACTGCATTTTTCAAGCACCCTGGCCTGAACCTCCTTGCACCCTGCTGTCCCAGGAGGTGGGACCAGGGCGCTGGGACCATGGCGCCCAGCGCCCTGGTCCCTGGGTCCTATTTTGGGCCCGGTCTCCTAAGGGGTCTTGGGTCTTTTTGTTTGCAAATTGGAAATTATATTTCCTGGTCGGCCTAAGGTCGGGAAAATCAGTCTATCAGCCCTAATTGACAAGTATATAAACTACATTTTTCTCTCTCATTTGGCATGAGATGATGATAAGATGATATGACGTGGAAACTATACTCAAGCATTCAAGCATTCAAGCATTCAAGCAATTGATCATTTCAAGTCTCCATTCAAGGCTAAGTGTTGCATTCAAGTCAAGGATTCAACCATTGAAGAGGAGATCACTTACTACATGCTACTACAACATACAACAAACAACAACATCTAAACCTTCGCACATAAGGATACAAACATCCTTAAAACAAGGTATTAGTACTTGTTTTACATTACAGTCATTTACATTTACAGCACTTGCTCATTTCTTGGTTAATTCCAAAACCGGGGTTTGACCTAAAGGCAAACCCCTAATCCCTAACCCCCCATTCGTCTTCGCTTTTCTGTGTGTAGGTTGCAGGTACGCGGCTGAAATTGAAGATCTGGAATCCTTGTGTAGAGACGAACAGATCCCACTTCGTTTCACGGATTTTTCGGAGGACCGTGGCACCGGGCGCCATCATCCCGACAACTTTTGCTCAAATTTGCAGGACAGCGCCGTATCGACATTCTACTGCTAATTCCAGGTCCGCAGCTTCATCCTATAACCCGAACTCAGTTTATAAGCGAATCTTTGTCACTTTCTATGCATTCTTAGCTCAATCTTCCTATCAACATTCTTTACAAAAGAGGGTAGCCTTGCTGTCTTAACCCTTGAAATTCATTTAGCATCCAATCTTACATTGTGTGGGATTGGATCTTATGAGTTTCAACCCCTCTTTTGAATGTAAAGTCTCTCCCTTAAGTGAAAAACCATCAAATCCTAGCAAACCTCCCTTCTCTCTCCTCGGAGTTGGAAGAGGGGAGAGCAACTAGGGTTCGATCGCGATTTTTCTGCTTTACATTTTGGTGAACCCGATGTGAACATCCTTTCTGATTTTTCATGCTTAGATCTGAAAAAATTGATTACATTTCCATGTTTGATCTTTTGCAAAATTTTAGAGGTTGATTGCATAAAAACCTTAAACTTTCTTTTTGAACATTGAACTTGCGAAATGTTTAATTACTAATGCTTGCTTCAGATCTGCTTTTCTATTACAAATTATCAATTCATATCTGTGCTTTAATTTTGAAAATTAAGTGGTTAAAAGTCAAAACCCTAATTTTTGAAACCCTCTTAATTCAATCTTTGTCCGACAATTTCACTGATCAAAACATCTCCAAATCAGCTGTAACTTTGGATTCCGCAATAAAATCACAATATCTTTCATCCCTAAAAATTTGGAAAAAAGTTGCGAGGACCGTGTGCACTCCGAGCGCCATCATCCCCGACATTTTTTTCGAAATTTCGGGAGCGAGATCTTACTGTATTTTTCTGCTAAAATCCAAAATTTTGGCTGACTTTATCAATTATAACACCTTCAAAATTACAATCAAAGTTGGTCTTGTGATTGCTTGGTCTAGGGCTCCTAATCATTCAAAAATTATCGAAATTGAAATTTTGTGTCAAAACTGTGTTCTTACTATCATAAATCTGAAAAGTGTATTTGCATTCATTCGAAATTTCAATGCTTTATTCAAATTCTTGCAATTTGTGACTTTTGAAATTAAGTGCTTAATTACAGCAACTTTGATTTCCACTTTCAAAATTGAATTTTGCATGAAATTGAGTCAATTTTTAAAAATTCAAAACTTGCATTGCTTTGGACATTCCCTCCAAAATCATAAAATTCAAAATTTCAGTTTCCCTCTCTTTTTCAAGATTCAAATTTTTGCATTTTTGCGACAATTTGGGTAGGGTTCAATTTTGAGATTGCAACTTTAATTTGGCCTAGCTACAGATCATAAAATCCCTCAATTTTTTCAAATTAGCTCTAAAATCATTATAACTTTCATCCCTGCAAATTTCGAAAAAAGTTGCAAGGACCGTGTTGCACTCCGAGCGCCACGGTCCCAAACATTTTTTCCGAAATTTCGGGAGACTGTCGTGATTGCATTTAACAGCTTAAATCTGGAAGATTGGCTGATTTTACTGAAAATTGCTACCTCTAAAATCAAAATCTTTTCTCTCTCTCTAGTGCATGAGTTTTACAACAACAAGCCCTACTTACACTATTCCCGTTAGACGAAGCCATAGAATTAAGTGTTTCCGAGGTTTAACTATCGAGGAGATGGAACCTAATTTGAGTAGCCCTTTTAACGAGGACATGGGTAATTCCTCTAATCCTCCTAATGATGAAGAAGCTCCCCATGAGGTTTCTGTTGAACAACTTTCGAAATTGGATAACCAATTTGATGATTTTCACCAATGGATGTCTCATGAGTATCCCGATAGTCAAGCTCTTCCTTTAATTGAGGGTCTAAAAGGCATGCTTCAAAGTGATAAGAATGGAATTGATGTTTTGCGTGGTATTTCACACATTGTGAATTTGAACATGATGCCTATAAAAAGTTGTGCTGAATCTTTAGGTTATACACAACCTCCTACACAAGTCAATCATTCTATTCCTTTGACAACTTCTATTGCTAGCATACCTACCTTTACATCAAACATTATGGCTACTTCTATACAAGACATTCCTCCTATGATTACTAGTCATGGGGGCAATCCTCCCTCTTCAATTAACCCTATTCCTTCATTCAATCCAACTCCTTCATTCATTCCTTCAATGAGTGTCCCTATTATATCTTCACAAATGAACATGACGCAAGGGGGCAATTCATTTAACCATTCCATTCCTCCTTGTAGTGTTCCTCCTATCCAATCATCCCCTATGGTTGACTATCATAGGGTCCCACCACCTTACTCTTTACCTTCTTTCAATAACATAACACCTCCATCTCAATCTAACACACCTAATATGAATTCTTCAACTGAAGCGACCATTAATAAACTTGCACAAACTGTCTCTTCTTTACAGCAACAAATTGCCTCTATGAATCAATCTAAGTTTAGTGTGCCCACATTTGATGTTGCGAGCCCACTTTCTCTTGACATTGTTCAAGCTATCCCTCCTAAACATGTTGAAATCCCACATTTGGAGCTTTATAATGGTAAAGGTGATCCTCTAACACATGTTAAGACTTTTCAAACAATTTGTACTGATTTTGCTTATGACCCAAGGTTGCTTGCAAAACTGTTTACTAGAACATTAAAAGACAAAGCCCTACAATGGTATTGCTCGTTGCCTTCTTATTCTATTACTTCTTTCGAACAACTTGCAAATGCTTTCATTCAACAATTTCAAAACAATATAAGTCCTAAAGTTACTTTGATTGATTTAATGCATTGTAAACAAGGTGTTAAAGAAAAAGTGACTGATTTCATTGGTAGATATAAGCATTTGTATGCTCAAATTTCTTTTCCAGTGCCTGATAATGATATTCAAAGAATCTTTATTTCTAATTTGCAAAAAGATATTCGAGACAAACTTTTGTTTTCTGAGTTTACTTCTTTCCAATAGTTGTGTGCCACTCTTCACAATTATCAACTGACTGTGAGTCAAATGGAACAATCACATCCTATGGCTCCGAGTGATAAGGGTGATAGCAGTCAACAACCATTTGGGAAGATTAAACTGAACAGAGATTCCATCAAATTCAATGAAAACATCATCAACAACAATGTGAATGCAGCATCAGGTGTGCCTCCTATTTCTAATTTTTTCAAGAAAGAAAGAAAGTATACTCCTTTGAATGAATCATTGCATGGTATTATGAATAAGTTATTGGAACAAAATGTGCTTACTCTTCCTCCTATAAGACAAATTGATCCTGCAAAGATTACTTCACCTTATTTTGATCATAAAGCTTTTTGTCATTTTCATCGTCAGCCTGGTCTTGATACTGAAAAATGTTTTTCTTTAAAGGGTAGAATTCAAGATTTGATTGATAATAATACTATTTTTGTTTCTGGAGTGAATGATAAAGGCAACACATCTATAGCTCCTCCTAACCAAAATCTTTAGATTTTTACTGATCCATTACCTTCTCATACTTCTCATACTTCTAATGCGGTTGAGGCTAATGATTCCTCTCTCTCATCTGATGGTCTTGTGTCTATGACTCTGAATGTGATTAACTTTGTAGAGCAGCAAGAAATCCCTAAAGAACCTTCCATCACATTTGATTCTAGTGAAACCATTAGGGCACCTGATGGTCCTTTATACATAGTTGCAAAAGTCAAGAATACACCTTGCCGTGGAGTGCTTATTGATCCTTCGTGCATGGTTAATGTTATTACTGAAGAATTTCTTTTTACTTTGCAATTGAATCAAGTGATCTATGACAAAACATATGTGGTTGTGAAATTATTTGATGCATTTTCTTCTCCTGCAATTGGTTCTATTACATTGCCTATTGAGGTCCATAACAAATCCCTTGATGTGAACTTTGCTATTATTCCATCTTCCGAACAATTTCGTGTGAAGCTTGGCTATCCTTGGCTATCTTCCATGAAAGCTATTGCTTCTCCTATACATAAATGTTTGAAATTTCCCCATAATGGTGAAGTTGTTACTGTCAATCATAGTCTCTTTAAACCAGCTGAAAGAACTTCTAGTGTTCCTATTGATTACTTTTGGCCTAAACCATTTCAGTCTCTTCCTCTGCGAAGTGATCATCTCTTCAAATCTTATCAAAAGTGGAAAACAGATATGATCCTATCTTTAAGTGAACCTAGAACACCTAAACTTGACATTCCTATCATTCTTGAGAAGGAAATTCTTCCTTTGAAAGATAAAACTAATGTCTTTCCTCAAGAATATTCCCAACCCATCCCCATGGATGTGACTATGTCTATGCCTGATAAATCTTCTAAAAGTAGACCTATACCTCCTCGTCATGATGGACTTGGTCTTCTTCCTAAACCAAAAATTCCTCCTTTATATGGAGCAGTTCCTCCTCCTGCCTTTTATAGAGAGAAGAGACCTTCTTCTTCTCCTATTATCCAGCCTAAAAGACCACAACCTAAACACCCAAGTGATAAGGATGAGAACATTCCTCCTCCTCAATCTTCTCCACTTCCTACTAAAACTAGACGAAATCATTTTGCACGTGAACGCCGACGAAAGCGTCATCTTAGAGCTCAAACAGCTGCTTCTCAAAATTTACAATCTCCAAAGACACCTTCAACAAGCATTATTCCATTTTCTCCTCAGCCGGATATTGAGCCTAAATCTCCTAAACATAAGATGCATGATGGTCTTGATCCTGTGCGAGTTAAAGATCCTATTTTTATAAATCTTGATGATGATATAGATGAAAATGTTATTCATGATGAAAATGTTTCTCCGCTTGCTTCTGACAGTGAATATGAACTTGTTGATGTTGATAACCATTTATCTAATGAATTTTCTAAAGCACTTATCCTAGCTCCTAGACAAGAACAATGTGGCTTGGAACATGAACATAGCCCTTGTTTGGATCTTGTGATAGCTCCATCTGCTGTGTTGGATGTTCCTCCTCTAGCGTGTTCCCTGCCTTCCCGAAATATTGATCAGCAAGATCGGGGGGTAGATGACGTGCTAGACTAGTTACATTAGCATGGTAGATTCTCTCCTCCTCTCTTTTGTTACTTCTTCTATATGTTATTATCATTCTTCTATTTATCGTCCTTAGTGTTGTCTACTTGAGGACGATGCAAAGCACTGAGATCTCTTTGGTCTCTCTCATGTTGACTCAAAAGACACATGTGTTCCCTTCTTCTAGGTGACCTTCCTTGATTGGGGAATGAAGAACAATTATGCATACATACATATGATATATATATACATGACTTATCATACAGCATACTGACCCCGAGGAAAGCAAAGTCACCTCGTGCTTTGTGTTTTGTATCTATTATCCTTGGGTTTATCTCACACTTGGGGGCTAAATCTTTGTGATAACGTGCTCCTTTCCTTTCTCATTTCTTATGTGTATCACTACGTTAAAACAATCACCCTCGTTGAGGCGTGTGCGATCACTTTAACGTAGGGGGGCATACACCCTGTCTATCCTTTCAAGATACTTGAAAATTTCTTGGCGAACTTAGCTCTGCCTTGAAAATTTTTGGTATTTCTTTTGCATGACTCATAGTGAGGGAACCTTACTACTGACAGTCATGGTTCTCCCTCGTGATCTTCCCTTTTACTTTGTCAATCGAAGTCGTAAGATCCTTAGTCCACTGGGGGGCTTGGTGTGTCTTGCCTCCTTGACGTGGTGAAAGTCTTTCAATGTTGTTTCCTTGTACTTTACCGGAAGTATGAGCATACATACTCCCGCTAAAGTGGGGCCTAAATGTAGCATCCTAAAATTGCGACACTTGCAATTTCGACTGCATTTCGGTCTTCACGATGGCGATGCAACACGCAACCTGAATGGAGACCCCGAAACTTGCTCACGACACTAAAAACTGCATTTTTCAAGCACCCTGGCCTGAACCTCCTTGCACCCTGCTGTCCTGGGAGGTGGGACCAGAGCGCCCAGCGCCCTGGTCCCTCAGGACCAGAGTGCCCAGTGCCCTGGTCCCCAGGACCATGGTGCCCAGCGCCCTAGTCCCTGGGTCCTATTTTGGGCCCGGTCTCCTAAGGGGTCTCGGGTCTTTTTGTTTGCAAATTGGAAATTATATTTCCTGGTCGGCCTAAGGTTGGGAAAATCAGTCTATCAGCCCTAATTGACAAGTATATAAACTACATTTTTCTCTCTCAATTGGCATGAGATGATGATAAGATGATATGATGTGGAGACTATACTCAAGCATTCAAGCATTCAAGCATTCAAGCAATTGATCATTTCAAGTCTCCATTCAAGGCTAAGTGTTGCATTCAAGTCAAGGATTCAACCATTGAAGAGGAGATCACTTACTACATGCTACTACAACATACAACAAACAACAACATCTAAACCTTCGCACATAAGGATACAAACATCCTTAGAACAAGGTATTAGTACTTGTTTTACATTACAGTCATTTACATTTACAGCACTTGCTCATTTCTTGGTTAATTCCAAAACTGGGGTTTGACCTAAAGGCAAACCCCTAATCCCTAACCCCCCATTCATCTTCACTTTTCTGTGTGTAGGTTATAGGTACACGGCTGAAATTGAAGATCTGGAATCCTTGTGCAGAGACGAACAGATCCCACTTCGTTTCGCGGATTTTTCGGAGGACCGTGGCGCCGGGCGCCATCGTCCTGACAACTTTTGCTCAAATTTGCAAGACAGCACCGTATCGACATTCTACTACTAATTCCAGGTCTGCAGCTTCATCCTATAACCCAAACTCAGTTTATAAGCGAATCTTTGTCACTTTCTATGCATTCTTAGCTCAATCTTCCTATCAACATTCTTTACAAAAGAGGGTAGCCTTGCTATCTTAACCCTTGAAATTCATTTAGCATCCAATCTTACATTGTGTGGGATTGGATCTTATGAGTTTCAACCCCTCTTTTGAATGTAAAGTCTCTCCCTTAAGTGAAAAACCATCGAATCCTAGCGAACCTCCCTTCTCTCTCCTCGGAGTTGGAAGAGGGGAGAGCAACTAGGGTTCGATCGCGATTTTTCCGCTTTTCAATCCATATATCTTGAAGTACCTCTGAATTGTTCATCAATCTTTACATTTGTTCTTTCAACAATTTTCTGCAATCTTTTGTTAAAACATCTATATGATTTGCTCTTAGATGAATAACCAAGAAATATTCCTTCATCACTTCTAGGGTCAAATTTTCCAATATACTCATCTCTTCTAATATAGCATTTGCTTCTAAAAACTCTGAAATATTTAAGAGTAGGAATAATACCAAACCATAGTTCATGAGGGGTCTTACCAGTTTCACCTTTGATTTGAACTTTTTTGAATGTATAGACCGTTGTTCTTACTGCCTCTCTCCAATATACATGTGGTAAGTTTGCTTCTGATAACATACTTCTTGCTGCATCCAAGATAGTTTTGTTTTTCCTTTCAACAACTCCATTCTGCTATGGTGTCCGAGGTGCTGATAGTTGTCTTCTAATTCCATTCATTTCATAGAATGCATTAAATTCCTTAGATGTGAATTCACCTCCTTGATCTGATCTTAAACATTTGATTTTCTTACCACTTTCATTTTCAACCATTGCTTTGAACAGTTTAAACTTTTTAAGTGCTTCTGATTTTTCTCTAAGAAAAGTAACCCAGCATGTTCTAGAATAGTCATCTATGATTAGCATGAAATATCTATCACCTTGTAAGCTTTTAGTTCTAGATGGACCACATAAATCAATATGAATTAAATCAAGAGCATTATTTGATTTGTTTGGAATACTTTTAAAACTAGCTCTAACTTGTTTTCCAAATTGACATTCCTTACATATTGTGTTGTGAGGTTTGACAATTTAAGGTAGATCTCCAACTGCCTTAGTAGTACTAATTTTTACCATGCAATCAAAATTTACATGACAGAGTCTCTTATGCCATAACCAACTTTCATCAATGTGTGCAATCAAGCATGTCTTTTCATTGTTATTCAAATGAAAGATATTACCTCTACTCTGATTACCGGCTGCAATTTCTAAACCAATTATGTTCATAATTTTGCATTTACCATTTTTGAACTTGAATTAAAATCCTTTCTCAACTAATTGACCAACACTCAAAAGATTACGCTTTAAACCTTGAACATAGTAAACATTTTTAGTGTTATGCTTACCATCAAGAGATATTGAACCTTTACCTTTGATTGAACAAGCTTTGTCATCACCAAATCTTACTAGACCTCCATTATATTCTTGAAAGTTCAATAATTTGCTTTTGTCACCAATCATGTGATGTGAGCATCCTGAATCAATGCTCCATTCATCCTTTACTTCAACTTTTACTTCCAAGGCCTATTCTACTAGTTGCACTGCAGGTGCTAGTTGATCTTTTGTTTTAGCAACAAAAACCCATCCATTGTCTATCGGATCCTCATCAGAATCATCAGTTACTCCTTCATCAGCAACTTAACAAGATTTGTCCTTATTCTTCTTGAATCTGTATCTCTGATATTCAAGATTAGGTTTGTATGTCCTTCTAGATTCTTCTCTTAACATGGCATGTCTATCAGGGCATCTTGAAGCCATATGACCAATCTTATTATAGCTAAAACATTTAAAAGGTGCTTTACCTTCATACTTACTTCCAACTGGACCTTTAGGCATTTTTCTTGCAAATAGTGCTTCAAGTTCTTCAAGTTCTTCATTTTCTCTCTTGCTTTCTTCAAGTTCTCTTGCATAAAAGACTTTCTAATCAGATTTGTCAAATGATGATATAGATGATGTTGATGCTTTGAAAGCTAAATCTATCTTTATAGTAGTAATAGGACCAAATTCCTCAATCTCAAAGGTTGATAGTTTTCCAATCAATGTATCCCTAGTTACTAATGTGTTAGGCATTGTCCTAAGTTCATTTATTGCAGTAACCTTCATTTTGTATGCCGGTGGTAATCCTCTTAAAACTTTTGAAACAATTTCATCTTCACTTACAGTTCCTCCACAACATTTAATACCCAAAACAATTTCATTTACTCTTTCCATAAAAGAAGAAATTCTTTCATCCTCTTCCATTTTTCAGACTTTCATACCTGACCTGGAAGCTTTCAAGTTTTGTAATTTTGATTGTGGAATCTCCTTCATTTAGTGTTTCCAAATGATCCCAAATAGCTTTAGCAGTAGACCTGTCTGATAGTCCCATGATTTGCTGATCTGATAATGCGCTCAGAAGTGCTTCTCTTGCCTTGCAATCATTTTCTTCATCTTTAGTCAGATTTGGAGGATTTGGTTGAGTTGTAGTAGAAGCAGTATATCCATTCTTTGTAACCTCCCAGATATCTTTTCCAATACAGTTCAGATGTGTCTCCATTCTAATCTTCCATATCCCATAGTTGGTTCCATCAAGTTTAGGACTGTCCTTCCTGAAATAGTTGCTAGACATTGGATCTCCTCAAGCTGCTAAGCTTCTGTAAAAAGAGGACTATGCTCTGATATCAATTGTTAGGTCCTGGGGACAACTGAGAGGTGGGGGTGAATCAGTTATCTTATAATATTAAACCAAAAACCACTTAATCAAATTACTATTTAATACCGGTGGAACAGTCTATAATACCGATGAAATAAATTAACTGATAATTACAATACTGGTAAAAATTAATGCATGAAACTAAAAGATAAAGTCATACAAAACACATAACACCAATGTTTGTACGTGGAAACCCTGTAAGGGGAAAAACCATGATGGGAAACCTTACCCACAATCAAATGATACTACTGTAGATAGTAAGTGTACATAAATGGGGTCTGCACATGCAAAAAGGCCAAGCGCCTAGAGCTCACTACTCAAACACAAATGGGAGTCACACTGACTACAATTGGATGGTTAAATCCAATAAGAATGTACTACACAAAATAGCATCTTCATATGCTAGATTCAGCGGCGTAATGCTGATATGCTTCCACAAAACCCTAGCTTTACCTTCAAATGATGTCTTCGTGTATAGCTCTACGTAATCTCGCATATACCTTTACACACAACCTTTTTTGCATTTCTCATTCAATCTTACATTTATACCATAACCTAAGACCAATTATAGTAGGTCAGCTCTACAAGATATTACAATAAAATTATTTTACAAATAATACAATATCCGATGCAATAACCGATTGAACATGTCAGCTTAATGTATTTACAACATTAATTAATTATTTCCATAACATGCCATGCTGATCTAGAAAAGTTAAACCTACCGGTGTAACCCTAGATAACCCTAGATAACCCTGGACCTATTTGCCGGTAAAAACAAATATGCAAATATGAATAACCTGATAAACAACTTTTCAACATATGATGTCCAAAAAGTGTCTTCGACATTACCAAGTATTTTTCATGCCATTCCAAGTGTTAGTGATCATTATATCATGCCGGTGTACGATATACCGGTGACTGTGCATTAGTCACTTACTTGCTGGTGAACGTTTCTGGATAGGTGTTGACATCAATGACAAAACCATACCAAAATACCAACAGATAGACTGTTGATTAGGGTTTCCATGACTTGCCCATTCTCCTAAATCTCTCTTCTTTGATCATCGGTGAGAGTATCAGTAGGGATAACATAGGCATTCTCAACATAGCTCCAGTGTTGAGCACCCATGCTTCTAATGTAGATCTTCATCCTGTCCTTCCATATCATAAATTTCTCTCTATTGAACTTTGGACCTTCCCTCTTCATCATTAGAGTAGGATCTATTGGTCACCAAATCTGGTTAACCCAAGAACACCTGCAAATCTATTTATGAGATAGCCAATCTCAATCAATGAAACACTTTAGGGCTTGGACAATATAACATAGGATCCGAATGATCCTCCTGCACTTCAGGTTCTACTAGACCTAGGGGGGGACACCCTTTTGATGCATAGAATTCAGACTCATTACCCACATATGACAGCATCAACAAAGCTGACAAACCATTCCACAAGCTCACCAAATTTAGAAACACACTATAGATTGGCTAATTATGTATAAACCATAAATGAAAACAGATCTTGGAATGAAAAGAACACAAACCCCTAAACATAAAGGGAAATGGATTTTCTTTTAAAATGTTGTTCTGAAAACTATCCCCAAATCTACAAGACTAGTTCCTTGTTCATTGGGCAATAGAGTCACACACAAAACTGTAAATGTGCATCCATAATTGCAAATTTGTTTTCCTTACAAGATATCCCTACATTAATACCTAATAATAATGCATTACTCAATTCTATTCATAGAATTATCAAATTTGGGACACATATTCCATTTATTTATGATTGATTACAAAGTTTAAAACCTTCATTATAGGATACCCACAAGAAATCACACAACCTCCTTGAAATTGACAAATTTCATCATCCTTGAGGATTTAATTCACAACAATGAAATACATGTACAGAGATAATACTATGGGAAATTTACTCATGCCTGACACAATTAAGACCTGCAACTAAAAAACCACATCTACAACACTGCACTGCAACTTCTATACCCTGAACAAATCCATAGAACTTTACAAGTTTGGGTCAAGAAATTCAAAAATGGAAGCCATGAAAACTGGAGCATTCCCCCAAATTTCTGGAACCCTTACAATGAGAAGAAAAAGAGAATACAAAGGAGAGGGAAAAAGATTAGGTTTGCAACAGAAATTGCCAAGTGTCTTTTCTTTTAACTGAATTTCATTTCCTTCATCTTTCCCATGGAAAATTCTGCCAAAATATCCACAATTTGTTAAAATTAACTTCTTGATTGGATTCCTTATCCTGAGAGCTTTCCGGTGATATATGATACTTGTCATTTTGAGTAAAAATAGACCTCTGGACGAATTAATCATTTTTGTGCCTCCATCATTTAAATTTTTGAATTTTCCTCAATAGTTGAAACTATATCATTTAACTTTAATTTTTCTCAATTTTTTGGCCTGATTTTCTCTTGATGCCCTGCCACGTGCTAGCCTCTAATTTGCTAATGGGATCCACTGGGCACCAGCTCGGATGACACATCATCACTGCCACGTGTACACCACCTGTATGCCACTTGTCTACCACTTGGCGACCACATATTGGCCACATCGGCAACGTGTCATTGCAACCTCAGTGCACTTGGACCCACCACCTGTGTTTCGCCATTTCACAATGGCTAACCAGCGATCATCTTTCCTTCGTGAAGTCACGATAGTCGTTGGATCCTCTGGACCTACTCACTCGTTAACTCTTCGTGATCCATCAGTTTTTTGCCATTTTGTAGGGCTTAACTCGTGAGCATCTTCGGCTTGCAAATCTACTCACTTTGTTGAATCTCCTGCAACTTGCTTGAACTTTAAGCCACCCTTTCTCTACAAAATTTGTTTGCCTCAAGATTCATGCCTGCGTGGGGTCCACCTTATCACCACTCAGACTCCTTGGTTGCCTCGAGAAATGTGACCACATGCATGGGGTCCACTTGGTACCCAATCGGCTCCTTATCAAAAGCCTTTAAGCTTTGACACTATGTTATGGTGGAGCTTTAGTTTTAAATGTTAAAAAATCCCATTTCCCAGTGAATGTGGGATAAAGAATTTCGCCTGGGACTGCACTTTTGAAGGTTTTCAATGGTGCCAATGGTGTTTGCCTGAGTTTTTGAAAGATTGATCTTTGTATCCTTGTATATTATCACTGTATTCTTGCTAAGTATTGTTATCCCATGTTGGCTCTCTAAATCATTGGAATCCATAATTTCTTTCATGAGCAAACAAAATGACTATCAACACCTTCTATGCAGGAGGGAGGACTAATTTCATTTTGCATTTGTTTTAATGTCTTTGCAACTTCAGACATGCCCACATAGAGGAGAGAACCTGGCTTTACAACAGCAAATTGCATAGCTTGGAAGGAGAGATTAGTCTTTGATTTTCAATGCAGAGAGGAGAATAGGGAGCCATTTACCAATAGCACTTGCATCCTTGTCTGGCACGCAGGGGAGGGTTATGGCTTTTAGCCTTCCCACAACATTTTCTAAAACTCTTTTTGAATCTCTCCTCATCCACGTAGGGAGGAGCTGGGCTCATAGCATGGAGTTTGAAAACCCCATACAAGCTGTCAATTTCCATTTGGTTTCAACGCTACTCTCTACAGAATGCTGGCAAATGTATTTGCAGAAACCTCCTTAGCCATACCACATAGGGGAGTTTCATTGGTTTCCACGTGGGGAGAGGATTTGCTATGTTTTGAAGATTTTCTGCAACCTTTTCAACGTGACTTCCACTTTATCAATATCCATGGCTTCTCCATTATGTAGATTTTTATTTCCAGCCTCATCTACTGCAACATCGTCATTTTCAAATATGGAATTGTTTGTTCTAAACTTGCCTCTTCATCCACGTAGGGAGGAGGGAGGACTGCTATTTGCATTTGCCATTTACACTTGGCTAAAAGGTTTTCTATTGCATCTATGATCTGCTCAAATACCACGTGGGAGGGGAGAGAACATAAATGTTTGCATTGGGGGTTTTGCAGCCTATTCTAAACACCATGCACATGCTACAGAATGCAGCATGTGGGGGGCTTTTCAATACTATTTGCGTAGGCTTGAAAGCTTTTCCATGGCCTTTTCAATGCCTTTTACACAGCCACTTGCATAGAATAGATTAAAATCTATCATATTAGAATTTAACTTGGAAGATTATAATTTAAGGATAATCTGATGACAACCACTCATAAACCAGGAAGGATTCTATCACATAATTATTGAGGCATCATCCTTTCTCTTGTATTGACTATGGTTATTTATCCTGTGTTCACTTAGTCTTCCTCTACAACTTTCTTGATAATACAATGACAAGATCATCCTTGTTTTCTTAATTTGTGTGTTGTAGTGCTCCTTGTGATAGTTTTGTGCATGTTGTAATCCAAGTGCGATAAGTAAGCTCTATTTACTTATGACTCCAATGCTTTAAAGGTTTCCACGCTGCCCTTGTCACCGTGATGAATGCATGTATTGTCTCAGTAAGGTATAAATTGGGTATTTAGCAGCACTGTCTTATGAGAGGGTTGCAAACAATGAACTTTCCATTAAGTTGACTCAAAACAAATTAAACCTCCTGCAGATGCTGTTGGCTTCGATACATTTTACTAAGCCCACATGGAAATTTAATGTGGTGCCACTTATACACTTTTGTGTCATACACCATCCCTTGTTCAAACTTTGGATCTACAACGTAGAACCATGGAGCTTAGGATGGCACCTCTGAAAAAAAAAAATGCAGAAAACTTGGAGAATCTAATGCATCTATATCCAACTTGGTTCTGGAAGATACATGCTTTTCTTTAAGACTATTTTGCCATAAAATTGATGCACAGGCATGAGCCAGGTTGGGCCCCAAAGCGGGTCCAACTAAAATTTTTTTTTTTTCATGCAACTGATCTTTGTAATGCTTCAGGAACCTCAAACACACCTTTGGAATCGATCAGCACAATTTTTAGATCATTAAATTGAGTTTTACAACTTTCAGGCACTTGGGCCACATTTTCGTATTTAATCACGAAGACGTAATTTTCAAGCTGGTCAAAACACCTTTCTGGACCACGACATCTGACAGGCAGCTACTCTGATATACAAGCATGAAGTCTACCAAATAGTTTCTCAATATGAATCCCGAGCAAAGAGATATTAATTGTCGAAAATGACCAACTGGCTTTGTCGACACTGCGGACCTGATGAAGTCAATGCTTAGGAAACTTATGATGCCTTTCTTAAAAATATCAAACGACCTCCATAGACCCTCAAATATGAGACATAGGTACCTTGAAGTACATATTAAAACTTAGAATATTTAGTTTGACCAAAAGGATGACTGGGTGCAAATGGTGCGGTCATGAAAATAGCAACTTTAACTGATACGACAATGAAAGTACGGATCACTGAAACAAATGGCTCAAGAAACCCTTTTGAAAACCAATCAAATGGATTGGCAGGAGCTTGAAACTGGAACCATAGCTTGTCATTTATATCAACAATAGCCTAGAACAAGCATTCTGACATGACACTTACTGAGGCAACTTTTACACTTATGCAAAACAGGGCTCCGACTAGCTGTCGAAATAGGGACTTGTCAAACAACACCAACTGCAAATGGATTGAACTTTGAAAACTAAGCAAATGGATTCATAAGGACTTGAAATTTTGTTTGGTTACTCACATTTATGCATATAATTGAATCCATTTTGAAATCCTTCATGATGATCAACAGGGCAAAAGATATAAACACTCAAAGTAGGCTACTTAGTAAAATCTACATTTCTGCCTAAAATGCACTTTCAGCTCACCCCTCGAAATGGGTACCTGATAAACTTATCCAAACTGAATTATGAAAGTTTCACATCACTTAATAGGCCAAATGAAAGGTGTAGGACATGTTTCCCAAGCCTTACCCCTTGGAAATCAACCGGCTCCATTTTGTCCTCTCTCTAACTAGGCCATTCAAACTGACTCATTTGGAAATGTAGAGAAATTTTTTGAAATGGGCCTCTAAACTTGACCCAAATTTAATGAGTCCCAATAGGATCTTTTCCTCAAGAAGTTAAGCTTACAACATAGAGGACCTAGAGGATGCCCTGATACCAATTGATGAATAATGATGAATAGTTAGTACCAAACCGGTACTAAGAGGGGGGGGTGAATCATTATAGGAAAAAACTTTTCTCAACAACTCAAATAGAAAAAACTGCACTAACCAGAAAATAGTATCACCGATCTAAGATAGGGTACAACTGGTAAAACACAGAATGCCTATGACAAACATAAACTGGTTAACACTTAGATCTTCACTTCACCTAACATCTTCTATTTACTTCAATCACATGCATAGATAGGTAATACATCATCAGACATATAATAATCACTAGACCAACATGCATTAGCACTTAACATAAAACACTAATCATCACATGAAAAGGTATCACACATGACACATAGATTTTTCACGTGGAAACCCAACTGGGAAAAACCGTTGTGGGGATGAATACCCACAAGCTATTCTATGAACTCTTTTGAAGTCCGCTCTGTAAGGAGCCTAGTCCGGTTAAAGACTTCTATAATAGGTTCTTCTGGGAACTGATCCTGCTAGGGATCACCTAGTTAAGGGATGGCTTAAATACCTATTTAAAGGTTGAAACGCTATTAAAGGTTACCTCACAACAAGATTTCAAGAACTCATTGAATTGAGTCACCCTGTTAAACGATTTACACAAAAGCCTATTAAAGCTACCCGGTTAAGGGATTTTCCAACTATTGAAATGGTTAGAAGACAATAGGTAAATCACTGATCTGAAAAATAGCACACAATGCCAAGGTAGATCCTCTTTAGCTCCTTTGCTTCTGCAATCACACTCTGTAGGTATACACACACTTCTCTAGTGGCAAGAATTAGGTATCTCTTTACTTGGATACACGTACAAAATTTTCCACCAACTTCGAAATGAAAAACATCATTGACTTTATAGGAAATAGATAGGTTGGTGACATAAATCCTAAACTCTAAACATTTAGGTTTACCAACTCAGTCGGTTCAATCCTGACCATCAATCACATTGCATCGAATACAATAGTCGTGAACAGATCTCAAGATGTTCTCCAACTTTCATTTTTTGTTGCTTCAGGAAGGTGATAACCCATCATGCACTCTCCACCATTTACAGAGACTTCGCACATTCCTGAGGTAGACAAGATCAATCTTCTTCATGCAAGATCCTTCATGTGCACAAGGTTGATGTGGCAACATGATCTGATCTTCATAACAATTCTTAACTCCTCACAAGATGTTATTGATTGAATCACATAGGCTTGAAATGTATTAACTGGAAACCCTGAAGTAGACACTACCAATCGGTATTCATGCCAACTAAAACCCCAATACAAAACTTCCCATATACTGGTTATCATTCCAACATATTGCTTCACTCTTTCACATATATCAGTTCACATATCATATACCGGTTCTCATATCAACATACCGCTTCACTCTTTCACATATACCGGTTCACATATCATATTGACATCAATGACAACAAACAATATCATCATGTCATCAAAGTTTGCACCTATGCCAACACATCACTGGTATCAAAGAAAGTGATTTGGAAGGGTTACAACCGAAAGCTCATCTCTCACTGGTTGGAAATTGATCGGAAAGTGAAATCCCAACTGAGTTTAAAAGAGTAGATAGGAAGAGAAAACATTCACTGGTACCCTCTCCTACACCTAAGAAGGCAAGAATGAAATAGCAGGCAGTGAGGCCCCAAGCAAAGAAGATAACACCAAGAAAGAAAAAGGAAAAATATGTTATTCCTTCTCTTGACAATCTTTTGAATGAAATAATGGATGATGGAAATTTGTCTAATGTTAGCAAGTTGTATGATACTTTTACAAATGAGGAAAAAGAAAGCATAGAAAATGGTATCATCTTGCACCTAGACATCTATAAGAAAGTTTTGATAGATGTGGTAGATGATTTACTTAGTGAATTGTATAGGCAGCTTGACGCTAAAAGGTTAGCCATTATGGAGCTAGACAAGAAAATAAAGATTGAGAAACTGTTAGTTGTTCACCCTATTAAATCTGTAGAAGAAATTGATGAACTGATAAGTGAAGCAAAGAGGATAGTATTTTCCAGTGGTCATCAGTGTGTAATTCTAATGGCCGACAAAGTGAATGAAATCATAGAAGAGACAACAGATAAATGAGACATCTTCTTTGTGGAGAAAGAGAAACAAGAACTAAAAAGGCCAAAAACATTCAAGGTTTACCAAAGGGATAAAGGTAAGGGAAAAGGCAAGGTAGGTGGACTGTCAAGATAAAAGTAACTAATAATTTACCACTTCCTTATGTTACTCCACTGATATAAATTGTTGATACACCGGCTACTAAAGATGTGGAGACTCCACATGAGGATACAAATCCTGAGTCTAAAATTTTGTACACAATGAACATAGACACTCAGGAGGTAAATATTATTGTTGATAAGGAGAACATTGAGGTAAAGAAAGATGTGGCTACTGAACCACCAACTGGTAATATTGAAGTTGATACATCAACCGATAACATTGAGATTGAGATTCAAGTTGAGCAAGCGGAACAATCAGTTGATCCTTTGGTTACTGGCATGGATATTGACAATATTGTTGATAGAAGCACTGAAAAACCTATAAAGATAGAGAAACCGACTGCAAAAAATATAGAGAAACCTACTGAGTCACAGGTAGTAGACAGTGCAGAGGTGCAAATAGAGAGACCAACAATGGATACCACTGAAAAATCATCATAGGCACTGGTTGATATCACTAAGAAACCATCAAAAAAACCAGAAGTAGAGAGCATATTGAAACCCATTGAGAAACAAGAAGAGATATAGGTTGAGAAATAGGAAGAGAAAAAGGTTGAGTCACAAGTACTATAGAGACAGTGCCACCGGAAATAGCTGAGAAGCCTAAACCTTTGCTAGTTGAAATGCAGACACAAACTGACCTACAAGAGGTCCAAACAATCAAAGTGGTTACTCACACCAGTAGCATGGAGATTGTTAAGGTAATTGGTTAGTCATCTAGCAATTCAATGACTGAATTCAAACCAACAAATGTAACTGAGGTATTATTAGATTCAATTAAGAAAATCACAGATTGCAATGTGTTAGCACATAGGGATATAGATGATACCACCCCCATTCTTAAACTAATTGCGCCCAAGTGCAATATAGATAATAAGGATTCTTTGAGTCAATTACACACATTGTCTAAGTACATCACCGACAACATATTGACTATTTATCAATTAATGAAGAGACATTTAAGGAGAAAATGAATAAGGAAAAAGAGAAATTCGTTGGTGAAACAATAAAGAAGTGCACGGAACACATTGACACCCTCTTACCAACACTGAGCAAAACAATAATGGAATTTAAGGAACTATATAGAGATACATGTAAAACTAATCTTTTGACAATCGATATCGATAAGGAGATCAACAAAGTCCAAAAAACAAATAGATGATATAGCTGACAATATCATTGGTTCATCAGAACCAATATCAGTTATAGAACAGGAGATAGCTAGATTTGAAGAGAAACTTGGGAAATTAGAGAAGGAGAAGGAAAGAATAAAAGACAAGGCAAAAGAGATAAAATGTAGACTCAGTCCTAAGCTTGATAACCTCATTTCTTTAAAGAAAGAGATCTCTAAGGCACTTATTCAGGGATAGAAGACACCAAAAGAGAAAATCCATCACCTCACCGGTACCATTCAAAGAACAGAGGAAACATTAAAAGATAGTAATAGGTTCACTCAGAGCTTGAATTTGATATTAGTAGACCTATTTCAGATTGTAACCAACCAGTTACAAGGTTCTAGCTGAAACTGCACTCATTTGACAATCCTTGACAACCTTTGTCATTGATGTCAAAGGGGGAGTAGTAGAGAAGAGAAAAATCCAATAACTTAGAGATCATCTGCTTAGGGGGAGCACATAGTTTTGGTAAGATTTTTGGAACTTCAATTTTTGGATACAATTTTGAATTTTTCTCATGAGTGTTGCCATCAATGCCAAAGGGGGATATTGTTGGCATTGCACACTCCAATGATAATTGTAGGTGATTAAAGGTATTGTCATTGATGGAAACCTTGCAATCTTATAGCACTGGCAGGCACCAGCACTGGTAGACTCTACATCAACAGATAGTTCACCAAGAGGGACAAGAATGTTTACCGCCACCCTAGCCGATAGGATTTTGATTATTGTATATTGTATTTAATTGTAATATCTTTTTGTAAGCCGACATTGTATATTTTAATAAGACTCATATATAAGTATGAGATCTTGTAGATCATTTAGAGTGATAGACATATGATAGAGAATAGACACATGGATATGTAGAGCGAATACTAAGGTATATTTTGTAGAAAGGTTTATGGTTATTGTATGAGCTTAAACCGGTAGTGAACCTGGCATAGCAGATGCTTTTTGTAGTTGTACATTATATTGGATTTCCATAGTCCATTTATGTAAGTCAGTGAGACTTCCTTTTGTATTTGAGCAGTGAGCTCTAAGCAGTTGGCCTTTCTACATGTGCAGGCACATCATTGTAAGTAATATCCATTCATTGGCTTGTAAGTGAATATTGTGGGTCACAAATCCCACCGAGGTTTTTCCCATATCCATTCATTGGCTAGTGAGTGAATATTGTGGGTCACAAATCGCACCGAGGTTTTCCCCACACTGGGTTCCTTGCTAAAAATCTTGTGTTATGGTGTGCTTTCTATGTTGTGTTTATTGTTCATATTTACTACATTAATATTTGTTTACTGGTACACTGTTGTGGAATGCAAATTACTTAATAAAATCAGAAATTTTGTAAATCAGTTAGATACTGATTCACCTGTCCTCTCAGTATCTTTGGGAATCCTAACATCTTGTAGAAGAGCTACCCAAATCCACTATCTTTTGCCCTCGAGACTTAGCACAAATCTTCCAAAAAATTAAAAATTAAAAATTGCTCAAGAATCTAAGTCTCCAAAATGGAGAGTCGGTGATCAAAATTCTCCCTCCCAAGCTATTCCCTATGAAGACAGTCCTCACTCTTTCCAACCCACTTGGGAAGGGTGAAGGATGTTCATTGGTTTCTATTCCCAATACCTTACAAACTCTCTAGCCAAGAAACCTCAAAAAAGGTAAAAGGAATGGGGAAGAGCAATGCCACTCATGAGAAGGGTTATCTAACCTAGGAAGGCTCCTCTATAGTTGAAATTTGGCCAACTTGGGAAACTCAATTTTTGGGGTAGCTAAACAGGCCCTAGGGAGTTGACACATAGTTAAATTTGGTCTTTATACATATGTACATCATAGGGCCCACTAAAAAAACCCTTAACTTGACCCTAGGAATTAGTTTAATCCCCTAGAAGTTCACCTAGAGTTTACCTACGAGTCAACCCTAAGTTGACCTTTCTAATGGCTCCCTACCCAAGACTTTCTTGCAACCATTCTAGGATAATTGAAAAAAAAAATGCATTGGTAAAAAAAATTTACTGAAAAGGGACATGTCATTACCAACTCATCCTACAACAGATGTGTTAAGTGACACTACAAAAAGAATTACACACCACTAAAACACACATGGAAAATGTCCCTTTTATTGGAATTTATAAATTAAACAATTTTCAAATTAAACACACATCCAAGAATAACATTTACAAATTAAACACATTTACAAACAAGCTGTTGTCTCTCGAAATAGACAACCCTTGGCTTCACAAACACACATAGGCCTAGGTTTGATTCTCTGAATAGTTTTCATGGTCACTATTCACCTTTATTTTCCCCTGTTTAAGTTTTTGGTGGGCCCGGTTGTGATCGCCCTTTTTGCCAGTAGGGTAGAGTGTGTGGGACACTTGGTGGCCTGGCGTTGCTCCCTCATTCCATCTTTGGCACCTAGTTTTTGAAGTAGTGCAGAGGTGACAAATGGCAATGCTTACTGACTATCCTTCTTGGTGGGCCCACTTGTTGGCATAGTTTGCGAGCGGTTTCTGGTGGTTGTACCCTTTTTCACAGTTCGAACTCTTCTGGCAGAATCTTTTTAGTTCTTGGTAACTACCAGTCCATTGTGGGTAGAGGGTCGCATTGCAGGGTTTGTTTTGTTGGGTGCAGACTATGTAGCGACATGCCATGTTTTTTGTTCTAAGGGAGTTGTGCTATTTTGGTATTTTGGGAAGTTGTTTGTACGGGCAGTGGCTTACTTAAAGGCGGTGTTCTATTCTGCCCAGGGAGAGGATTTTTAGGAGAAGAAGATAGGAAGAGAAGAACAGTCTAATTTGCTAAGTAGGGGTTTTCTTTTGTTTTCAGCCTTAAAAAACTATTTTGGTCTTGCTATAAGAAGATTATTCAGATTGTGCCTATGGCTTTTATGATGTCTCTCTTGGCCTACTGTTAATAGTGTTTTATGTGCTATTGTTGTTGAAAATTCTGATAAACTTTGGGAGTATTTTATCCAAGACTTCACTGATTAAACTATGTTTTCTATACTTGTTATCTAGTGAATGCGTGATGAATGTTTCCCTTATGTTTTCAAGCAAATTTGGTTGTAGTTTCAATTATGTCCTTGACTCGGATTTGTAGATTGTTGAATGGGCTTACAGAAGTTATGCATATTTCTTGATTTCTGTTAGTTCATTGTCTCTTAATGATTTGGTGTATCACCTAAGTGTTTTAGTATCTCATTTTAAAAAGTATTTGTTTCCTTTCCCTTTCCTCCAAAACCCAAATAAGAGTCGACTTCTCAATCTTGGAGGTCATTCAGTGTTCCTTCGTGCAATTTGGTCCCCCAACATTGAATTTACCATAAGGTTGTTCATCCCCAAAGAAAAATTTAGATTCAATAGTTCTTTTTCTGGCACGCCCGGTGGGACCGGATTATTTTAAAAAGAAAGGAAAAAGGGGGAAAACCCACATACCAACTAGTTTATGAGTCATAGGCCCGTTACCAGGAGTCAAACGGCCCTACACCCCCATCTTCTTTTTCCTCCATTGGTGACTATCCATTCCACCTCATTTTCACCTCCATAGAGTCTCCCCTCTATCATAAATGTTGCAATGGCTCAAGTCCCTCCTAGAAATTTTATGAGATGGGACAATGGTAGCCCTCTCATTCCTCTAGTTCCACTTGTAGTTTGGGGAGCCATTTTGGCAGCCTCACTAAAGGTCATTCCCAAATTCATGGGAGAGTGTAATAAAACCCCTAGGGAGCATCTGTGGGACGTGGCTATGGTTTGTACTATACATTGCATCACCGAGTAGAATGTAGCTTTGTGGTAGCTCGTAGCGTCTTTCAAAGGAAAAGCTTTGGATTGGTCAAGCGCCTAGAACCCACTACTCAATCACAAATGAGAGTCACAATGACTACAATTGGATGATTAAATCCAATGATAATGTACTGCACAAAATAGAATCTTCTTATGCTAGATTCAATACCAGTTTACCTCTGATATGCCTTCTTGAAACCTTCCTTCAATCTTGAATGATGTTTGCATGCATGGCTCTTCTAATATTTGCATATACCTTATTACAATCTTTTCCTTGCATATATTGATCTCATAAATGAGACCTTACATTTATACCATAACCTAAGACCAATTGAGTAGGTCATCTCACTAAAAGATATTACAATAAAATCAATTACAAATGAAAAAATATCCGATGCATGATGTCGGCTCAATGCATTTACAATAACAACAAATCATCTCCATGATGTGTCGTGCTGATCTGGAATAGATAAACCTATCGGTGTATATCATGGACCATATCAACATATCCAAAATACCAACACAGGGTCTATTGTAACATAGAAATTATTACAACAAATATAGATAAGAGGATAAAAGAGTTACATGTCAAGATTTCTAATATTGCTAATTCTTTTGATGGATTAACTTCACTTACTACATCTATTGATGGAAAAGTTTTGACTTTGGAGAACCAATTTTTTTCTCTTGAAAAGGAAAGAGAAAAGATTATTCAGAGAGAAAGAAGTCTCAGAGGTTTGGTGAGTCCTAGATTGTATTCACTTGGTGTACATAAGAGGGAATGCATGGACATGCTCGTGAAGCCCACACTAGCAGAAGTCACTGAGAAAGAAACACTTGCACATTTACTAAGTGGGCTTGTATCCATATCTGAAAAATTCAAAACCAATTGGGATACCTATATACAATTACTTGAGAAAGCTTACCTAGAAATTTTGAAAGTGGTCAAGCTCTAGTAAAGTTACCTATAATTATTCATTCTTTTGCACAGATTCTTAACAATTCTTTCAATTCCTTCACTAGTCTTATGTATTTATGCCAAAGGGGAGTTTATATTATGTGAAAAATATGAATATGTATATAATCCTAGAGGGAGGATATCAGACAAAGTTAATCAGATCAGGGGGAGCATGTTTCATACTTTAGTTGAATCGACAGGGAATTCATTTTTCACATGAGTGTTGCCATCAATGCTAAAGGGGGAGATTGTCGGCAATTGAAACTCATTGGATTCATTTTTTGTCATTCATGGCAACAAGATTCTATAAAAAGCATATACTGACAGATACTGACATTTGGAGGCATACACCGACACCAAAACTAACATCGTACACTTCAGTGGAGCCGACATTAGTCTGGATCCTAACGTTTTTATTTGCAAAATCATTTTGTAATTACTGTATATGGCCGACATTGAATATATTTTGTATTGTAAGCTGACATAACACATATTATTTGTAGAGGGTATATAAGTCAGTCTGCTAGGTAATTTTATGAGATACGGAGAAAGGAAAAGGTAGTAGAACTGTATAATGTGAAGGATATGTATGTAGGTCATTTCTATGTGAATTTAATATGATGCTATGATCAGTAGATGGAATGTGAAACATTATTGGAGGAAAGGAGATATCAGTAGAAGGATTCAAGGTTTATGAATCAGTACAGAACAAAGCTTTAACCAGAACTCTTTTTGGCATTGTAAGTTCACCATTACTGTTTTATCTCAGTGGAAGCTTGTAGTCAGTGAGACTCTTTTATGTTGAGCAATGTGCTCTAGGCCATGTTCCTTCCTGCATGTGTAGGCCCCCATGTTATGTAATCTCTTTCATATGGCCAATGAATTGATATTGTGGGTCATAAATCCCACCGTGGTTTTTCCTCTTTGAGGTTTTCCATGTATAAATTTAGTGTATTATGGTGTTGATTCATGTGGCTGGTTTATTTGCTTCATGTCTTCATTTACCAGTTTACATGTGTATTTAATAAAAAGTTAAAATCTTGTATTACCGATAGAACACTAATTCACCCCCACTCTTAGTGTTCTTGGATTTATTGTATTCCAACAAAAATATGTCTTCATCACATCTAGGATCAAATTTTCCAATGATATCATCTCTCCTGATATAGAATTTACTACCAAATATTCTGAAATACTTAATTGTAGGTGTATTGCCAAACCATAATTCATAAGGTGTCTTACTGGTAACTCCTTTGATATGTACCGTTGAATGTATAAACTATTGTGCTCACTATTTCTCTACAGTAGATATAAGGGAGAATAGCTTCCATCATCATTGTTCTAGCAACATCCAAAATAGTTTTGTTCTTCCTTTCCACAACTCCATTCCGCTGAGGTGTCCGAGGAGCAGAAAATTGTCTTCTTATACCATTCTTCTCACAAAATTTATTAAACTCACTGTATGTGAATTCTCCACCATGATCTGACCTCAAACATTTAATCTTCAGTCATGTCTCAATTTCCACTTTAGCCTTAAATATTTTAAAATTTTCAAATGCTTCAGATTTTTCCTTTAGAAAAGTAATCCACATCATTCTAGAATAATCATCAATGATTATCTTGAAATATCTATCACCTTGAAAACTTATAACTCTAGCAGGGCCACACAAATTAGTATGAATAAGATCAAGAACATTATTAGTTTTATCTTGTATACTCCTAAAAGAGGTTCTAACCTATTTCCCCATTTGACATTCTTTACATAATGGATTATAGGGCTTTATAATCTTAGGTATATCTCTATCTCCCTTAGTTGAATTGATCTTTACAATGCAATCAAAATTTACACGACACAACCTTTTATGTCATATCCAACTCTCATCAATCTATGTAATCAAACAAGTCTTCTCACCGTAGTTCAAATGAAATATATTACCTTTTGTTTGTGTACCAGTTGCAATCTCCAAACCATATGTATTAATGATTTTGCATTTTCTATCCTTGGACTATAAATGAAATCCCTTATCCACTAATTGTCCTACACTCAAAAGATTATGCCTTAAACCTTCAACATAATAAACATTGTCAGTATTGTTCTTACCATCCAATGATATAGTTCATTTTCCTCTGATCATACATGCTTTGTCATCTCCAAATCTAACTAGAGAGAAATTAAATTCTTTCAAAGATATAAAATTCCCTTTATCTCTAGTCATATGATGTGAACAACCGCTATCAATTACCCATTCATCCTTGTCTTCAATTTTAGCAGCAACTACCTTCTTTAAAGGTAAATTCTCTTCCAGTTCCAGAACATCTTCCTTGATAGCCAGGAACACCCATTCCTTCCCATTTCTAGAACCACTAGCAAATTCTTGTGCCGATTCATCATCAGAATCAATAATGCCTTCCTCATCCGCTATGTAGCATGATTTGTCTCTAGTTTTCTTGTACTTATTATACTTGTTCTGATATCCAGGGTTAGAATTAAAAGATCTTTTATCTCTTTCTTCTAATCTTGAATTCCTTCCAAGACATCTAGATGCAAAATGACCAATCTTATTACATGCAAAATATTTCAAAGGTGTTTTTCCTTCATACTTACTTCCTATTGGTCCTTTAGGTACTCTTCTAGAAAATTGTGCTTCAAGTTGCTCAAACTCATCATCTTCTCTCTTCATATTTTCCAATTACTTTATATATTAAACTTTCCAATCTTGGTTACCGGTTGCAGATGTAGATGCATGAAAAGAAAGTTCAGTCTTCATAGCTCGAGAAGGTCCAAATTATTCAAGCTCAAAAGCAAATAATTTCCTAACCAAGGTATCTCTTTTGATAGATATATTATTCATTGTTTTGAAATCATTAATAATAGTTGTCTTAATTTTTTAAGCTAGTGGTAGGGCTCTTAGAACTTTAGAAACAATTTCATCTTCACTCAGAGTTCCACCACAACATTGAATTCCCATAACAATCTCATTGACCCTTTCCATGAATGCAGTAATCTTTTCATCTTCTTCCATCTTTAGGCTTTCATATCTCACCCGGTAACCATCAAGCTTAGAAATATTCATTGTAGGGTCACCTTCATTAAGAGTCTCCAACTTATCCCATATAGCCTTTCCAGATGATTTGTGAGTTAATCTCATTATTTGTTGATCAGAAAATGCACACAAGAGGAATTCTCTTTCTCTACAATCATTCTCAAGCTCTTTATCCAAGTTTGCTAGAGGAGGATTTCCAGATGCCATATTATGAGGTGTGATACCATTCTATGTGATATCCCAAATATCCTTACCAAAACATCTCAAATGAGTCTCTATATGAATCTTCCATACTATGTAATTTGTTGCACCAAGACTAGGAATATCTCTCTGAAAGATAGCTCCAAATGAACTTGAATGTTAGAAACCATAGAATCTTCCTCAAGTGGTTAATCTTTCTATAGAGAGGACCAAAGCTTTGATACCAATTGTTAGACAGTTCAAATAACTAGAAGACAATTGAGGTGGGGGGGGGTGAATCAATTGTCACATATTACCAAAACCATTAACAATTAAAACTTTAATATTGGAACCCAAAACTTGAATACTAGAATGCTTAAACCAAATACAAAAATAGTAGTTAAACCAATTAAGCATAAACAATAATCACAGAATAATTATCATCCACATGACACTAAGATTTATACGTGGAAAACCTGGTAAATAGAAAAACCACGGTGGGAAGCCTACCCACAGTCAGATAATACTTCTGCAGTATGTGAATTACAATTGAGGGACCTACACTTGCAGGAAGGCCAATAACCTAGAGCGCACTGCTCATCAAAAAAGGACTCTCATTGACTACATATAAATACAAACTACAATCCAAAGAAGTGTTGAACTACAAATGATAGCATCTCATATGTCTATGTACAACTTTGGTTAAGCTCAATACTAGAAGAGTAAATCCTCTTACATAAACATAATTTTGATCTCCAATGATTGACTAAATCCTCTGCCTAAATGATATTACATTATTCACACATTACATCCCTTTCATAACCAAATATTATTCCATGATCATAATCTACCATATCTTCTACAATGAGATCTTACATCTATATATACAAACCTTCAACCATAAACAATCAGGTTGACCACTAGATAATAAACCAAATACATAATTATAAAATGTATTTTCCTTGGACAAAACAAATAATATCCAACACATAAGACATCCTAGAAATGTATTGAGAGGTCCAATCCACATGTTTCATTAAACAGGTCCATAACCTAGACCAACTGGGACCCAATATAGGTCCACATGCTACAACAATAAGCTCCATTTGCCAAGTCTCCAACAAGATCACCAACAACATCCATAAACCATACCAAAAGCTGAACCAACACCACTTATGCAATTCATCAAAGATCTTCATCAAAAAATCTTCTGGTGATACCCTCACCAGAACTAGAAGCCAAGCTTCTAAGCAAACATGATAGCATCTGATCACTAGACCAGAACCAACTCATTGAATATGAGCATGAGTGTCATGAATAAGCTATTGGCATTTGCATGAAGATTACATTAATTAAATGTTATGTTGTCATTGATGTAAATCAACTGGTAATGATGTTGTAACAATGTTTTTTTGTAACCAGTAAAGTGAGCTTGTGAAGGAAACCGATATTACTAGAGAAGAAGTGAGATCAACTGGTAAACCCTACCTATTGATATGGTAAACCATAACTGATGGATTTTGGTGAATCATTTGTATTGGTTTATGATATAATAATGAGTGATAATGATTATGACACACATGCATGTTGTATGAGATGAGTTTTAAATGGTTTTTAGGGCATAGAGATAATGGTTTTTGTCTTGGGAATGAGCAAGTTCATTTCATATAATGTAAACCATGTGACAAGTTACAATGTTCGATGAAGTGATCATCAAGGAGCGATCAAGGATATCTTAAATATTGTGCAATGATTGTTATGTAATCCAATGGTCATACTTGAACTAATTTGTTTGTAATGTCTATGAGATCTTAGGTTTGTGATGTGTTACCGACCTATTTATTTGTTTATCACAATGAATTTTTTTTTGTAGTGTTGGAAATTTATGGTTGAGATTAAGAGAGTGTAGTTACCAAACTAGATAATGTATTTGCAATATGTGTAAAGGCAGATAGGAGCATGAAAAGGATCTAAACAAGCAAGTGTACTGTTATTCAAATAGATCAACAAACCCTTGTTGTTTTCTAACAATTAGAATAGTCAAATCCCCTAACCAGGTAAGCTCTAATAAGCTTTATGTTATCTAAATCCTCTAACCAGGTGGTCTAATAGCTTGGATTCCAAATCCTCTACCGAGGTTACTCCTAATAGTGTATTGCTTCTAATAGGGCATTATAGTCAATCCCTTAACCAAGTGGTCCCTAACAGGATTTGTTCTTAATAGTACTTATTGTAAAGCTTTAACAGCCTTGGCTCCTAATGGGGCAAACTTCAGAAGAGTTCAAAATACTTGTGGGTATTCACCCCCACCATAGTTTTTCCCATTTGGGTTTCCACATCAAAAATATTGTGTCAAGTGGTGAATGTTTTGTGTGGTTATGTTTATTATGGTTGAATTGCTTAACTACTAAATCAATTTGATTTTATATGTTTGTTAGGATTGATGACAGTCCCAAAGATACTGAGAGGGGGGAGTGAATCAGTATCTAACTGGTTAATAGAATATTTGACCTTATTAAGTATTTTGCATTCCAAAGTAGTGTACCAGTAAACAAGAATTAATGTAGTAAATATAAAAAATAAAGACAACATAGAAAGCACACCATAACACAAGATCTTTAATGAGGAAACCTGGCATGGGAAAATCCTCAGTGGTATTTGTGACTCACAACATTCACTCACTGGCCAATGAATGGATATTACTTACAATGAGGTGCCTGCACATGCAGGAAGGCCAATTGCCTAAAGCTCACTACCCAAATACAAAAGGAAGTCTCACTGACTTACAAAATGGATTATGAGAATCTAGTATAATGTACTGCTACAATTCAACATCTGCTATGCCAAGTTCAGTACCGGTTTAAGCTCATACTATGACCATAACCTTATACAAAATTTACCTTAATATCTGCTCATCACTTCTGCCTTATTCATATTCTATCTATGTCCCTTATCAAAATGATTTACAAGATCTCATATTTATATGACTCTTATTACAATATGTCATGTCGGCTTACAAAAGATATTTACAATTAAATACAATAAACAAAATCCTATCAACTGGGGTGTTGGTATACATTCTTGTCACTACCGGTGAAAAGTCTGTTGGTGAAGTGTTTGTTAGTGTTGGTGTCGGTGCCTGCCGATGCCACAAGATTGCAACATTGCCATCAATGACAACACCTTCAATTACCTTGAATTCTCATTAGAGTGTGCAATGCCAACAATGTTAACCGACAACAATCTAAAATATGAATTTTCTTATGTCAGTAAAGTATTTGAGTGATTTAGTTAAAAGGTTTTGATATTTTTAGATATGTTTTACTATAAGTCTATTATAACAGTCAATCAATTTAACTTGTTAGTAATATTGCATTTTAAGTTCAGTGTTTAAACCAGACAGTTTAGAGCTTTCTTTGAGAGGTTGTTATTTGGTGAAAAGTTTATATCAGTTTTCTATCTATTGATTCATCCCCCCTCTCAGTAGTTGACTAAGTCCTTATTCTTTCATCATACCATCAATTAGTATCAGATCTATTCAGGACCTATAAGGTCTAAGCCTAACAACTTGAGGTAAAGATCTTGAAGAACATGATGAAGAAAGAAGGTCAATACTAGGAACATGTTGGTACTCAATATGTTCCACCTAGTGGGATTATGACTGATGATCAGAAGATAGAGCAACAAGAAAACAATCAAGCACTAGAGGCTATTATTAGTTCTTTATCTAATGCAAAGTATGTTAATGTTCATGGTCTGGAGATTGCTTAGGAGGTATGGAAGAAACTTGAAGAGATCTATAGTGGTGATGAACATGTGAAGATTGACAAAAAAGAGAGTCTAAGAGGAAAATTTAATGACATGCAGATGGATGCAGGCGATAATATACAATAGTATGGTCAAAGGATCAAAGAGATAGTTGGTGAGATCAAGAGTGCTGGTGGTAAAGTGGAGGATGGAATAGTAATTAGTAAGGTGTTGATAACCCTTCTACCGGTCTACGCTATCCGAGTTGCAGCCATTCAAGAGCTAAAGTCAATTGAAAAAGCTAAGGTAACCCTTGATTCCATCATTGGTAAGCTTACTTCTTTTGAATTAAATGGTTATGATGGTAGTGTTAAGAAATATGAATCTTCATTTAGAGATTCAGTTTCTAACCCTTCTATGAGGAAAAGTAGAGATGTCAGTCATAGTTATGAATCTAAATCCAATATAGAAGTTGATGATGAAGACAATTTGGTTGAGCTTGAAGCATTGTTGGCCAAGTGGTTGCCCAAAGGTACCGATAAGTACAGAGGTAAATTACCTTTGAAATTTTTTGCATGCAACAAGATTGGACACATTGCAGCTAACTATCCTAATGGTGATAATGAGCACAAGTGTGAGAAGTTCAAGAAGTACAAAGTAAAAGGCAAAAGAAATTATCTCATTGCAGTTGATGGTGGTATCACTATTGAGGAATTTGAGGGAGATACTAATGAAGACATTGTATTTGTATCCATTAAAGAGGAGTTATTTGATCAGAAAGCATTAGTTTCCCTCATGGATAATTCTGATGATTAGATCATTGATAGTGGTTGTTCACATCACATGACCAGTGACCAGAGCAAATTTATTACCTTGAAGGAATTTTATGGAGGAAATGTGAGATTTGGTAATGACTCACCTGCATGGTAAAAGGTAAGGGAACTATTTCTCTTAATGGAAATAGCAGTGTAGATGATGTCTACTGGGTTAAAGGATTAAAAGAACAATTTTTTGAGTGTATCCCAACTCAATGATAGAGTTTATCCATTGGAATTTAAGAATGGAATGTGCAAAATCTATGGGAGAAAAGGTGAACTAATTGCAACCAGCAAGTAGAATAAAGGTAACTTGTTTCACCTGAATCCTTAAGTCAACAACTATTTAATTTCTAAAGTAGATGATAGTTGGCTTTGGCATAGGATATTTTGTCATATAAATTTTGATAACATTGTCAAAGTGAGAAAGTCCAAGTTAGTGAGAGGTTTACCTCAGTTGGACAAACTGGTCAATGCTCTGTGTAAGGAATGTCAGTTGGGAAAGATGACATCCTCAAATTTTAAGAGGAAATATTTTTCAGCAGAACATCTATTAGATTTGGTTCCTACAGACCTCTGTGGACCAATAAGGACTAAAGTATTCAAGGTGACAAATATTTTATGATCTTCACTAACGATTTCTCAAGAATTATATGGGTCAAATTCTTGAAGGATAAAAAATAAGCATTTATTGAGATGAAAAGGAAAGTGGTAAGAAGATAAAGTGTATGAGGACTGATCAAGGTGGTGAATTTACTTCAAAGGAATTCACTAGATATTGTGAAGAAAATGGTATCAAAAGCAAAATTTCTACATCGAGGACACCACAATAGAATGGTATTGTAGAGAGAAACAATTGATCAATTGTTGAAGCTGCTAGAACGATGTTCATATAAGGAGGTGTAGCAAAAAATTCTTGGAGAGAAGCTGTCAGCACAACTGTCTACACTATGAACCAAATATTTGTAAAGAGAGGTAATGATAAAACTCCTTATGAATACTGGTATGCTAGATCACCTAATGTCAATTAGTTTAAGATATTTGGTAGTAAATGTTCTATTAAGAGAGGTGACTATGTTAGTAAGTTTGAGGCTAAAAGTGATGAAGGTATATTTCTTGGTTATTCCACCAAGAGTAAGGCCTACAAATGTTACAACAACTGGACACATAGAATTATTGAGAGTGTTGATGTACAAGTGGATGAGTATCCTGAAGTCTTAGGAGAAACTAGTGTGGAAAAAAAGGATGAAGATCCTTGCATTATGTTTTTGGAACTAGAACTGGTGAAACTTGAAACTGGTAAAGAGAATGTTATTGTACCAATTCAACTAGAATAGGTAGATTCAAAAGAAGATGATGATAATGAAGAAGAAGAACCTAAAGTTAATGATCATGTTATTTTGAGGTATGTTAGACTCAATCATAATCCCTACCAGATTATTGGAGATAAAGATGCTAGAGTGTTAACCAGAAGAAGAATTAGAGATAATTCTTGTGTGATCTACACTATTGAGCTAAGAACTGCTAAGGAAGAATTCAGAGATGATCACTGGATCAAAGCTATGGAGAAGGAGCTTGATCAAATTAAGAAGAACAACAAATGGACCCTAGTACCTAGATCAGTGAATAAAAATGTGATAGGTACTAAGTGGGTATTCAAGAATAAACTAGATGAAGATGGAGTAGTAGTCTGAAACAAAGATAGATTAGTATGCAAAGGTTATACACAGGAAGAAGGAGAAGACTATAGTGAGAATTTTGCACCAGTTGCTATACTGGAAGGTGTCAGGACTTTACTTGCATTTGTAACATATAAGGGATTCAAAGTATATCAGATGGATGTGAAGTTAGTATTTTTGAATGGACTACTAGAAGAAGAAGTGTACATTGAGTAGCTAGATGTTTATGCTTTGACTAATGCAAAGGAAATCATATGGAAATTATACAAGGCACTATATGGGTTAAAGAAAACACCAAGAGCATGGTATGAAAGGTTACATTCACACCTGATGAAGATAGGTTTTCAGAGATCTAGTGAAGACAACAACATATATCTCAAATCTAAAGGAGATAAGATACTAGTTAGTGAAGTGTTTGTGCATGATATCATATTTGGAGGCAATGTTGACATGAACAATGGCTTTATAAATGAGATGAAAAGTGAGTTTGAAATGTCTCTAGTGTGAGAGATTAAATTCTTTATAGGTTTTCAAATACAATAGATGAAGAGTGGTATTTTTATCACACAGTCTAAGTATGTGAAAGAGGTATTGAAGATATTTGGAATGAGTGACTGTAAACTAGTTGGGACACCAATGGTTACAAGATGTAAGTTGTCTAAGGAAGATGAAGCCACATCTATTGATGAAAAGGAGTATAGGTCAATGATAGGGAAATTGCACTATGTTGTTCACAACAGACTGAATATAGCTCATGTAGTTGGTCTAGTTGCCAGATTTCAGAAGAATCCAAAGGAAACACATTTGATAGCAACCAAGAGGATATTCAAATATTTGAAAGGTACTATTAACTATTGATTATGGTATCCATATGCAGGTAACTTTGATTTGAAGGTTTATATGGATGTAAACTATGCAGGTATTGTTGATGATAGGAAGAGAACAACTGGTGGAGCATTCTTTATTGGTGGAAGAATTGTTTCATGGAGTAGCAAGAAGCGGAGTTGTATATCACAGTCCACTGCTAAAGTTGAGTATGTTGCAACATATATGAACTATACCCAGACTATTTGGATGAAACACATTCTGGAATGATTCAAGATTAAGTTTATAGAACTGGTAAAGATCTTATGTTACAATACAATTTTCATAAATATTTCATACAACCCTATTTTGCATGCACCAACCAAGCATATTGAATTGAAGTATCATTTCTTGCGAGAAAAAGTGTAGAGTAAAGATGTGATATTGGAACATGTTTCTACCAAGGAGCAACTTGCAGATATCTTTACAAAACCTTTTCCTAAGACTAGTTTTGAGTATCTTAGAAGTCAACTAGGGGTTGTAACCCTTCATGAGGTTAATTGAGCATGATGTAGAATACATCGATCCTAGAGCTACTTCCAAAATTTTACTGTAGGATTGGTGTAGAGCTAAAGTTATTCCACAGGGGGAGCATCAAGTTGCAGGTTGATGATGCTTAATAGTGAAGTTTAACATTTCTTATTTTACTTTCACTTTGGCATTGTTGTCAAAGGGGGAGAAGAACTATATGATTGGGGAAATGATCTATATGATTGATAGAGTGAAGATATACAACTAGTTACTAGCTAAAGAAATGGAGACTCAGTTGAAGGAGAGTACATGGTAAAATATAAACCAAGATTCCTATTCACAATCATAGAAATCAAGGGTATTGATACTTGTATTGCCATCAATGCCAAAGGGGGAGTTTGTTGGCATTTTCATAAAGATTGCATTAATGAAATGTTACATTGTCATTGATGTCAATTAACCGGTAATGATGTTGTAATAATGTTGTTTTGTAACTGGTAAAGTGAGTTTGTGAAGGAAACCAGTATTACTAGAGAAGAAGTGAGATCAACTAGTAAACCATACTTGCTGATATGATAAACCCTAGTCGATGGAGTTTGGTGAATTATTTGTATTGGTTTATGATCTAATGATGAGCGGTAATGATTATGACATGTATGCATGTTATATGAGATGAGTTTCAAATGGTTTTTGGCACGTAGAGATAACAGTTTTCATCTTGAGAATGAGAAAGTTCATTGCATGTAATATAAACGGTGTGATGAGCTACAGTGTTTGATGAAGTGGTGATCAAGGAGTGGTTGAGGATATCTTGAATTTTGTGTAATAATTGTTATGTAATCCAATGGTCATACTTGAATCAATTTTTTTGTGATCTCTATTATATCTTAGGTTTGTGACTTGTTATCAACCAATTGATTTATTTATAAGGTCAATGAATTGTTTTGTTGTAGTGTTGGTAATTTGTGGTTGAGAGTGGTTACCAAACTAGATGATGTATCTGCAATATGTGTAAAAGAAGATAGGAGCATGAAAAGGATATGAACAAGCAAGTGTAGTGCTATTCAAACATATCAACAAACCCTTGTTGTTTTCTAATAGTGACAATAGTCAAATCCCCTAACTGGGTAAAGATCTAACAATCTTTATGTTACCTAAATCCTCTAACCAGGTGGTCCATTAGCTTGGATTCCAAATCCTCTACTGAGGTTACTCCTAACAGAGTATTTATTCTAATAGGGCATTATAGATAATCCCTTAATCGAGTGGTCCCTAACAGGATATGTTCTTAACAAGACTTATTGTAAAGCTTTTACAGGCTTGGATCCTAATAGGGAAAACTTTAGAAGAGTTCAAAATACTTGTGGGTATTCATCCCCACCATGGTTTTTCCCATTTAGGTTTCCATGTCAAAAATATTGTGTCAAGTGGTGAATGTTTTTTGTGGTTATGTTTATTATGGTTGAATTGCTTAACTACTAAATCCACTTTGATTTGATATGTTAACTAACAAAGATCTGAAATATGATTTTGCTTATGTCAGTAAAGTATTTGAATGATTCGGTTAAAAGGTTTTAAGATTTTCAGAGATGTTTTACTATAAGTCTGTTATAATAGTCAACCGGTTTAACTTGTCAGTAATATTTCATTTAAAGTTCAATGTTTAAACCAGTTAGTTTAGAGTTTTCTTTGAGAGGTTTTTTTGTTTGGTGAAAATTTTATATCAGTTTTCTATCTACTGATTCACACCCCCCCTCAGTAATTGACTAGATCCTTATTCTTTCATCATACCATCATAAGACAATTCCATAACCAAACTATATCGGATCATACCAGATCCAAATCAACTAGAAACCACTCAACCTACCATAGCCATTGTTGGCATCAATGACAAAACATGAATGCAACACATAATCAATTCTTCCAAATGGCCAACAACAAGACTCAACAACACACTTATATAATTTGCCCCGGTGGCCTACTTTGGAGGATCATAACTTGAAATTGGTTCCTTATAATGAGAAATGACTTGTTTGACATATTGATGTGACATATGTGAGTGCCTATACTCATTTTCTAGTTCCTAGAATAAGATTTGATAAATTTTCAAGATAATAGGTTTGAATGGTTCAGAAAAAGTTCTTGTTTGCACTTTGTTATATCTACCAATGTAGCCTACTACAAAGACAAAAATTCAAGAACTTGATGAATTTTGAAGAGAATTAGATTGTTTCACATGATTTTTCTCATGATAATGCACTTCTATGTTTATTTTTCAAATCATTTATATCCTTTTTGATATTTCTACTAGACCAAAAGAAAATGGATTTTGTTGAGATTTGTTGATCGCACCATGCCAAATTTTTCAAAGAGCTTACATTTTTGAATTAATATTTTAAAGTCAAATGTTTTTTAAGATAATTGGGTTGTTTCTTTTAATCATCCCAATATTTATATACTCCCTTAGAAAATTGCAGAACCCCATTGATTTATTTTGATAATTTTTCAAAGACAAAAGCAAACAAGGTTTGAAGAGTTTTATTATATACAACTTCAAATTTATTCTATAGGGTCAAATTTAATGCTTAATATCTTACAAAGGAGGTTCATATAGGGAAATAACCTTGGCACACATATTCATAAACCTTAGTGAACTTATCAATCAAATGATGGCTTCTTGGGATGTGATTCAATATATTTTCAAGGTATATGATTACCAAGGTTAAGATAATTTTTGACTTGTGCACTTTCTAAAATTGCATAAGTGACCTACTTTGAGAATTAAAATATTATGGTCTAGGAAACTTCGATCAAATCCCTTTGGTAAATTATTTTATGTGACATATGTGAACTTACCTATTTAGCCTTGGGGTCTGTAGGTGAGTTCTAGTATGAAATTGAATTATTTTCTGATTACTACCTGGTCTAGAAATACCTTCAAATTTTATTTTTAAATTTACACAATATGAGGACAAACCACATTTGGAGGAAAGTAAGGAGTATAGCCCTCAAAAATAAGGATTTACTCAAAATATGGCTACACATATATCTTCAATCAAGGGCTTTAGTAAGAATGAAAGTTTGAAAGATGCATATGACTTCTTTGATAAAATGTTTTGGGATGGTTTTAAACCACATTTAGCATAGACTTTCATGTATTTTTAATGTCTTAAAATATCTAAGAGAAATTATGGAGATCTTTGAGAAAATGATAAATAGTAATTACATTTTCACATGGAG
The DNA here is from genome assembly GCF_030272615.1 of Cryptomeria japonica. Lineage (NCBI taxonomy): Eukaryota > Viridiplantae > Streptophyta > Pinopsida > Cupressales > Cupressaceae > Cryptomeria > Cryptomeria japonica. The sequence continues at coordinate 669,007,098 of NC_081407.1, read as the reverse complement.
ACATTATGAGTATGCACTAAAACAAGAAGGGTTCTTGAAGGATTTGTAATAATGAAAAAATAGGTTTTCCATAATTAGATATATTAGAAACTACTACTTTTAGGCTGGGGGACTATTACATTACAAGAGGCATGAACCTGATACATTTAGCCACAAATTAGAAAGGATACGGTTGAGAATTCTTATTAGATTCACTTTGGGAGAACATCCTCTTTTAAACTTAATTGTGAATATGCTAAAATTAAGGTAATTGTGTTGGGCTTGAAGTAAAAATGCATCAAAAGTGAGATACAATAATTGGATTGAGTCACAAGCCTGGATCTATGGAATAAAAGTGTATTTGAATTTGTTCCTAGAAGGAACTCTTGTAATGTCAGGACTAGTATGCCCATCACACTGGTCCTCCGTACTTTTCACTACCCAAAGGGAAATTCATTTGTCACTATAAATAAAGCCAATTCTGAAGATTGTATCTTTTTACCTTCTCTTGCACACACTAGAGAAGAGAAATAGGTTGGGAATAAGGGCTTGCCTTAGGTCAAGCCCCAAATTTGGAATTAACGATGAAATAGATATGAAATGTAATTGAATTACAGTAATGGAAATATTCTCTTTTTCAAGGAGATGTTGAACAGTGACTAAAAACACAAATGATATACCTTGTAATGGAGATTTATTTGTCTCCAAAAGGAATTAGGTTTTCATGAACTATTCATAAAAATAAAACATGAATGCCAACTATAATTCTTGAAATGTGACTGTATACACCTAAAAATGGTCTAAAGATGATTAATTTAGTAAACAATTATTCAATTAATTCCCCTTTCCAATTTAGTTTAATTCATTAGAAATTTAATTAAATCCCTCATTCATCTACTTATTAATAAATCTAAGGATTTATTTATTAAGTTCATTTCAATAATCCCCTTTGATTAATTAATCTAAATTGATTAATCCCCCCTAATTAAATTCATTTCTTATAATCCCCTAATTGATTAAAAAAAATCAATTTATTAGTTGTTGAAAGTTAATTAGGCTTTTCCTATTATTTTAATTTTAAATTTAAATTACCCACATGCCTCCTAACTTCTAACCACCTAACCTAACCACCCCCTAACCTAACCCATTCCACCTAATCCCGAGTTTAGTTGTGCAGGAACACCTAAGGTCCCTATAAGGTCTAACATGTCTATAAGTAATGGATGGATGTAATGAGGGTCATTTGAGACCTAAAACAATGTAATAAGGCCTGTAAAGCCAATATTTGTCATGCTTCAGTCAAGTTGTCTAGTTGTGTCAAAATTGTCAAAATTGTGTCAATGTTGTCAAATGAGAAAATTTATGTAATAAATGTTAAGAAGGAATGGTGACTATCAAAATGGGGTCCATATTATGTTTTAAGAGTGTTCTAATCATTAAATTGAGTTTCTTGATGATATAAAGACAAAATGTCAAGTATTGTCAATTTCACATATTCAAATGGTGGATTCCAATGGCTAGGTGGTTCTTAGGTAGTTATAGAGTTGTTTTCAGTTTGGGGAGTCAAAATTTTCTTAAATCCCTCATTCTCATGTGTGGAGAGGTTTCTAGGGTTTATTTTGAAGATTGATCTTTGTAATACCAAACTACTGCAATAAAATTCAACATTTTCCCTACATTCATGAGTGAAATCTGAAACATATTATTGTTTTATCTCTTCATTTTGATCTAAAATCTTTGAAAGGTGTTTGGTATATTTAATGATAATTTTTTTAAGTCATTTGGAAGGTTTAATCAATAGGTTTTGTACATATATAGTTGACTGTCCCAAAACTAGTGTTGTAGGTGCTTGTTCACATTGATTTGGGAGTCAAAATGAAGTTTTAGGGATCATTCCTCTTTATGTATTTTATGTTTCTTGGGGATTGAGTCCTTAATGGTGTATTATAGACTAAAATTAAGGTAAAATTGTAGGGATAGAGTTTCCATGAATGGTGATCACCTTTTGAGTGCAAGTTTGTGTGAGAAAGGTGCATGGGAATGGTGGCATAGGTGTAGCTGTAGGAGTTCAGCCATAATAAGGGAACTATTTGAGTATGTAATATGTTATTACATGATATATATATTATTAATCCTAAATGAGAAGTTATGGAAGTGATTGGAGAGGGTATTTTGAAGAAGCCCTAGTTTTTAGGACCTAGAAGTGAGGGTTCAGTGTCCCAAGGGGTAGATGAGTGTGGAAACCCCCAAAAACTTGAAAATAATTTTTTTTATAGAATTTAATAATAATATTTTAGGTTATATAGTTTTGGAGTTGATATTTCAAAAGGGTTCTTTTGTAAAAGTGACTTAATTAGGCCTAAAAGTGCAATAGAATGGTACTGGTCCGTACATTTTCTCCAAAGGACTCATACCTTAGTTTAACATTTGTTATTATAATCCAAAAAGGGTACTAGGAAATTTAATTTATTTTTTAAGTGTTTTGGAAAGTTTATGATTTAAGTGCTAATTACCCGATTGGCAGGGCTAGTAGGATTGAAGCCTAGAAAGGGCAATTTGGTGTTAGGAGTAAAAAATACACAAAAGGAAAGTTTGGGGTGTTGATTTGAGATATAATAAGTGTTTTAAGGACCTTATAAGGGTTTAGAGAGTTGTGAGAACCAAAATCCAATTTTGAGTGGGTTGGCATGCTTATAAGGAGTAAAAGACTTGAGGGAATTAAAGGTTTTGAGTAAACATATTAAGATTATTAACCAAGGAAGTTCTTATAAAAAGATACCTCTGCATCATAGTGGTATCAAAGCTTAGATAGTAGATATTTGTGAAGTGGATTGGTGTTGAGAGTTGAAACAAGATGTAAAGAATGCATCCTAAAGAACAAATGGCTAGGGAGATGCAAGAGTTAAGGGATACCCTTGAAAGTGAAGAAAGAGAAAGAAGAGAGGAAGAAGTATCCATAGATAGGGAGGAAATACAAATGAGGAGAGACAATTCAGCATTGCAGGCAAGGTTGGAATATTTTGAGAGAGGATCTATAAGAGGGGCACAAAGAGAGAATGGGGAAGAAGATGCCAAAGAAAATGATGAAGTAGATGAGAATCAGAATGAAGGGAATGTAGAAGGGGAATTAGATCCTAAATAAAGGAGATTGGTAAGGTTACTAAATGAAGTTAAAGGTGGTGGAAGAAAAGGACACATTGACTTACCTATCTATCAAGGCAAGATGGATAGTGAAGCGATCTTGGGGTGGTTGGATGCCCTAAAAAAACTACTTTGAATTTGAAGACATGGATGAGGAGAAGAAAGTGAAGTTTGCAAATATAAAATTTAGAGGTACTTCTCTAATGTGTTGGTCTAGTGTTCAGAAAGATAGAGTGGTAAAGGGTATGCCTAAGATTACCACTTGGGGTAGGATGAAGGCCATGGTGAAGGAACAATTTCTTCCTTCTGATTATGGAATTCAGACAAAGAGGTTGAGACAAAATTTTAAGAAAAAGGATATGGATGTGATGACCTATACTGAGAAATTTCACAAATTGAGTATAAGAGGTGGTTTGGAAGATGAAGATGAGAAAGTGGCAAGATACCTTAATGGGCTAAGGTATAATCTTCAAGATGAAATTTGACTGAGTATACCAAAGACATTTTGGGAGTGTTTTTAGTTGGCTATAAGGGCTGAAGAAAAGGTATAGAGGAATTAAGAGAGACAAGGAGGAAGTGGTAGATATAATGAAATCATAGGTAGGGGCAGCAAACCTACACAAGAAAGCCAAAGTCAAGAGGACAAGGACAAAGGGAAAGAGTCTACATCTGATCAAAGAGGAGGATATAGAGGTGGAGGTAGATTTGGGGTAGGAAGAGGAGCAAGTATATTCACAGGCCAATGTTATACCTGTAATGAAGTGGGACATCCTTATTTCAAGTGTCCAAAGATAGAGCAGAAGAACAAGAGTAATGAGAGAAGAGTACATTTAACACAAGAAGAGGAAGAAAATGGAAAGACCCAGGATGTATACCTCAAGGTAGGAGACACATTCATGATCCAAAGAGAACCATTAGAACCTCAATACATGCCAAGGGTTTCAATTTTCATAACTCATTGTAAAAGAAAAGGTAAGGTGTGTATAATGATTATTGATTCAGGGTCTCATGATAATTTGGTGTTATATGAAATGCTTAAAAAATTGCATTTGGAGAAATTACCTCATAGTAGACTTTGTAGGGAAACATGGGTAAGCAATGAATAAAGCCTTTTGATTTATGAAAAAGCCTATGTTGAATTCTCTTTTGGGGATTACCATGATAGGGTCTTGTGTGACATAGTGCCCATGATTTGTTGTTATATCCTTTTCGGGAGGCCTTGGTAGTACTTGAGGAGAAATTTACATGATGGGTTTCATAATACTTATGTTGCTCATAAAGATGGTAGAATTTTTACCTTGATTCCTTTGCAATATGATCAGTCATTTGGTTCAAATATCATATGTTTTGGTGGAAAAGAGTGTCTGAATTTGCAGAGAAGAGATTTGAAGTGTGAGTAGGTTATAGAGCAGCAACAAGTTGGTTTGAATGCCTACTCAAGGGTGCAGACAGACCTACAATATAAGGTGGTGCATCATAGTGTGAAGGTGGGTACAATTGAATATCCTATTGAAGTGCAACCTAAGGAAAGGGTAAGTCCTTGAAAGGTGAATGAGTTGGGGGGTTATCTAGACCTCAAAAATATAAAAGCAATGGTGCAACAACATTCAAAATTTCACTATCCAAAATAGGGAAATATACACATGTTTTCAAATTCTAATGCTTGTCATGAGTTAGGTGCAGGAACTAGGTGGAAGGATGATTCATTTCATTATTTTTTATTGAAAAATATTCCCCATGAGGAGATAGGTTTCAGAAGACCATCTGGAAGGATGTATGCCATGAGGACAAGGCCGCTCTTCTCTCTGGACAAGAGACTTTTCATTGGGGGGCAGTATGGTGCAGGAGCACCTAAGGGGCCTATAAGGTCTAACATGTCATAAGTCATGGATGGATGTAATGAGGGTTACTTGAGACCTAAAAAATGTAATAAGGAATGTATAGCCAATATTTGTCATGGTTGAGTCAAGTTGTCTAGTTGTGTCAAAATTGTCAAAATTATGTTAATATTGTCAAATGAGTAAATTTATGTAATAAATGTTAATAAGTAATGGTAAGTGTCAAAATGGGGTCCATATTATGTTTTAAGACTATTCAAATCATTATATTGAGTTTCTTGATGATATAAAGACAAAATGTCAAGTATTGTCAATTTCACAAATTCATATGGTGTATTCCAATGGCTAGTTGGTTCTTAGGTAGTTATGGGAGTTGTTTTCAGTTTTGGGGGCTCTAAATATGCTTAAAAACCTCATTATCATGTGTGGAGAGGTTTTTGGGGTTTATTTTGAAGATTCATCTTTGTAATACCAAACTACTGCAATAAAATTTAACATTTTCACTACATTCATGAGTGAAATCTGAAACATATTATTGTTTTATCTCTTCATTTTGATCTACATTATTTTAAATGTGTTTGGTATATGTTATCATAATTATTTGAAGTCTTTTGGAAGTTTTAATCAATACATTTGGTGCATATATAGTTGACTGTCCCAAACTAGTGCTATAGGTGCTTGTTCGTGTTGATTTGGAAGTCAAAATGAATTTTTACGGCTCATTCCTCTTTATGTATTTTTTGTTTCTTGAGGAATAAGTCCCTAATGGTATAATATAGACTAACATGAAGGGTGATCACCTTTTGAGTGCAATTTTGTGTGAGAAAGGTGCATGTGAATGGTGGCATAGGTGTAGCCAAAGGAGTTTAGCCTTGATGAGGGAACTATTTGCGTATGTAATATGTGATTACATTCCATATATATGATGAATCCTGAAAGAGAAGTTATGAAAGTGACTGGAGAGGGTATTTTGAAGAAGCTATAGTTTTTAGGACCCAAAAGTGAGGTTTTTGTGTCCCAAGGGGTAGATGTGAGGCCCTACCCCGAGCCGTCATAACATTTAATTTATTTTCATGTTGGACCTATTATTGATACTATATTTTGATGCATTATGGACATAGATTTTATATGATGCAGTGTTTGGATAACATTGATATGATTATATTATTTACTTTGATTTGTAGTACTTTATTTTGATGCTTGAAATTATGGATGCATGCTCTATAAATGATGTAATCCCATGTTTAAGATAATGATACCATTTAGTAGATTATTGTATGTGGATATTATCAGATAATTGGATACTTGATTTTTATAATTGAAATTTTATGCGATGTTTGAATTGTATTCTTTTTTATAATATTATATGTGATTTTTGGAATTACTAATGTGCAATTGAGATGTGCAGGAAATTTATTCCATGTGACCATGGAAACTATTTGGAGAATCAAGCCTAGGCCTATGTGCGGTTGTGAAGCCAAGGGTTGTCTATTTGAAGAGATAACACCTTGTTTGTAAATGTGTTTTAATTTGTAAATGTTATGCTTGGATGTGTGATTAATTTGGAAATTGCTTAATTTATAAATTCCAAAAAAGGGACATTTACCATCTGCAATTTAATGATGTGTAATTATTTTTGTAGTGTCACTTGACACGTGTTGTAGGATGAGTTGGCATTGACATGTCTCTTTTGAGGAAATTTGTTTTACCAATGTATATTTTTCTATTATCCTAGAATGGTCCCAAGATAGCCTTGGATAGGGAGCCATTAGAAAGGTCAACTCAAGGTTGACCCATAGGTAAACTTTGGGTGACTTTCTAGGGGGTTAAACTAACTCCTAAGGTCAAGCTAGGGGTATTTTTAGTGGGCAATATGATGTACCTATGGATGAAGGCCAAATTTAGCCATGTATCCACTCCCTAGGGCCTATTTAGCCTCCCCAAAAATTGAGTTTCCCAAGTTGGCCGAATTTCATCTTTAGAAGAGTCTTCCTAGGTTAGATAACCCCCCTCATGAGTGACATTGCTCTTCCCGATTCCTTTTGCCTTTTTTGAGGTGTCTTGGTTAGAAAGTCTGTAAGGTATTGGGAAGACCAACCAATGAAAATCCTTCACCCTTCCCGAGTGGGTTGGAAAGAGTGAGGAGTGTCTTCATAGGGAATTATTTGGGAGGGAGAAGTTTGATCACCCACTCTCCATTTTGGAGATAGATTTTTTTTGAGCAATTTTTGTAATTTTTTGGAAAGATTTTGGCTAAGTCTTGAAGAAAAAAAGTTGTGGATTTGGGCAGCTCTCCTACATCTTCTTTTCACCCTTTTGGTAGATTTAAGGTTTGTTGAACTCCTATCTCATGTGTGTTGATGTTTTTGAAAGGATTGTTGTTGTATTTGTTTTTCCATTGTTGTTTTTTTTATGTGTAGGAAGATGTTGAGTTCTTCCCTGTGTTTTTGGTTGAGTTTTTATGTTATTATTTTGGGAGTTTTCAAGGCCAAACTCACCCTCGGGAGGGTAGAGTGGCCTTGGCATGAAGGGTTTTTTGACAAGCTATGAGTGAGAGGCTCTCTTGGGAAGAGAGTGATTCACAAGGGATTTTGTGACCCTTGCTGGATAGTGATTTGTTTATGCAATGGGGGTCATAAGGGAAGTTTTGTTGGCTTGTATGCGCTAAGGGACATAAGGGATTATAGGGACAAGTTGGGAACTTGTGGATGCATTTATTTGTAGCCTTGCTATGGTAATATGATTTCTGATTGCAGAATTCTCCTCAAGGTACTTAGTCCACCTTCATCCCACTTGAAAAGTCACATATGTGATGTTGTTTAGCCTTGGGTTGGGAGTGTGAATGTTGTGAAGTTTTTTTTCTTGTATGTGTTTGAATGTGTGTTTCCCATCTAGCCTTGATTCTCCTAGCTCGGGGGTGGCTTCTTGTAAGCCTAGGTTGGGAGGTGAGCCTCCATGGTCACAACCTGAAAGTTTTTATTGCAGCTTTTCTTGGGAAAAGATTGAAAGATAAAGCATTGAGTTGATCCTATTTTTATTTGTAATAAGAAAAATATATGTATTTGGGAGGCCCTCATTTAGTAGAAATGAGAGGCTAGGTTTTGTATCTACCTATTTGTAAAAGAGATTATATGAAGTATTAAATGTATTTATTTGACTAAGTGTTACCATGAAACAAGATGTATTTTTGTTTGAAGTATACATTCTTGCAAAGTGAAAAAAAAATGCATTGATGAAGTTATCCCTTTAATGATATGTTTTAGAAAAAAGATTAAGCATGAAATTTATAGTTTGTTCTTACTGTTGTTTGAAAAAGGAAATGAATTTATCTAAATGCTAGTAGTGTAGTAATTTTTACTTAGAGAGAAGGAATATTCATTTCTATTTATAGTTATTCAAAACAAAAGATTTAGAATGAAATCATTTTCTGTTTCTATGAGTTATTGAAAAAGGAATGCAGAGTTAAATGTTAATAAAGTAGTCACTTTAATATAGAAATGAAATATTTGCTTAAGTCAATAGTTCAAATACAAAGGAAAAATAAATAGATATCTTAGAATTAATACTGCATTTTATCTTACTATTTTAGTGGATTCTAAAATATCTAGTTGTAGCTGTAAATAAAATATGACTGACATATTTTCTATTCTGTAAATGCATGTAAAGAAGCAAGTAAATAAGTCTAGATATGGTTACTTTAGGTCTAAAGTGAACATTATGATATTGTTAGAAAGCAAATTTATTCTATTCTGTGATTTAAGAAAATCCTACTGTTAAACTAAATAAGTTTAACAGAAACAGATTTAAACAAAGATATATATATATATAGTAAAGTTCAAGCCTAATATTGTAAACTATACGTCTAATCTATTGTTTCTTCTTAGTTAGATGATTAATAAATAGGTTGTTGTAAATAAAATACTCAGGTACATATATACATATATATATATATATATATATATATATATTTATATTTATATATACATGTATGTAATTATTGGATACATTATAATCTAGAAATCAAATGTGCTGTAAATTATAGTTTTGGAAATGAATTATTGGATAATTTTTAGTTAAATCTATTGATTCTTAGATATATGTATATATACATATAAGTGCACATAAATATAAATATAAATATAAATAAATATATATATATATATATATATATATATTTACCCCTTTAAAAGTTAATAAAAAAATACAAAAAAAGAATTTAATTAATAAATTAAAATAAAATAGAGGGAGAATAGTACGGGAAGGGTTGGGATGGCCCGACTGCACTGTGGGGCGTAACCCACGGAGTGGCTTCGATCATCTTTGTGGGCAGCAACCCGCATAGCGGCTTCGTCTACCTCTGTGGGTTGCAACCCATAGAGTGGCTGCGACCCTCTCCGTGTGCAGTACCCACAGGTGACATCTGCCTCCCAAACCACCACCACTACCCCTTACTTAACCTCGGCCTCCATAACATATTTGGCCTCTCCTTTTCTCAGTCACCATGGCCGCACCTTCACACACACAAAAAAAAAAGAGAGAGAAACAAGCAACCCTAACCCAATTTCGTGTTAGGGTTAGCTTGATAATAAAGAAATAAAAAGAATAGGGTTGGGGTATAAAGAGAATAGACCAACCCTAGATAGGGTTTGTAATTAAATAAAATAATGATAAAATGAAAGGAGGGGGGATTCTTTTTAAAATTTGAAAAATAATTTCCCCCAATTTATCTATAGTCAATATGTAGGATTAATTAATCCCTAATATTGACGAGGGTGAAATAAGTTCTTAATATAGACTTTTTAGGGATTATATATATGAAATTAGGGATTAATTTTTACATAGCAATATTATTCTCATAATTGATTAAACTTTATTAACATGGTCTATGAATGAGACTTTTATATAGTTAGTTTTCATATTTAATTAAATATGGATGTTTGGGTTAAAATTCCTTTAGGGGATTTTATTAATAGAATTTATGAAATGTATAATGTAAAAATTTAACCTATGAGGTCATTGTTGACCAAATATTTAATAGTTGAGATTTAAATATGTAAGGGGATTTAAATTCGAATTTAATATAAAATGAATTTATTAATCTAATATTATATCTTATTTAGTTAACTTTATTAATTTAATTTAAAGGCATTTTCGCAGTTCCTCAATTAATTATTTTTAATACATGAGTTAACATTATTTTTATTTAGTCTTGAGTATTTTAATATTGTTGAGATATTTTTTATCTCTTGGTTTATTTATTGGAGAAATTTTTATTAGAGAAAATTAACTAATTTAGTTTATCTAATTAATTAAGTTGTGATGCCCCTTTTTAGGGAATAATTAGTCTACTCTAAAGATTAATGCTATAATGAAATAGTTGAATTAAATAAACTTAGTAAACCATTCCATTTAACCCAGAGTTAACCCTTAGTTAAGACAAAACTTGTTTATTTCATTTTAAATGTAGATTATTTAATGTAATTATGTTGTTTTAAAAAAAATTGTTGTTTCATTTTTGCCCAAAAGTTTGGGCATGATAGTAGATGAGTGTGGAAGCCCCTAAAAATTTGAAAATCCTTTGTTTTGTAACATTTCCTAAGAATTTTTGAGGTTCTATAGTTTTGGAGTTGAGTTTTCTATACGGTTCCTTTTTAAAAGTCGCTAATTAAGCCTAAATGTGCAGTGGGAGGGTACTGGTCCATACATTTCGTGCAAAGGAGTCATACCTAAGTTTGACATATGTTATTTTAATTATAAAAGGGTATCATGAAATTTAATTTATTTTTTAAGTGTTTCGGAAATTTTGTGAGTTAAGTGCCAATTACCCGATTGGTAGGGCTAGTAGGGTTGAAGCCTAGAAAAGGCAGTTTGGTGTTAGGAGTCAAAACTCCACAAAAGGAAAGCTTGGGTTGTTGAGTTGAGATATAATAAGTGTTTTAAGGCCCTTAGAAAGGCTAAGAGAGTTGTGAGAACCAAAATCCAATTTTGAGTGGGTTGGCATGCTTATAAGGAGTAAAAGAATTAAGGGAATTGGAGTTTTTGAGTAGACCTATTAAGATTCTCATCCAAGGAAGTGTTTAGGACCAGATTGTTAGGTCCCAGAGACAACTAGGAGTGGGGGGGTGGGGGGGGGTGAATTAGTTGTCTAATAAATTTAAACCAAAAGAAACTTAAACAACTTTAATACTTTGTACTAGTAAACCAGTCTTTTATGCCAGTAGACAGTTATATCAGTTAATAGCAATACCAGTAAGGATTAATGCATGAAACAAAAAGAACAAAGTCATTCACAACACATAACGCAAAAACTTGTACATAGAAAACTTGTAAGGGGAAAAACCACAGTGGGAAACCTTACCCACAATCAGATGATACTACTGTAGATAGTAAGTGTATACAAATGGGGTCTGCACATGCAGAAAGGCCAAGTGCCTAGAGCTCACTGCTCAATCACAAATGGGAGTCACACTGACTACAATTGGATGGTTAAATCTAATAAGAATGTACTGTTTAAATTAGCATCTTTCTATACTGGATTCAGTACCGATATAGTTCTGATTGTCTTCACAAAACCCTCCTTCAATCTTCAAATGATGTCTGCGTGTATAGCTCTTCTTATTCTCACATATACCTTCACACAACTCTTTTCTGCACTCCACATCCAATCTTACAAATAAGACCTTGCATTTATATCATAACCTAAGACAAATTTTAGTAGGTCGGCTCTAAAGGATATTACAATAAAATCAATTTACAAATAAATTAATGCCTGATGCAATAACCAATTCAACTTGTCAGCTTAATGCATTTACAACAATAATAAGTCACCTCCATAGCGTGCCATGCTGATCTGGAAATGATAATCCTACCGATGTATAACCTGGACCTATATGCCGATAAGAGCAATTATGCAAATACTGTTAGGTCCCGGGGACAACTGAGAGCGGGAGGGGGGGGGGGGGGTGAATTAGTTGTCTTAAATATTAAACCAAAAATCACTTAAACAAATTATTGTTTAATACCGGTGAAACAGTCTATGATACCGGTAGAACAAATTAACTGATAAATGCAATGCCAGTAGAGAATAATGCATGAAACTAATAGACAAAGTCATCCACAACACATAACACCAATATTTGTACGTGGAAACCCTGTAAGGGGAAAAAACATGGTGGGAAACCTTACCCACAATCAGATGATACTACTACAAATAGTAAGTGTACATAAATGGGGTCTGTACATGCAGAAAGGCCAACTGCCTAGAGCTCACTACTCCAACACAAATGGGATTCACACTAACTACAATTGGATGTAAAAATCCAATAAGAATGTACTGCTTAAAGTAGCATCTTTATATGCTAGATTCAGTACTAGTGTAATGCTGATATGCTTTCACAAAACCCTAGCTTTACCTTCAAATGATGTCTTCATGTATAGCTCTACTAAATCTCACATATACCTTCACATACAACTTTCTTCGCATTCCACATTCGATCTTACATTTATACCATAACCTAAGACCAATTATAGTAGGTCGACTCTACAAGATATTACAATAAAATCATTTTACAACTAATACAATATCCGATGCAATAACCGATTGAACATGTCGGCTTAATGCATTTACAACATTAATTAATTAACTCCATAGCGTGCCATGCTGATCTAGAAAAGATAAACCTGCCGGTGTAACCCTAGATAACCTGGACCTATTTGTCGGTAAAAGCAAATATGCAAATATGAATATACCAATGATTAATTATTCAAAACAAAGTGTCCACATGATGTCTTTGACATTACCAAGTCTCTTCCATATCATTCCAGGTGTCGGTAATGATTATATCCTGTTGGTGAACCATATACCAGTAACTGTGCAATAGTTACTTGTTTGTCGGTGAATGCTGCTAGATCTCCAGAGTGCTAGTGTTTTAGTAGGTGTTGACATCAATGACAAAACCAAACCAAAATACCAACAATCTCCCCCTTTGGCATTGATGGCAACACAAGATGGAAAAACCATCAAAGTGCCAAAACAGAAATGCCAAATACCAAAAACCAATAATCTCCTTCAGTTCAATAAACAATCTCTCCCCCTATGGGTAACATGTATCTTTTTGTGTTTCTTTTTGTGTTTTTCCATACCAATCTCTCCCCCTTTGACATCAAATGCCAAAGTGACAACAAAATAACATTCATACCAATTGTTATTTTTACATACAAAATACCAACTATATTTAATATACCATCTTCTCCCCCTGAGAAGTAGATTCCTCATCAATGCCGGATTTAAGAATATATCTCTATTAATTTTGCCAGTTGATGACAGACATCAAAGTCTCTAAGTGTCTACCGGTGTGGGTATGACCCCAAGCTGATCTCTAAGATATTCAAAAGTCTCCTTAGGTAGAGGTTTAGTAAAAATATCTGCAATCTTCTCTTTAGTGTTTACATAAACCAGTTTGACTTGTTTTGCTTCAACATTTTCTTTCTGAAAGTTTAGTTTGATAGAAACATGTTTAGTTTTAGAATGTAGTACCGGATTCTTGGATATATCAATTGTTGCAGTGTTATCACAATAGATAGTTATAGGTTCCTTGCAATTTACCTTTATGTCCTTTAACATTTGTTTAAGCCATAGTACCTGTGTACAGTTTGTTGTTGCTGCAACATATTCTGACTCTGCTGTTGATAAAGATGTGCAACTTTGTTTCTTGCTTAACCAAGAAATTAATTTGCTTCCAAGGAAAAATGCTCCGCCAGTGGTGTTTTTCCTGTCATCTACATCTCTTGCCCAATTTGCATCTGTATATGCACATAATTCAAAATTTTCATTCCTAGGATACCATAATCCAAGATTTGTAGTGCCTTGTAAATACCAAAAAATCCTTTTTACTACTGATTCATGATTTTCCTTAGGATTACTTTGAAATCTTGAAACAATACATACTACATTCATAATATCTAGTCTTGTTTGTATTAAATACAATAAACCTCCTATCATAGATTTGTACCTGGCTGGATTGACAGGTGTTGATTCATCTCTTATTGATAATTTGTCATTTGTAGTCATAGGTGTACTTACCGATTTAGAGTTTTCCATCCCAAATTTCTTTAGTAGCTCTTTTAAGTACTTTGATTGACTCAAAAATATACCACTGTCAGTCTGAGAGATCTGTAATCCTAAAAAGAATTTTACTTCTCCTATCATAGACATTTACAATTCTTGCTGCATTTTCATAGAAAAATCTTTACATAATACATCTTCTCCTCCAAAGATTATATCATCAACAAAAACTTCTATAACCAAGATGTCATTATCAATTACTTTATAGTATAAATTACTGTCTGCATTACCTTTAGAAAAACCAATCTCCAAAAGATACTTATCTAATCTTGCATACCAAGCTCTTGGAGCTTGCTTCAATCCATACAGAGCTTTCTTTAACCTACAAACCATATCTTTGTCTTTTGTTAAAGAAAATCCATTAGGTTGTTCAATATAAACCTCTTCTTCAAGAATTCCATTTAAGAATGCACATTTAATATCCATCTGATATACTTTATAGTTTTTATCAGTTGCAAAAGCCAAAAATAATCTAACTGCTTCAATTCTGGCTACCAGTGCAAAGGTTTCATTGTAATCAATTCCTTCTTTTTGAGAATATCCCTTACACACTAATCTTGCTTTATTTCTGATTATTTTACCATCTTCATTAAGTTTGTTTCTAAAAACCCATTTGGTTCCAATAACATTTTTATCTTTAGGCCGGGGAACTAATGTCCAAGTGTTATTTTTCTCAATTTGCTCTAATTCTTCTTCCATAGCTTTAATCCAAAATTTATCTTCACATGCCTCATTAATTGATGATGGTTCAATTTGAGAAATAAGACATACCTCTTCATTTTCCATTCTTTGTCTTGTTATAACTCCTCTATATTTATTTCTAATTATCTGATCTTTAGAATGATTCAATCTTACATACCAGGATGTCTTTGTTTGTTGTTGTTCCTCAGTTACTATGGAATTTTCAGATGATACCGGTGTAACTGGATCTTCATTCTATGCCAATGGATTCAGTGTAGATTCATTTGATAGAATCTCTATTGTCGGTTCCTAATCCATATATCTTGAAGTTCCTCTGAAATGTTCATCAATCTTTACATTTGTGCTTTCAACAATTTTCTGCAATCTTTTGTTAAAACATCTATATGCTTTGCTCTTAGATGAATAACCAAGAAATATTCCTTCATCATTTCTAGGATCAAATTTTCCAATATACTCATCTCTCCTAATATAGCATTTGCTTCCAAAAATTCTGAAATATTTAAGAGTGGGAATAGTACCAAACCATAGTTCATGAGGAGTCTTATCGGTTTCACCTTTGATGTGAACTTTGTTGAATGTATAGACTACTGTGCTTACTTCCTCTCTCCAATATACATGTGGTAGGTTTGTTTCTGATAACATACTTCTTGTTGCATCCAAGATAGTTTTGTTTTTCCTTTCAACAACTCAATTCTGCTGTGGTGTCCAAGGTGCTGATAGCTATTTTCTGATTCCATTCACTTCACATAATGTATTGAATTCCTTAGATGTGAATTCACCTCCTTTGTCTAATCTTAAACATTTGATTTTCTTTCCAGTTTCATTTTCAACCATTGCTTTGAATAGTTTAAACTTTCCAAGTGCTTCTGATTTTTCTCTAAGAAAAGTAACCCAGCACATTCTAGAATAGTCATCTATGATTAACATGAAATATCTATCACCTTGCAAGCTTTTAGCTATAGTTGGACTACATAAATCAGTATGAATTAAATCAAGAGCATTGTTTGATTTCTTTGGAATACTTTTAAAACTAGCTCTAACTTGTTTTCCAAATTGATATTCCTTACATACTGTGTTGTGAGGTTTGACAATTTTAGGTAAATCTCTAACTGCCTTAGTAGTACTGATTTTTACCATGCAATCAAAATTTACATGACAAAGTCTCTTGTGCCATAACCAACTTTCATCAATATGTGCAATCAAACATGTCTTTTCACTATTGTTCAAATGAAAGATATTACCTCTAGTCTGATTACCGGTTGAAATTTCTAAACCAGTTCTATTCATAATTTTGCATTTACCATTTTTGAATTATAGCTGAAATCCTTTCTCTACTAATTGACCAACACTCAAAAGATTATGCTTTAAACCTTCAACATAGTAAACATTTTCAGTGTTATGCTTACCATCAAGAGATATTGAACCCTTACCTTTAATTGAACAAACTTTGTCATCACCAAATCTTACTAGACTACCATTATACTCTTGAAAGTTCAAGAATTTACTTTTGTCACCAGTCATGTGATGTGAGCATCTTGAGTCAATGATCCACTCATCTTTCACTTCAACTTTCACTCCTAAGGCTTGTTCTACCATATGTACTACAAGTGTCAGTTGATCTTCTGTTATAGCAATAAAAACACATCCATTGTCTATCAGATCCTCATCAGAATCATCAGTCACTCCTTCATCAGTAACATAACAAGATTTGTCCTTATTTTTCTTGAATCTATATTTATGATATTGAGGATCAGGCTTGTATGTTCTTCTAGCTTCTTCTCTTAACCTAGCATGTCTATCAGGGCATCTTGAAGCCATATGACCAATCTTATTACAGTTGAAACATTTAAAGGGTGCTTTACCTTCATACTTACTTCCAACTGGACCTTTGGGAATTTTTCTTGCAAATAGTGCTTCAATTTCTTCAAGTTCTTCATTTTCTCTCCTAGTTTCTTCAAGTTCTCTTGCATAAAAGGATTTCCAATCAGATTTGTCAAATGATGATGCAGATGATGTTGATGCTTTGAAAGCTAGATTTGTCTTTATAGTAGTAACAGGACCAAATTCTTCAATTTCAAAAGCTGATATTTTTCCAATCAGTGTATCCCTAGTTACTGATGTGTTAGGCATTGTGCTAAGTTCATTTATAGTAGTAGCCTTCATTTTATATGCCGGTGAAAAACCTCTTAAAACTTTTGAGACAATTTCATGTTCACTTAAGGTTCCTCCACAACATTTAATACCTAAAACAATTTCATTTACTCTTTCCATAAAAGCAGAAATTCTTTCATCTTCTTCCATTTTCAGACTTTCATACCTAACTCAGAAGCTTTCAAGTTTTGCAATTTTGACTATGGAATCTCTTTCATTCAGTGTTTCCAAATGATCCTATATAGCTTTAGCAGTAGATCTATGTGATAGTCCCATGATTTGCTAATATGATAATGCACTTAAAAGTGCTTCTCTTGCCTTGGAATCATTTTCTTCATCTTTAGTCAAATTTGGAGGATTTGGTTGAGTTGTTGTAGGAGCAGTATATCCATTCTTTGTAACTTCCCAGATATCCTTTCCAATACAATTCAGATGTGTCTCCATTCTGATTTTCCATATTCCATAGTTAGTTCCATCAAGTTTAGGACTGTCCTTCCTAAAATAGTTGCTAGACATTGGATCTCCTCAGGTTGTTAAGCTTCTGCAAAAAGAGGACTTAGCTCTGATACCAATTGTTAGGTCCTGGGGACAACTGTGAGGGGGGAGGGGTGAATCATTTTTCTTAAATATTAAACCAAAAATCACTTAAACAAATTATTATTTAATACCGATGAAACAGTCTGTGATACCAGTGGAACAAATTAACTGATAAATGCAATACCGGTAAAGAATAATGCATGAAACTAATAGACAAAGTCATCCACAACACATAACACCAATATTTGTACATGGAAACCCTATAAGGCGAAAAACCATGGTGAGAAACCTTACCCACAATCAGATGATACTACTACAAATAGTAAGTGTACATAAATGGGGTCTGCACATGCAGAAAGGCCAACTGCCTAGAGCTCACTACTCAAACACAAATGGGAGTCACACTAACTACAATTGGATGGTTAAATCCAATAAGAATGTACTACTTAAAGTAGCATCTTTATATGTTGGATTCAGTACCAGTGTAATGTTGATATGCTTTCATAAAACCCTAGCTTTACCTTCAAATGATATCTTCGTGTATAGCTCTGCTAAATCTTGCATATACCTTCACATACAACCTTCTTCACATTCCACATTCGATCTTACATTTAAGATCTTACATTTATACCATAACCTAAGACCAATTATAGTAGGTCGGCTCTATAAGACATTACAATAAAATCATTTTACAACTAATACAATATCCGATGCAATAACCGATTGAACATGTTAGCTTAATGCATTTACAACAATAATTAATTAGCTCCATAGTGTGCCATGCTGATCTGGAAAAGATAAACCTGCCAGTGTAACCCTAGATAACTTGGACCTATTTGCCGGTAAAAGAAAATATGCAAATATGAATACACCAATGATGAATTCTTCAAAACAAAGTGTCCACACAATGTCTTCGACATTACCAAGTGTCTTCCATATCATTCTAGGTGTCGGTGATGATTATATCCTGCCGATGAACCATATACCAGTAACTGTGCAATAGTTAATTGTCTGCCGATAAATGCTGCTAGATCTCCAAAGTGCTAGTGTTTTAGTAGGTGTTGACATCAATGACAAAACCATACCAAAATACCAACAAATACAACTATGCCAATAAAAAAAATTTCAAGAAAAAGTGTCCAAACGATGTCTTCGACATAACCATGTGTTTTCCATTCCATTCCAAGTGTCGGTGAACATGATATCCTACCGGTGTACTAGATATCAGTGACTGTGTATGAGTCATTTTGCTTGCTGGTGAATGTTGTTGATTCTCCAAAGTGCAAGAGTTGATAGTGTTTAGTAGGTGTTGACATCAATGAGAAAACTACACCAAAATACCAACACAGATACCTCTACATAATTTATCTAACCCTATCCTATGTTGCACATCCTTACCTCCTTATCCTAACCTCCTATGTGTTGGATATTTTCCCCTTGAGACACATGGCACTTTTGCCACTTGTCTCTTCCCTTGGAAACTTTCCCTCTTGTGAGAAAGATTCCTTGACACTTGTCACCACAAAGATGACAAGTTTCCCTCCTCCAACCTCTTCTCAAACCTCCTCCAATTTGACCATTGATATCTTGTGATTCAATCTTTATCATTGATTCCTGCCACTTCACCTCTAGCATTGGAAATTCTATACATATCCCCCATTTCAGAGCACAAAAAATCCCATCTCATTTTCATCTCAAACATAATTATTATAGGCATATCATATATCATCTCATCTTAGGAATTGTTATTATAGACAATAGTATCTTAGATCTAGCTTAATTTGATCATATTCTAACATATTTTCTTTATCATGTAACATAATTAATCTATCATCTATCTTAATTGCATCATCATTTAGTATAATCATGAATATAATTAGAATAATTATCCTCTTGGATCAAGATAGCTTAATCATGAATTCATCTATCTTTCACATCATATCATTTTAAATCCTCCATCTAGGTGTAGTCAATTCACTAGGATTGCTAATCCAGATCTAAGAGAAAATTCACACTCACATCTCTTAGGAGGAAATAGGTTGCTTTGTCATGGTTTTGTGTTTCAATTTGATTTGAATTTTCTAACTATGCTTGTAATGATCTATTGAGTGTTTATGTTGCAGCTGTAGATACCCTAATTCACAACCATGATAGTGACCTTACTTATACTCCAATGATTGAAAGAAGATTGATTGATTTCTCACTTGAATTTGAATTATTTATTGCTTGATAGGTTTGTTATTTGATTTTTAGATATATCAAAATGAGAGGGGTAGACATCCTTTCATTCTTGCCTATCAAAAACTAACTTAATTTTCTTACATGAGTTGACATAGGATCTAGGTCCCAACTAAAATGAGGTGACCATTAAGGGGACCAAAAATTGGTCCTAATTGGGAGGACCAGGGTGTTGGGTGCTAGTGCCCTTGTCCTAACCAATCAGGAACCAAGATAGAATGGGAAGATGATGTGCATGGTGAAAATAGTGATGAATTTTCACTATGTGAGAAGAATTAGGGCCTCAATAAAGCCTCAAGATATGAATGCCAAGGTCAGGGCCCAAATGGCGACAAAATTGTAAGGTAGTACAATTTATGACACACTTCTATGGAGGGGAAAATTGAGACTGGGTGACTAGGACCTAACCCCACTTTTGCCAACACATTAGGAATACAAAAGAGCCTAGGGAGATAGCGCACTATGGGCTACTTTTTGTGAGAAAGAGAGATCCAGGGACTATCTCTTATGGTTTCTATTCCTCTTGTTGTATAAGAAGAGAAGATGTAAAAAATAGAGTGTGATTGACCAACTATACTAGGAGATGAACAATGAAGCATATATGAACTAAAATTCAGATACTAAAAGAAGAGAAGGGGGAGGAATTTTAATGTGTACCTGGTGTTGGAAAATGAGTTAAAATGACCTAGACAGGGGTGTCATTCCCTATTCCTATTTTTTCTGATAGAAAGTTGCAACTGAAGGCTTGCAAATTTGATGTTCTAAGTTTCCACCTTGCTGAAAATTACCTGAAAGTAGGGGGACTAGGGTGCCACGCTCTTGTCCCAAGAAGGACTAGGGCACCACACCCTTGTCCTTGATGATTTTGGGATAGATCTAAGGCTTTACGATAGTCCTTGTTGTTGGCATATGGACACTCCAATGAGACATTGTGTGTGATTGAAGGTTTTGTCATTGATGGCAACCTTGCAATCCTATGGCACCGGCAAGACATTATACTGGCAAAGCATTACACAGGCAACCTTGCAATCCTATAGCACTAGCAAGACATTATACCGGAAAAGCATTACATAGGAAACCTTGCAATCCTATGGCACCAGCAAGATATTATACCGGCAAAGCATTATTCAAACAAGACAGTGCATCGGCATCAGCAAGATCAATCTACACCAGCACCGGCACAGAAGAGAACATGTATACCGGCACAGAGACTGACAAGATTTTTGATATGTAATATTTTGTTTATTATTGTAAGCCGACTTGGCATATTGTAAAATGACTCTTGTATATAAAAGAGATCATTGTAGACATTTGTAGGATATGGATATGAAGCAATAAGAAAATTATAAGGTAGACCTAATATGTGAATTGTAGGTCAAGGGTATATGTAAAGAACAGAGCAAGAACGGGTACTGAATCTGGCATTGAAGATGCTATTGGAAAGAAGTACAGATCATTGGATTTGCATAATCCTCATTGTAAGTCAGTGTGACTTCTTATTGAGCAGTGTGCTCTAGGCAGTTGGCCTTCCTGCATGTGCAGGCCCCTATTGTAAATAATATTCTCTTATTGGCCAGTAAGTGAATATTGTGGGTTACAAATCCCACTGAGGTTTTTACCACATCAGGTTTCCTCATTAAACATCTTGTGTTATGGTGTTCTTTTCATGTGGTTGTTTTTGATTCTGTTATTTACATTAATTTTTGCATACTAGTATACTGTTACTTTATGTTCTGCATGTTCTATTTCAAGAAAATTACATTACCGATCAGATACTGATTCACCCCCCCCCTCTCAGTATCTATGGGAACCCTAACAATTGGTATCAGAGCTTGGTCCTCTATTTTCAGAAGCCTAATAGCTTGAGGAAGATCTTGACACTGGTAAAGTTGGAAAATCTGATGATGCAACTTGAAGGAGCTCTTACTGACTATGATGTAGAGAAGTTGAAAAATATCAAATTAGAAGATGATTTAAAAGAAGCTCAGGACATTATTCAGGCACTTCAAGAAAATCTTACTGTTACAAGAAATAAGAGAAGAGAACTTTGTGAAAAATTGCAAAATGAGAATGATGAAAAGGAATCACTTAATGATATGATAAGCAAATTGAAACAAGAGATCATGACAACAAAAAATGAAATGTAGGATATGACTATGAGATTTTGCAATGAAATTGAGGATAGGAAGAAGAATGAAGAAGAATTGACCAGAAGACTAAGTGATGCAGCAAATGAGAACACAAGACTTAGCTATGAAAATGACATGTTGAAAATAGATCTGATGCATACTCAGAATGACTTGAATGAACTAATGAGACAAAAAGAAATCTTGGAAAGGGAATTGGAAACTGCAAATCAACACAAAGAAAAATTCAAGAAAAGCTTAGAAGAACTTGGTACCTTATTGAAGAATAAAAAACCCAAAGGTGACACTTCTGGAATTGGATTTGAAGTTGGAGAAAGCTCTGGTACTGCAAATACCTAGGATCATAGTAAATCGGTAAGACCTTCTAATACTTACAAATTCAATGGAAAATGCTTTAACTGTAACAAATATGGTCATAGGGCAAATGAATGTAGATCTAGGAATTATTAGAATATCAATCCTCCCACCGCTCAATGCTCCAAATGCAACAAAATTGGTCATAACTTTGAAAATTGCAAAATGAATTTAAGATGTTATGTTTGTGGAAGATTTGGTCATTTATCAAATCAATGTAGAACACAAACCATCATAGGTTATGGGAAAGCTATTCAGAAAAATAATGTAACTTGTTATGCATGTAACAAGATTGGTCATATTGCCAAATTTTGTAGAAGTAAAGGGACACCGATAGACAACAAAAGTACTAGTTTGAAAGGTAAAGAAAAGGTTGAATAGGTTAAGCAAGAATTCTCAAAGCAATGGATTAAAAAAGGTGATCTAAATATTGGGGATACTCCTCCACTGGTAGAGCCAACAAATGCTCCACTGACAGGACAGAGCAATGCTCCACCGGTAGGATGTTCTTCATCTAATTGAAGAAAATTATCTTGAGGGTTTGGCAATCTAATGACACGTGCTATTATTCCCTCGGTTAGAGAAAAAAAGTTGAAAATCATTCATTACCGGCAAATAAAGTTGAGCTAATACATTACCGGCAAGCAATTAATGTGGTAGGTAGCATAAAAGACTTTATAAAATAAGGTTTTGGCTCCATTTCATTTCACTATGAATTCAAACTTTCAGAGAGCGTGAAGATTTTTGAGCTAAGGCATTTTCGAGCAAAGAGGCAAAGCACTTCAGCAATCAATCCATCCAAAGGTAGAAAAAGGTATTTATCATCATGGCATCCTCCTCTACACCAAATTCATAGAAAACCCTACAGTAGTCGAAGTTATAAAATGACCTAGGTCCGTGTTTCAGCTAGTTCCCGAGGTAGCTAAGAAAGATGACAACATATGCGCTTTTTCCCAAATTCCAAAAGGTGTTGTTTATGCAGAAGAACCTAGAATGTATATTCATTGCAACATAGAGGAATTAGGTGATGAAGAAATCAAAAACATGTATAAGACTATTATATGTGACAATTCCAGAAATGTGAAACCTGAACATAAAGTTGTTGAAACCCTAGGATTCACTGAAATCCTCTGCATTCTTGAATTTCCCAAGGAAGTGGTTAGGAGAGTTCTAAGTAGGGTACATGGTTCATTCTTTTGGCTTTGACTCAGTGCATAAAATTACAAAGGAAGCTATGAAAGAAGTAACAAGGTTACCCTCCACCGGTAGTAGACCCGACAAAACCAAGAAGGTCTCCAATGACTTAGTAACAAACTTAACTGGTGCAACATCTGACAAGAGATCATTGAGGTTTAATGATGTGACCGATACAAATGTTAGATTTGTTAGCATGATTTTAGGTTACAAAGCAACTCATGCTAATAGGCTTAACTCAGTTTCCAGTTTATGCATAAAGAGTGCTTATGACATGGTTAAGGACAATGTAAAAATTGATATCTGTGAATGGTTAAAGGATGAGTTAATTGACAATTTAGCAAAAATCAAGAAGGATAAGAAAGGAACCTTTAGATTTGGAAATTTACTTGTATGCTTAATGCTACATATAGCCAAACAGGCTCCTGGTATAGGCAACAAGGATTTTGGATTTGACCTGCCGGTGGTAAAACAATTATCTGACTTATTCAACAACATGGGTGAAAATAGAGAAAAGAATATTAATGAGTATTTTCAAGCACTAAAGGTCAGAATGAATAAAAGAATCAGACTATCACAGGAAATTGTCAACAAATACAAGGATGATATATGTTTTGTAATAAAAAAGGATGAGATCTGGATGGAAGCAGTCATCCCAAGGACAATCTGGGTAACAGAGATGGGGTATGAAATAGATGACCACATAGTGGAAACTTATGGCAAAGCACTTCTGGAAGCCCCCAATGAACCAAAGGAATAAGTATTTGGTAGTGCTAAGACCATAGAAAGTCAAATTCAGTCTAAGAAGAGAGTGAAAAAGGTTGAGGCATTTGTGAGAAAAGGATCCAGAGAAGCAAAAGCCATAAAGGAAGATGTATTAAAGAAAATCGGCATAACTGAAGATGAGTTTGCAGCCCAATAACCTAAAACTCATATATCACTGGTAAGTACTTCCTTAGAAGGAGATATGCTAGCAACTTTCAAAAGAGTTGTTAGGAAAAGAGACCCTTCACCGGCAACCACTCCTTCACCTAGAAGGACAAGACAGAAGCAACAAGCTATGAGATCTCCGGTCAAGAAAGTCACACCTAAGAAGAAGTTGACCCCCAAAAAGAAGACGAAGACAAACACTAACTTGGCCCCTCTTGACATATTACTGAATGAGATCACAGAGGAAGGTAAATTGACAAACATAGAGAAAATATATGACACTTTAATAGATGATGAGAAAGGACAAGTTGAGGAGAGTGTTATATTACACATGGACATGTATAAGAATTTTTTGTTGCAAGTCTTAAATGAAATTCCTGATGAACTATATAAAAGACTTGAGGCCAGAAGGCAAGGAATAATTGAGTTGGATAAGAAAATTAAAATAGAAAAATTACTTGCAGTATACCCAGTTAACTCACCTAAGGAAATTGATTATCTGATAGCTCAAGCCAACCGGACAGTTTTTTCCACTGCACACTAGCAAATTTCACTAATGGTAGGTAGACTTATAGAAGTTTCAAAGGAAATAGAAAATGGCTGGGATATATTCTTGATTGAAAAAGAAAAACAAGAAGAATATAGGAATCCCAAGCCCATTAAGGTATATCAGAAGGACAAAGGGAAAGGTAAAGTTGGTGGACCACCAAGTATCAAGATTAGAGACAACTTACCCCAACCTCCTCTAAATACTCCACCAGTAAAAACAACAACTACTGAAGATCAACTGGTAGCTGAGAGTATGGATATAGAGGATAATAATCCTAATCCTGAAGTCCTATATACTGTGAATGTTGATACTCGAAAGATCAATATAGTGGTAGATAAGGATACAACAGATAAATTAGGTATAGCCAAAGAGCCTCTGGTAATAGGAAAAACAGAGCAACTGGCAGCAGATATAGTGAAAAAGATGGAATCTAGAACACAAACAGAGCAACCAATAGAGCTAAAGGCTTCAAAATAGATGCCACCGGTAAGAAATGATGCAATAAAACCAGTGGTTAAAGAGATGGAGACACAAACAGACCTACCAGAGGTCAATACTAGCATGGTCACTTCCACCAGCACTCAGTTTTTTGGGTCACCATCAAATGTGACTGAGGTATTACTTGAATCTATCAAGAAAATAACTGATTATAGCTCACAAGCTTATAAAGCGATAGATGATTCAATTCCATTTTTGAAATCAATAGCTCCTAATTGTAATATAGACAATAAAGATTCTTTAGGCTAGTTGGATACACTTTGTAAATATATTTCTGGAAATTTTGAGCAAACAAAGGTAGAAACTGTAAAGGAAATTGTAGAAAAAGAGAAACATAAATTCTTTGAGGAAGGAATAAAGAAGTGTAACAGGGAATTTGACACACTTCTACTGGAACTGTGCAATTTATTGAAAGATTACAAAACTCTATACAAAGACACTTGTAAGACAAACTTTTTTACCATAGATGTAGACAAAAAGATGAGAAAGGTATAGGAAGAGATCAATAAACTTGCAGATAATTTTGTTAACTCACCTGATACATTATCGGTTTTTGAGGAAAAGATAACAAATTTTGAGGAAGAAGTACTCAAATTGGAAAGAGAAAAAGAAAAAATAATAAACAAGGCAAAATTCTTGAGATCTAAACTAAGTCCAACATTGGACTATTTAGCATCTCTATGGAAGGAAATGTCAAAGGCACTAACACAGGGAAGAAAAACATCAGCAGAGCACTTGCAACATCTCACTGGTACAGTATACAAAACTAAGACAGCAATAAAAGACAGTAAGAAATTTATGGATGGTATAAACTTAATTTTGGGAGATATTCTTCAGATAATAACTACCCAACTACAAGGTTGAGGTCATGGATTGGTACAACTACAAAATCTACTAACCTTTGTCATTGATGCCAAAGGGGGAGTAGTAGAATGAGAAAATTCAAAACACAGGGATCATATGCTCAAGGGGAGCTCTCACATTTTTGGTAACATTTTTGGTCTACACATTTGTTTTGGATATCTTTTGAAATTTCTCATGAGTGTTGCCATCAATGCCAAAGGGGGAGATTGTTGGCATATGGACACTCCAATGAGACATTGTGTGTGATTGAAGGTTTTGTCATTGATGGCAACCTTGCAATAATATGGCACCGGCAAGACATTATACTGGCAAAGCACTACACAGGAAACCTTGCAATCCTATGGCACCGGTAATACATTATACTGGCAAAGCATTACACAGGAAACCTTGCAATCCTATGCAACCGACAAGTCATTATACTAGAAAAGCATTACACAGGAAACCTTGCAATCCTATGGCACCGAAAAGACATTATACTGGCAAAGCATTATTCAAACAAGACAGTGCACTGGCATCAGTAAGATCAATCTAAACTGGCACTGGCACAAAAGATGTACACCGATATAGAAGAGAACATGTATACCGGCATAGAGGCCAATAGGATTTTTGATATGTAATATTTTGTTTATTATTGTAAGCCAACTTGGCAAATTGTAAAATGACTCTTGTATATAAAAGAGATCACTGTAGACATTTGTAGGATATGGATATGAAGCAATAAGAAAATTATAAGGTAGACCTAATATGCAAATTGTAGGTCAAGGGTATATGTAAAGAACAGAGCAAGAACCGGTACTGAATCTGGCATTGAAGATGCTATTGTAAAGCAGTACAGATCATTGGATTTGCATAATCCTCATTGTAAGTCAGTGTGACTTCTTAGTGAGCAGTGTGCTCTAGGCAGTTGGCCTTCCTACATGTGCAGGCCCCTATTGTAAGTAATATTCTCTTATTGGCCAGTAAGTGAATATTTTGGGTCACAAATCCCACCGAGGTTTTTCCCACACTGGGTTTCCTCATTAAACATCTTGTGTTATCATGTTCTTTTCATGTGGATGTTTTTTATTTTGTTATTTACATTAATTTTTGCATACCGATATGCTGTTA
Organism: Cryptomeria japonica; assembly: GCF_030272615.1. Lineage (NCBI taxonomy): Eukaryota > Viridiplantae > Streptophyta > Pinopsida > Cupressales > Cupressaceae > Cryptomeria > Cryptomeria japonica. The sequence continues at coordinate 668,979,744 of NC_081407.1, read as the reverse complement.
CTTTATGTTCTGCATGTTCTATTTCAAGAAAATTACATTACCGGTCAGATACTGATTCACCCCCCATCCTTAGTATCTATGGGAACCCTAACACTTGTTCCCTTCAGTAGTCTTGAAATCCTTTCAAGTACCTATACCTACACCTACAACTAAAAATAGGGTTTTGTGTGGCTATATGGGGTTTTTCCTCAGTGAAACTCTTGTTTTGGTGATTTCCACATCAACAAATAGCCTATTTGTATAGTAAAATAGTATGTGCAGGAATCTTGTTTGTGTGCAAGACCCTAAAATAAGAAAGATAAGAAACTAGAGCTACCCTACGCTTTGGAGAGTAAACCATAAATATATATAAATATAAATGTAAATAAGAATGCTCCAAATTAAATGTTTTAAATGATATAAATTATGAATGTAAATGTGAAAATGAGTGTAAAGAAGCTCATACAAAGACATGAAAATAATATGAAACCTTACCAATCCCCAAGAAAGAGATACAAGCCACTTGATCTTCTATTATTCTTCAATGTCTTCAAGGCTCCTAATTGATGATGAATACTTGATGAATGCTTGATGAATATTATTAAAGACTTGACATAAGCTTCTCTTTTACTACATACAATGATGCTTTTGATCACTAGCTCTTTTTCTCTTAGATAGATGCCTTCAAATGAAGAGAGAGAGAGCTCTTGTATATGAAACCCTAGATCTTAATTTCATCTTTAGGATGACCTAGGATTTGAATTTCTTGCCAATTTCTCTTGCACATGGTCCAAGCAAATTTTTACCAAATTTTTAGGGGCATTAGATATGATGATATTAGAGTGAATCCCCAAGTTACAACTGATTTCAAGATGATTTGATATACAAAATTGGGCTTGAAAGGTCAAAATAAGACATAATTAGGGTTTATGATTTAATGATTAATTGAAGGAATAAAATAAAAGGGGGGACACTTAGGGTAAAGGGCCCAATTTTATGATGTGGGAAGTGATGTGTAGTGTCATAAAATTGTGACCCTTTCAATTTTTCACCACATTAGAGTCCTCACGCATGCGAACTGAATCCCTAAGCCTGATCGGAGATCGAAGACTTTCTTAGCCCTCAAAGATTGCATCTTTCTTGCCCTCTGCATTGCCTAAACTGCATCCTTTCTAGAAAAAAGGGCAGGATAGGGGCATGGAATCCCTATCCCCCCTAGGATAGGGGTATGGCACCTCTGTCTCTATCTAATTTTGGGGGAGGACCCTTCAAACTTTGCATTAGAGGTTGCACTTTGAATGGGAAAAGTCCCCCATTGTCGGACTGTGATGGAAAATTAGTTAGTTAACCCTAATTGATGAATATATAAGCTACATTTATCCTCTCATTTGCACAAGTGATAGGTTCAAATACATGAGATCAAGCATTCAAGATTCTCTTTAAAGCATTGAGCATCTCAAGTCTCTCTTCAAGGCTAGGTTTTGCATTCAAGTCAAGGATTCAACCATTGAAGAGGAGGTCCATTGCAACATTCAACTTCATACAAGCAATTTTATCAATATTTCTATCACAACCTCCCTTGAGGTGATTTACATTTCCATATTTCATTTACATTTACTTGCAAGTACTTTCTTTCATTATTTGGTTAATTTCAAAACTGGTGTTTGACCTAAATGCAAGCCCCCAATCCAAACCCCTTTTCCTCTCTTTTTTGTGTGTCGGTTGCAGGTGCCCAACTATATTTTCAGATTTGGAATCCATTTGCAAAGGTGGAAAAACCATTTTCATTTTACAGATTTTTTGGAGGACCTTGTACACTTTTGCCACAATGCAAACTTTTGTTCAAATTCATAGGGCAGCTTCGTTTCGACATATTATTGCCACATCTAGGTGCACAACTTCATCCCACACTTCTATTTCAAGTTATAATGAAATATTTGTCACTTTTCAACTTAGTCATAATACACAATTGAATTCAGTCCAATCCTATTCAAGAAGAGGGGATTAACTTACCATTCTCATATCATTTCACTTAGAATTCAATCTCCTTATTTAGGGGTTGAATCTAGTGCATTTTTCCCTCTCTTCTAATGTAATGTGTGAAAAGTGTTTGAAGGGAAATCTGAAGTGAAACTTTCATCTCTCCTCAGAGGGAAGAAAATATTTCCTCTATATCTCTCATTCACCATTTTTCACACCAACATTACATGATGAAATATGACTTTAGGTTTAATTAAATTAATTAATTAAATTCTTAAAGGGAAATTACAATGCAAGATGCAAACACACTAAGGCGGGTGCTAAACTAAGCATACAATTGTAGCACCCTAGCAAGGGTGTACAATTTATGATGCTACATTTATCCCTGACTTTATTAGTCATATGACACTAGGTGCATATGCAAGATAAAGTAAAGAAAAGTAAACATTCATGAAAAAAGGATATATCCTCAAGTTGTCAGACGAATCCCTCATCGGTATTTGAAATATATAGTTATTAACCACACCCTACAAAACCACATGTTAGATCACAAAATCACCTAATGCTTACTACGGAAGGTGATGAAATTTGTGGGTAGCTATATGCCCCCCCTGTTTCGGCTTGCTAATTTAATGAGTTGAAATAGGGTATCATGTTTACCACATCAAATTGTGAAAGAAAATTGATGAAAAATGCTCAAAGAATTTTTGATACAAGATCAAAAACTAATGGAGAATAATTTGGTAAGGAAGAGGACTAAACCTCAATTCCAACACCACAAAAAGTATGAGGATTTGACAGCTCTCTAACACGAGATGAAAGATTTAAATGGAAACAAATACAAGATATGCAATCCAAAAATGCAATTACATAAAGGAAATTGGAAAATAATGGAGAAATAAAATGACATGAAAAAGAGATTATATATGATAGCACTCTTCTAAAGAAGGCAAGAGATCCTCATTAGGGACATGAATGTTCAAAAAATAGAAGGGTTTATTATAATATATACTACTTAATGAAGAAAAGAAATTGATTAATGATAGAAGACTTCCAACACCAAGGAGGAGGTCCCAATTAAGGATATGTACTTAAGATCCCCATTAGGGATGCCTGTTTCAATACGAGAGATGGAATTTAAATATGAATACACCTCTACAATCAATAAGAAATCCTTATAGAAGACACTACTTCACAATGGGGAAATTTTAATCTGAAGGAGAGATGTTTGAAATCACTCTTTCCCCCCATATATAGGGAGAAGAGATGAGATATAAATAGGCTATTAGGTTACATCCAAAAGTATGGTTGGACGTGAAATTGTACCATCATGAATGACAATGAGCCCCTATTAAGTGAGCTACTAATGTCACATAATGATGAGCAACATAATAGCCATTAATGACATGATAGATAGAGTGAGGTATTTGAATATGACATGTTAAATTCTCTACTTTAAGTGAGATTAAACACATATATAAGATGATGAATGTTAAAAAGTCTTTAGAAAGAGAAAATTTTATAGGAGAAGAATAGGACACTAAGTCATACTTTTCTCGTGCACAAGAAATCTTAGGAGAGGGATAAGTGTAATTCATTAGAGCCTTATTCCTAGAATAAGGGATTTTAGAATGATTAGAAGATAAAGTCTCATAAATGGGATTAGAAATCTTTTAAGGATATTCATAAAGATATTTTGTTCTTCACTAAGATTTACTTATGAGGGGGATGAGTGTTGAAAGAAGTAGAAGATGATTTAATCAAGGTGAGGCCATCATCAAGACTAAATATAGAATTTACATTAAGAGATTATATTTTACATGATTTGGTGGGCTTAGAGGGTTTATATCCAAGTCCAAATGAAGCTTCATGTGTGTTATGTTCTAAAGGAAATTTAATTCCTTGTTCATTTGTGCCACAACCATTGCCATTATAGCCACTCTTAGCTAAAATGTGAAAACCAGGACCATAAAGGGATTCCAAATCAGAAAGAGATGATTTTACCTCTTAGGTCTCAGTACTATATGAATTAGAGCAATTACTTAAAGAATTATTTGAATTAGAAGTGGCCACAAAGTTCTTACTTAGTTGTTTAGACAAAGTGTATTTCTCTTTAGGTTCCTCCATAGATTTCTTCTTCCTAGTCTTAGATTATTTTCAAGATACTCTATATACTCTCCTATAAAAGTAGGGTCAAAGTCTATGGATCCTCAATCAGCATATGATATCACTCCTTCAAGAGAAAATATATCTTTGGGAGGAGATTTTGATTGAGTAGAAGAATCGAGAGTTCTAGAAGGAACAAGATCATTAAACAAAATAGATGTATTTGAAGAAGAATGAGAAGTAGTTGAACAAGAAGATCCATCTTGAAGATTAGTATCATCTTGTAGATGGAGGAAATGGATTGAATAAGAGATTCAATCTTCCAACGTCCAACAATGAAGTACCTGCAAAACACACACATGCAAATGCAAATATCTAAACTAAGAACATGCATGCATGTTACACAATCTACTCCATTGCACTCCTTAAACCAAGATCTTATGTAGATAATATTGCTCTCAGAAGCACACACAAGAAGCTATGGTTTTTTCAAGATTCAAGATGATTAATTCAATGGAAGCTAAAGAAAATGAAATGCAAAGATGATGAAGAATTCAAACTAACATAAGCTCAACACATAAAGATGAGATCCACAAATAAGAGAGGGGGCCCTTGTTTAAATAGATTTTCTCCGAGCGAGTTCATGTTGTGGGATGAATATGGGATAATGTAAGAAGAGTGGTATAGGGAAGATTAGTGGTAAATGGGAAATGGTAAGTGGTAGGAGAAGATATTAAAGGGTTTTATTAAATAAATAAAGAAATGTATATAAGGTGAATGCATGAAGGTGTATACATGAATATGATGTAATATTTTATTTAATAAATTTAATAGATAAATGATGAGATATTAATAATAATATAATAAAATATGGAAATTATAAATAATGAATTATGGAGAAATAATAGTGTAATAATAAGGACTCACCTGATGTTCGGAGAAATTTGAAATTAAATGAGGACAAATTAATGGAATTTTTTAAGTGTCTACATAGCTAACAAGGTGTATGTATTATTGTCATAAATGAACTTGACTTGCCTATACAAAGTTGAGGGGACAACTTGCATGCTATGAATCTACAATCTCCCTAGTAGAAGGTTATATGTCAAGTTAACAGGCATGCCATGAGTAAGTGTAGATAAAGTAACAAGACCTACCTTAGAAGGCAAGGTTATGACACCTAAATATTTTTTAGCAACATTATCAAATCCTCGAATAGAAAGAGAAGAAGGTTTAATGAGAGAATGATACACATTAATCTTATCGAATAAGTTCACACTGCAAACATTAAGGCCAAATCCATTGTCCACGAGGTTTGTCTTATAGTATGATTGTTCATAATAACCACAATCATAAGAGGATCATATTGATGTTGGATTTCATGAGAAGGTAACTCATCTTGTGTGGATGCAATTTGAGCTTTGGGTTTATTTGTAGGATCAATCAAAGAAGCCATGTTATTAGGTGTCACTGCATGTGGGACATCTAAGTTTTTTAAAGCATCTAGTAACATCCCATGATAAAAACGTGAACCAAATCCCAAATAGAAATCTTGGTAGGAGTAAATTTAAGATTTTAAATGAGATCATACTCCTTACTAAGAGTCTGTGATATACAAGGTACTTGTGGAAGAGTAGGTTGAGAGGGAGAGAGTGAAGTTGGGATAATTGGAAGAGGATTAAGTTGCCTATTGTTTCTTGTGTTATAGGTATGAGAAACCACATGATGAATCTCTTTAGTGATTTTCTTAGCATAGTCATAAGGGCTCTTACTAGGATAAACTCCTTTCATAGTAATAACAAGTTTCTTAGGAGTGCAAAAAGAATCATTAGCATAACCACCTTGAACCACTAAGATAGGCTTACATTGATAAATTTGAGAAGGAAAATCACCTTGAACTATGAAGAGGGGTTTATTAAGTGTTTCATTCACATGTATAAAATTTATTGAAGATGGTTTAGGAAAATCAAAGGTCTCCTTATGAATTTTAGAAGAAGAATGGACAAGATTGTTGGAAGAATTGTTGATAGTCTCTTCTTGAATCAAAATGTTATCATGGATAAATTGAATTTTAGGAGGTAGACTAGAAATAGGTATTGATGTTTTAGGAGGAATATTATTAGTAAGAAAGGTCATATAATCCTTTGTCATCAAAGGATCTACATGGGGAATAGACTGTCTAGGATAAGGATCAACATTACTCTCTAAAGTTTCACCTTTGAGAGGGAGACCTTTGAAAGGGATGTTAACAATCTCTTCTTGAACTAAGGAATCCTTATGAGTAGAACCTGTTTGGGGAGAAGTAGATGCATTACCTTTAGAGGAAAAATGATTGAGATTCATGGAAGGTGAGATTCTATCAAGAGATTTATAAATCATGATTTCATCCTCTTTGGATAGGGTTCTCTCATGGGGTAGAGAATAATCAACACCTTCTTCTAATTTTTCATCCCAAATAGTGAGGTCATTGAAAAAATTATTAGAAATATCTTGCACAAAGATGTCCTTATTGTTATTTCCAATTTTGGGAGAAGGGATAACATTATTCGTTAATTCTTCATCACTAGGAGGGAAAGAATCACTACATGTGTTTAAAGAATCCTCTTTCCTCAAGATGTGTTCAATAGGATGTTTAGGAGAGAGAGAATTAAGGAAATTGATTATTATTCCATCTTATTTTTATAAGGCATATTTATGGGTAAGACAAGCTTCAGGGCAAGGAGAAGAATTTCTCATTAATGCATCATCTCTAGTGGGAATTTCATTGAAGTCAAAAGAGGAAATTCCATCACTAGGAAAATTAGGGACAATGCCATATTATTACACAAAATGATCCTCATGAGGGGAGTATTCTTTAGGTGGGGGATGAAAATATTTCACCAAAGATTCATGCTTAGGAAGGAGACCTTTGAAAGAAGTTCTCCTAACCTCTTATTGCACTAACATGCCACTATTGGTAAGACCAAATTTAGGAGAAGATAAGTCAATGACCATCAATAAATTTTCACTTAGAGAGGTATCATGTAAAGAAGGTAAAGTAACAAAAAGAAAAGTGTTTATGATATCATCCTCTTCCTCTAGAATAGTTAGATGGGAAGGGCACATTTTAGGAGAATTCTCAAGACCACCCTTCAAATCTTCATCCTTAGAGTATGGGAGAGTTTTCAAGGGGTCGGTGATAAATATTTTAGGCACTAAAATATTATCATAGATAGGAGGAGGTTCTTTAAGAGATGGAAAAATTGAAGAAAGTGAAGCTAACCCATTATCACATTTATGAAATGAATACATCATGACAACAATTTTTTTCTTTCAAATGATAACATATGCAAAATAGAAAGAAATGTTCAATTTTAACCAATGAAATAAATCTAAATGATTATTTATAAAATGAAATTTATGAGTGAAATATTTTCCTAAATCAGATATCAAATTAATTATCCAAATTAAGTTATCCACAAGTTTAATTTTGAATTGAAAAATTAGGGTTTTAATAAAATTGACCTCCTAATTTTTAAAATTTGAAAGGAATTGAGCTTGTAAATGTAAATTTGAATTTGAAATATAAAAAACACTCAGATCTAAGAACATAAATCATAATTAAAGAAGATTGGATTCACGTTGGGTTCACCAAAATCTCAAGGGGAAAAAGTGAGATCGGGTGACTAGGACCTAATCCCACTTTTGCCAACACATTGGGAATACAAAAAAGCCTAGGGAGATAGCTCACTTTGGGATAATTATTGTGAGAAAAAGAGAACCAAGAATTATCTCTTGGGTTTTTTATTCCTCTTTTTGTATATGAAGAGAAGATATGAAAAATAGAGTGCAATTGATCAACTAGACTAGGAGATGAACAATAAAGTATATATGAACTAAAATTTTAGAAACTTGCAGGACTGAAACTGAGATACTGAAAGAAGAGAAGAGGGAGGAATTTGAATGTGTACCTGGTGTTGGAAAATGAGCCAAACTAACCTAGACAAGGGTGCCACACCCTGCTTCTATTTTGTTTGACATAAAGCTGCAATTGAAGGCCTACAAATTTGATGTTCTAAGCTCCCACCCTTCTTAAAATCATCTAAAAGTGGGGGACCAAGGCCCCATGCCCCTTTCCTAGGTATGCATAGGGTGTTATGACCCTATCCTAGGTAGGAACAGGGCACCATACCCCTATCCCTAATGATTTTGGGATAGATATGAGGCTTTAGAAGAGTCCTTGTGCCTTTCAATAGTCTTGAAAGCCTTCTAGGTACCTATACCTACACCTGCAATTACAAATAGGATTTTGGGTGGCTATATGGTGTTTTGCCTTAGTCAAACCCCTATTTTGGTGATTTCCACCTCACAAAATAGCTTATTTATGTAGTAAAGTATTGTGTGCAGGAATCTTGTGTGTGTGCAAGACCCTAAAATGAGAAAGATAAGAAACTAGAGCTACCCTATGCTTTGGAGAGTAAACCCTAAATGTTTGTAAATGTAAATGTCAATGATAACTATCTAAATTAAATATGCTAAATGGTATAAATAATGAATGTAAATGTGAAAATGATTGTAAATAAGCTCATACAAAGACATGAAAAAAACATGAAAACATACCAATCCCGAAGGGAGAGATACAAGCCACTTGATCTTCTATTATTGTTCAATATCTTCAAGGCTTCTAATTGATGATGAATACTTGATGAATTCTTGATGAATGTTGTTGAAGACTCCACATAAGCTTCTCTTTCACTACATGAAGGATCCATGTGATCTCTCTCTCATTTTCTCTTAGATAGATGCCTTCAAATGAAGAAAGAGAGATCTTATGTATTAAACCATATATCTTAATTTCATCTTTAGGCCAACCTAGGATTTGAATTTACCACTAATTTCTTGGGTTTAAGTATTACAATATCATAAAATTATGCTCCCAAAATTTGAAGAAAAATATCGAGGGCCATGTTACACTTGCACATGGTCTATCCAACTTTTCACCAAATTTTTAGGGTCATTAGATTTGATGATATTAGAGTGAATCCCAAAGTTACAATTGATTTCAAGATATTCTGATATGTGAAATCAATCCTGAAAGGTCAAAATAAGACATAATTAGGGTTTATAATTTAATGATTAATTGGAGGAATAAAATAAAATGGAACACACTTAGAGAAAAGGGCCCAATTTTATGTTGTGGGGAGTGATGAAATATGACTTTAAATTAAATTAAATTAATTACAATGCAAGATGCAAACACACTAAGGCAGGTGCTAAACTAAGCATAGAATTGTACCACCCTAGAAAGGGTGTACAATTTATGATGCTACAACTTAATTTAGCACCCACTTTAGCTAGATTATGAGACTAAAAATACTCTCATTAAACTACAAAGGTTCACATTGAAATACTTTTATGAAGATGCTAAGGACGCAAGACACACAAAGCCCAGTCATTGGATTTCTGGTATCTTATGACTTAAAAGTCAAGATAAAAGGGCCATCATAAGAGAAGGAGAAAGAGAACGATGAATTATAATATAGTAAGGTTAATTTACCATGTGTCATAAAAAGGAAAATTCCAAAATTACAATGAAAAATACTAATTTTTCAAAGTAAATTAAGTATCAAGATATGCAAAGGAGAGAAATATTGAGTAGAGTGTATGTCCCCATGTTAAAGTGATTGCATACACCATAACAATAGAAATTCATTTAAGGTAGTATAGATGCATCCAAAATATAATTATGCTATCACAATAATATGCCTCCAACAAGGACAAATCAAAGGATTATGATCACAAAACAAAAAACAAATAAGGTTTCTACTTTACTTTGGGGTCAATATACTACTTATGATAAATAATATATATCATGAAGTATATTCACATTGAATTGTCCCCATCTCCCAAAGAAAGTAGAACCACAATTTAAGAAGGCCACATGTGTCTTTTGAGTAAACATAAGAGAAACCAAAAGAGATCTCAACACTTTGCATTATCCTCAAGTAGGAAACACTAGTGACAAAAAATTAGGAGAATTGAGAAACAAAAAGAGGAAGGTTACGAACAAGAAAGAGAGGAGAGAGAATCTACAACACAAATGAAGATAATCAATCAAATCATTCACCTCCCACTATTTCTCAACATTGTTTTGGGAAGGTAGACAAGATGCAAGAGGAGCAACTTCAAGAACATTAGATGGATCTACCACAAGTTACAAACAAGGACCATGCTCTAAATGATAGATCACTTTGTCTATTACTAGGATCTAGGATTAATGCTTGTGAAAATTGTCTAGATAAATAATTTTCAACATCAACACATTCATATTCATAATTTGAATCATTATAATTCTTAGCATGAACATAAATTTCATCAATATTTATAAAAATAGGATCTTTAATAGGCATAGAAGATGAACCATCATTTTTCTTAAGCAACTTTAATCCTAGAGATTTAGGTTTAAATCCATCCCTAGGGTTAGGCAAAGGTTGGACAAATTGGATCACATCAACATTTGGTGTCTTTGGGGAGTAAATGGGTTGAGAAGAAATTTCATGATCCTTAGTATGACATCTCCATCAATGTTCTCTCACACAATAGTCTCTTTTAGTTTTAGACAAGGTTTGTGAAGGTTTAGGATCAATAGGCATAGTCTTTTTATCTTCCTTTAAAGAAGGATAAATAAGAGAGGGTCTACTAGGTTGAAAGATCAGAGATGTCAGATGCTTCCCTTTGTAAGATGTAGGACGCGTAGAACCAAAATATCTAAAGATAGAATAAATGGTGTAGGAAGGACATTTGGCTCATCATGAGGAGGAATAGGTCTAGGATCTCTAGGCTTACTCAAAGATAAGATCACATCACTCTTCACTTTTCATAAGAGAAAAAGAGCATCACTTTGAGGCTTAAGAGATTCAAATTGTTTTGACCAAAAGTAATAAAGATTAATATCAAAATAATTTTAAATTATCAACATACTCTTTACTCAGAGAGATTTCAGAGAGTTCAAATAGTGTGTCCATCCAATTCCCAGATCAATAGTTATGGCTTTCAAAAGTTGAACAATTTTTTGGGAAGTTTATAGTTTTCAAACCTAACTAAATTTTTAATTTCAAGTTTTATTGTTTATCCATAAAATTATATTTTTTTCTCCAAGATACAAAAGGATATTTAGGAAACTTGTGGGTCATTTTTGTAGTTAGTGGTTGCATTTGATTTTTTGGGGAGTTTAGTTTTTGGGTTTGGAAATTGCATTGTAAGGATTTTCCAAAAAAATTCTATAAGTTGTAATGTGTTGCAGCCTATGATGATTTATTCCTTCTCAATGAATTTGCATGTATTGAAGCTATATTTATGATATTAATAAAATAATATTTTTAAAATATGTGTTGTGTTTTTCTGTGTCTCGGGTTCTACCCTCATCAAGTGGTATTGTTGACCTATAAAATTACTCTTAAAGGAAACAACCTTATGGGAAACTTAGTTATGGGGGACCTATATGTTTCTCACTAAGTGACCTCCAAGATTTTAGAAGTTAGCTCTTCATAAAGAACCTCATAAGTTATGAGCATAAAGAACCTCATACATATGTAGCTCTACAGCCCATTCAAAAATCTACATGCCCAATAAAATTAAAATCTGAATACAGATAATTGTTTATTAACATAAAGCTATATATACTATTCATCTGTTAGAAAACAAGTATGGAAAACCTAGTTTAACCCACAAAGTCTTACATAATATATCTCAAAAGTTAAGCATAATTACATAAAGGCACATGAAAAAACTATTGTAGAACAAAAAAATTGTATTTATAAAAGTCAGAGGCATAGTCTTATTACCATAGTTTTTGAGAAATACAAAGAAAAATTCAAGGCCAAAAATTCCCTAGAAACAAGCATGTATTCTCTAAAAGTTGTGAACCCTTACAAAAGAAAAAAAACATCCCATAAATAAACCCAAGCTAACTACTTGACAGAGAAAATAGATCACCGACATCCATCAAGAACTGTGAAATGACCTCTCAACCAATTGAACAAAAAAGATTCAACCCTCATCACAGTTGCAATCTAATCTTCTAACTGCAGATCAAAAAAAAAATCCACAACCACTATGTGGAAACCGCAAATCATTGGTATTCCAAAAACCACTACCTCTACAATGGTAGAAGAAGAATGCTTAGAGGCTACCTCAATCGCAATGTGGTAGTAGGAGGGAGCATCCTAAAGATGAGATGAAAAACATTTAGCACCTCACGAAGAACTGCCATATGGAGAGAACAAAAAATCTTTTAAACCTGAGCTTGTGAGTGTGGGCCCACTTAAAAAAAATAAAAATAACAACTGCTATGTGTCAACACCACTCGACTTCCTAGGAAGAAAAAGGCAACTTGAACAACATGAGCTATACTTCCATGATGAAGATGTGGGGAGAAAAAAAGAAACATTGTGAGAAAAGGACTTTGTTTGGGGGTAGAAAAAGAAGTTGTCTCCCTGAAAGGGGAAGGGTAGACTTAAAGTCTATATTTCTTAGTGACTCCTAGAAAAATATCACCTACGGGATGCCAATACCCAAAAATATTGGTTTGTCGACTAGGTTTAAAACTCTGGCTTGAAAATCTTGTTAAAAAGTTGTTGTAGTGAAGACCAATCTTTTGTGAAGGGGATGGGTTGAGCCTTGAGAGCTTGAAAATTCTGATCCATAATAACATGCTTGGCCAAAGGATGGAAAAAGGCCTCGAACTCATGTTCCTTAGGAGGATTAATCAAAGCTTGAAAGTAAGAAAGGTCCTACTACTTCTGAACAATCAAGCTGGAGAGTTGCTCTGTATCCAAAATCAAACCTTCAAGAAGGAAAGGAGAGGGTAGGATGAACTTGATGAAACCTTCAAGGTACTCTACAACTTGGGCCATCTATCTTCTTATAATGGACAGAGAGGAAGCACCCTGCTTGGCTATCTTGTTGTAATTGATGAAAAGGTTGGCCTTTTGAACCACTTCCTCAAAATATATGATCCCAACTACATTTAGCTCATGGGAAGGGGAAGTGTAAATCCAACTAACCAACATCTAGGCCCCAAAGATTCTAGGTGATGTATCCTAATTAGCTTGTTTAGTGGAAATATCCGCCTTAGTATGTGCACCTTGGGAAACTTCTAAGAACCTTAAAGTTGGTTCCATGAGAGGGACAAATTGTTTTATCTTTTACCAATATGCATCATGAAGCTCTTACATTAGATAAGTAACATCCATGGGAGGATCAAGTTGTAGAACCGATGGCTTTGACAGAAGTTGCACCTCAAACTTCTTAGATTCCAATTTCTCATGGAATTCCTTCAAACTTCTACCTTTCTCTATCGCTTGGTGCTATAACATTCTAATTTGTATCTTCTTATCGTGTGCTTCTTCTTGAAGTTGCTTTGTTTCTACTTGTTGTTTCAACATGGTGTCTTGAGAATCATGGATCTGTTGAGTTGATTGAGACATTAGATTATGGAAGTCCTGCATGGCTTTATCTTTGGCAACTTTCTCTTTTGGGAGAAGGTTTTGAATACTAATCAATTCTTGATGCTCCTTGTCCTTTTTTGTAGTAATATTCTCAAGCTGTAATTGTAATTGGGTTACATTTGTAGAGGCTATTTGTATACATGACAACTCTTTTGTCTTCTCGAGTAACTCATCGAGAATTATTTTCCTGGCAAACTACTATTCTTTTAGATGGTCTTGTGAAGTTATTAATGCCTTGTTGTTCTCAAAAAATGAGTAACCCAAGTTCACCTGCAATTTATCTATGAAATAGCTAATTTCAATCTATGAAGAACTTCAAGACTTGGACAACATAACAAGGATCTAAATCCTTCTACTCTTCAGGCTCTGCAAAACCTAGGTGGGTGTACCTTTTATACATAGAATCAGACTCATTGAACACATATGACAACATAAATAGAAAGCAGATGAATCTTGAAAGGCTCAACAACAAGGAGGTTACTGCAGATGGGCTCGATCTACATTGACATCTCAACTAAATTGGAGCATGAGATAGGTGGAACATTACCATAGAACATAAAGAAAAATATATTCTCATTTGATTTTAAAATTGATGTTCTGACAATTCTTCAACATTACAAAAGACTAGTGCCTTATCCTGGCCACATAGTCATCCATAAAACTAGAAGAGAAATCTCAGATGCAAGCTATTTTTGACATTAAAGTTTTATGTATTAATGCATTACATTAAGACACTCTTTTTCTCTATCACAAAATCATACTTACATATCCAAAATATACATTCAAAATCATTAATGCTGGGTTTCAGGATTTAAATCCTTCCTAGAAGAATACCCAAAAGACAAACATTACACTCTCAGAGAAGACTGAAAGAGACAAATCCAAATTATCCTTGATAAGATGAAACTATATAAATCTAAATGCCATTTTGGAGACAATTTTATGGAAACTTACACATGCCTTTCATATGTGTAAACCTGCAAACTAAAACAAAACCTACAGTAAAGACAACACTGGAAACCCAAAAGAAACACACTGTCATTTGCAAAAGATGAAAAATGTCATCACTGAAACTTGCAATTTCAGATTTCTCCCTTGGAGAAAACTTCCCAAAAAAAACTTGGAACCCTTCCAAATGAGAAGAAATGACAATATGAAGAAGAGGGAAAAGACCAGATCTGCATCACAAATTTTCAAGTGTCTTCTTTACCCAACTGAAAAAATTCTTTGCATCATTCCCATGCAAGCTTCTCTCAAAATATCTAATAATTATTGAAACTAATTGTAGAAATGAACTCATTGTTTTGAGATCTTTCCAATGACATATAATATGCCTATACTTGGGTAAAAATTTCCAACGACATATAATATGCCTATACTTGGGTAAAAATACCTCTCCAGTGAATTAAGTGAATTAATCTCTTATGCAGATCAATCATTTAAATTTTTGAATTTTCACACTATAGCCTAAAACTATACATTTAAATTTAATTTTTGCTATGCAGATCAGTTATTTAAATTTTTGAATTTTCTCACTATAGCCTGAAACTATACATTTAAATTTAATTTTTCCCTTCTATGCCCCACCCTGTGTCTTCTTCATATTCGCTCATGGATCCACTTGGGCACCACCTGACCTGCCACCTAACCACCATTTGTTCACCACCTCAACACCACTGGAGCTATACATTTAAATTTAATTTTTCCCTTCTGTGCCCCACCACGTGTCTTCTTGTGATTCACTCACGGATCCACCTGGGCACTACCTGACCCACCACCTAACTGCCATCTATCCACAACTTCAACACCATCAGACCTTGGCTCTTCTTTGTCACTAAGTCGCAATGGGTAACCATCGAGCTATTTCCCATTCGGTACACCAACCACCATTGGATCGACAAATTTAAATTTTTGAATTTTCGTACTATAGCCTGAAACTATACATTTAAATTTAATTTTTCCCTTTTGCGCCCTGCCATGTGTCTTCTTATGATTCGCTCACGGATCCACCTGGGCACCACCTAACCTGCCACCTAACCGCCATTTTTCTGCAACCTCAACACCATTGGACCTTTTCTCTTCTTTGTCACTAAGTCATAATGGGTAACCGTTGAGATATTTCCCATTGCAGTACAACGACCACCATTGGATTGACTCCAACTTTGTCAACCTTTAATCTCCATTTCTGTCATGGATCTACCTGGGCACCACCTGACCTACCATCTATTTGCCACATCAACACCATCAGACCTTGACCTACCACCTAACAGCCATATGTCCACCACCTCAACACCGCTGGACCTTGGCTCTTCTTTGTCACTGAGTCAGAATGGATAATTGTCGAGCTATTTCCCATTGTGGTACAATGACCACCATTGGATTGACTCCAACTTGCTCGACCTCTAATCTCCATTTTTGTCGCAAACGTTGGTTGTTGGTTGTCTCGAGATACATTCACATGCATGGGGTCCATAGGGCACCACACATCCTCTTTCCTGCTAAAGGCCACATGCTTTTGACATTTTAAATGTGTGTGGCTTTCTATTTAAATACTCAAGAAAACTCCTTCACTATCAATGTGCGATAAAGGCTTTATGCCAGGTGTTTGCATTTGCTTGGAATTTTTCTACACCATTCCACCTAACATAGGAGATGATGGCTTTATACCTTCTACACAGGCTTGGAGGATTGACACATGTTGTGGAGTTTGGGCTTTACACCTGCTAATGGAATTTGCTTAAAGTTTCTTCAGTCTTTAAACATCATGCGTGGGAGTTGTTGGCTTCAAACCTGCCAATTTGCCTTTGCCTAAAGTTTTTAATACTACTCAAATGCCATACCATGCACCACTTATCAAGTGCATTTGCTTGAAGTTTTCTTTGGCCTTTACCATAGCACAGGCCCACATAGGGGAAATCTGAAAAATAGCTATGAAATTTGGATTATATCTGCCAATGCATTTGCTTAGAAATTAATAAAGCCTTTAACTCACATGAGAGGATGCTGGAAAGTTTTAATGGCCTTTTCCATAGTTAACCACACAGGAAGGATGTTGAAAAGGTTTTAATGTGTCTTCTCAGCCACACAAAGGAGGGAGGAGCTTAGTTTACACTTGCCATTTGCATTAGTTTGGATTTTTTAACCTTTCCAACAACCATGCAGGGCCATTGTTGAAGAGGCACGTGAGGGGAGGATGATGTCTTCAGCACATGCCAATTACATTTGGTTTAAGTTTCTAAACCATTTTAGCAGCCACGCAGGGGCATTACATTTGTTTGAAAGCTCAAATGGTAACCATGCAGGGAGGGTTGGGCTTTATGCCTACCAATTTGCATTTGTTTGAAGGTTTCATCGCCCACGCCAAACTCCACTTCATAATGGCCCACACAATAACCTCTCAGTTATATGCCCACATAATGAAACAAAATCATCTCTCAATGTACCCAGTCGTCAATATGGGTCGAGTCGGTACTGATATGTATTACTATGAATTAAGACCATTTCGCCATAAAATTAATACTACAAGGGTATGAGCCAGATCGGGCCCCAAAGTGGGCTCGACTAATTTTTTTTTGTTTGCACCTTTGAAATGCCTTAGGACACCCTTCATATACCTCTTGATTGACACATTTTTCTAATCATTGAAACTCAATTTGCAACTGTTAGACAAATGTGTCACATTTTCACATTTAAACCCAAAGAGGCATTTCAAAAACTGGTCAGAACACTTTCCTGGATTTCACAAACTGATAGGTGTGTACTCTGATATGTTAACTTTCATCCTGCAAAACCACTCCTCATGATGAATCCCAACTGAAGAAATATTAATGGTCAAAAATGACTATTTGGCTCTGTCAGCAAATGAACCTGATAAAATCAATGTGCAGGAAACACAAAATGCCCTTACTAAAAATATTAAATGATCTTCGTATATCCCCAAATCTGGGGCATAGGTACCTTGCAGTATAGAGAAGACCATGGAATGTTGATTTTGACTGGGAAGCTGATAGGGTGAAAATGGTGAGCTCATGAAAAAATCCACTTGAACAGATGCAACAACAAAAGTACAGAAAAATGAATAAAATGGCTCAAGAAAACATCTTGGAAAACTGATCAAACAGATTGGTAGGAGCTTCAAACTAGAAACATATCTTCTCTTTCATACTAGCAATACCCTGGAAGAAATATTCTGACATGACATTCATATGGGCATCTTTTAAACATATGCAAAATGGTGCTCTGACTAGCTATTAAAATAGGGACTTATGCAAACAGTACAAACTGCAAATGGATTGAGCTTGCCAAACTGAGAAAAAGGATTCATAGGGACTTGAAATTTGGCATTTGGACTCACCTATATGCATACAATTCAATGTAGTTTTAATTTTAGCATGATGATCAACTAGTCATAAAATGCAAAGCCTCAAAGTAGGCCACTTAATAAAATCTTAATTTGTGCATAGAACAACTTTCAATCCATCACTTGAAATGGGTACTTGATAAACTGATCTAAACGGAAATCTAAAAGTTGTAGAACACTTCATAGGTTAAATGAAAGGTGTACAACAATTTTCCAAGGCGTTACCCCTTAATAATCATCTGGCTCCATTTTACATGCCCTCAAAATAGGCCTCTCCGGTTGATTCATTAGGTGGTCACTTGAAAGTGCAAGAGCACAACTTTGAAATGGGCCTCTCAAATTAACCAAAATTTATGAGTCCCAATAGTGGCTTTAACTGGGGATGGTTGATTTCAAGATCAGCACAAGAATTCAGAATCTTTGGTAGAGCAGACCACCCAAAAATAGATCACTTATCTTCTTCTAAAAAACAAGGGTTCCTTTTTCTACCCAAACAATGGGTTACTTTATTGAAAACCACACAATTAAAAAGAAAGAGACTATACAAAATGTACAAACATACTTACAACTGAATATAAACTGCCCCAAACAATGTCAGCATTTATCTTTGTCAAAAATCTGATTCTCATCACCTGATGTCATGATCCAAATAGAGGCACTTTTAAACAGCAATTGAGCATAGTCCTTATGATTAACCCCTTCCATCATATTACTGTAATAACTGGTGTGCATGCCTTTTACCAGATTTGGAAGTTTATAGTCACACACTACTTCAACAGAAGTAAAATCATGAGACAAACCACTATAAAGGCCTTCCCACAAGCTGCCATATATTACACTATCCCAATCAACTATATCCTTTGCAAGGGTATCGTCATGCTGAATTTCAAAAATAAAACATTCACTTTCAACATTGTAGTTCTCATCAGCACATGCCTTGTTATCATTTAGGTTAATATAATATGGGACATTAATAACTAATTGATGCAAACATAGAATGTAAACATTTTGGTCTAGATGTGGTACTTCACTATGTTGATCACACTTTATATTATCCTTGTTCATCAAAATCAATACATTAGCATTCTCAATATCCTAATCATGGAAAAGAATGCATACTTATGGCTGAGGCAAATCCTCAGCTAAGTATTTCGCATTCAGACTGGCATCCACCTGAAAAACTTCCATTTGTGGTCTAAAATAAACATCACATAGCCCATGCCTCTTATCTCCATCATGAAATAACTTTTCACAACACATGCTACTGTAGTTGGCAACTTCATCAGCATCAAAAATTTGTTCTACACAAGGGGAAACTTCATCATTTTCATCAATGACGCCAACACTATGAACATTTATATCAAAGGCAAAGAACTCCATATCTGGTTCAAGTATACCATCAACATTCACATCCTCTTCATGTTATGTCAAACCTTGAAAATATTCAAATATAGGTTCATTTAATTCTGAAATGGAAACATTATCTGCACTTTCACATATGTTTTTATCTTCAAAAATACTTTCATTTTCTGATTCATAATTGAGACATATAACTTGATCCCCTCTTATATCATCTTCACAAGATGAATAATAAGAATTCTCATAGGTATCCTCAACTGCATGACTAGCATTCATTTGCTGATCATAAGAAGATGAATAACTTGTGTCAAGATCGCTCTTATTCTGAAATTTATTTTCATTGTTCACTTGTATATCTTCAAAGTGTTGAAAATAGAACTTATTGTTCTCATAATCAACAACACTTGGTGATACTTCAGTATTTGGTACTTCAAGATCAAATACATTAACAACATGTAAAGACCGAAGGTCATCACCATCATTGTTTTCATTATCCTTGGGAGATGCATGATTTACTTCATCATTTTTAGCCACATAACCAACATAACCGGCATACAAATCAAATGGTGCATATCCTTTATATATATATCTATCTCTGTAACAACATTATCACACAATTTACCACTAATCATTCCATCACTACTATAAGAGACAACCGGTATTGACAACAGAGATTCTTGACTCTCATTTAACTTTGAATCACATATATCAGCAAGACCATTTTGAACAACAAAGCTTGACACACCTTGACAAGGAATGTTTTGCCTAGCTTCATATTTCCTTTCACCATTGAAGGTGTTTTGACAAGAATCAGCCATAGATGAAAGTTTCTTTGAGATCCCAAATTTTAAATTGTTTTCAATGTCCCTAGCTGTGTTAAAAGCTTCATGCAAAGTTCTGGGTTCCTTGTCTCTTAATAGGAAACTCATATTATTGTCAAAAGCACTCATGTAGATCGCCAAGAATTCTCCATCATTAAACTTATACTTGCTGGAAATTTTAGACAATATTTGTGAAAACCTGATATTAAATACCGGTACCAATTCATCTTCCCTGATTTGTATGTACATGAATATTCTCAGCATATCAAAATCACTCACCTTTTCAGTAAATTGGGCTATAAAGTTGGTTGTTAGTTCATCCCATGAGGAAATAAAATTTGTTGTATAAAAAGAGAACCAATCTCTTGCATACTCTTTCAATGACTCGACAAATAATTTCATGCACGCATCTTCTTGACAAACTTCAAAATCTCCCATCAAGTTTGAAAATCTTTTCAAATGTTGATGTGCTGATTCTGATTTCTTCCCACTGAATATTGGCAAATGCTTTCTAATTTCTATGGGTATAAGATTTGGGTAACCTGAAATACCTTCAAAGTTCAGAGCAGCATAATGGCTCATTTTGAAACTTCTCTTATAACATGGTTGTGACATTTCACTAGGCATGGCTATATGTGGAAATATATAAGGCTGAAAAACTCCACTACAGATTTCTACTTACTCCTATAAATAATTATACAACCTTGTGTAGGATAATGAAAAAAATCAAGCATATATCATCATACTGATCTATTCATAAGATTGCTTGACACAGAGTTTCTCCAAATTTTCATACTACAATAGAACATATATGCTAGAAACTTCAGCAAAATAGATATGCAAATAAATTTGTAATTCCTCTTTTTCCCTCTTTGCTAGTGTTGTTCACTTAATTGGAAAACTATTTTAATCATTCAAATTTTCAAAAGAAAATATTGTTGGGACTCATAAAATTTGAGTATTTTGAGAGGCCCATTTCAAAATTTTGCATTTGCAATTTCAAAGAACTACCTAATGAGTTAACTTGAATGGCCTAGTTTGAAGATGTGTAAAGCGAAGCCAGTTGATTATCAAGGGGTAAGGCTTGGGAAATGTGTCCTAAACCTTTCATTTAGCTTATGTTGTGTTCTACAACTTTTAGATTTCAGTTTAGATAAGTTTATCAGGTACCCTTTTCAAGGGCTAGACTGAAAGTTGTTCAATGTGCAAATTTAGATTTTATCAAGTGGCCTACTTTGAGCGCCTATAAATTTTGCCCAGTTGTGAAATTAAAAGTGCATTGAATTGTGTACATATAGGTGAGTTTACATGCTGAATTTAAAGTCTTTAAGAATCCATTTGATCAGTTTGGCAAGCTCAATCCATTTGCAGTTTGTACTATTTGCATGTCCCTATTTTACTAGCTAGTCAAAGCACCACTTTGCACATGTGTAAAAAATGCTCAATTGTATGTCATGTCAGAATGTTTATTCTGGGCTACTGCTGGTATGAAAGACAAGATATGTTTCCTATTTCAAGTCATATCTAATTCATTAAATTAGTTTGCCAAGAGGGTTTCTTGAGCTGTTTTATTTAGTTTTCTGCACTTCTGTTGTTGCATCTATTAAAGTGGCTATTTTCACGAGCTCACCATTTGCACCTTATTAGCTTCCCAGTTAAAATGAACATCCCATGGTCTTCCCTGTACTTTAAGGTATCTATGCCCCAAATTTGGGGATCCATGGAGACCATTTGATATTTTTAGTAAATGAATTTTGTGATCCCTACAAGTTCTGAGGCCATTTCAATGTTTTGGGCACAAGTGCCAAAAAGTTGCAAAATCAGTTCAGTGATCAGAAAATTTTGTTGATCAACTCCAAAGGAATGTTCAAGATGCCTGAATGTTTTTCAAGGGTCAGTGGAATGAAAACAATTTTTTTTTAGTCGGACCCACTTTGGGGCCCGAACTGACTTGTAACTTCATTTGCCCTTTTAGTAAAGGTTTAAATTGTTGTTTTCAATCATATGTTTATATGATTTAACTATAAAGGAATGGAATTTATATCATTGAAAAATAGAAATTTGTGGAGTTTAGGATAAGTGTTAAGTTGTAGTGTTAAAAAGGCAATGTTACCTAAAGGTGAAATGGTAGCTAGCAAAAGACCTCAACAGGGCTCATTGGTTTTTGCACCAAGCAACGAGAACAGATGCTGGTATACGAGTATATGTCGAATGGAACTCTAAGAGAAAATCTCATTAGTGTAAACTTAATTCCACAACCTTTGCCAGTTCCCCTGCCATGAGATGGAGGGCGATGGTTTAAAGAAAACTTTCAACAAATGAACAATATATATTTGTTGATAATGCTTCAAAAACCTTGAGGCAAATGCAAATTGATAGGCGTATTGCTAAATCCCTCTACGTGGTGAGGTAAATATTCATTAGATTTCCAGGAAAATGGAATTGGCAGGTGCTTGACCAATGCCCTTGCGTGGTTTTGGAAAGCTCTAGAAACTAAAGAAAATGCAATTGGCATAGTGCTAAAATTCTCCTTGCAGGTGTGTAACGTGAGGTGCGTGAAATGGTTTTAAACTCTAAATTCTCCCTGTCCTGCGTGTTATGGCTAAGGAGGCCATGCAAAACCCTTAAGAAAATGCAATTGGTAGGCGTAAAATAGTCCTCCCTGCTATGGGCAAGGTAAGGTGGAGAGTCACATGGAGAAGGCATTTTAAGAGTTTTCAAACAAATGCTATTACTAGGTGTATTGCCTAGGTCCATGACTCTTATTATCATCCTCCCTGTCGTGGTGCCTAGTTAGGAAAGACTTCATTAAAATTAAAGCAAATGTTGGTAGGCATTAAAGTAAACTCCATGACTTTTGCCAATCCTCCCTCTGTGTGGTGGCATGCTTAAAGCCAAATCTTGCATGGCAGACTAAGGCGTTTGAAGCCCCAAAAAATATGCAATTGGCATGTGAAATGCCAGTCAGAATCCTCCCACGTGTTAGCATCTCTAAGAAGCTTCGAGCAAATGAAATTAGTAGGGGATGTGTAAAACTGTTTATCCCACATCGGTCGTGGAGTATATATTTTCAGTATTTAAATACAAACTCACAAGTATGTATAGTGACAAAGTTTAAGGGCTTTTGACAGGAGGCTAGCTCAGTGACCTGGTGGACTCAGCGACCCGGTGGACCCCATGCATGTGCACGCATCTTGAGGCACCTAGGTTTTGCAGTAAGAGGGTGAATTAACCAACGAGCAAGTTGAGGAAGATCCGACAGTTGTCATTGATCTGCAATGCAAAAAAACTCGACGGTTAACCATCGGGACTTGATGACTAAATGGTGGGCCTAGTAAGACGGCGAATTAACTAGTGAGCAAGTTGAGGAAGATTTGATGGTCATCGTTGATCCACAATGTGAAAATGCTTGATGGTTAACCTTCAAGACTTGGTGACTAAATGGTGGGCCCGACAGGTGAGCAGCTCATGTGTTAAAGATCGAGTAGGTTTGAGGCAGATCAACGGTCGTCACCATACTATTATGCGAAGTTGCATGATAGTTATCCCTTGCAACATGGCGACTCGTGAGGTAGCAATGCAGTGGCAGGTGAGGTGTCATCTCAGTAGGACTCACGAGAAAATCACAGGGTGCCACGTGGTGGAGCGTAGGTTAAAAATCAGGTAAAAATCAAAGTTAATTAATATAGTCCTAGCTATAGTAGAAAAAATCAAATAATTTAATGATGGTCTGCATTCGGGATTAATTAATTGGAGGGCTATTTTTTACCCAAATATAGACATATTGTATACCGTTGGAAAGCTTTCAAAATGAGGAATTCAGTTCTGTAGTTAGTTTTAACAAACATCAAATATTTTGAGATAAGTTTCCACGGGAAGGATGAAGGAATGTTTTCAGTTGGGGAAAGAGGACACTTAGCAAGGTGTCATGAAATTTGATCTTTTTCCCTCTCCTTCATATTGTCATTTCTTCTCATTTGTAAGGTTCCAGAATTTTTGAAAAAGGCTCTAGAATTCTGTGTTTCCACCTCTGAATTTCTTTTCCAAGTTTGTAAAATTATATAGGTCTTTTCAGGGTATAGAGTTGCATTTCAATAGTTGTAGATTGTTTCATAGTTGCAAGTTCTACTTGTGTAGGGAATAAGTAGATTTCACACAAAGTTGTCTCTAGGTATGCATTTCTTTGTTACAAATTAAATCCTCAAGGAGGTTGTAATTTGTCATCTCAAGGAGATTGTTGTGATTGTTTGTAGGTATTCTTTAGTGAAGAGTTTAAATTATGTAATCAATCATAAGTAATGGAATATGTATCCAAGATTTGATGATTTTGTGAACAAATTGAGTAATACAATTGGTATAAGGTATTGATGCATGAATATTTTGGAAGGAAAACAAACTTGTAGCTAAGATTTGCATTTGAAGTTTTGTGTGTGACTTCATGCCCAATGAACAAGGCTCTGGGCTTTGAACAATTTGGGGATATTTTTCAGAATCTTATAAATTTAAAGATATCTATTACCCTTTATGTTTTGGGGGTTGTGTCTTATTCATTTCAAGCTTTTATTCATCTATTACTTGTACAGATCTAGCCAATTTGTAGTGTTTTCTAACTTTTTGAGCTTGTGGAATGATCTATCTGCTTATTGTTTGATGCTGCTATATATCTATAACTGGTTGTATTTTATGCATCAAAGGTTGTCCCCCCTAGGTCTAGTAGAATCTGAAGTGTGGGAGAATCATTAGGGTCTTGTGGTATGTTGTCCAAGTCCTGAAGTATTCCATAGATTGAAATTGGCCATTTCATAGATCAATTGCAGGTGAACTTGGGTTAACCAGTTTTGGTGAACACCAAATATTTTGCATTGAAAATTCTGAAAATACCTAGATATTTGCATCTTCTATTCACTTTACTTCCGACTTAAGATATGAAGCGGACCTCCACATCTCAGGTTCATTCGTATAAAGTGGCCACCTCCCCGAGGAGGAATAAAATGTAAACCATTGATCTTCACTCTGAAACACTTTCAGATTTCTGGGTCATACTACACAATAGAGTCACATAATAGTTTTTAAATTTCACTGCAACAAAATTTCTAGGACACTTTCAAATCTGAAAATGACTTTCAAATTTCTAAACTTCTAAGACTCTTCCCCAAATGAAATTTGGCCAAACTCATAGGTTTGTCTGCAATCAACAAGTGAATACAACTTCTCTCAACCTTACTAAAAATGAAATTACTAGACACTCTCCTTCCCCAGCAGAGTCACCATTTTTGTTGTTCTCAAAAAATGAGTAACCCAAGTTCACCTACAATTTATCTATGAAGAAGTTCACGACTTGGACAACATAACAAGGATCTAAATCCTTCTACTCTTCAAGCTTTACAAAACCTAGGTGGGTGTACTTTTGATGCATAGAATCAGACTCATTGTACACATATGACAACATCAACAGAAAGTAGATGAATCTCAAAAGGCTCAACAACAAGGAGGTTACTACAAATGAGCTATATCTACATTGATATCTCAACTAAATTGGAGCATGAGATAGGTGGAACATTACCATAAAACAAAAAGAAAAAGATATTCTCATTTGATTTTAAAATTGATGTTCTGACAATCCTTCAACATTACAAAAGACCAGTTCCTTATTCTGGCCACAGAGTCATGCATTAAACTGGAAGAGAAATCTCAGATGCAAGCTACTTTTGACATTAAATTTTCATGTATTAATGCATTACATTAATAAAATCCTCTGGTCTGTCACAAAATCATACTTACATATCCAATATACACATTCAAAATCATTAATGTTGGATTGCAATATTAAATCCTTCGTAGAAGAATACCCAAAAGACAAATATTACACTCTTAGAGTAGACTGAAAGAGACAAATCCAAATTATCCTTGATAAGATGAAACTGTATAAATCTAAATGCCATTTTGGAGACAATTTCGTAGAAACTCACACATGCCTTGCATATGTGTAAACTTGCAAAATGAAACAAAACCTATAGTAAAGACAACACTGGAAACCTGAAAGAAACACACTGTCATTTGCAAAAGATGAAAAATGTCATCACTGGAACCTGCATTTTCAGATTTCACCCTTGGAGAAAATTTTCCAAAAAAAAACTGGGAACCCTTCCAAATGAGAAGAAATGAGAATATGAAGAAGAGGGAAAAGACCTAATCTACATCACAAATTGCCAAGTGTCCTCTCTCCTCAATTGAAAAAATTGTTTGCATCATCCCCATGTAAATTTCTCTCAAAATATCTAATATTTGTTGAAACTAATTTTATAAATGAACTTCTTGTTCTGAGAGCTTTCCAATGACATATAATATGCCTATACTTGGGTAAAAGATACCTCTCTAGTGAATTAATCTCTCATGCAGATCAGTCATTTAAATTTTTGAATTTTTGCACTATAGCCTAAAGCTATATATTTAAATTTAATTTTTCCCCTCTATGCCCCACCATGTGTCTTTTTCTGATTCGCTCATAAATCCACCTAGGCTCCACCTGACCAACCACCTGTCCGACACCTCAACACAGTTGGACCTTGGCTCTTCTTTGTTGCTGAGTTGCGATGAGTAACCGTCGAGCTATTTCCCATTGTGGTACAGTTGTACCCCGCCACATGTCTTCTTCTGATTCACTCATAGATCCACTTGGGCTTCACCTGACTAGCCAACTATTTGGCAACTCAACTTATACTTGGTAAAAAATACCTCTAGAGTGAATTAAAAAATACCTTTAAATTTTTTGAATTTTTGCACTATAGCCTAAAACTATACATTTAAGTTTAATTTTCCCCTTCTATTAGATCCACCTGGACTCCCCCTACCAGCCACCTCCATCGTCAAGCTATTTCCCATCAACCAAACTTGGCTCGACCTTTAATCTCCATTTCTATCACAAAATTTGATTGTTTGGTTGTTTCTATCAAATCCAACCGGACTCCCCCTGACCAGCCACCTCCATCGTCAAGCTATTAGTTGTTGGCATATGGACACTCCAACAAGACATTGAAGGTGATTGAAGGTTTTGTCATTGATGGCAACCTTGCAATCCTATGGCACCGGCAAGATATTATACCATCAAAGCATTACACTGACAAGATAGTATACCGACGTCAGTAGATCACACTCTACACTGGCACCGGCACAGAAGAAAGAAAGTATACCGGCACAGAGGCCAACAAGATTTTTGTTATACAATATTTTGTTTATTATTATAAGCTGACTTGGCAAATTGTAAGATGACTCTTATATATAAAGGAGATCATTGTAGACATTTGTAGTAATGATGTAGGAGAATAAAAAGAAAATATTAGGTAGACCTAATGTGCGAAATATAGGTCAGATATATAGGTCAGAGGTATATGTAAAGAATAGAGCAGGAACCGGTACTGAATCTGGCATTGAAGATGCTATTGTAAAGCAGTACAAGTTATTGGATTTATATAATCCGTACTGTAAGTTAGTGTGACTTCCCATTGAGCAGTGAGCTCTAGGCAGTTTGCCTTCTTGCATGTGTAGGCCCCTATTGTAAGTAATTTTCTCTTATTGGCCAGTAAGATAATATTGTGGGTCACAAATCCAACCGAGGTTTTTCCCACACCGGGTTTCCTCATTAAACATCCTGTGTTATGGTGTAATTTTATGTGGATGTTCTTATTTCTATTGATTGCATTATTTTTTGCATACCAATACACTATTATAATATGTTATACTCATTAAACACCCTATGTTATGGTGTAATTTTATGACCAAACTTGGCTCGACCTTTAATCTCCATTTCTATCGAATAATTTGATTGTTTGGTTATCTCGAGATGCATGCACATGCATGAGATACATTGGGCACCAGGCAGCCTCTTGCCTACCAAGAGCCACATGCATTTGACACTTCAAATGTGTGTAGCTTTGAATTTAAATACTCAAGAAAAATCCTTCACTGTCAATGTGGGATAAAGGCTGTATGCCTAGTGTTTACATTTGCTTGGAAGTTTTCTACGCCATTCCACCTAATGCAGGAGATGATGGCTTTACACCTTCTACATAGGTTTGGAGGACTGGCACAGATCGTGGAGTTTGGGCTTTACACCTACCAATGGAATTTGCTTAAAGTTTCTTCAGTCTTTCAATACCATGTGTGGGAGGAGCTGGCTTCAAACTTGCCAATTTGCCTTTGCTTAAAGTTTTTAATACTGTTCAAATGTCATACCATGCACCACCTGCCAAGTGCATTTCCCTGAAGTTTTCTTTGGCCTTTACCATAGTGCAGGCCCACACAAGGGAAATCTGAAAAATAGACATGGAATTTGGCTTATACCTGCCAATGCATTTGCTTAGAAATTACTAAAGCTTTTAACTCACGCGAGAGGATGCTTGCAAGTTTTAATGGCCTTTTCCATGGTTAACCACACAAGAAGGATGTTGGAAAGGTTTAATGTGTCTTCTAAACCACGTGAAGGAGGGAGGAGCTTAGTTTACACCTACCATTTGCATTAGTTTGGAGTTTTTAACCTTTCCAACAACCACGCACGGGCATTGCTAAAGAGGCAAGCAAGGGGAGGATGCTACCTTCAGTAGATGCCAATTGCATTTGCTTTAAGTTTCTAAGCCATTTCAGTAGCCATGTTGGGGCATTGCATTTGTTTGAAAGCTCAAATGGTAACCACGCAGGGAGGGATGGGCTTTATGCCTGCCAATTTGCATTTTCTTTAAGGTCTCATCATCCAGCCTGGCTTAATCAGCACACTCTAAGCTTTGACTACTTAGGTGGTTGGTCCCACTCTTAACCTCTGACCTGACATTTCCCGTTCACAAAATTCCCATTTTTGAAGTTTTGGATTCCACTGTTTCTTTTGCCTAACGTTTGTTCCCCTCCCATTCGTTAGGTTCAAATAAAAGTTGTGGTTAACATTTGAATTTGACCACTTCCCACTGAGAAGCTTGAAATCATTCGACGCATTAGAAAAAGCGAGCACTCCCATCTATGTCACCACTATCCGAAAGATGTGCACAGATTTACATCCACTGCTAGATTTGCTTATGTGGTATTAGTAGGACTTTTCTTGCTTTATGGGAGTTGTTTTTGCAGCAAACCAAAGATAGGGCATGCTCACTATGCAGTTGATAAAATGGGAGTTTTGGAACAAGGTATAGGCATCCATCAAAGCATAACAAAATGTCAACTACTATCAAATATTACTGTGGGCAATACACTGATAGACATGTATGCCAAATGTGGAAGCATAGACAAGGCATGTGAACTATTTGAGCAAATTCTTCAAAGAAATGTTGTAGCAAGGAATGCTATTATTGTGGGATACACAAAATACATTTCTCAAAAATGATTAAGAAAATCTAATCTAAATGCAACTATAAAATGGGGTATGGACATCTTGCAACTATAAAACAAATGCTTGGAGCTATGAGATATGTCCAATAATAATCTCTGATATCAGATATCGGAAGAACATTGCAAAGTTTTGAATCTGCATTTGTATTTGTATTGAGATTAATAAAGTTTGTTTTGTATGTTGTAGCATATGATTATCTTTATTACCTATTTTTCCTATGTGTTGTAATTGATCCATATACATCTTACACCTTCACTTAAATTGATGCTCTATTGAAGATTGGATTGATTGCCTTGACTTTGACAAGTTAAATTTGAGTAAACTCTTTGGTTTTCTGTGTGTGCGCCAATGAGCCAACCTTGTTATTAGGACTAGTCTGAATTGGAATCTTACCAATTCCGAGGAATTGAGAAAGTAATTCCATTTATTCAAATTTATCCTAACATGTTGCTCCATACCATTTGCTTTTGTATTTAATTCACAAGAAACAAAAGTAGCTAGAACATATGGTCATGGTGTATCATAGTGTAAGTTTTTTACAAATATATTGGAACAAAGCAACAAAATTTTTCAAGCCAATTTTTAACTTGTGACCGATTTGTTGATTTGTTTCAATATTACTATAAAACAAAAATTACCAACATTTAGACAGAAAGGTATTATTATAATGTTTAGCAGTTTGATATATGTGTTACCGATAGAAATACAGCTATTATTTTGTTATGTATTTGATTTGTTTTCATGTATTTATCTATTTGTTAGGGTTACATGGTTGGATAGACAATGAATAGACTTCATATATATGGCTTCATCAAATGATATTAGATCTTGAGTGATTATGAGAGAAAACGATAACTTCACAATAGAAATCTCATGTGTTGTACTATAAATGATCCATACAAGTCTCATGAAGAATTTTTATGAGCATATGACACCACAAGTGATCCATAGGATAGATGATTCATAAAAAAAAGAAGTGTGAGGGTGTCTTTTAGTACTTTAGTGCTAGGTAGAAGATGCACATGTGTGAACGTCCTCTAACAAGTGTGTTGGGTAGAGGTTGCATTAGATTGGAATAAATGAATTTGAAAGAAAAGATAAAATGTCCTATAGTACCATGGTATTGGAATAGGGTTATCCATAAGTGACCCATAGAAGATATGGTTCACAAAAAAGGGAGTGTGAGGGTGTCTTTTAGTACTATAGTTCTAGGTAGAAGATAGACATGTGTGAACGTCCTCTAACAAGTGTGTGGGGTTGAGGTTGCATTAGATTCGAATAAATGAATTTGAGAGAAAAGATAAAGTGTCCTATAGTATCATGGTATTGGAATAGGGTTATCAACAAAATACTAAAGGTGAAGCAATCAACACTAATTGGCATTAGATGTAGCTTTTTCAAAAGGGATGGGATCTATCAAATTGAGCACCAATTTGTAAGATTTAAGAGTAACATCATTTTTTGCAAGTTTGACTTGTGAGAAAGGTGAGCAAAGAGAAGAACTAAACTTGAAACAATTTTCAAGAGGCATGTAAGTAAATTTCATGTAAAGGGAAGTAAATTTGGGTGCCTTTTTGGCAAGATGTTGACTAGAGAATTGACATGGTTAGAAGTAGAGTTATGAATTCTAGCTTACAGAGATTCATGAAGAAACAAATGGAAAACAATATGAAAAAGCTGATAAAGACCATGAAAAACATATTTTTCTAAAATGGTAACTTAGAAAATTAGATAGAAGTGATGTGACATGTTGAATAAATAAGAGATCCCATGAACACTTTTGCAAATTGAATTTCTATTTTTAACACAATTTGAAAAGGGAGCAATAGTGTGTGATGTGCTAATAGGTGTGAGGTGACACAACTAACATCACATGATGTGAAAAATCAATTTACCTGTAGGAAACAATGGAGGTATAGTAAGATAACCAAATCTAAATAGTGTGAAGGATAAGATGTCATATATGCAACAAATGACTAGTTAAGGAAGACAAGATGTTGGTAATATTGCTAATGTTGAAACTATAATAAATGACAAGTTTGATTTATTAAAAAATGTGGTAGGTAATTGGAAGAAACTAGAAAGGAGAATAATGCTAATGGATAAAGCCATTAGTGCAATAAAATTTTTTGCAAGGAGTGGAAACATATAGTCTTTAAGCAAATGTGTTGTACAATAGCCAATATTAAGAGGTAATGAAGATGAGTTTCTCCAAGGATATCAAGTGGGTGTTCTAAGGTTTGGAGGAATATAGGAAGGTCATATGCATAACCAAAAGAAGAGGGAATGATCATTGATGTTGAGGAACAAGGAATAGAATTGATTAAAATAATATTGGAAGTAGTGCATTAGAGAATTATAGTATCAAAATTACTCATACCTAAGGAATGTTAGTATTGATATTTGTGAGGCCCTAAATTATATAATTGGGTTAATTTTTATCTCCTTTGTTACCCTTTCTTTATCTTGTCCCAACACTTATCAAATCAAACAATATGTTTAATGGTCCCTCATTGTTGAAATCATCAAAAACCTTGAAAAGGTCCTAATACCTTTAGTCTATTATAAAATTAATCAGTCATACAATTCTTAAATTTTGGACCACTTTATTATTTCTTTTCGGTTCAAAACGCCTAAGTTTTAATTTGATACCTCAACATTGAGAGGTGTTTGTTCTTGTATACAATAAGGTTATAAGGTCACAAATTTATGTTATTATAAGTACTATTTACAAGAAGATTACAACCTTGCCAACAACATGTTAAATATAGACATACTCTATTATTTAACCTAACTCTCTTATCCCAATACATGTGTAGTCTTTAGGAGTAATGACACATATCCTATTAGGGCCATTTATATAGATTTTATGGGTAATTTATTATGCTAGGTACTTCAATCCCATTCACCATTAATATTCTAATGGTTTCAATTAGTGAAACAAAATATTCTTTGTTCATTGCATGTAAATTGGATTGTATTTCAACATGATTGTAAGAGTGATCTAAGGAGAAGAAATGCCTCGAAAACGTGGACAACTATTGCAAAGTAATAATCATATGACTTATGTTTTTAATATTAATTTGCATTCCATCTTCGAGTTGGTGGAAATTCGTTGGGTATACCTAAGGTGAAAATTTTGATTTATAAAGGGAATGAAAATAAAAAGATAGAGAGTGTTTACAAAACCAACAAATGGAAGAAAGTATTCATAAGAAGCCCTCAAGTTTCAAGTTCAATCTTTGGACATTATATTTTGATAGTATGTTCATGTGGGTTTGGTTGAATCTTGTAATAAATTCCTTGTAACCTCTAAATATTGAATGCAAGTTCCATTTTCAACTTTGATTTATTGTATCCAATTGTATCATGTTCATTTATAGAAGTATTTTTTATTAGTTAATCAACTAGAATGTTGTAAAATATGTGCAATGCTTTTGAGAAGTACCTTTTCAAAATAATAAAGTAAATATTCATGTTATTTAGGGATTACTAAGTATTTCTCTTCTAATAGCTTATAAATCTACATGTCTTTCTAAACATATCTATAGAACCTTGTTTGCTTGTATGTTTAGAATTGTACAGCCCTTTGTGGGACCTTCATTAAGATCTCAACTTTGGATTCTATGGTTGCATTATTTGAGTAAATTCAATAAATTTATGCCCAATTAGATTGAAAAATCATTCTATTATTTTTTCTATATTTCATCACCTTAACACATACAAATAAAACATTTTATCAATTATCAAATTATGTTTTGTTTTTGTATTTCCTAGCTTTCATATATTCAAGTGTGTAACAACAATAGGGGTAGTTACATTCATATCTTCAAACACTATCTTAATCTTTCATCAAATTTAAGTAAAATTGTTTACTTTGCATGATCTAACTAGCATATACATACATTGCAACAATCAAAATAGGGGTACACTAAACATTGGGTATGTTATGCAATTATGAAACTATTTATATTTTATGATTTAATTCTGCTACAATATAAAATCCCCTTGGTTAGGTAGAGATAGAAGTGAAGAAAGTTTTATCCACCTTAATAATTGGTCCAAATTGGCCTTCTTGATCATAAGGTTGAAGTTTTTTTATTGAGTTTTGACACCCCTAACATTCAAGAAAGAGTCTTAACTTTAGGTATTTGAGACATAATTATGATCACCAACAAATTAATGTTGTTTCTAGATATCTACAAAAAATTGAAGATTATTATGAGACTGTAGTTAATGAAAACCCAATGCAACAAAAAATATTTTTCATCCTTATGTGATTATTTAATGATATTAATTGGTAAAGAAACATTCTCTCCCCATTTAGAGAGTGGTGACTTTTCTCAACATTGGACCTGAAAATGAGATATAATTCAACAGTTAGAAATGGGAATTAGAAGAATATTCAAATATTGACACAAAAAAGACAAGGTTTTTTCTAATAGAAGGAGGTAACGATCTCAATGGAAAGCTAAGAATTTGGATAAGTCATCAACATAAGATCCCAATGAAACTAAACTACTTACTAATTATGGAAAAACTAATGCCTTCATAGATTTAAGGAATTAGTATCAATATGCTTTAGATTGTTGGGTTGATAATATGGTTATAATTAGTAAGAAAACTTTTAAATATAACTATGATATGCCATGCCAAAGCTACTAAATAATTAGAAATAGAACATGTGCAAAGCAGGGTTGATCAACATGTAGACATAATTGAATGACTCAAATAAATGTATTGTGAAATACAATTTAGGAAGCTCAACTTCTTCAATAGGACCTGCAAATCAACCAAAATCAAAACATTGCTCAACAAATGAATATGAACCAAATCATAGCACTAAAAATGGTAGATCAAAAAGCACAAAACTTGCAATATAAATAAAATCTTCCTAATTAGTAATACGAACAATAACAAAATAATTAGGAAAATGCAAGAATACCTCATATCATACAAGTGTTGGCAATTGACACTCAATTGGTTGGTTTCACTATGTTGTCATTGATGAAAACATGGTATTGTGTTCCGGCTTCATGTTTTGGTTCAGTTGTGTACTAACAGGTACTTCACAAACACTAAACTGACACCAGCACCCGTAAGATAGAAGAATTTATTTGGTTATCGACAATGCAGGCCAACATGGTTAAGAATAAGGTTATCGGTATTGGAGGCTGACATCTCTTGGATCCGACATCGGAAATTGTTTTTGATATTCATGCATTTATGTTATCTAGCCAACATGTAATTTGATATTATAATAATCTTTGTAAGCTGACATAAGGCATGATAAGTTGTATAGGATATATAGGTCAGTTGGATTAGATCATCTTGATATAGATATGGTGATGGATATGTGAATGTGTTATAATATGAAATATATCAGAGAGATTATGTATGTGAGGATATTTATGTAAGGGTTATTCCAGTAAAGGGTTTAGGGTTTTAGATAAGAACAAACAGCCTTTAAACCAAAACTGTATTCCTCCTAAGCTCTTTGACCTCCAGCCTATATCTCCAAAAGGTTTGCCTCTTTTCCTCTGACCAACCTTCCTCTTTTTCCTTCTTGTTTAGAGGTATCAGTTTTCTTAGCCGAGCCACATCTTTCTTTCACTGCATAGAAAGATAGCCATGCTAGTCTCTCTTTCTTGGGAATAAGGTGCAAATTCACTTGCACTACTTCATTATCTTCTTGAAAAATTTTACATGACTCCAAAAAAGGGTTAGGTGGGATGTGTCTTATGGGATTATTCCTTGAGGACAAACATTCATCTGGGTCATAGCTCCATTTATCATCAATGACCACTAGGCCTAGCCAAGCCAACTTATATGTGAGTACGCTTTTTGCATGAAGTCTTTTGACAATAACAATGGGCTTGATTATCACATTATCTTTGAAAATGGTAGTCCCATGTTTCCTTAATCTTATTTTCTTTTCAATGATGACCAGCTATCTAAACATTTTCAGGGTCAACGTGTGGTCTAGAACCATTTTTGGGAGGCAAAAAGGCTCATTAGTGAACCCATGGGTCCTAATGAAAGAAAAATCTCACCCGAGATACCAATCAGAGGGGAGATGATTGAATACCACCCAAAAAAGATGTGTTGGAATTGTGTTGTCATTGATGTCACTCGGTATAGGATGACAACCGGTATGGGAGATTTATGAGAAGTGTTGTCATCGTTGTATACCGAAAATGGTGTCACTAATTTCAACTAGTATAGAAAGTTACCGGTATATCCTATCACTGATAAGGAGAGGATGTCAATGGGTAAGTGATATGTTGACAATATATGGTTTTCAACCAACAAGCATATGACCAGTGTGCAAATAGGTAATGCATGAAAGCAGTATGAAAAGATGACATCAGTAAGAGAGAAAGATGTTGGGATGTTGATTGTGATGAAGAGACAAAATGTTACAAGAATCACATCAACACTGGAAGTGAAGTATGTGGAGGCCACCAGTATACGGTAGGTTGAGGTCATACAACATGGCTCACACCAGATGAAGATGATCTTACTAGCTAAAGACATGACTGATAGTGAGTGAGCCAAGCTAGATCATATGTGCCCGATTGAAGTTGTGTTAACTCAAACAAAGTGGTCATATCTATGCAATACCAAAAGTAGATGACAAGGATCCACTCCCATGGGTAAGTGGAGCTTATCTCCTATTGTGCATGTAATGCATCATAGTCCTTTGAGATAAGTTAGCCAATAATTTGAAGGTAGGAGATTGGTGGCTCATACCGGATCTACTGATGAATCATAAAGATGTCTTAGGTGCATGAAATTAAAGGTATGCATTGAATCTACAAGGGTAGGTATAATGAGGTACCAGTATAGAGAAGGAAGGATATGTTTGTCACTTTGACAAAGTGGTTGAGATGATGTCTGGTTGATGAAGATAAAGGAAATGGTGAACAATTGTAGACAAAGGATGTTACTGGAATGAAGATATTACTAGTAGAGATGCTCACTGGTAAAGTTGATAAAGTGACAAGTGAAGATATCTCATCTGATGAAGTTGAGTATGTGGTGGTTTGGCATGTGAAGTAACTAGTTTAAGTATTCCACTAGAAGAGAAGAAAAGTGCAAGGTTTTAGACAAACCAGTTAGGGTATAACCAGAAGGGTTTGTGAATTGGTAGATGAACCCGGTTGTGTGGTTGGTCAGTGATCCTATTTGAACCGACATAGAAGTGTAGGTGAGGTGGATTTTAACTATGATGCCATGTGGAGTTGTAGTGGAAAGAATGCAAAAGATCTGTGAAGTGTCTTTCGACAAGGTAGATGGTACTAGGTCGACATTTATGTCGACTACATGATTTACAGGATGTGATACAGAGATTTGTGGGTCGAAGCAGAATGAAAAGATTGAGATCAAGATTATTAATGCAAGGAACGAGGAAGTACACCAAATACAGATCAAAATTGGCTAAGGCAATTGTGAGATCACTTAATGTGATTGAAAAAAGTAGATTGAGGAACAAGGCCATGTTTTCTAAACATAGCAAAGTGTATTGGAAGCTGATAAGATTTGATTGGATTTGGTATGTCTTGTGATCAGTGGAGAGAACTCTAATGTGCCAAGTTCAAACTCATGTTTTGTCAAGAAATATCGACTATAAGTATGCAAATCGAAGACCAGATTAAAAGTAGTTGCATGACAAATATTGAAGAGTAGAGTGTGAGAGTACAATATTAAGCCAACCAGCCAGAGAGTTCATCAAAGATCAAGGTGACTATGTGCTTGAGAGAGAACTGATAAGAAGAGATAAATTAGCAAGGGTAAGGAAAATGGTAGACTATCATTGAACCTGATAGTGGGCTGAACCAGTAATGTTCCAACTCATAAGATGGTTGTAGAGAGATAAGCAGTGAAGTGTGAGTGGTTGAGGAGATCTAGAAACCCAAAGAGAAATGCAGGGTTAAACTGGCAAGTGGAGTAAATTGAGAAGATGAGAACTAGTAGTGAGTAGAGAGAAGAGTACCGAAAGAGATGAAGCAAATGCTACACCAGTAAGGTTGCAACAGAGAGGTGAGTAGAGAACTGGCAAACAACTAAATAGAGGTGAACTAGTGGAGAGATATGCATGAGAGTTACAAAGCTCTTTTGTAACAAGACTATCATTATTATTTTTTGAATATATGCCATTGTAATCACTAAGTTGGAGATTGATGTAGGGGTTGATGTCCTAAAATTAGGGGTTGGTTCTCCTTGGGTTGGTGCCCTAAATCAGGAGTGATGCTCCTTGGGTTGGTGCCCTAAATGTTGTAACTAAATGTTTCATTGTGAGGCTGGATTAGAGCAGTAGGTTCCAGTAGCATTTCTCACTGAGGTTTTTCCCATCTTATGTTTTACTTATATATACTAGTGTTATGTGATGTATCTTTGTGTGGTTGCATTGTGTTGCTATGATTTATCTTACCGATGGGATTAATTGGTCATTAGCTTGTTAACTGGTAACTACTCTTAGGACTAAAAGGGTTAATAATCTGGAAACCACTGATTTAGACCCCCCTCTTAGTGGCATCTTGTGTCCAACAAGATGTTCTTGTGAAAAATGAATGATTGAACCATTCTCCTCTTAGAGAAAAGCATTCATTATGGGGGCCAGAAAAACATTTAAAAATGAATAGGCATCGTATGTAGTGGACAATAGGTGGGTCCACACTGTTACTAGATTTCTTCTACCTTTTCTCATCAAATATTGCAAGCTTCATATACTACTTAAAGAAATTAGGATTCTAATGAAAAACATGTGGAAGAAGAAGGAGGTGTACTTGAACCTACGATGATTTTTGAATTCCTTTAGCTACTTGACCATCTCATGCACGAGAATGTCTATGAAGTCAAAAAATAAAGGATCCTTCTACTTGCAAAATTTGAAAAGGAAACCCATTTGAAATGGGTAAATCTTTTGATCATTGTCCATACAAAAAATATAAGCCAGCATGGATGCATCATATTTTACATCCTGTGGTTTGAGTGCACCATAGGCTAAGGAAAAATCTGGGAGTTTGGTGTTCTTTGAATTACTAATTGTTAAGTCATTGCAGAAACTAACAATTGTATTTCTATCTTCCCAATAAATTTCTAGGGCTTTCTTCTTGAAATGAGTAGTGTGGCTATCAATTTGAGGAATACATAGTATGTCCCTAATAACTTCTACACAAATAAATAACTTCAGGGATTTCCCTTCAATCATTGGTAGATCTAATTAAAATTTCTCTACACACTCATTTATGAAATCAAGGCATGGGTGGACCAAGGAAACCATATATTGATGAAGAACATAATGCCATAACTAGGAAGTGAACCTATCTAGGCTACTTTTCTTCCATCTTTGATATGCAACTTCCTAGAGGCCTTTTGGTTGAATGTGGAGGTCCGGATTGAAAACATTCTCTAGCTTGTCTCCAACTATAACACGGTCTCGGGCTATAAACTGAGTGCCTTTACCCGTAGGTCTTTTGAAGGGATGGTCAATCTTTGGTAGTATAACTTTAGATGCATCTTTGAAAATATCTACATACTAGTCATTAAAACAAGTACCCGAGGCTGAAGTAGACGATTCCATTATCCTTTCTAGGCTTTGCACTTAGAAACTGGAGTAACTCTTTTCTTATTTTCACACTACTACTACATGAAAGGTTTAATATCAAATAAAAAATTATTCAAAAAGAGTAGAGCCCTTGAAAATATTTCTATGTGGTATCTTAACTAGGAGTTAACTCAATGAAATGGCCAACTTACACATACATGCGAAGTTATTTTGCATAACGTGCAGACTACTGCCAACTCACAGAAGAGTGAGGCATTTATGATCCTTACCACCATTGATTTGAAAGCGTTGCACTGGCTTGTACTAACTTTTTCCTTGGGAAACTTCCCACTTTATGGAACATTAATGAAAAATATATCAAGTATATCGACATGAGAAAAAACTTGAGATCTGCTACAAGAGGAAATAGTATGGACAAGTGCGTGGAGATTGCTCATGGTCTGCACATCTCCCAAAAGACTACATAGGAGGGATGATTAAGGCTAATCTGTATAGGGATAAAACCTTGTTAACGCTAACTGGCACTAAGGACAACATCATTTCTTTTTCTTTCATCATCAGTTTTCTATAAATACCGCTCTCTAAAATAGTTTTGAGCATACTAGCAATTTGGCTTTAGTCTCTAAAAATAGGAAAGCAATCATTTAGGACTTGGAACAATTGATACTCCAATTAGGTTGGTGGGAATAGGCAACTAGACTACTTTTCTTGGTAACATTGCTGACCATCGCCTGCAAAGGATGACGACCTATAACAACCCCATACTATTAGCTGCTATTAAGAGGGCCCTGGGGGAGGATTTTGTTGGTTATGAAGACATCTATTGTGTGAACCCAAACATTAATTCTCACTTTTTGGCCTCTCTTCTTGACCTTGCACTACCCAAACATCTCATCTCGTACCTCACTAATCTTATTTTCCTTAACAAATACCTAGGTGGATTGGAGGAGGTAGTGTTTTATGCAGACCTTGTTTATGGAATCCCATCAGCCTCAGACTCGAGGCTTTATATAGACAAAGGTGAGGTGGTTCCTTGGCTTCCTTTACTCTCTATATTTAAAATGATGTTGATCACAACACACCAATTTTTTCCATGATGAGTAGAAGACTTCTTACTCAAGGTTCATATATTGATCTAAGCGACCGACATGACATGGTCCTACAACTTTCAGGATTACATCTTCCCGAGGGTCCTTACTCCTGGCAATTCTCTCATCCTTTGCATGGTGCTATGCTATTTTGACTTTGAGTTAGACCCAAACTTCTCCCATGGAGATGAATATGGCGATGATGATGATGATGCATCTATCGATGAGCATGAGCTTAACTCTGAAGAAGAGGACTAGACCAGTTGTTGCTTTGCAACACTTCCTCTTTGATATACTCTTTTTGTATTTTTCTCTGAGGTTATGAAGGCTCGAGAGCCTATTTTGCATTGTACATATGTAAAGAAACTAATATATAATATAAATACAACTTTTCTTTTTTCTTAATCATGTCTTATTTGAATGAAAAATGCTTGTTATTTCTTTCCTTTTTCTTTTGTTGGGTTTAAAAATAACTTAAAATGCCAAAAACAATCGACGAGGACAAAAAGAATATTTACAATATTTACATGTGAGGAATAGAAAAACTTAATAAAAGCCCTTAAGGTCAATCCCATTAACCAGGATCCCTAATAGCCCACCTTGTTGGTCTTATAAAATAAAAGCATTAAAACCTCTGCATTTGACAATGTGGAAAGCACCTTCCATCAGACTATCAAATTTTGCATGATGACCTGGTTTTGTGATTCGTTCACTGTACTTTAGGACAAGGTCTCCTAGCCTAAAATCAAGGTCTGAACTTTTCTTATCAAACCACCTTTTGGCAGTTTGCTGATGGCTTTAGAGTGACTTGAAAGCTACCTCCCTTTCCTCTTGAAGCTCTATGAGCCTGGCCAACCTTATTTCTATTAGGTCATTTTCTTCAAGTTCAAGAGATTTCAAAAGCTAAAGCACTGGAATATCTAAGGAGATTGGAAAATGTGCTTCTTTCCCATATATGAGCATGTATGGGAAATTTTTAAGTATATACTTTGGGGTTACTTTGCCAACCTATAGTACAATTCTTAAATGACAGTGCCATTCCCTTTTATGTTTTGCTCCTATCCTCTTGATTAGTCAAATTAGGTTTTTATTCGTAGACTCAGGCAAAAAATTTCCCTATGGGTAGTAATTTGAGGAGGTCTTTAGATAAATACCATGATCGAGGGTGAACTAAGTAACTTTAGACCTAATGAAACCCCTAGAATTATCTTATATAATAGTCTTAGGAGGACAAAAACACGTGGCTAGCTCTTCGAGGAAACTGACAATTTTTGTCTTAAAGGAGTTTTCAAGGGGCACTGCCTCCATCTAGTGGGTGAAGTAATCTATAGCTGCAAGGATCCATTTGTGACCAATGAAAGATACTAGGTTAATTATTCCTATTTAATCCAACCCCATTAAGTAAAAGGATCATCCACCACTATGGGTTTGAGTGGCATAGCTGTATTTTTTCGCTTCCCATCATATAATTAGCATTCTTTGCACCCCTGGATTAGAGATTACACATCCTTAAAAAATGAGGGCCAAAATAGCTCACCCGGGTGATCTTCATGAAAGCGGTTGGCACTGAAAAAGTGGCCTCCTATGAGGCTGCTATGGAACTCGTACAATTTTTTTTGGCTTGTTGCCTATCAACACAATGGAGTAAGACTTGGTCAAAATTTGTCTTGAACTAAATTCCATCGAGAAATTAGTATCCACTAGTTTGGAGTTTTTAAAACATCCTCTTTTCCATGGGGAGATTTGGGGGAAAGACTCCAATCTACATGAAGTGTTGGTGGTTTCCCATCCAACCTTCTTTTCTGACATTATGTGCATTATCACTACCTCATCTTCTTTTTCTCTTGGCTCTTCAGGTTCTTATGCTAAATACTCACAAAGACCCTTGCCCTAGTCACTTTAGTTGGTTTTACCTCTACATCATACTTCAAGATCTTGTTAATCTAGTTGGCCCTCTTTTCTATGATCTCCCCTTCCATGATATACTCACTGAACACAAGGTGAGCCACATAGACTGTTGTTTTGTTTCAAGTGATAAAGTGCCTGGATTTCTTTAGATGTCTTACAATAGAAAAGGCATTCTTTTATACAAAATTGTATAAATAACCTCATACACTTTGAGTGTCTCAGAGTAAAAAGAGATTGGATCTTCTTTTTTGGATTCTATGTCTTTCTAAGTTAGCACAACTGTGATGCTAAAGCTACTAGCAAAGACATACCTTATGAAATCCTGGGACATGTCAAGGTTATTCAAAATAGGGAGTGACCAAATTGCTTCTTTGATTTTTCAAATGATTCCTTGGCTTTAGGAGTTCATTTCAAATGAGAATCCTTTTTTATCATGAGCATGATAAGCCTCACCATGCCAACAAAGTCTAAAATGAACCTACTAACAAAGTTGATTTTTCCCAAAAAGGATTGGATGCCCTTTTTTTTACTAGAAAGGATATCTCCTTGATGGCCTTCATGCAACTCGGGTTGATTGATACTCCTTCCTTGGACACCACATTTCCTAGTAGCTTTCCTTGTGACACCCCAAAGATGCATTTCTTTGGGTTTAAGGAGACACCAAATTCTAAGAATTTCTAGAAAACCAATTCCAAATGAGAAAAATGATCCTCCTTATGTTTTGAGAACACAATTAGATCATCCAAGTGGATTAGGATTATCTTGTTTATCAACTCACAGAAATATATATCCATAACCCTTTGAAAGGTGGCTCCGATATTGGATAACCTGAAGGGCATCTTCTAGTAGGAAAATGTTCCCCACTTAGTGGTAACCGTAGTTTTTATGCTAGTCCTCAGGCTTGATGAGAACCTGATTATAACCCAAAAAGTCGTCAAGCATGGAAAACATTTCAGACTTGGCTATTGTGTGTAAAATTTGGCCCATTGGAGGTAAATGGTAGTGATCTATCAAGGAAGCTCTGTTTAAATCCCAGAAGTCCACACACAGGTGGATATATTTGTTCTTATTTTAGATGAGTAATAGGTTTGAAACCCAGGTGTTGTGTTTGATGGGGTATATAATCTTAGAATCAATTATCTTCCATAACTCATGGGTGAGGAACTCATAGTGTTGGTTCCCACTTTCTGGTACATCTTTATTTTTGCTAAAATCATACAGTTTTTAGAAAATCTAATGATTTAACATTTAAGAGGTCCCATTTGAAGTAACTAATTGAAGAGAGTTAGATCAAAGGCTCTTAGATAAAAATTTCTTGGATAGAACCTCTTTACTTCTAAGTCATACTTGCAATGGATTCTCCTTTGCATCTATCAACTGATGAGAAAAAAACAATTTTACATTAGCTTTTGGGGGTTCAAATGAATTCATTTAGAATTTTTATTTTTTAAAGTATTTAGTCCTTATTATAAGATTTCCAAATAGTATAATTTTTAATATATTTAATTTCATTAATATATTTTTATTTTATTTCTTATGAATGTAGGTTTTTCACTCAACATAAACTTCTTTGTTCAATGCATTGGGAAAA
The DNA here is from genome assembly GCF_030272615.1 of Cryptomeria japonica. Taxonomy (NCBI): domain Eukaryota; kingdom Viridiplantae; phylum Streptophyta; class Pinopsida; order Cupressales; family Cupressaceae; genus Cryptomeria; species Cryptomeria japonica. The sequence continues at coordinate 668,936,120 of NC_081407.1, read as the reverse complement.
ATAGTAAACTAATTCAAAAAAATTCAAAAAAATATCTATGCACTAGGTATTGATGTCTTCTTTCTAACAAAAGAAATAAAACTGAATTTTGATATATAGAACAAGTTATATGTTCAAACGTACACCTATATCTAAATTCTAATTAGTTGGACTTCAAAACTTAATAAAATGAAAAATATTCAACATATCACTATCAAACCAACTGCATGCCCCGGGTATTGATGTTGTAAACCAAAATTCAAAAGAATTAAGTTTTTATCATTTCTAAAAAAAAATTCATGCATTCTGGGATGCACATCACTCTCAAACAATGTTGTTTCTTGTAAAAAACTACTTTTTGAGGGAGATGGAAAAATCAATAAAATTTTATTCAAAAAATATTGAAAAAAATTATTTAGGATCTACAAACAAGATGCTACAAATCACTAGTTTACATCATCTCAAAATTATTAATGGTTTAAAAGTTATAGGTGTCGGAAAGTCAAGGTTTATTTCAAAATGTTCATCTAAGTGTCAAAGCTGGTCAAAAAGTGAGAACCAGTATTGTGAGTTCACAACCCAAAGGGTATATTCTAGTAGGAAAATGTTCCCCACTTAGTGGTAAATGTAGTTTTATGCTAGTCCTCAGCCTTAATGAGAATTGGATTATAAACCAAAAAAATGTCACACATGGAAAAAATTTCAGACTTGGCTATTGTGTGTAAAATTTGCTCTATTGGAGGTAAATGGTAGTGATATTTCAAGGAAGCTCTATTCAAATCCCAAAAGTACACACACATGTGGATATATTCATTCTTCTTTCAGACAAGAACTAGGTTTGAAACCTAGGTGTTGTGTTTGATCAGGTATATAATCTTACAATCAATCAACTTCCACAACTCTTGAGACATGAGGGACTCAATCTTTTGGTTAACTGGATGCTTCTTCTGCCAGACTGACTTTGATCCATCAATTAGCTCAATGGTATGTTGGATCACTTTTGTATTATATCCTCAGAGTTTGTCATATGACCATGTGATGACCCCTATATACTCATCATTGACGTGAATGATACTTTCTTTGTCATGTTGAGAGACATTTTTCCCCACTTTGAGTTTCTATCTGTCTCTGACTTAGAGCTCAGTATAATCTCCTTTTTCCATGGTGAACTTCCTACTATCATTTCTAGAGTCTTAAAAATAAAAAATATTCTTAAGAGTGATCAAACCTTTGGGGATCTTGTTTGTCTTTAGTTGGATTATTTGATCACCATACACTTTGGACACTTAGGGCTGTAATTAGTCTGCAAACTCTCCACAATGCTAGATGAACATAGCTATGTATTCATTTCTATCAAAAACTTGTCAATGGACATTATTATTAGGCACAACGGGCCTCACAACTACCCAGACTAAATGATCATTTTCTAGTAGTTTAGTTGCAGGATTAAAAAGGGATCCTATAGTTTCCATATGATCAACCACTTCATTCTCTTTGCAAGGAATCCTCTGAATATTGAAAGCTTCAAATCTCACAATTAGGTCCCAGGCCCTCTGACGGTATGATCTCATGTAGACATGTTTAGAAGCTAAAATTCCTTTAACTTCTTGGACTACAAGCTTTGAATCCCCCATCACTCTCAGCTATTTGACTTTGAGGAACTCCACAAGGCTCAAACCTTAAACTAGACCCTTGTACTCCTCTTAATTGTTTGAAAAAGTAAACTCGAGGTGGAAAGATCTCAATATTTGTTCCCTGGAAGGTAAAGTAAGGCATATGCCCAATCCAGATCCTATTTTGCAATGGGCTCCATCAAAGTGGATAGTCCATAGTTTAGAGACCCTGTCTTCATTTTTCTTGTTTATGTCATATGACTCCTTTGACACCTTATGAACTAGTTGGTCCTCATCAAAAATTACATAGGTCCTAAGTTTGGTGGCATGATAATTTCAATAAGGGTATACATCTATAAATTCATTCAAAAAGACTTCTTGATCTAAAGATCGGTCTCCAGTTACTTCTTCATCTTCTAGTAACTCTACACACTTCATCTCTTCACCTAAAATAGAGGTGTGGGTGGCTTAAAAGTTTATCATGGCCTAGTCTGTGATATGTTCTGAATGGAGGGGTTTTGAAAATATTTTTAACTTGGCTCCATGCCTAGTTCTGATTATAAGGTGAGACCAATGTAGGGATAGATACCCACCAACCTTGGTCGTGAAATCATGGGACAAGAAGAGGCCAAAAACTAGGGGGATATCAATGACTACTACCTCTTGAGTCACTATAATGGTGAGGTAGGCAAATAAGGTGAGTGGGGGGATTTTAATAATATCCACAGTCTTGACTCTATTCCCATGTAATTGCATGTCCCCTCTATTTACGGGTTCATATTCTAAATTAAAAACCTCAGCTATCTATTTAGGTATTACATTGGTGCTAGCACCAAAATCTATCATGAAGTTACAGAGTAACTTATTTCCAACAATGTGAGTAAAAAAGAAAGGGCTGGGTTTTATTTTACCTTCTTTCATGTCACTAGAGATTTTGAGCGCCTCATTGGTAATCATAGTAGGGATATGCGGTTGTCCTCCTAAAATAGGACCACTTCTTTTTGCAGGTACTCTAGTTGTCAATTTTTGTGTGGGTATTCTTTTATCTCCATCAAACCCTTCTCATAGATGATCTTTCTACTTAGAGGTTATGAGGATATCCCATAGGGATACATTTGTGGGAGCTCTCTTCAACTACTCTAGTATATCAAGAATTGTAGGGATGGAATCCTTTGAATCTTTAGCCTTGTAAGGTACAAAAATTTTCATGTTTTGAGAGCTGGTGACCATTACAAACTATTCTGCTGGCCTCTCTTCATTTGCTTTTAGTTGTTGGACCATGGGTTCCCTTGTAAAGTAACCCTTGGAGTGAAGGTTGTGATCAGATTATACTTGGAGCATATGGGCACATGACGTGGAAGCATTGTTTGTGAGGAGTGTATCCTCATCCTCTATCCATGAAAAGAGGGCATTATTTGGGATAATCTTAGCTTCTTGTCCCATTGACATACCTTGCATTTGAGCAATTAGTGAAGTATTGTCCATTATGGGAGAGGTATAGACCCCTGTATATGGTGTCATTCCTTGAGTTCTCTGCTCTGCAACATTTTTCTTCAAATTCTCTCTCTAGAAATTGCGTGGCATGTGGGCATCATTGCAAGGAAAGCACTAGGAGTTGGTATCATTTACTAGATTATTCTGATGAGAAATCAACTCTTTGTTTTGATTAATGGGAATGGCTTTCAAAGGGGTTGATATGGGGATGAGTTGATTATTAGGTTACCCTTGGCTCACTCTTGTACCACCTTGATACTGATTTGGCTGGTAGGGAGGTTTCCCACCTTGATAATTTTGGAAAGGAGGTCTTGTAGGAGCCTGTTGCCTCTTGAGATTGATGATCTCATTAGAGATGGTTGAGAAAAATTTTCATGTCATTTAACTCTGTAACTAGAGGAGAAGGAGTAGAAGTGATCACTTGTTGAGAATTGGGGTACACATACATGGATTGAGGGGTAGTGGTACTCATAATTAGCACTTTGGGTGCTTGGTTTATGAGATCTAGAAAAACCAGAATGGGTGGTCTTGGGGGAAGCTTCCCTACATCAATCAGGTTGTTTTCTGCCCAAACTACCAACTTGTAGGCATCTGGAAGGGTGTTACCTCCTAGAGACTAAATGATCACAGATATATCTAAGTTAAAATATTTTAAGTAGAAAACAAAAATTATATCCGCAGGTGGCTAAGAAAATAAGGGAATCCTCTACCATGTCTTTTGGAATCTAGAGTTGAAGTTGGTGACAATTTCTTGTAGAACCCTCCCTATTTTTATCAACTACTACATAAGGGAAGACCGATCCCCCTTCTCAATGAATCATTCAAAGAAATGATCTCCCAACTAGTCCTAGGTTCCAATTTAATTTTCCATGAGAGATCTATACTAGTCTTGTGCCTTCTCCTTGAAGGATGTTGCGAGTAACCTCAAAGCTAAATTCTGTTGAGTGACGTTATGCATAGTGCACATGTTTTCTATGTCTTGTTAGTGCTCCCTAAGAGTCTTAGAATCCTCTTTAATAAAATTTGGCAGTTCTTTCAGCATGTTATTGGGGATAACATCCCATTGAGAAGGTGGGGTGGCTTCTATAAGGAGGCTCCCACTATCCGATGTGAAAAAATTCCTAGGAGCTAAGGCTACCTTTGGAATGTGAGCTTCTTGAATGGATCCCTACACTCTGGCTCTAGATATTTCTTGGACTACAACTAGGGGTGATATAAATAAATTTTGGTTGGATGTAGTCTGGCTTCTACTTATAGGCCTATGACTCATACACCCTTCTAATTAGGAAAATATTGAAAGAATCAGTCCCACCGGGCTTGCCAGAAAAAGAAATTGTTGACCTATAAAATTACTCTTAAAGGAAACAACCTTATGGGAAAATCAGTGATGGGGGACCTACACATTTCTCATTGAGTGACCTCTAGGATTTTAGAAGTCGACTCTTCATACAAAGGGGGCAAGAAAAGGGATAGGAGGAAAAAACATGAAACAAAACTATTCTATAGTGATGTGCCGAGATATGGCTTAAGCTATGAGCATAAAGAGCCTCATACATATAAAACTTTGAATCCCATTAAAAAATCTACATGCCTAGTAAAATCAAGATTTGAATACAAAACAATTTCTTATTAACATAAAGCTATATTTTCCATTCATCTATCAGATAACAAGTATGGAAAATATAGTTTAATTCAAAAAGTATTACAACATACATCTTTAAACTTAAGAAGAATTACATATAGGCACAAGAAAAAACTATTGTAGAACAAAAAGCTATATTCATAAAAGTTGGAGGCATAATCTAATTACCATAGCTTTCTAGAAGTACAAAGACAAAGTCAAGGCTGAAAATTCCCTAGCAAGAAAATAGTTTTGAACCCTTACAAAAGAAAAATGAATCCTATTAAAAAACTTGACCTAACTTCTTGATGAAGAAAATAGAGAGATCGCCCAAAACTAATAGCATCTCTAGCATCTGTCAACAACCATGAAATGACCTCTCAATCAATTGAACAAAAAATATTCGACCCTCATCAGAGCTGCAATCGAATCTTCTAACCACAGATCAAAAAAAAAGAATTTGCAACCACTACACCAAAACCACAAACTATTGGCATTCCAACAACCACTATCTCTGCAACAACAGAACAAGAATGCTCAAAGGTTACCTTAATCGCAATGTGGTAGCAAGAGAGAGCATCCTCAAGATGAGACAAAAAACATTTAGTGCTCTCAAAGAACTGTCATGTGGACAGAATGAAAAATATTTTAAATGCTAGTTCATGGGATTGGACCCATTTGAAAAACCAAAAATACAAGGCTATATCAAATGGATAAAGGAGTAAGCTATAGTACAAGGATATATCAGCCATTACCTATACTAGAGAGGCCATGGGAGGATAAGATAAATCTATCGTATAAGGTGAAGACAGATGAAAAAAGGAGGTATACGGAGTTCCAGATTGGTGATGAGGTTATGGTCAATTTGAGGAAAGAAAGGTGTGCTCTCCTTACTAGAACAACTAATGTCGCTATCACATGGTGCAGTAACTAAAATTATCTACATTTCTGTATCAGTTATGTCACATAATTTCTCACTAAACCTTTCTTTATTAACATGAGGAATAACCACTATCTAGGACAAGTTCTCTTCACTCACATTTTTGTTCAAATAATAGGTCATAACATGGTTAGTGTGATCATCAAGGATGTGAATGCTTTGACAGTTCTCTTCATCTTTTCGCTCATACCTTTCTTCAACATCTAGTGTCCTAGGACAAGATAATTTTGTAGATAGATAATCCTTAGGCGTTCCATATTTCAAGTTATTTTCAATGTCCATTGCTATCCCATAAGCCTGATGCAAGATTTTAGGATCCTTGTCTCTCAAAAAATAGCTCATCTCCTCATTAAATGTAGCTAGATAAACAACCAAACACACTGCATCATTTGGTCTATAACTGATGGGGATGTCATTCAATGTCCTTGTAAATATGAGATTGAAAGAAGGAACTAACTCATCCTCTTCCTTTTGAATACCCATGAATGTTTTCATAACTAAACTTTGATCAACTCTCTCACCAAATTTTTCTATGGTGGCTACCTTTAGTTCATCCCATGAAGAGGCAAAATATGTTGGCAAATAAGAAAACCAATCTCTAGCATCTTTTTTCAGAGATTGAACAAAAATATTCATGAAGGCATCTTCCTAGCTTATCTCAAAATATCTCATTAAATCAGAAAACTCATGAAAATGTTGACATGGTAATTCTGATCTTTTGCCATTGAATTCTGGTAGATGTTCCCTAACCTTAGCAGAAACAGGGTTTGGGAAACCTTGAATACCATTAAAACTAAATGGCTTATATATTTCTATAGAGAATATTTTGTTGTGAGTTGATAGAGGTTGCATACTTTGTACATTTACATTTTATATTTCATAATGAAGTATAGGAAAACAATACATATTTTCACTCATTTCCCTACTTCTTTCCTTTATCACAATCTTAAAATAGTGCAATGCATAGCTCCAAACATAGTTTATCCAACTTAAAAATAAAATCTGGAAAATCATATCACAGAAGTATGTAAAATAATCTATACTATTCCCTTTCTTAGTGCTTTACTCACTCAATAGGGAAACATTCTCTACACATGATTTTTCATGAAAATACATTTGACTCATGAAAATAAAAATACCTGGAAATATTGTAGTTGTTGCAAATTAGCTTTCTGGCTTGAAATATTTGTAGATCTGAAGCTCTCTTCACATCTTCATTAGGTTCTTTTGTAGATTCCCCACCTCTTTGCAGAGGAAAAATACTTGAACAACTGGAATTTCTTCATAGGTAAAATTTATTCCAAAACCAACACGGCAACACCTTCCTATCATCATAGAACAACATATGAATTCAATCCTAAACTTGTCAGGGTACTTCATCACACAAGATCAAATATTCTTCATCTCTACTACACATCCTTTTTTTTTTTTCTTAGTTCTTCTTCAAATAATGCACACTTGTGTAAAGATGTCAGAGTCACCAATCACAACCTATGAGGCATTATTTAATAACCATGAAATATGGACAAATCTAGGCAAAACTTACATTGAAAGATGCATAACAAAAGATTCTCAAGCAACATTCATGAGAATTGACTCAATCGACAAGGAGGTAGTCTTTAGGAGCTCATGAATATATTCATTCCCCAATAGAGTTGCCATTTTGTTGGTGACTTAGATGGGTCAATGTATATATCAATTACAACTCAATTCTTTACCAGAGATTCTAGACAACTAGTTCCCAATAGAGTCACCATTTTATTGGTTCCCAAATGGGTTTACACTGTGAGAGGCATAAACCAATTTGATTCTTCAAATATCTATGGAGAAGCCAATACAACTATCAAAATCCTCATGGAATTGGACCAACTGATAGGGATCTGCAAATCCTTCTATAGTTTGGGCTCCATAAGACCCAGGAAGGTAATTCCTTAGTGAATTTTATGATCTCTACACCATACTCAAAGATTCACTAAAACCTAGAAGATAATCTCATACACAGGCTCAATAATGGGGAGAATTCTCACAGATGGAAAATCCTTCATTGACCCTCAACCTTCTTGGAGGATGAGATGGGTGGAACACATAATAACAAACGTAAATTGAAATATATTCTGATAATCAATCATTTAATAGTGAGGATAGATGAATAAATCATAAAACTAACTGTAAAGACCCAAATAAGTTAATGATCAATGCCTTTTTCCATTGGGGGAGTCAGAATCATGAAATATAAGGTGAATTACAACAAAAATAATCTGATAGCATATTGATCTAAGAAAATAGTTCCTTACAACACTTCTCAATTATAACCCAATCTGAAACTACTTATCAAAATCCTTGCACAAGCCCTACTACTCTGTAATTTTGTTTAAGCATTTAATCGACCCCTTGGATCAAAGAATAAACAAAAATCACATACATCATAACAATGCACTAAAATAAATAAAATAAACCCGTGATCTATTTCATTCAAAAGATAGCAAAATCATACACTTGAGAGAAATAAGCCTGATTTTGATTTCATTTATTCAAATGCTATATCTTCCATAACATAGTATACAATTCAGTCTTTCAAAACTTGCAGAAAGTAAGACACATGACTCATTCTATTTTTCTTTGTAAAAGACTCTACACTTTGCTCATTTGCATCCAAAACCTACTAAAGGAACTAAATATTTGGAGTCCTCAAGGGAACAAAAAAGGAACCTCTTCTAATGGCCTTGATTTCCCTTTTATAGAAGAAAAGGGAGAAACAAGCTTTAGGCCAAAAAGACACATGTCATTAGAATATTAAAACTCAACAATTAGGCCAAAAAAGCTATATGTGATTCTATTACAAAAAATATTCCTTATCCATATGCTAGCACTCGTGATGAAAAAGAATCAAAATTTTCAACTGAATATTGGTAGAAACAAAAATGCTTGAGTTGTTCCATTATCACCCTAATGCCTTGGGATGGACATTGAGATTCCCATTCCATCATACAGAGAATTTCCCTTCCTAGAAAGGAAACTTGATCCTGGAAAGAAGTAAAATCTCCCTCAAACTAGAGGAGGATCTCCACCCTTTATGCCCAGGATAAGAGAAATTTGGAGAAGCTTAAGGGGAAACATAATATGTTGAGAAGGGGTCACATCTTGCATACCATGACAGAGACAACTAGATACCACTCTCTACTCTAACAAATCCTTATGTCATTCCCCTATGGGCTATTTCCTCAAACCCCCTGCCAGCTAGTGGTAGAGTAGAAGCAAATAATGTGTCATGAGTGGCTCTTTTTTATAAGAAATGGATTTCACATCCCCTCTGACAATCTCTTGAACTTTCACAACCCCTCTAACAATAAGAAAACTCAGAAAAAAGAAAGAACATCCATCCGATGTCACAAAACACATAATAACTCCATGCATGATCTTGCTCAAACACTATCTTCTTCACTGATGAAAAACCACTCTTAGAAAATGAATAAGTTTGTGTTCTTTTCTACCCACTGAAATACCACCCCACTAAATTTATAATCGAAATTCAATTTAAAATGGCGGTGCACATTCATGTGAAAATTTTTCATCTTGATACTTTCTACTCATCCTGCCAGCTATGGATTCTATAAATCATTCCTATCAAACCCAGGTCACCATCACATCTAAGATATCAATTTACTGCCCTCTACTAAGGCTCATCTTATGCAAATGATTTTCTTCTGATCTCATTGTTCCTTGATTATATAATTTCTACTTCAGAATCCCTGTCAACAAGTAATCTCTGATTTTACCGAGCAACCTGTGATTCTTCACCTCCAACTCAGAAGTTATCCCAATTCTCTTACACCTCTGAAACTGTTGTCCTTTCTTATCATATCACTCTTGAATCTATACAAATCTTTAGAGAAATGGATTTTTGAGATGAGTTGGCATCCAATCCTCCCATCTTGTCACTATTTTCTCCAAGTTGAGAAGCCTGCATTCTGCTTGGTCTAGCTTTCCCACATGGGCAACAAACAATGCCCTTAATTACCCTTTTAAATTTAGTTTGGAAAATCTGTCATAGATCCTACCCACCTCGACCAGTCAAATGATCACCAATAGTCAATCTGACATTGAGCTTCCATTGTGGTATGTGGACCCATCAAGTCATGTGATGTATCAAATCCAACTCATCTTCTAACCCAATGCTATCAGTGGGCCTAGTGTTAGTCCTCTCGGTCAACCCATGACATGTGGAATCATATCATGATGCTACGGTCCATAACTTTCTTATATTTTCCTTCACGAGACCATGATGAATGTTGGATCTATTCACTCTTTACGTTGCGGCCATGGGTCCTAACAACCTGTGCAAATTAAACAGTGAGCACCTTTTTACCTAGATTATAACATCATCATCCATTAAAGCATGTGCAAAACCATTCACGCTTAGTAGTCCAAACTTTATCTGCTAGGAACCGGTAACATAAAATTTTGAAAGGTCAAAACCAATGGCTCACCCTATATGCTTAGGACATGTGACATCATCTCGTGATGCCACAGTCCTTATCTTCCTTGCACCTTTCACCATGAGGAAACATGAACCATCATATTTTCCCTGCCTTTAACCGCCAACCGCAATATCAAGACTTTAGACAAGAAAAATTTAATAGGTGTGGACATAAAAATTAAAAGGGGCTTCGACCAAAGGGGAATTTTACACACAGACTTGGGAAAATATAAAGGTGTCAGCCAAAAACAAATTATTGCCTATGAAATACAATGGCCCCACCAATAATAATTGACCCTTGGCTTAAGTGGAAAAGGGTAATGAAAGAATATAACAAGCTTAGGAGTTTTTACAATACTTAATTGGAAATTCCTAAACCTTAAACCCTAAACCTTGAAAAGAGGGCATAACTAATCCAACATGACCAATATTTTGTCTAAGTCATGAAATTTTTTTGTAGTCATTTTTAGGACTATTAGAACCCATGACAATGTAAAATTCTTGCACCTACTTCAGACAGGGAGGAGGAGATTGAAGCAATTCAGGGAAGCCATGTGGGAAGGAGTACTAGAAATAGGAAATATAAGGAATATATAATGAAATGTGTTGGGAAAATGGTGTAGTACACCTTGAATAATAATGTTTCATTATTGTATTATTTTATTATTGTGTGAGGTGGACATTGAATTATATTGTAATATCATATTGTATTTTTGCACCTAGGAGCACCTAGATGGGCGTGCAACATGTAGATATTCCCTTGGAATATTCTTGTAACAACTTGATGACTTGTATTGACAGATTGATGTTATTATATTGTATTTATTTAATATTGGGGAATGTAATAGTGATGAAGTACCCAATATTAAATGTGGGTGAAGGGTAGGTACGGAAAATATTATATTTTATTGTCGCATGGTTCTGGGCATATGGTTTCGATGTAATACCACTTGGTGGTTTTGTGGGAGCTTGTGTTTATAAAAGAAAACACAAGGGTAGTTGTTTGAGATAGCCAAGTTAGCATTTGTGAAGGAGGAAGCATGACATGGGATCTGTTGATTCATGCTTGGTCAGATCGAGTGCTTGGTTATGGGTGGGTTTCAAAGGATTTTCATAGTTGTATGCTTTTTATACTTGTATTGTAATGGACACATTGCTAATAATGCATAGTGGATGATGCTTTTGTAGGCTGGGTTTCTCCCTCATGATGGTTTTCCTAGGATATATCTTGTGTCACATTTTCATGGGTATGTTGTCTATTATTTGCGTGTGGATTCTATGAGCTTAATTTGTTGAAATCTAAATTGGGTTATGTGGAAATTATCATAAAGTTGGTTGCAAGTTTCCTTACAAGTGGTATTAGAGCTATATGGTTTTATGGTGTTATAACCCTAGGTTGAATCCGTAAATTCCTGTAAGAATGAAAGAAAAAACAAGATATGAGGGATTGTTGTAGGTTTAAGGTTACACATTTGTGGGCATTTGTTACAAATTTGGTGTTATGAAAATTTATTTCAAAATGGGTTTCTATTGATTTGTATTTTAGGGGTGGAGTTTTAGATTTGGCCCCATGGGGCAAAATGTGTTAGGTCCCAGGGACAATTGAGAGGGGGGGGGGTGAATCAGTTGTCTTAAAATATTAAACCAAAAACCATTTAATCAAATTACTGTTTAATACCGGTGAAACAGTCTGTGATATCGGTGAAACAAATTAACTAATAAATGCAATATCGGTAAAGATTACTGCATGAAACCAAAAGACAAAATCATCAACAACATAACACCAATATTTGTACATGGAAACCCTGTAAGGGGAAAAACCATGGTGGGAAACCTTACCCACAATTAGATGATACTACTACAGATAGTAAGTGTACATAAATGGGGTCTACACATGCAAAAAGGCTAACCGCCTGGAGCTCACTGCTCAAACATAAATGGGAGTCACACTGACTACAATCAATAAGAATGTACTACTTAAAATAGCATCTTCATATGCTGGATTCAATACCAGTGTAATGCTGATATGCTTTCACAAAACCCTAGCTTTACCTTAAGATGATGTCTTCGTGTATATCTCTACTTAATCTCACATATACCTTCACACACAACCTATTTCGCATTCCACATTCGATCTTACATTTAAGATCTTACATTTATACCATAACCTAAGACCAATTATAGTAGGTCGGCTCTATAAGACATTACAATAAAATCATTTTACAAATAATACAATATCCGATGCAATAATTGATTGAACATGTCAGCTCAATGCATTTACAACATTAATAAATTATCTTTATAGCGTGCCATGCTGATCTGGAAAAGTTAAACCTGCCAGTGTAACCCTAGATAACCTTGGACCTATTTGTTGGTAAAAGCAAATATGCAAAGCTGATAAACAACTTTCCAAGATATGATGTCCAGACAATGTCTTCGACATTACCAAGTATTTTCAATGCCATTCCAAGTGTCGGTGATCACTGTATCCTGTCGGTGGACCATATACCAGTGACTGTGCATTAGTCACTTGCTTTCCAGTGAATGTTGTTAGATCTCCAATGTGCCAAGTTGATAAGTGTTTAGTAGGTGTTGACATCAATGACAAAACCATACCAAAATACCAAAAATCTCCCCCTTTGGCATTGATGACAACACAAGATGGAAAAACCATGAAAGTGCCAAAACAGAAATACCAAATACCAAAACCAACAGTCTCCCAAAAGATTATTACTAAGTTCAAAAACCAAGATAAACAATCTCTCCCCCTAGGAGTAACATGTATCTTTCTGTGTTTTTCCATACCAATCTCTCCCCCTTAGACACCAAATGCCAAAGTTACAACAAAATACCAATTGTTAGTTTCATATGCAAAATACTAACTAATTTCAATATACCAACTACTCCCCCTGAGAAGTAGCTTCCTCATCAAAGCCGAATTAAGAATATATCTCTATTAATTTTTTCAGTTGATGACAGACATCAACTCTCTAAGTATCTACTAGTGGGGGTATGACCCCAAGCTGTTCTCTTAGATTTTCAAAAGTCTCCTTAGGTAGAGGCTTAGTAAAAATATCTACAATCTTCTCTTTAGTGTTTACATAAACCCATCTGACTTGTTTAGCCTCAACATTTTCTTTCAGAAAGTTCAACTTGATAGAAACATGTTTAGTTTTAGAATGTAGTATCGGATTCTTAGATATATCAATTGCTGTAGTGTTATCACAATAGATAGTTATAGGTTCCTTGCAATTCACCTTTATGTCCTTTAACATTTGTTTAAGCCATAATACTTGTGTACAGTTTGTTGTTGTTGCAACATATTCTAATTCTGCCATTGATAAAGATGTGCAACTCTGTTTCTTGCTTAACCAAGAAATTAATCTATTTCCAAGGAAATATTCTCTACCGGTGGTTCTTTTCCTGTCATCTACATCTCCTGCCCAATTTGCATCTGTATATGCACATAATTCAAAGTTGTCATCTCTAGGATACCATAATCCAAGATTTGTAGTGCCTTGTAAGTACTAGAAAATCCTTTTTACTACTGATTCATGATTTTCCCTAGGATTACTTTAAAATCTTGAAACAATACATATTGCATTCATAATATCTAGTCTTGTTTGTGTTAAATACAGTAAACCTCCTATCATAGATGTGTACCTGGTTGGGTTAACAGGTGTTGATTCATCTCTTATTTATAATTTGTCATTTGTATTCATGGGTGTACTTATCGGTTTAGAGTTTTCCATCCCAAATTTCTTTAGTAGCTCTTTTAAGTACTTTGATTGACTCAAGAATATACCACTATCAGTCTGAGAAATCTACAATCCTAAAAAGAATTTTACTTCTCCTATCATAGACATTTCAAATTCTTGCTGCATTTTTGATAGAAAAATCTTTACATAATCCATCTTCTCCTCCAAAGATTATATCATCACAAAAAACTTCTATAACCAAGATGTCATTATCAGTTACTTTATAGTATAAATTACTATCTGCATTACCTTTAGAAAACCTAATCTCTAAAAGATACTTATCTAATCTTGCATACCAAGCTCTTGGAGCTTGCTTCAACCCATACAAAGCTTTCTTTAGCCTACAAACCATATCTTTGTCTTTTGTTAAAGAAAATCCATCGGGTTGTTCAATGTAATCCTCTTCATCAAGAATTCCATTTAAAAATGCACATTTAATAGCCATCTGATATACTTTATAGTTCTTATGAGCTGCAAAAGCCAAAAATAATCTAACTGCTTCAATTCTAGCTACCGATGCAAAGGTTTCATTGTAATCAATTCCTTCCTTTTGAGAATATCCCTTATAGACTAGTCTTGCTTTATTTCTGATTATTTTTCCATCTTCATTAAGTTTGTTTCTAAATACCCATTTGGTTCCAATAACATTTGTATCTTTAGGTTCCGGGGAACTAATGTCCAAGTGTTATTCTTCTCAATTTTCTCTAATTCTTCTTCCATAGATTTAATCCAAAATTTATCTTCACATGCCTCATTAATTGATGATGGTTCAATTTGAGAAATAAGACATACCTCTTCATTTTCCAATCTTCTTCTTGTCATAACTCCTCTATATTTGTTTCCAATTATCTAATCTTCAGAATGATTCAATCTTACATACCGGGGTGTCTTTGCTTGATGTTGTTCCTTAGTTACTATGGAATTTTCAGATGATACCAGTGTAACTGGATCTTCATTCTATGTTGGTGGGTTTAGTGTAGATTCATTTGACAAAATTTCTATTGCCAGTTCAAAATCCATATACCTTGAAGTAACTCTGAATTGTTCATCAATCTTTACATTTGTGCTTTCAACGATTTTCTGCAATCTTTTGTTAAAACATCTATATGCTTTGCTCTTAGATGAATAACCAAGAAATATTCCTTCATCACTTCTAGGATCAAATTTTCCAATATACTCATCTCTTCTAATATAGCATTTGCTTTCAAATTTTCTAAAATATTTAAGAGTAGGAATATTACCAAACCATAGTTCATGAGGGGTCTTACCGGTTTCACCTTTGATGTGAACTTTGTTGAATGTATAGACCGTTGTGCTTACTGCCTCTCTCCAATATACATGTGGTAAGTTTGCTTCTGATAACATACTTCTTGTTGCATCCAAGATAGTTTTGTTTTTCCTTTCAACAACTCCATTTTGTTATGGTGTCCAAGGTGCTGATAGCTATCTTTTGATTCCATTCACTTCACAGAATGCATTGAATTCCTTAGATGTGAATTCACGTCCTTGGTCTGATCTTAAACATTTGATTTTCTTACTGATTTCATTTTCAACCATTGCTTTGAACAGTTTAAACTTTCCAAGTGCTTCTAATTTTTCTCTGAGGAAAGTAACCCAACACATTCCAGAATAGTCATCTATGATTAGCATGAAATATCTATCACCTTGCAAGCTTTTAGTTCTAGCTGGACCACATAAATCAGTATGAATTAAATCAAGAGCATTGTTTGATTTCTCTGGAATACTTTTAAAATTAGCTCTAACCTGTTTTCCAAATTGACATTCCTTACATATTGTGTTGTGAGGTTTGACAATTTAGGTAAATCTCTAACAGCCTTAGTAGTACTGATCTTTACCATACAATGAAAATTTACATGACAGAGTCTCTTATGCCATAGCCAACTTTCATCAATGTGTACAATCAAGCATGTCTTTTCACTGTTGTTTAAATGAAAGATATTTCCTCTAGTTTGATTACCGGTTGCAATTTCTAACCCACTTCTATTCATGATTTTGCATTTTCCATTCTTAAATTGTAATTGAAATACTTTCTCAACTAATTCACCAACACTCAAAAGATTATGCTTTAAACCTTCAACATAGTAAATATTGTCAATGTTATGCTTACCATCAAGAAATATTGAACCCTTGCCTTTAATTGAACAAGCTTTGTCATCACCAAATCTTACTAGACCTCCATTATATTCTTGAAAGTTCAATAATTTGCTCTTGTCACTAGTCATGTGATGTAAGCATTTTGAATCAATGATCCACTCATCCTTTACTTCAAATTTTGCTGCCAAGGCCTATTCTACCGGTTGCACTGCAGGTGCCGGTTGATCTTATGTTATAGCAACAAAAACCCATCCATTTTTTGTCAGATCCTCATTAGAATCATCAGTTACTCCTTCATCATCAACATAACAAGATTTGTCCTTATTTTTCTTGAATCTGTATTTCTGATATTTAGGATTAGGCTTGTATGTTCTTCTAGCTTCTTCTCTTAACCTAGCATGTCTATCAGGGCATCTTGAAGCCATATGACCAATCTTATTGCAGTTAAAACATTTAAAGGGTGCTTTACCTTCATACTTACTTCCAACTGGAACTTTAGGCATTTTTCTTGCAAATAGTGCTTCAAGTTCTTCAAGTTCTTCATTTTCTCTCCTTCTTTCTTCAAGTTCTCTTGCATAAAAGGCTTTCCAATCAGATTTTTCAAATGATGATGCAGATGATGTTGATGCTTTGAAAGCTACATCTATCTTTATAGTAGTAACAAGACCAAATTCCTCAATTTCAAAGGCTGATAGTTTTCCAATCAATGTATCCCTAGTTACTGATGTGTTAGGCATTGTCCTAAGTTCATTTATTGCAGTAACCTTCATTTTTTATGCCGGTGGAAATCCTCTTAAAACTTTTGAAACAATTTCATCTTCAC
The DNA here is from genome assembly GCF_030272615.1 of Cryptomeria japonica. Lineage (NCBI taxonomy): Eukaryota > Viridiplantae > Streptophyta > Pinopsida > Cupressales > Cupressaceae > Cryptomeria > Cryptomeria japonica. Next base: position 668,919,300 of record NC_081407.1, on the reverse strand, counting down.
TTAAGGTTCCTCCACAACATTTAATACCCAAAACAATTTCATTTACACTTTCCATAAAACTAGATATTCTTTCATCTTCTTCCATTTTCAGACTTTCATACCTAACTCAGAAGCTTTCAAGTTTTGTAATTTTGACTATGGAATCTCCTTCATTCAGTGTTTCCAAATGATCCCATATAGCTTTAGCAGTAGACCTATCTGATAGTCCCATGATTTGCTGATCTGATAATGCGCTCAAAAGTGCTTCTCTTGCTTTGCAATCATTTTCTTCATCTTTAGTCAGATTTGGAGGATTTGGTTGAGTTGTAGTAGGAGCAGTATATCCATTCTTTGTAACCTCCCAGATATCCTTTCCAATATAGTTCAGATGTGTCTCCATTCTGATCTTCCATATTCCATAGTTAATTCCATCAAGTTTAGGACTGTCCTTCCTGAAATAGTTGCTAGACATTAGATCTCCTCAAGTTGTTAAGCTTCTGCAAAATGAGGACTCAGCTCTGATACCAATTGTTAGGTCCCGAGGAAAACTAAGAGGGGGGGTTGAATCAATTGTCTTAAAATATTAAACCAAAAACCATTTAATCAAATTACTGTTTAATATCGGTCAAATAGTTTGTGATACCAGTGAAACAAATTAACTGATAAATGCAATACTGGTAAAGATTAATGCATGAAACCAAAAGACAAAATCATCCACAACACATAACACCAATATTTGTATGTGGAAACCCTGTAAGGGGAAAAACCATGGTGGGAAACCTTACCCACAATCAGATAATACTACTACAGATAGTAAGTGTACATAAATGGGGTCTGCACATGCAGAAAGGCCAACTGCCTAGAGCTCACTGCTCAAACACAAATGGGAGTCACACTAACTACAATTGGATGGTTAAATCCAATAAGAATGTACTACTTAAAATAGCATCTTCATATGCTAGATTCAATACTAGTGTAATGCTGATATGCTTTCACAAAACCCTAGCTTTACCTTCAGATGATGTCTTCATGTATAGCTCTACTTAATCTCACATATACCTTCACACACAACCTATTTCGCATTCCACATTTGATCTTACATTTAAGATCTTACATTTATACCATAACCTAAGACCAATTATAGTAGGTCTACTCTACAAGATATTACAATAAAATCATTTTACAAATAATACAATATCCAATGTGATAACTAATTGAACATGTCGGCTCAATGCATTTACAACACTAATAAATTATCTTTATAGCGTGCCATGCTAATCTAGAAAAGTTAAACCTGTCAGTGTAACCCTAGATAACCCTTGACCTATTTGCTTGTAAAAGGAAATATGCAAAGATAATAAATAACTTTCCAAGATATAATGTCCAAATAATGTCTTCGACATTACCAAGTATTTTCAATGCCATTCCAAGTGCCGGTGATCACTGTATCCTACTGGTGGACCATATACCGGTGACTGTGCATTAGTCACTTGCTTGCCGATGAATGTTGTTATATCTCCAATGTGCTAGACTTGATAAGTGTTTAGTAGGTGTTGACATCAATGACAAAACCATACCAAAATACCAACAAAATGAACCCCATGGTTGTAACTAAGGAGGCTGGGAGATAAATTTTGATGTATAACTTTCCCTATTTTGGTGATGTAGGAATGAGTTTGAAAAAAAATAAGATGGTACTGCATAGCGGTCATCATCAGAATTTCTTTCTTTTATTCCTACATGAAAAACCCAAAAGTGCCTTTTGTGAAAAAGAATTATGAATAATAAAAAAATTAAAAAAATTGGAAAAAGGAAAAAAAGAATTAAAAAAAGAAATATTAGTGGGAGGGAGGGAGGGGGGGGGGGGCAAAAAAACACCCCACCTCGACCATACATTGTAGTACTGAAAAGGTTCACATTGCAGGCCCCGTTTCTCTACTCGTACCGGGCCGGTACCACGGTACCATTAGTACCGACAAAACATAGTCTCGTCGAGTATTACTGGGTCCATGGGGCCGTTGATAGGTCAGAACCATGGGTCCTATCCCCTATGGGGGTTGAAATAAAATGCACCAAGCAATAATTTTAAAATTTTTCCCCTTTTAAAATATGAAAAAAAATAAAATTTGGTTTTGGTAAAGTTTTAATATAAAAACTTTAAAATACATTTGTAATGGTGAGAAAAATGAATGAATGAGAGATCTAGAGGAAATCTTTTCTTCCCTCCAAGGACAGATGAAATTTTCACTTCAAATTTCCCCTCAAACACCTTTCCTGCATTACATTAGAAGAGGGGGAAAATACACTAGATTCAACCTCCAAAGAAGGAGATTGAATTCTGAGTGATACGAAAATGGTAAGTTAATCCCCTCTTCTTGAATGAGATTGAATTGATTGAATTGTGTATGAAGACTAAGTGAAAAAAGTGGCAAATATCTGATTATGACTCAGGATCAAAGTATCCAAGGAAGTTTTGCACCTAGATCTAACAATAATATGTCAAGATGGAGCCACCCTACGAATTTGAGAAAAAATTGCCCGGACCATGGCGAAAGTGTACACAGTCGTCTGAAAAATCTGCAAAATGAAAAGGGTATTTTGGCCTCTACAAATAGAGTCCAAATCCAAAATTATAGCTACACACTTGCAACCTACACACAAAAGAGAGAGGAAAAGGGGTTGGGATTGGGGGTTTACCTTAAGGTCAAACCCTAGTTTTGGAATTAACCAAATGATGAAAGAAAGTACTTGCAAGTAAATGCAAATAAAAGACTAAAATGTAAATCACCTCAAGGGAAGTTATGATAGAAATGTTGATAGAATTTATTGTATGAAGTTGAATGTTGGAATGAATCTCCTCTTCAATGGTTGAATCCTTAACTTGAATGCAACACCTAGCCTTGAAAGGAGACTTGAGATGCACAATGTTTCAAAGGGATGCTTGAATTCTCTTGAATGCTTAATTTTTTGAACTTGTAGCTTATCAAGACTTTTCATTATGCAAATGGGAGGATGAATGCAATTTATATATTCATCAATTAGGGTTATTAATCTAAGTTTTCATCATAGGCTGACATTGGGGGAGCTTTCCTGCTCACTACACAACCTTCAATGAAAACTTTGAAATGTGCTGCCCCAAAATAAGGAAGGGGAAAGGGGTGCCATGCCCCTATACTAGGGTGAATAGGGGTATCGTGCCCTTTTCCTACCCTTTTCTTTAGGATGGGATATAGTTCGGGCAGTGTAGAGGGCAAGGGAGATGCAATTTTCAGGGTCGAGCAAGTCTTCGGTCTCCAATCAGGCTTAGGGATTCCATTTTACATGTGTGAAGACCCTAATGTGGTAAAAAATTACGAGGGTCATGATTTTATGACACTACAATATTTAATGTGCCATGGATTATTTTTATATGCCATATTTTTGGTGAGTGGGAATAGTCAGTGGGTCCCACCTAAGTATTAAAAATGAAAATATTGATATTTGGCATATTGGGGAGAAATTTGGAAAATGTTCTTGTGTCATATTGGTGTTTTGGGGAGTCTAGTTACTTGCATTTTTAGCCTAATTGGCAATTTTCTTTCATGGAGCATAAATTGAACATATGGAGTCATATTTTGGACTTTGAATAGTCGATGAAAAGCTCTTGGAGAACTATACACTTTGGTTGAGGTTTGGAGCAGTTTTGATATGAATTATATGCTGATATTTTAATCTAAGCTGATTATGGTTCTTTTTTACTATGGTGACATTATGTGTTTATGGCATGCTACATATTGGAGATTTTGATTTGATGTCATTGTATACTCAGTGTTGTATATTGATTTCTCTCATATTGACATGGTCATCAGTTTTGGTTTGAGTATGTATGTTGCATTAGTTTATCTACAATTTGTGCAATTTTATGAGTTGTCTTTATAGGATTTCACCTTTGACTTGGATATAGGTTTTCTATGCCCATAGATATTTTATTGTTTATAAATATTTAGATTTTGTGGCTTGGTTTAGTCACATGGTTTTCTAGTTTTGTTGTCATATTGAGGAGGAGAGATGTTGTTACTAGGTACAGTCATGGTGGAGGACCTATCATGTTGACTATGTGATGCTGATAGGTTGGACACATTGAGAGTTAGATTCTTGTTTCATGGATGTGATAATGATGTTGTGGTTGTTCTTTGTGTTTAGGTACGTTGGCATGACATGATTGGATTTGTAGGTGCTTTGATTCATGATATTCTGTTTTGGATTCCTGATTGATTATGGGGGTGTATTTTCTTGTGTTTAGGATCATGGTTACTTCGAATTTTTGGAGCTCATGATGCATGGTTTGAGTTCTTTGATTGTTAGATGGATTTAGTTGACTATCATGTTAGAGAATAGTTTTATCATGATGTTATGGATAGCTTGGATACACTTTTCTATGAGAGATTTTGACAATGATAATGTGGTGGTGTAGGATTGGTTCCTGATTATTTATTGGTGGTCTTACATCTTCTTGAATTGGATTTCATGGTTTACTTGATGTTACTAACATTTAAGTTTTATGTGTGTATACCTGGATGATCTTTATTTAGGAGATGGGCATCATAATGCTATGGAGAGATTGGTATCATAGTTCAGTGGGAGCTTGTAGCAGTGATGCATATTCACCATTGGATGGTGGATTAACTTAATAGTGTGAATATGTTTGGAGGATTTATTAGATCCTATTGCTGCAGAAGGGTCTTTCACATTTGTTGGCACACTTGTAGGAGATGGTGATCTTCATGATATTTGAGGATGTTTACATCTTGAGGTCTCAAGGAGTCCTTTCTTGAGGTGTAGTTTTATTCTTTCATTTGAAATGTTATCCTTTCTTGATAGGATGGTTGAAATTATGTCATGGTGCACTCTTGATTCTAGATTAGAGTTTTGGCATGATATGGTTATTTTATATATTCATATGGACAATGTCATCTCCTTAGAGGAGATGGATAGATCATATTGTCATATTTATGTTCCTGGTTCTCGAGATTGAACCTTTGACATTGATCTTGATGGTTCTCTTTGTATTGATTGTATGATCATTTGCTTGATACTTCATGATGGTGCTATGTTGCATTTGGAGTTTGGCATGGATTTATTTGTTACAAGTACTCATGGATACATGGAGACAAAGGTGATGCTAGTATTCTCTTGTGATTAGAGATATGTGTTGAGATGATTGCCGGTTTCAATAGGAAGTTCAAGGAGAATTCACTTGGTATGGACATGAGAGGATATTTTTCTTAGATGAGTCATGATGACTTGGATATCTTGTATGAGCATTATCATTCCCCACTCTTGGTCTACTTGGTGGTTTACTACTTGAGAGGTATTTCCCATTGTTTTCTTTCGAGTGCATTATGTTTATGCTTATATTTCATGGATATGGATCTTGAGTGATGGATAGATGGTTAGTTCTGGAGGGTTCATTTGAGAGATGTATGGAATTGGTTATCTCCTTGTGCATTTGAGTTATTATTATGATGGTGGTATTCATTGATATTAGTTTGGGAGATGGTTTATTGGGCATATTCTCTAGGCTTGGGAATGGATATTAGTTTGATCTTCTTGGTTATGAGAGGCTTACATCCATGTTGATTACATGTTATGTATGTTGGTTTAGTCCAAGGGACTGAATAATGTTTGGGTGTTGTTGTGATTTTCCTGTGAGGTTATATGGGGGAGATCATACTTGAAACAATTGGAATTTTAGAGGTGTATATGTAGAAGGACATGGTACAAGTTTTTATTTGCAGTGTTTCTCTCCTTGTTTCAGTTATCTTCTTGAAATTTCATATTTACATTACATTAGATTTGAGGGTTGTTTGGACCTATGTATTCATTGGTTTTGTATTCATGATATTTCATGTGGGATATGGAATAGTGGTTCTTTTATCTCTTTCTTTTGTTGGTGTGGAGAACATGGGAGAATGTTGGGGACATGGTGTGATAGTGGTACTTGCAAGTTATCTATTTACATGATGTTCATATGTTCTTGATACTACATGGTTACACTTCTATGATATGTTGTTAGTGGATTAATTTCTGATATTGATATTAACTATATAGTGGGAGTTACTTGGTGTACATACGTGGCATGTATTGCACTTGGGGCTTATAGTTGCATGTTGCAGGTTGCATATGTTGATGAGATGTTATTCACTTGGTTTGTATGTCTTAGATGCATGCATAGTTGATATGTTAGAACTTTTTGTGCGTGTTATTTCAGCTATGTAAATATCTACCTTTTCATGGGATACCTTTGGATTAGTGTTTGTGTTCAGATATCAGTTGGTGCAAGCCTTATCATTTGTTGCGATAGATTGTGTTGCTTTATCTTTGGGTGGAATTTTCATGTCTAGTGGCAATGGCATGATGGAGGGTGGGAGAATTCATGTATGAGATGGTGGTCACTTTGTTCTTGTTGTAGGTATCTTGATGGAGCACATAGAGTACTTGGATTCCATGATGGTATATGTGCATGGAGAGACCAGTCTCTTGTTTGTGTGACAAATTACTTCTTGGCCCTTATGCAATGTATACAACAAGTGGGAGAATGTTGGGAAAATGGTGTTGTATACCTTGCATAATAATATTGCATTGTTGTATTATTTTATTATTATGTGAGGTAGATATGGAAGTATATTGTAATATAATATTATATTGTTGCACCTAGGAGCACCTAGATGGATGTGCAACATGTAGAGATTCCCTTGGAATATGCTTGTAACCACTTGATGAGTTGTATTGACACATTGGTATTATTATATTGTATTTATTTAATATTTGAGAATGTAATTGTGATGAAGTACCCAATATTAAATGTGGGTCAAGGGTAGGTAAGAAAAATGTTATATTTTATTGTCGCATGGTTTCAATGTAATACCATTTGGTGGTTTTGTGGGAGATTGTGTTTATAAAAGCAACCACAGGGGTATTCATTATTAGACTTATATTTTGTTGCAGTTTAATTTTTAGTTGATACATTACTACTATACATTATTCAGACATATTTGATACTATTTTATGCTTTAATTGGATATGTGATTTATGCTTTATTACAATATTTCAGTACTTGTGATTAGTGCTATTTTTATGTATTATTGTCATGGACTGACACTTTTACCTTACTTATGCAATGTATAATTATATGTTGCGTGTTTGTGAGTCTATTGGATGAGAGAGGATAATTTTCCTCCACTTATTCCCGTGACACAAGGAACATCACGATTCTCCTCCATCGGTGTATATGTTGTGTATTCTATATTTGTATACTTGTATGTGTGGTTCGATGATTTAGGATATTGCAGGTACAAATGTTAGTTAGATGAGAGGGGGGTGAATCAGATAAGCTCACAATTCAATTCTTAATCAGATTCAACCTCAGTAGAACTTACTTGATATGCAACTATGACTGTAAATCATTCAAACTCATAAACTAATAAACTTAAAACATCAAAACACATTTAACACCAGATTTAACGTGGAAACCCAAATAGGGAAAAACCACTGTGGGATTTCAGACCCACAAGAAAATATATTCTTCTAGAGTATGCTCAGTTAAAAGCCAATCTTGTTAAAGATTACATAAACACATTGCTAGATGTGACCCGGTCAAGGGGTTTCCCTCAAATCTATTAGAATCTTGCACTTTGTTAGAAGTGACCTTGTCAGAGGATTTCAAACACTCATTCAGAATGTTACCTTGCTAGAGGATTTACAGATAAGACTGTTAGGTCCACTCAGTTAAGAGATTTCCTATCACTTATGAAAATAATTAATAGTAATAAAATATATCTACAACTTCACATCTAAAATGTTAAAGCAGACTCTATGTGCTCAAAATAATCTTGTCATAAGACTTATCTTCATCCTTGCTGGGCTTCTCAATCTGTTCTTTGATCAGATCTTCAATCTTTTGTACTCGGTAATTCCTTCAACAACATCACTATTCTTCTATTTGCCCGCATCCTTTGATCATCAACTTTTCCTTATTTATAAGCAATTCCTAACCGCTTAATCTCCTTAATCATATTTTGCATGATTAATCTTAGCCATCAGATCTTCAAACTTGACTAGGTTCATTGAATCCTTCGATCTAAAAAATGTTTTATCTTGCCTTGGAACTTGTATTCCTTCCTTGGTACTTGTGTTCGGTAAAGATCGCTCAATCTGTGCTGTAGATCTAACTCTTGAATTTTCATTTCCATTGATCCTTAACAAACTTCTTGCATGATATTCCAATCTTCTATAAATCTCTAGCTCATTGGCATCCTTCATTTAATAATGTATTTATTCATCTATTGCATTCTGTTACTACTCAGTTGATACTCGGTTAATATTGAACTTTACTTGGTAGACATTCTGTATTTGTCTCGATAGCTTTGCTTGCCACTCGGTAAATTCTTTCCTCTTTAACCGACAATGATAACCTTGGTGTTTACCGACTGGTTCCTTGCTCGGTAAAATAGAACAATATCAAACCTTTACTCATCTGTTGCATGAGATCTTTTCTCCTTCTTATTTTGTCTTTGAATACTCATATATAGGATATCACAACAATCAAAATATCATAATCTCATCATTGTCTAACTCGGTAATAGTTGCCCATTGAATAAATTATTACTCCCCTTTATTTTCACATTCTTTTTATGTCACTTACCGACATCTTTATACTCATCAAAACATACTTCTTAAGATATGGCAACATCATACTGAATCAGAAAATCAATTGCTTGACATCAATGACAAAAATAATATTATTAAGATAGTAATCATCCTTTATCAATTATATCATCAATCTCCAACAACCTTATCAATATCCTCATATCAACAAACCATTGTAATGCCAACAATCTCCCCCTTTGGCATTGATGGGAATACCAACTTGATTTATTCCAATTGATTCGGACTGCTGTAATACTTCTCCTGTTATCTTTAAGCTGTAAACCTCTCCAAAAACTTTCTCCCCTAGTCATTAGTCTTCTCCCATTTGTCTTCTCCCCCTTTGAAAATAATGCCAAAAGTAAAATTAATTCATGATTACTTCCCCTGTGAAGTAATTTCCTTGCTGTTAAAACATATAAAAAATGTATCATCTTAGTCTCGGTCAGAGAAACTTGTCTTCATTCACTATTTCTTGCACAACTTTAGAAAACCCTCCTAAAGTCTGTAAAACAACATCAACTCACAAATAGTATTTTGTAGAGTCATAGAATTGATGCTTTCACCGAACTCTGTCAGTGAGTAGAAGATAGGGGTAGGACCCTTAACTTGCTTCTGAGATACTCAAAAGTGTCCCTTGGTAGTGGCTTTGTGAAGATGTCTACAATTTGTTCCTTTGTGCTAACATACTCCAGCACAACTTTCTTTTCTTGAACTTCTTCTCTTAGATAATGATAATTTATAGAGATATGCTTTGTCTTAGAGTGCATTATCAGATTCTTTGAAATGTTAATAGAACTAGTATTATCCCAAAATATAGTTACAGGCTCGGTAACTATCTCATTCATACCTTCCAACAGTTGTTTGATCCATGCTATATTGATACAATTCAATGTTGCAACAACATATTCAGCTTTAACTATTGATTGTGAAATGCATCCTTGTTTCTTGCTAAGCAAACTCGCTAGTCTTTCTCCTAAAAAGAAAGCTCCACCGCTTGTGCTTTTCCTATCATCAATATTTCCTGCCCAATCAGCATCAGTATAGACTTTTAAGTCAAAATCATTCCTCATTTTATATAGTAAACCATAATCTTCAGTGCCTCTCAATTATTTGAAAATTCTCTTGATTGCTGTCATATGGGTTTCTTTGGGATCTGCAGAAAATTTTGTTGTTATGCCTACTACATGTGCTATATCCGACCTGCTATGAACCACATATTGAAACTTTCCAATCATAGATCGGTAAAGTGTCTCATCAACATATTCAAATTCATCATTCTTTTATAGTTTACAATTAGTAGTCATAGGAGTACTTACAGGTTTGGAATCCTCCATTCCAAATTTCTTCAAGATTTCCTTTATATACTTGGATTGAGTAATGAAAACCCCATTTTTCATTTGCAGTATCTATAAACCTATAAAATACTTTATTTCACTATTAATGACATCTCAAATTCTTTGCATATTTCATTTCCAAAGTTCTTGCATAAAGAATCATTTCCACAGAAAATAATATCACCAACAAATATGGCTGACATCAGTATTCCATTCTCCTTATCATTCTTCATATACATGTTGTTTTCATTTGTCCTCATAAATCCAATCTTTATTAAGTAAGAGTGTAACCTTTCATACCATGCTCTAGGTGCTTGCTTAAGGCCATATAATTCTTTGTTCAACTTACATACTTGATCTTTATTCTTCTCTTCAATAAATCCTTCAGGTTGTTCAATATAAACTTCTTCTTCTAGTATACCATTCAAAAATGTAGATTTAACATCCATTTGATATACCTTGAAATTTTTGTAAGCAGCATATGCCAATAATGTTCTTACTCCTTCAAGTCTTGCCACAGGTGCAAAAGTCTCACCATAGTCTATTCCTTCTTCTTGAGCATAACCTTTGCAAACTAATCTTGATTTATTCCGAATGACCTCACCTTTTTCATTTAGCTTGTTTCTGAAAATCCTTTTTGTACCGACTACATTTTTCTCTTTCGGTCTTGGGACCAATGTCCATGTTTCATTTTTCTTGATTTGTTCAATCTGTTCTGTCATAGCATTCACCCAATCATCATTGCTTAATGCCTCTTTTACTATCCTCGGTTCAAATACGGATATCAGACACGTGTTTTGTCTTAGTTTGTTCCTTGTCATAACTAGATCATCCTTATCTCCTATAATCTGACTTGATGCATGATTTCTTCTGACATATTTTGCTAATATAGGCTCGGTAGGCTATGTATGATCTTCTTCATCACTTGGTAACTGAATATTTTCTTCATTTTCTTCATCGACTTTCTCGGTAGGTCTTCTCAGTTGTACATATACAAACTCTTCATAATCTTCTAGTTCTTTGGAGTTCCCTCCATCATTCCTTTCTACAAATTCATCAGTTTTCACATTTGCACTTTCCACTATTTTATTAGATGATTTGATCAAACATTTAAATGCTTTACTCCTAGAGGAATAACCAACAAAAGTTCCTTCCTCACTTTTCTGATCAAATTTTCCATTTCTATCATCTTTGTGAACATAACATCTACTTCCAAATATTTTAAAATAACTTACATTTGGTTTCTTGTCATAGCAGATTTCATATGGTGTCTTCATAGTTCCTTTCTTCAGTTGTACTCGGTTTAGGGTGTAAACTGTAGTGCTTATTGCTTCTCTCCAAAATGTTTGAGGTACTCTCTTTTCTATCATCAATGTTTTGGCACAATCTACAATAGATCCATTTCTTCTTTCAGCTATCCCATTTTGTTGTGGAGTTCTCAGTGCAGATACTTGTCTCTTTATACCATGATCATTGCAAAATAAGTTAAATTCATCTGAAATGAATTCACCTCCTCTATCAGATCTTAGACATTTCAACTGTCTTCCTATTTCATTTTCAACTCTTGCCTTATACCATTTGAACATTTGAAAGGCTTTTGATTTCTCTTTTAAAAACATAACTGACATCATCCTTGAGTAATCATCCACAAATAATATGAAATATTTATCTCCATAATAACTTTGAACTTTCATAGGACCACAAAGATCAGTGTGCATAAGATCTAAAATTCCTTTAGAAGTGTAAGACTTACTTGTAAAGCTTGATTTTGTCATCTTACCCATCTGGCATCCTTGGCATATAGCATTCTCAAGTTTTTCCAAGCTCGGTAGAGCTCTTACTTAGTGCTTCTTACTTATTTTAATCAGGTTATCAAAATTTACATGACAAAACCTTTTATGCCATAACCATGTATCTTCTATTTTCACATACAGACAATTGTTCACAGTTGAGTCAAGATGAAATGTATTACCTATTGTTTGAGTCTTGGTAGTAGCCAACTTTCCATGTTTGTCATGAACTTTAACAATTCTATTCGGTATCTTGTATTGTTTAGTTGTGCTACACTCAACAAATTGTATTTCAAACCTTCAACCCAAAATACATCATCACATTTAGCATTGTCAAGAAGTATGATAGATCCTTTACCTTTCACAGGACATGTTGCATCATTAGCAAATCTTACATAACCTCCATCATAATCTTCTAATTTAACAAACTTGTGTTTATCACCTGTCATGTGATGTGAGAATCCACTATCTATGATCCAAGAATCATTATTATTTATGAGTGATATTAAGGATTTTTCTTCATACCTTTCTTCATCTGATCTATCTTTGATAGCCACTTATACAACTTCCTCTATCTCAGTCCCATTAGATTTATCATCATTGGATTCTTCATCAACTACTAGGCATGTCTTTCTATCTCTCCTTCTGAAGTCTCGTTATCTTCTGTATTGGTTGTCTTTCTATCTATCATCTTGGTATTCTCTCTTTTCACTAGATTCTTTGTCAGGACAGTTAGAAGCCATATGTCTAATTTTATCACAGTTAAAACATTTCAAAGGTAGCTTTCCTTTATACTTACCTTTGCCTCTCGATAACCTTCTGGCCAATAGTGCTTCAAACTCTTCTTGTTTTCTGATTTCCTCATATAGTTTGTGTACTTCTTCCATGTTTTTACGAAATCTCTCACTTGCTCCACTATGATTTCCTTCAGCATACTTATACATTCTATCATTGTAATCATTAGATTCACTAAGATGAAAAGAACTGGATGCAGATTCAACTTTCTTTACTGAAGACCCACTATTATCAAAATTACTTAACTCAAAAGCATGTGGCTTACCGATAGTAGCATCCAAAGAGACTGATATGTTTGGTACAAACCTTAATTCATTAATTCCAAAGACTTGAATGGCATAAGAAGGTAGAAGTGTTCTCAACAACTTACTTGTTACATCCTTTTCTTCAATAGTTCCTCCTGCTCCATTGATTTGATTGATAGTTTCCTTTAACCTTGTACTGTATTGGATTATGTTCTCACCTTCATTCATTCTCATGGATTCAAGTTGTCCTCTTAGACTATCTACTTTTTCTTTTTGAACATGTTCATCACCACCATACACATATATAAGCTTATTCCACATAGCTTTGGCATGATTACAACCTTCTAGATCATTAAACTCTAAGTCGATCAATGCTGATGTTATTTATATCATTGCTTGAATATGTTCTTGCTTTGCCTTTATTTCTTCCATTGTCATAGGATAGGTGCTAGGTGCAATGCAATCATTCTCTAGATAATATGTTGCATATTCTCCAATTCTTGATAAATGCAGCTTCATCCTTTTCTGCCATGTGGAGAAACTTGACTTGTTCAACTTTGGTGCATCCCTTTTATACATCTTTGGATCTCACCTCAAGTTCCTTTAAACTTTTATTTTGGAGTTCAAGCTCTAATACCAACTGTTAGTTAGATGAGAAGGGGGGGGTGAATCAGATAAGCTCACAATTCAATTCTTAATCAGATTCAACCTCAGTAGAATGAACTTGATATGCAACTATGACTATAAATCATTCAAACTCATAAACTAATAAACTTAAAACATCAAAACACATTTAACACTAGATTTAATGTGGAAACCCAAATAGGGAAAAACCACCGTGGGATTTTGGACCTACAAGAAAATATACTCTTCTAGAGTATGCTCAGTTAAAAGCCAATCCTATTTAAGATTACATAAACACATTGCTAGATGTGACCCGGTCAAGGGATTTCCCTCAGATCTATTAGAATCTTACACTTTGTTAGAAGTGACCTTGTCAAAGGATTTCAAACACTCATTCAGAATGTTACCTCGCTAGAGGATTTACAAATAAGACTGTTAGGTCCACTCGGTTAAGAGATTTCCTATCACTTACAAAAATAAATAACAGTAACAAAATATATCTACAACTTCACATCTGAAATGTTAAAGCAGACTCTATGTGCTCAAAATAATCTTGTCATAAGACTTATCTTCATCCTTGCTGGGCTTCTCAATCTATTCTTTGATTAGATCTTCAATCTTTTGTACTCGGTAATTCCTTTAGCAACATCACTATTCTTCTCTTTGCCCACATCCTTCGATCATCAACTTTTCCTTATTTATAAGAAATTGCTAACCGCTTAATCTCCTTAATCACATTTCCCATGATTAATCTTAGCCATCAGATCTTCAAAATTGACTAGGTTCATTGAATCCTTCGATCTGAAAAACATTTTATCTTGCCTTGGAACTTGTGTTCCTTCCTTGGTACTTGTGTTCGGTTAAGACCGTTCAATCTATGTTGTAGATCTAACTCTTGAATTTTTATTGTCGTTGATCCTTAAGAAAATTCTTGCATGATATTCCAATCTTCTATAAATCTCCATCTCATTGGCATCCTTCATTTAATAATGTATTTATTCATCCAATGCATTATGTTACTACTCGGTTGATACTCGGTTAGTACTGAACTTTACTCGGTAGACATTCTGTATTTGTCTCAGTAGCTTTTCTTGCCACTTGGTAACTTCTTTCCTCTTTAACCAACAATGATAACCTTGGTGTTTACAGACTAGATCCTTGCTTGGTAAAATAGAATAGTATCAAACCTTTACTCATCTATTGCATGAGATCTTTTCTCCTTCTTATTCAGTCTTCAAATACTCATATATAGGATATCACAACAATCAAAATATCATAATCTCATCATTGTCTAACTCAGTAATAGTTGCCTATTGAATAACTCATTACTCCCCTTCATTTTCACATTCTTTCTGTGTCACTTACCGACATCTTTATACTCATCAAAACATACTTCTTAAGATATGGCAACATCATACTGAATCAGAAAATCAATTGCTTGACATCAATGACAAAAATAATATTATTAAGATAGTAATCATACTTTATCAGTTATATCATCAATCTCCAACAACCTTTTCAATATCCTCATATCAACAAACCATTGTAATGCCAACAACAAGTACTGGGTAGGTACGGGGTATCGTCTCCACTTGGCTTCACAAGTCTGAGCATGCCTTATATGTCCGATGGGAGTGGAGGAGATAGTTGTTGACCCCAATTCTTATCCTTAGTCTACTCATGTGAGTGTCATCAGTTGGTCGTCCATTCCTTTTGTCCGGCCTTCAAGTCTTGTTCGTTTGACTTTTTCAGAGTCTTCTTGTGGTTTTCTCAGTTTGCATGCCCTAGTGGGTTTGATTATTTATTTGAGTTTAAGTCATCATCTCATAGTTGGTATAAGTAATTTATGCATTATCATGCCTTTGTGTTATGGACTTAGTTGATTGAGTGAAGTTATTCTATTTAAATTAGTAATTGCTTTATTCTGGAAAAATAACTATATTTAAATCAAGTAGAAAACTAAAATAATTAAAGTTAATTACTATTTCTTTTAGATTTAAAGAAAAATAAAGATAGAGTTAAATTATTGTTTTTCATTTTTGGAAAAGTTAATTATACTCCATGATGAAAGAAATGTATTTTTCAAAAAATAAAAGAAGAAATTCCCATTTACCTTTTTGAAGGAAAACAGATAAAGTAAATTTTATTATTTAAATGTTTGGATGAGAAAAATATTTCAACCTAAAAGTTTAGGTTAAAATATTTTTCTATTTATCCCTGTGAATGCTTTGGAAGAGTGATGCATGTTTTTGGAGGAGGAAAATTCTGGAAAATTGTTTGGGAAGAAGGTTTTGATTTGGGTTTGGAAATGTGTTGTAGGATAGAAGCTTTCCAACAAATTTCTTCCTTGAAAGCTCCAGCGGTTGGATGGCCTCTACCTTGTTGTTTTAAAAAAAACCTATGCTTCTTTCCCTTCTTCTGGATGTTGCAAAAAAAAAAAAAAAATTGTGGAATTGGGAGAGTCATGCTGGCAAAATTTTGCCAAAATTTCCCCCTTGTGCCTCCATTTGATTAAAATTTTCTTCCTGGTGGTTTTCAAAGTTGGAGGAAATTCTCAGTTTAATTCCTCTTTTTCCATTCTTGTTTTGGCAAAAAAAATCTAATTGGGAATTGTCAATCTATTTAGTTTCCAGCCAATTTGGTTTCATGAATGAAATTGTTTGGTTTATGGTGCTATTTTCCATCTCTGTTTTGTCTCATAGATTGAATTTTCTGGTAAAATTCTTCACCAGTAATTATTTTTTTTATGCTAAGTTTTATTCTTTAAAAAAAAAAATATTTATTGTGTGTGTTTTATTAGACTCTATTGTCTCAGAGTGGATGGAGACAGATTTTATTAATCTTTGTTTACATTGAAAAAAATTTAAATTGAAATATATATATATATATAAGTTTTATTTGGAGGGGGGGGGGCGCAACCTCCTACCCCACAGTAGCAGTGCTATCGTAAGGTAGCAACTACTACCCCACGGTAGCACCCGCTACTGTATTGTAGTAGTGCTAGCACTTGCTACCTTGCGGTTAGCCAGGGGCAACCAAATTAAAACATTTGCCTTCCCTGATTTTGCCTACCGTAATATTATAATTCAGTTTCTTTTTAAATGTTATATATATATATATATATATATATATATATATATGCTTTGGTTTAATATGTTATTTTGGAGTATTTAAAGTTATTTATTGGAAAATTAAACCTTCAATTTATTATACATATTTTAATATGATATAATTATATGGGTTTTATTTGAACAATATATACTCATGTAATTATATTATATTATTATATATATTTTTAAATTGGAATTTAATTTATTTTATGGATATCATCTAATTGGGTTTATTTTCAAATTAATCATGAACCTATGATTAGGGGTTAATTTTAATGTGGTTAAATTAGCCTAAATGGACAAATGATAACATTAAATTTCTTTTATTAATATAGTTGTATTTTCTTATTTTCTAGAATATCTTTAATTGCAAGTATTTTATGCTTTTGGATGTTTAAAGAAAAGATTGCCTATATTAGGATCTTAATGGAAATGGTATTTGTAGTCAAAGCTTAATTTCATTGCAAATCTAGTTGAGTTGTCATTATGGCGTACAAGTGTTATACCCCTTAGTCAGGTGTTGTCGTGTAATCCTGTTGATGTGAGTCATTGTGTGTTATGTCCAATGGTCAATCCTGGATTATTTTTTTGTCCATCCTTCACCTGTATTTTGTCAAGTTTAGATATGGCTATCAGTTTCGCCATAGGGTTCTCGTAGAGAGGTCATACCTGATAGTGTCCTATGAGAGAGTGGCTTTTGAGTGGTGGCCGCACTTGAAGTAGTTGGCAGGATAACCCCTCAAAAGTGAGTTAATAAGTGATAACCTAAAAATTGATTAGGGGGTGGGCAGTTATAAATTTAATTAAGATATTGCACCCCACACATGGTTGAGTGCTCGTATAGGCTCAAGGTGTCGTGGGAAGGTCTAGAATGGCAAACCTACCACCTTGTCTTCATGAAAGGTTGGTAGGGTCCGCATGATGCTTATATGGAGTCGGAGGTTCAGGAATGGTTACCAAGATAACCCAGGATGGGGACTAGGACCTATGGAGGCCTACCTAGGGTAACCATCTTAAGCCATGTGATGACACTCTCTCTTTAGGGTCACTAGTACTTTGTGAGTCGATCCACATGAGTATAGTGGAGTCATGTTGTACTGGTCTTGTTTTCTTTCTTGAGGGTCTTCTCCTATCTCCTAGCATGGTGGGGTGGTTCCATTTTGGGATCACATGGTCAGGTGGCAGTGCCACTTCCCATCAGATATTTTTGTTCATACCTTCATGCAAGGATTGGCTTCATTGGTGTGCCTTGGTTTGTGATTCGTGTATCAGTTCTTTTTTGTAATTATTGTACCTTCGAGACCCATGTGGTCATTGTATAAGTAACTATGTAACCTTGTCATTGTAATTATGTATTTCATTTGTGCTATTAGAAGCCATGTAATTATTGAGTATTATTATCTTAATTCAGTGGAATGTATGTTATTTTAGTTATGTTTATGCCTATGTATAAATTCTTCATTTAAAATCAATATATTGTATCACTTTAAATCTTTCAATGTGAAATTCAGTTTATAAACATGATGCAATTTTATTGCAATTGAGTTCTCTAATTGGATGGATAATTGGATTAACATTATGTTTTTGTTTTTAGTTATGAAGTAATCTTTGTTGGTTACCCTTTAGGATGTCATTGTTAGACTTCCGCTTGTGTTATTATACGTGTAATGTTATAATTAATGCATTTAATCTTTAAAATAAAAAATTATTTCACCGTTTAGTTGACTTGTAGTGTTGCATTCCTTTAGGGTTCCTGGTGGGGCATTACATATTTGTTTGAGTTAGTCATGTTATAATTTGTGAAGGAGGAAGCATGGCATGGGATGTGTGGATTCATGCTTGGTCACATGGAGTTCTTGGTTATGGCTGGGTTTTCAAAGACCTTCCATAGTTGTATTGTAATGCAGACATTGCTAATAATACATGGTGGATGATGCTTTTGGGGGCTAGGTTTTTCCCTCATGAGGGTTTTCCTAGGACAATCTTGTGTCACATTTTCATGGGTATGTTGTCTATTCTTTTCATGTGGATTATATGAGCTTAATTTGTTGAAATCTAAATTGAGTTATGTGGAAATTGTCATAAATTTAGATGCAAGTTTTCTTATGAAATGGAGGGGAATACCTATTGAAGATTATTCATGGTTTTCCAAGGCAAGGGTTGACTATTTGTGTTTTCCTCAACCATTTGAAATATGACAAGGTCACTTCTCAAAATATCTCAAGTGTCTAATGCAAGAGCATCCAGTGGTGTATGTGTTAGCAAGAGACACTGCATTGATGATCAAATATTTTAATTTATGGAAACTTGAGTTAGATATCTAATGCATAGTTCATGATTCATTCATACTAGAAGATTGATTGTGGTCCGGTGAGGTCTAGTGAGAAGAATAGGTCATCCAAAAGTGTATAATGTTTAAGTTAGAGATTTAGTTGTGTTGAGCATTTTATGTTGTAGATCTTGGGGAAGCATTTTTGTCATGTTAATTTCCTTATTCCAAGTTTGTGTGCTCTTGTGTTGAATTTTGGATGATTGGGAAGATATGGTAGATAAGTTTTTTGGCAAAACAATGTTCCTTAGAAGTAACATATGGAGACTCATTTTGTAGATCGTGCAGAGTAATTTTGGTGGTTCTTTGCATGTTCAAGGATTATGGTATGACATATGTGAAGCATATGGACACTTTAAATTTGGTCTTCTTGGTTGTTTTGGATTGGTTTGAGTTGACTTGGGTAACACATTTCATTTGCATGTTATGCAATTTTTGGGCTGACATGGAATTGACCTAAATTGTTGATGTGGGTATATTAGACCAATTTATTTGATAATTTATGGTATCATTCGTTATGTGTAAAGTGAATATGAGTGATTTTTCATAGTTTCATGTCCACGATTGAAGTACTTGTGCTCCAAATTATAAGAGTATATCAAAATAATGCAATATTGTAGATCAAAGTATTTTGTACTTAACCAGAACTATCTTTGGCATTTGTAGATATTGTTATTAGTTTAAAAAATCCAATTATTATCTATAATCATTTGTAAGGCAGTGAGACTTTTGAGGTTGTATCCCTTGTTATAATTTGAGTAATGAGCTCTGGGCAGTGTGCCTGAATGCATGGGCATTCCCCTCATGTAATATTACTATACTTCTAACAAGGTATATTAATATTGTGGGTATCAATCCCACCATATTTTTACCTTAATCAGTTTTTCATGTAAAAATCTCGACGTTATGGTGTTATCATTATTTTCTTTGTGTTTATGAACTTTATTTTTCTTTACTTTCATAATTAACTAGTTTAAAGGTCAAATTAATAAAGTTAAAAATTTCTGTACATTCCCAATGTTCGTTGATTCCAATAGCAAGGGAAATCCTCCATCACCCAAAAATATTTCCCTTTTTTTAACTTTTAATGTTTTTACAATTTTGGATGCCTATTTGGATGAATAAGAGATTCCAACTTTCAGAATAGACCAGCTGCTTTTTCTAGGCAAATGCCAAAAATAGAAATTTTTATTTAAAGGTGGATGTATTGAAATCAATGAACATTAAGATGGGGGGGTGAATTAGTGTTCTACAATTTTTAATCTTATTAATTTTAACTTTTAACCACTTAATCCAAATGAATAAAGGAAAGATGTAGAAATACAAAGTAGATAATGACAACACCATAACACCAGATTTTGTACATTGAAAACTTTGTTCAGAGAAAAATCATAGTGCGGATGACACCCACAATATCAATATACTCTATAGAAGTATAAAAATATTACATAGGGAACACACATCCATTCAGGATCACTATCTAGAGCTCAATGCTCAAAACAACAAGGGCTACAACCCTACAAGACTCATTACCTTATAAAATCTTTTACAAAGATAATTGCAATGTCTGAACTGAAGCGTATAGTTTCAGGTAAGCACAAAAATTGTTGATCACTTACTTCTATACTATACTACTCCATTCTATTGTTCTTAAATATTTTAGAGAAAAAATATTTCATTTGCATTCATGAAACCACACACAATTGTTTAGAAACACTTTTCATACACTTCGATATAAAAACTGACAATATCAATCACTATTATATATTTTCAACATGAAATTAGATCTTCTACATGTCGGCCCAAAGACACACAACACACAAATTAAATGTGTATACCTAGTTGGCTTGATTCAAACTCCAATACATGTGGACCAAAAAGAATTATCCACATGCTACCCATATGTTGGATAAACATCCTTGAACATAGAAATTATTAGCAAAATTATACAACTAAATCTGCACAATAATCAACTATGCAATTTGTCCATGCCACACTTTTCATCATGAAAAACCTATACATCAGATCTTCCAACTCACTCAAGAATCAACATGAGATGCCAAAAACTTGGAATATGGTAAATAACACATCCATAATACTTCTTTGAGATTGCAACACAATATATAAATCTATATTGAAGTGCACATCAAGTAACTAGTTCTCTATCAAATACTTAATTTTCTAGTCTGTTAAACTTAACCAAAATCAGTCACTCTTTCGGTATAAAAAAATTGAGCTAAGTGGATGTGTGCATTAGCATCAGTTGCCATC